>NC_142467.1:31500000-32125000 GCF_049115385.1 Moschus berezovskii | reverse complement strand
TTATTTTCTGCAAATCACTAAAGGCTTTGACAATTTCCATGTGGGCTAGAACTAGGCAAGCTGTTGAAGAGTTACTGTACATCAAGGAGGGACTAATGGCTGTAGCTAAAACACCTGCTAACCTGCTATTGTAAGCATTTATCTGCTATTTGCCTGCGGCAGAAATAAATGAATAAATAAACTTTTGCTAGTCATATTACATGAGTTAATACATTATAGCATTATGTAAAGCAGCAAAGCACATTCTTCTGGGGCTTTTTAAAAATCATTATTTCTGGCAGGTTAGAACATATCTGCTGGCTTTTCCGCTCCATTTTCTTCACTCAGGTTTCTGTCAGAGCCCTCGCAACTACAGGGCTGGTTAGCCTTTGCTCTCTCAAGAGTGCCTTTGAGACAAACAACCTTCTGAATCCTTGGAGTTTGAAAATGGCATTGCAAACAGGACGAATGTATTAAACACCTCAGCTGCCAATGAACAGAATCAATAACCGTGGGTACCAGGCTTACATTATATCTACTTACACAAGGTGTGCACATATTTGGAAAGGAGATCTTTTCTTTTGACAAGTTGGTACCAGCTGTTTCAAGAAATAGCACAGCTGTACATCCCCAACACATCTTGCTCTCCTTTTATAATTTAAGAAGGAATGGTGAAAAGCAGTGACCAAAAAGAGCAGACCATGCCTGGGAGCCTTATTTGTAGATATCTTTTCACTGGGATCTTTAAAAAGTATTAAGGCTAAATTATTAATATCAATTAAAAATAAAAGCCTTGAGTTGGTTACTCCAATGTTTTAAAGCTATAAGGATACAATACTTATATTGTAAAATATATAAAATATACCTCTAGGAAGCAGTATCATGGAACACAGTGATTATAACAAATAGCATCATTGAACCTAGTACAAGCAAGAATGTGTTGTGCTTCAAATTGTGCTATTGATAGACATGCCTTGATCTAAACATCCAAGGTTAAACTTGTGTTTACATTTTCTGTAGGATTTACTTCAATTTTTAAAGATCTCTTTGCTTTTCTAATTCAGGAATTTTATACTGAAAATGGTGCATATTAGGACCTAATATGAGAGTATGCTTCCAGAGAGAGATGCCACCTGAAATGAAGGGAGAAGAGAGTTTAACCCTCATCATTTTTAGCATCCTCTTTGAACATTTGGTATTTTACTGCCTGTGGGAGAAATGTTCCTAATTTAACTTCTTCAGGTGTTGTTGCCTAATTTTCTTATACTGCAACAGGAATACAATGGTAGAAATTTAAAATGGAAAACATTCTTGGTATTATACAACTTTGTATAAAAAAGCAGTGTGGCATGTTCCCTTGCAAGACAATTGCCTTAATCATTTATTTTTAAAATGATTTTATTTATTAATTTATTTTTGGATATTCTGAGTCTTCATTGCTGCATGGGCTTTCCTCTAGTTATGGCAAGTGGAGGCTGTTCTGTCGGTGTGGTCCACTGGATTCTCACTGCAGTGGCTTCTCTTATTGCAGAACACAGGCTCCAGGGTGCACGGGCTTCAGTAGTTGCAACACATGGGCTCACTAGTTACAGCTCCTGGGCTCTAGAGCTCAGGATCAATAGTTGTGGTGCATGGCCTTTGTTGCTCTATGGCATATGGGAATCTTCCCAGATAAGGGGTCAAACCCATGTCTGCTGCATACAGATTCTTTACCACTGAGCCATCAGGGAAGCCCTCATTTGTGTTTAGTGCATTAATTTTTAGAATATATATGAAAATGATATTAAGAACACAATCCCATTTATAAGAAGAATAATTATGGAGTATGAGACATGTTCAGTGAAAACTACAAAACTTTTGGAAGAAATTAAAGAAGATCTAAATAAATGGAAAGACATCAATGACCATGAATCAGAAGATTTAATATTGTCAAGATGGCAGTATTCCTCAAATCGATCTACAGATTCAATACAATCCCTATCAAAATTTCAGCTAGTTTTTTTTTTTTTTTTGGGTAGAAATTGCACAACTAATCCAAAAATTCATGTGGAAATGCAAGGGAGGTACCCAAAATATCCAAAACAATTTTTATGAAAGATGAACAACACTGGAAAACTCCCATTTCCTGATTTAAAAAGTTACTAAAAAGCTGTAATTCTCCAAACAGTGTTATAACAGCATCAGGATAGATGTATAGATCAATGGAATAGAATTGAGATTCTAGAAGTACAGCTTGCATTTATGGCTAATTGATTTTTTACCATATGGCAAGTCAATTTTACAAAGAAAGAATGGTCTTTTTAACAGGTGGTGTTGGACAACTGGATATCCACATGCAAAAAAACTGAACTTGGATTCCTACCTCACACCATACATGAAAAAATTAACTCAAAATTAATTCTAGACCTAAATGTAAGAGTTAAAACTTTTAAAATACTAAAACACATAGGAGTAAGTATTTATGACCTTGGGGTAGGAAGTTTTAGGGTTTTTTTGATTTGACAAACAGTAAAAAAAAAAAAAAAAAAAAACAGACAATGAAAGAAAAGATGATACTAAAAGACAATGCTGTGAAAGTGCTGCACTCAATATGCCAGCAAATTTGGAAAACTCAGCAGTGGCCACAGGACTGGAAAAGGTCAGTCTTCATTCCAATCCCAAAGAAAGGCAATCCCAAAGAATGATCAAACTAGCACACAATTGCACTCATCTCACACTCTAGTGAAGTAATGCTCAAAATTCTCTAAACAAGGCTTCAACAGTATGTGAACTGAGAACTTCCAGATGTTCAAGCTGGATTTAGAAAAGGCAGAGACACCAGAGATCAAGTTGCCAACATCCACTGGATCATCGAAAAAGCAAGAGAGTTCCAGAGAAACAACTACTTCTGCTTCATTGACTATGCTACAGTCTTTGACTGTGTGGATCACAACAAACTGTGGAAAATGCTTGAAGAGATGGGAATACCAGACCACCTTACATGTCTCTTGAAGAATCTATATGTAGGTCAAGAAGTTAAAGGGCCAGACATGGAATAATGTACTGGTTCCAGATTGGTAAAGGAGTACAAGGCTGTATATTGTCACCTTGCTTATTTAACTTCTATGCAGAGTACATCATGCAAAATACCAGGCTGGATGAAGCACAAACTGGAATCAAGATTGCCAGGAGAAATATCAATTAACTCAGATATGCAGATGACACCACCCTTATGGCAGAAAGTGAAAGAGGAACTAAAGAAAGCTGAGTGCTGAAGAATTGATGCTTTTGAACTGTGGTGTTGGAGAAGACTCTTGAGAGTCCCTTGGACTGCAAGGAGATCCAACCAGTCCATCCTAAAGGAAATCAGTCCTGAATATTCATTGGAAGGACTGTTGGTGAGGCTGAAACTCCAATACTTTGGCTACCTGATGTGAAGAACTGACTCCTTAGTAAAGACCCTGATGCTGGGAAAGATTGAAGGCAGGAGGTGAAGGGGACAGCAGAGGATGCAATGGTTGTATGGCATCACCAAGTCAATGGACATGAGTTTGAGCAAGCTCCATGAGTTGGTGATGGACAGGGAAGCCTGCCATGCTGCAGTCCATGGGGTCACAAAGAGTCGGACATGACTGAACAACTAGACTGAATTGAACTGAAAAAAAAAAGCATCATTGAAATAAAATACTTTTATGCTTTAGAAAACACAATAGAAAAAGTGAAAAAACAAACCACAGAATGAATGAAAGAAATACGTGCAAGTCATATGTCTGGTGATTTATCTTGAATACATAAAGAACTTCAAAAATTCAATAAATAGAATAACAATCCTATTAAAGAATGAACAGAGGATCAGAAAAGACATGTCTTCAAAGACTAAATATGCACATTAAAGGATACTCAACATCAATAGTCACTAGAGAAATACAAAAAAAGGCATAATGATATAGTACTCCACACCCTCCTAGTATTGATACATTAAAAAAGACAGTGGTAAGTGTTGAGAATGTAGAGAAATGGGAACTCTTGTACATTGCTGATAGGAATCCAAATTGGTGCAATCATTTTAGAAAACAGTTCCTCACAGAGCTGACCATTGAGTTTTCATATGACCCAAGTTATCACATAACCAAGCTAAATGAAAACTCACATCTACACAAAACTTGTACATGAATGTGCAAAACTTGTGCATGTGGGTTCATTGCAGCAGCATTTATAGTAGCCAAAAGTATAAACAATCCTGATACCAAGCAACCAGTGGATGGATAAATAAAATGTGGTATATCCATTCAATGAAATAGTATTCAACAATAAAAATAAATGAAATATGGATACATGTTACAACACAGATGACCTTGAAAATACAGTAAATGAAAAAACGAATATAAAATACTATATATCACATAATTTCATATAGATATAATGTGTAATTATGAATGATAAACATAAAGCCTCTATGTTTTCTTCAGCTTTTTAATCAGTAACAAGTCTTAGTGTTTTTCAGTATCCAGAAGATAATATATATAATATCTAATTGTCTTACCAAAGGAAAAAATATTACAATTTGGGAAATTTCTCTGAGTTTTCAAATGTTTACTGAAGAAGAGAAGTCTATGATTTGTGGCAAAACATCACTGGATGTTCTGTGCAAAAATAACTTCTATGAAGTAAAAAGCTGCCAAGTTCAGTAATTGATTTCAGCATAACTATATATTGAACCCTTACAGTGTGTTTAGTGCTACATTAGGCTGAGGATCTTTAATGGTGAACAAGCTTGTATGAAAACAGACCCTGTGAACAAATTAACAAAATACCTACAGATAAGGGTAACTTCTACAAATAATATAATAAAAGAGGGTCATGAGATAGAGCATATGTGCATGCACTTGTACCTGCTATGTCAATTCAGTCATGTCCAGCTCCTTGTGATCCCATGGACAGGAACCCGCCAGGCTCCTCTGTCCATGGGATTCTCCAGGCAAAAATACTGGAATGGGTTGCCATGCCCTTCTCCAGGGGATCTTCCCCACCCAGGAAGGGAACATGCATCCCTTATGTCTCCTGCATTGGCAGGCAGGTTCCTTACCTCCAGCTCCACCTATCTGGGGGAGGACTAAATGAAGGCAAAGAGCTGCAGAGTCCAAGGAAAAAGAGTTCCAAGCAAGTACAAATGGTGGAGATCAGCAGGTGAAGAGGAGTGAGTTTGATGTCACCAGGAGCAGCAACAAGGCTGTGCTGGTTCCTTGTGGTGATTAGCACAGAATGGGAGGAGGTCAGATAAATAGTCAAGGCCAAACCATCTGATTTCAATCAAGACTACTGGGGAGTCTGGAATTAATTCAAAACACAGTAGCAGGTCATAGAGGGTTCTAAGGGGGGATTCCCAAGATGGCAGAGTAGAAGAATGTGTGCTTATCTTCTCCTGTGAGAACTTCAAAATTGCAACTAACCACTGAACAACTGTTGACAGGAGAATACTGGATCCCACCAAAAAAAGATACCCCATGTCCATGGGCAAAGGAGAAACCCGAACAAGAGGGTAGGAGGAGTGAAATCGCATTGAAAATCAAACCCCATACCCACCAGAGAGGCTTGGAGGGCTCAAATAAAACCTTGTGTGCACCAGGCCCCAGGGACCCCACAAGAGGCTGAGCCAGACCTGCCTTTGAGTATTTGAGTGTCTCCTGCAGAGGCACAGGTCAGCAGTGGCCTACAGTGGAGACAGGGGCTCTGGCTGCAGCAGACCTGGGAGGCATGGCATGTGAGCTCCACCAAAGAGCCACTGAGCAGACAACCCACAAACTGGAGAACAATTATACCAGAGAAGTTCTCACTCTGTTGCAAAAGTTCTGGGGCCCACAACTGATTTCCCAACCTGGGATCTGGCAAAGGGACAGAGAAATCCCAGGGAATGTGACTTTGAAGGCCTGTGGGATTTGATTATAGAACTTTCACAGGACTGGAAAAACTGACTCTTTTAGGACACAAACAAAAGCTCGTGTGCACCAGGACCCGGGAGAAAGGATTAGTGACCCCACAAGAGACTGAGCCAGACTTGCCTGTGAGCATCCAGGAGTCTCTAGCAGAGACATGGGTTGACAGTGGCCTGCTATGGGGTCAGAAGCACTGAATACAATGATTCTGGCATAAGTGCTTTTGAAGGAGGTAACCATTACCCCCTTTAACCCGACCATGGTTTGGTCTCAGGCCAAACTACAGGAAGAAAACACAGCCCCACCCATCAATAGAAAATTCGATTAAAGATTTACTGAGCATGGCCCTGGATGTCAGAGCCAGACCCAGATTTCCTCACAGCCAGTCCCTCCCATCAGGAAGCTTCCACAAGCCTCTTACACTTATCCATCAGAGGGCAGACCACACTTGTAGATGGAAACCACAATTACAGAAAACTAACCAAACAAATCACAGAGATCACAGCCTTGTCTAACTCAATGAAACTATGATCCATGCTATGTAGGGCCACCCAAGGACGGGTCATGGTGGAGAGTTCTGACAAAACGTGCTCCACTGGAGAAAGGGAATGGCAAGCCACTTCAGTATTCTTGCCTTGAGAACCCCATGAACTCTAAGAAAAGGCAAAAGATATGACACTGATAGATGAACTTCCCTGGGTCTGTAGGTGCCCAATATGCTACTGGAGAAAAGTGGAGAAATAGCTCCAGAAAGAATGAAGAAGTTTTCACCAGAATGAAGTTTTTGCCAAAGTGAAAACTATGCTCAGTTGTGGATATGACTGGTGTGGAAGTAAAGTTCAACACTGTAAAGAATAATATTGCATAAGAACCTGGAATGTTAGGTCCACCAATCAAGGAAAATTGGAGGTGGTCAAGATGTCAAGCTTGTCAAGATGGCAAGAGTGAACATCGACATTTTAGGAATCAGTGAACTAAAATGGACCAGAATGGGCAAATTTAATTCAGATGACCATTATATCTACTACTGTGGGCAAGAATTCCTTAGAAGAAATGAAGGAACCCTCATAGTCAACAAGAGTCTGAAATGCAGTAATTGAGTGCAATCTCAAAAATGACAGAATGATCTCTGTTCATTTCCAAAGTAAGCCATTAAATATCATAGTAATCCAAGTCTATGCCCCAAGCACTAATGCCAAAGAAGCTGAAATTGAATGGTTCTATGAAGACCTACAAGACCTTCTGGAACTAACATAAAATGATGACACCCTTTTCATCATAGGGGACTGGAATGCAAAAATAGAAAGTCAGGAGATACCTGGAGTAACAAGTTTGGCCTTCTAGTACAAAATGAAGCAGGGCAAAGGCTAACAGAGTTTTGCCAAGAGAACGCAGTGGTCATAGCAAATACCCTCTTCCAACAATGCAAGAGGTGACTACCCATGGACATTACCAGATGGTCAATACCAAAATCAGATTGATTATAGTCTTTGCAGCCGAAGATGAATAAGCTCTATACAGTCAGCAAAAGTAAGACAAGGAGCTGACTGTGGCTCAGATCATGAACTCCTTATTGCAAAATTCAGACTCGAAGAAAATAGGGAAAACCACTAGACCACTGAGGTATGATCTAGTACAGTAGAAGTGACAAATAGAATCAAGGGATTAGATCTAATAGATGGAGTGCCTAAAGAACTATGACAGAGGTTCATAACATCCTTCAGGAGGCAGTGATCAAAACTATTCCTTAGAAGACGAAATGCAAAAAGGCAAAATGGTTGTCTGAGGAGGCCTTACAAATAGCTGAGAAAAAAAGAGAAGTGAAAGGCAAAAGAGAAATGCAGAGTTCCAAAGAATATCATGGAGAGATAAGAAAGCCTTCCCCAGTGATCAGTGCAAAGAAACAGAGGAAAACAATAGAATGGGAAAGACTAGAAATCTTTTCAAGAAAATCAGAGCTACCAATGAAACATTTCATGCAAGATGGGCACAATTACGGACTGAAACTGTATGGACCTAACAGAAGCAGAGGATACTAAGAAGAGATGGCAAGAATACACAGAAGAACTATACAAAAAAGATCTCAGTGATCCAGATAACCACAATGATCTGATCACTTACCTCAAACCAGACATCCTGGAGTGCAAAGTCAAGTGGACCTTAAGAAGCATCACTATGAACAAAGCTAGTGGAGGTGATGGAATTCCAGCTGAGCTATTTCAAATCCTAAAAGATGATGCTGTGAACGTGTTGTGCTCAATATGCCAGCAAATTGGGAAAACTCAGCAGTGGCCACAGGACTGGAAAAGGTCAGTCTTCATTCCAATCCCAAAGAAAGACAATGCCAAAGAATGTTCAAACTACCAAACAATTGCACTCATCTCACATGCAAGCAAGGTAATGCTCAAAATTCTCCAAGCTAGGCTTCAATAGTACATGAAATAAGAACTTCCAGATGTTCAAGCTGGGTTAAAAAAAGGCAGAGAAACCAAAAGTCAAATTGCCAACATTGGTTGGATTATCAAAAAAGCAAGAGAATTCCAGAAAAACATCTACTTCTGCTTTATTGACTACACTAAACCCTTTGACTGTGTGGATCACAACAAACTGTGAAAAATTCTTCAAGAGGTGGGAATACCAGACCACTTTAACATGCCACCTGAAAAATCTATATGCGGGTCAAGAAGTAACAGTTAGAACTGGTCATAGAACAACGGACTGCTTCCAGCTTGGGAAGGGAGTATGTCAAGGCTGTATATTGTCACCTTGCTTATTTAACTTCTATACAGAGTACATCATGTGAAATGCTGGGCTGAATGAAGCACAAGTTGGAATCAAGATTGATGGGAGAAATATCAATAATCTCAGATATGTAGACGACACCATCCTTATGGCAGAAAGTGAAGATGAAATAAAAGAACCTCTTGATGAAAGTGAAAGAGGAGAGTGAAAAAGTTGGCTTAAAATTCAACATTCAGAAAACTAAGGTCATGGCATCTGGTCACGTCACTTTATGGCAAATAGATGGGGAAACAATGGAAACAGTGACAGACCTTACTCTCCTGGCTCCAGAATCACTGCAGATGGTGACTGCAGTCATGAAATTAAAAGATACTTGGTCCTTGGAAGAAGAGCTATGACAAACCTAGACAACATGCCGAAATGTAGAGACATTACTTTGCCATCAAAAGTCTCTCTGCTGTTGCTGCTGCTAAGTCACTTCAGTTGTGTCCAACTCTGTGTGACCCCATAGACGGAAGCCCACCAGGCTCCCCCATCCCTGGGACTCTGCAGGCAAGAACACTGGAGTGGGTTGCCGTTTCCTTCTCCAATGTGTGAAAGTGAAAAGTGAAAGTGAAGTCGCTCAGTCGTGTCCGACCCTTAGCGACCCCACGGATTGCAGCCTACCAGGCTCCTCCATCCATGGGATTTTCCAGGCAAGAGTACTGGAGTGGCTTGCCATTGCCTTCTCCAAAGTCTCTCTAGTCAAAGCTATTGTTTTTCCAGTAGTCATGTATGGATGTGAGAGTTGGACTACAAAGAAAGCCAAAGAATTGATGCACTTGAACTGTGGTGTTGGAGAAGACTCTTGAGAGTCCCTTGGACTGAAAGGAGATCCAACCAATCCATCCTCAAGGAAATCAATCCTGAATATTCATTGGAAGTACTGATGCTGAAGCTGAAACTCCAATACTTTAGCTACTTGATGTGAAGAACTGACTCATTGGAAAAACCCCTGGTGCTTGGAAAAATTGAAGGCAGGAAGAGAAGGGGACTATGGAGGATGAGATGTTTGGATAGCATCACGGATGGACAAGAGTTTTATCAAGCTCTCCAGGAGCTTGGTGATGGACATGGAAGCCATGGTTTCGCAAAGACCTGGACATAACTGAGAGACTGAACTAACTAACTAACCAAGAGGGCCAGTGCCAAGATAAGACAGAATTTTTAAAATTATATTTACTGTGTAGAAAGAGTATAGAGGCAGAGGCCTGTGTAGCTGTTCTTTGAGGTCAGTAGATGGCATGGATGTAGATGGCAGCTGCAGAGAGTGAAAAGTACTCAGATCTGAGTCACTTAAGACATTTCTTTATCCACTTGATTTTATTCTTGTGGGTTGTAAGAATATCGAACATTTTGTTTAGAGTTTAAAAGTGAATTCTGACTGATTATCTGGCCTTGCCAAAATGAAAGGCACACAATGACATCTGACTATTTTTCTGGGCAGCTCTAGCCACCTCTCCTTCAATACTTAGGGTGTAATCAATAAACATAACAGAGGCTATTCATTCCACCAGGATGGATTCCAACAAAAGGGCTCTATTCACACTGGTAATAGGCTGACTTCACCTGTTCCATCACATTATGTATTATGACTAGCATCTTCAGTCACCTACCTACTTCACTGCTCAGTCGTGATGAAATGTTCTGTTGGCAGAAGGAGGGTTATAAAGCTGGGCTGTTTACACTTACAGTGGCCAAGGCAATGTCCTGCCAGTGTAGGGTGAGTCCCTGTCTAGGACCACAGATCATTCACACATTTGAAAGATTATGAAATTCAGTGCTTGCTAAAGGTTTGGATTGGGTTTTAAAGGCATTCTCCAAAAAAGTATTATTTTCAGTGCAACTTTTTTTAATGTTTGTTTTAACAGGTTTGGTGAATTTTAGTGGACACATGGTACGGACAGCATTGAGACAAAGTTGTTTTGAGCATGGTCGTTATCTTTTATCCAGTCTCTCCCATAGTGAGGAGCCATCTACCTTTTCTTGGATTTGAATTCACTCAGGCCAGTAGCATCATAGGTACCTGCAAGCCCTTATAAATAGTGAGCATGCATTCACTTGAACTTTTTTAGTATAAGGCTGGTGTTCTGGGCTTATTTTAGAGCAATTAAATATGATTTATTTTCCTTCATTTATTGACTTATTCATCCAGCAAATGATTATTGACTGCTTATTGCTACGTTATACAATGTGAGGCAGACAAAGCAGGCTAATTAATAATAATAATGGCTAGCATTTGTCGAGAAAATACTAAGAGCCAGTGCTCAGTGCCTTGTATGTTTATCTCACTTATTAAAAATACCTGACAATGCAGTTGCTAGTGTTATTTCCAATTTATGGAGAAGAAAACTGAGGCATAAATAACTTTAAAAATAAGCTCATGATTATACATGATAGTTTTCAAAAGTGAACTCAGGAACTCTGCCTCAACAGCCCTTGCTTAAGTGCTAACATATTCAGCCTGCCAAGAGATGGCAAACATCCTGTCCTCAAGAAGTTTGTATGGTGGTAGTAGAAGCCACTTAAGCACACAGGGATAGTTCATAGTTAATTCAAGTATAAAAACAGATGAAAGCAAAGAGCTATAGGCATTGAAAGAAAAAAACATCGTTTCTATCTAAAAGCAGTGGTTCTCAACCTTGGCAGCAGGTTGTAGTTGCCTGAGGAGCTTAAAAATTACTGATGCCTTGGTCCCAGCCCCAGAGATTTTGACTTAATCGACCTGGCATGCCCTTGTGCAGCTGGAGTTTTTAATGTTCCCCAGGTGATTCTCATGTGCAGCCAAGTTGAAAACCCTGGGCTAGAGGGAGTAGGGAACATGTTCGGAAGAAGGGAGATTCAGAGTTGATTTGTCAAGAAGAAGTAACTATTTTATAAGTCAGGAATGTCAGGGGTACAAATGGGAGTGGAAGGTCATGTTATGATACGGAAGAGATCCCTTGCTGCTCAAATTGTGGTCCTGGGACCAGCAGCATCGGCCTCACCATGGAGTTGGTTGGAATGTGAAATCCCAGGCTGTCCAGACCCCATGGATCAGAATCTGCATCCCCAAGTGATTTGTGTGCACACTGCTGTTTGAGAAGCACTAACAGAACAACAGAAAATCAGGATAGGAAACCACAGAGCCATATCTGGTGGCTGGCAGATTTACCAAGGGCCAGTAGGTGGTGTAAAGAGTGGAGCACATTTGTTGGCTTGCTTTGATTGATAAAAGAAGCAGTTAAAATTTTACTCTATAAATAGTTGGAAGTTGAAAAAAATTCTAAGCAAAAGTGATGTGTGCAAGGAAGGTTTAGGCTAATAATCTGGTAACAAATTGTAGAACAGATTAGGGAAAGGGAGGAGCCACAGATATAGAGGTACTCAGAGAGACGTCTGTTTGAGTTCTCAATTCACAAACATCTGAGGAGTGAAACTCAGACCAGGGTGCAATTCAGTAGGCGAGTTCTTATCTTCAAAACACATTGTTTTACTTTCAGAAATTCTTATCTTTTTCAGCAGCCTGACTTTAGAGCTACATTATGTATCTGAATAGAGATAGAGACCACATTTTACCATAAGTTGCAGCCAGTGTATATAGAACAGCTTTGTTATTTCATCCATAGTACACTTTCCCCCCCAATATTACAGGAGTATATAGAGGAACAAGAACAGAATTCTAATGGTATAAGAAGAAGATTTCTATTTTTCCAGTAGCAATGTGATAACTATTGCACTATACATTTTTTATATGATCTATTAAAGACTGTGAGAGGGGTTCCTATGAATACTTGGGAAATCATATCCTTAGATATTACACCAGCTGAAAATACTTAATTCTGAACACACATTAATTTTTTTTTTATTTGATAGTTATGAGAGTCTTTAACTCTCAGTAGCAACTATGGTGCCTAAGGATCATCATTAAAAAGAGAAGCAATCATTTGGTGCATGAAAGTGAGATTATTTCTAGAATTTTTAGTTGGTCAAGTGCTGGGTACATGCATTGACATTATATTCTTTTTAATCTAAGAGAAAATGTTTTATGATACAATGTCCAATACATTGCTTTGCATATAATAGTCTCATTTGTTAAAGTAAGAAATACAAATATTTGATATGAAAAGATATCATATAAATAGGCTTTAGAAGTCAACTTTGTCAGGATAGAATTTATGTAAAATAAAACACATTTGTTTAAAGTATATAGGCTTTAAAATTGAAAACTGAAGATACTGAATAATCAAATACAAGTATCTTTGAAGTTGTATGTTAATACAATAATACATTACCACAGTGATCACAAGATAATAACTCAGCATGGTTCATATTTTTAAATTTAAGTTGCAGATGGAAATTTCAGTTTAGCCATGTCTTGAAACTTGATACTGCAATTTGTCTATGTTACCACCAGATGGTAGTGTTTGCTTTATTCATGATCACATGATCTCAGTCACTGCTGCTATTCTAAAAATAGGTGAACCGATACTCAAGCTATGAATACCCAAACCTGTTTTCATTTATACAAAAGAGAGCAAAGCAAAACAAACAAACAAAAAATACTAATGGATCACTTTTTTCTTGGCAGGCATTCACAATATAAACAAGACATGAACTCAAACCCTCAAATAATTCAATACTCTAGTAAGGAATCACAGAAGGCAATTACTATGATAGCAGAAATTATGTAATGAAAGAATTGTTAAACATAAGAGGTGATATAGCAGCTCAAAGGGGAGAAAGCTGAGTTTTTCCTAGTGAACTCTGGGAATATTTCAGAATAATATTTTTTAAGAATCAAAGCTTTGAAGGTGAATAGTTCACCAAATGTGGAGATGAAAAGGAGACTATGGATAGGGTAGGAAGCAAGACATGCCATGGTACAGAGCATAATTTATTTGTAAAAGGACGGTGAGTCTGTGTGATCAAAATATGGGGTCCATGATTAGGAAGTGGGAAAAGACAGAACTTGATAGTAGGTTTAAACTAGATGGTCAAGGTCAAGGCACATCCTACTGTTTTGTTTTAATCTCATTTTTTAGGTGATAGGGAACAACTGAAGATATTTAAGAAACAGATGTCATGATAAAATCTGTAAGATAAAGACATTTTAAGGAATAAATTTATGAATGCAATTTTGTTATGGCTCGTAAGAAAATTCTTGGTGAGGAAACATTCTCAGCAAGAATTTTCCAGGAGTTTCACTTCTGCCTTTTTCCCTGCTAGATTATCAAATCAGTTTGTGCTGCAGTCTCTTACCATTTGCCCTAACAGGAATGGAATGACACTAAATCCCTTGTTAAAGCCTCTCTCTCTTGCTTCCTTCTCAGGACCTTCTCTCTGGTTGAAATGTGCTTGGGATATATTATTGGCCTTTGTCCCACTCTCCTTTTTTCCTTCCAGTCACCATGGCTGTGCCCTGGACTGTTAGCACTCTCTATAAAGGTTTGGAACCCTTTTGGGATGAGGTTGGGGGTAGGAATGGGGTAATTACATTTCCTAATCTAAATCCTTTAATGGCTACTTTGTTTATTGCTTGCCTTTAGCTTGAGTGTTTGGTCTTTTTCATAAAATAGAAGTGAAGGCAAGGTGCCCTATGTCTAGTTTGTTCTAAGAATAGGTGGTCTGTTCATATGGGGTGATAAATGCTTCCTAAGTCTGTGTACCCTGGGATAAGGGCTACTTCTCTGCTTTCCATAGAAACAGCTTTTTGGAGCTGGCTTCTCTCTTCCCTCTGCTTGCCAGAAGACCAAAGGCTCACAGTTTGGTTACTGATAATACTAATCCTCTCTGACAATTAGTTGGCAACCTTTCCTATTAGAATATCTTTGAAGTGCTTCCGGTTGGGGGTGGAGGCTGGAATTCGGGCTGGCAGGGAAGAATACAGGCCCTTTCATCTGAGAACCAAAAAATACCCTCCAGACTCCTTATTTCTCAAACATCATGGCGCTGTAGAAGACGTTCTGCCCTTCTCAGTCACTGTGCCATCATCACAGGGCACTTCCGAGTACTTTTGGGAGCCTGGCAGCAAAGCTGGTCTCCTTACCAGAAAATAAGGTTAGTAAGATGTGTACAGCGTTATGCTAATTCATCTCCTCACTGGTTTCTGGGCAGGGCGCTCACCTTGCCCTTAACCTGTTACTTCTCCGAGGATGTTTGTTGATGACTGGGAACTGTTCAGAGATTTTAGGGAAGGAAAAAGAAAGAAAAATAGAAAGTTGATTTCCAACCCATTCAATATCTCTTCTTTGAGTAGCGCACAGTATACTGTGCCTCATAGGATGTGGAGTGTGTGAGTGGACCACAGCTGCCAAGGTTCCCGAAGACTCTTGAAAGTGCGTACAAGTGAGAGTCGCTTCTGAACCTTTTCTTCACTGCCCCTTCACAGAACTGTAAGCTGTAAGAAACATTTTTCTTGATGTTGCCACCACCCCCCTGCTCCTTCTTGCCTCTTCCCGGCCCTACCTCGAACAGCTTATTTTAAGAATCCTCTTTTTTCTTGGAGAGAGCTTACACCGCCTCCAGTACCACTGCTGACACTTAGGCAGTGTCTGCATCCTTTCTGTGGGTTAGTGCATTTTCTATTCACAACAGCCCTGATTAAATGAATTTGGAGATTGGGATTGATATACACACACACACACGATTGATACTGTTAGGGGAAGCACACTGACTGAAACCGCCCACCCTGGCCAGGCACCATAGTAACCATTTGCACGAGTTGTTTTATGGCAGGAGGTCCTGGTAAGAAACACAAAGTAAGCCACCACCAACCGGAAGAGTTCAGGAAAGGTCAAAAGGAGACACCACATGTCGACCACCTCCCAGAATCCTTCTCTCTGGCATCCATCTTGGCTGAACAAGGCGGGAAACACCAGGAAGGACTCTGAGTCAGAATGACTGGCTAAGGACAACCTGGAAACTAATCCCATCACCATAAAACCCAAGACACATAAAACCCATGTGGCAGAGCTGTTCTGGGTTCCCTTACCCTACTGGTCTCCACCCAGGTGCCCTTTCCCAATAAAATCTCTTGCTTTGTCAGTGCATGTGTCTCCTCGGACAATTCATTTCTGAGTGTTAGACAAGAGCCCAGTTTTGTGCCTTGGAAGGGGTCCTCTTCCTGCAAAAATACCATGCATAAAATAGATAACTAAAAAACAGTAACAAAGGGCAAAATGATAGGATACTGAATGAGGAATTCCCCAGGTCGGTAGGTGCCCAGTATGCTACTGGAGCTCAGTGGAGAAATAACTCTAGAAGGAATAAAGGGATGGAGCAAAAGCAAAACCAATACCCAGTTGTGGATGTGACCAGTGATAGAAGCAAGGTCCGGTGCTGTAAAGAGCAATATTGCATAGGAACCTGGAATGTTAGGTCCATGAATCAAGGCAAATTGGAAGTGGTCAAACAGGAGATGGCAAGAGTGAACGTCGACATTCTAGGAATCAGTGAATTAAAATGGACTGGAATGGGTGAATTTAACTCGGATGCCCATTATATCTACTACTGTGGGCAGGAATCCCTTAGAAGAAATGGAGTAGCCATCATGGTCAACAAAAGAGTCCGAAATGCAGTACTTGGATGCAATCTTAAAAATGACAGAATGATTTCTGTTCATTTCCAAGGCAAACAATTCAATATTACAGTAATCCAGGCCTATGCCCCAACCAGTAATGCTGAAGAAGCCGAAGTTAATCAGTTCTATGAAGACCTACAAGACCTTTTAGAACTAACACCCAAAAAAGATGTCCTTTTCATTCTAGGGGACTGGAATGCAAAAGTAGGAAGTCAAGAAACACCTGGAGTAACAGGCAAATTTGGCCTTGGAGCACGGAATGAAGCAGGGCAAAGGCTAATAGAGTTTTGTCAAGAGAACGCACTGGTCATAGCAAACACCCTCTTCCAACAACACAAGAGAAGACTCTACACAGATGGTCAACACCGAAATCAGATTGATTATATTCTTTGCAACCAAAGATGGAGAAGCTGTATACAGTTAGCGAAAACAAGACCAGGAGCTGACTGTGGCTCAGATCATGAACTCCTTATTGCGAAATTCAGACTTAAATTGAAGAAAGTAGGGAAAACCACTACACCATTCAGATATGACCTAAATCAAATCCCTTATGATTATACAGTGGAAGTGAGAAATAGATTTAAGGGACTAGATCTGATTGATAGAGTGCCTGATGAACTCTGGACGGAGGTTCGTGACATTGTACAGGAGACAGGGACCAAGACCATCCCCATGGAAAAGAAATGCAGAAGAGCGAAATGGCTGTCTGAGGAGGCCTTACAAATAGCTGTGAAAAGAAGAGAGGCGAAAAGCAAAGGAGAAAAGGAAAGATATAAGCATCTGAATGCAGAGTTCCAAAGAATAGCAAGGAGAGATAAGAAAGCCTTCCTCAGTGATCAATGCAAAGAAATAGAGGAAAACAACAGAATAGGAAAAACAAGAGACCTCTTCAAGAAAATTAGAGATTCCAAGGGAACATTTCATGCAAAGATGGGCTCGATAAAGGACAGAAATGGTATGGACCTAACAGAAGCAGAAGCTATTAAGAAGAGGTGGCAGGAATACACAGAAGAACTGTACAAAAAGATCTTCACGACCAAAATAGTCACGATAACATGATCACTGACCTAGAGCCAGACATCTTGGAATGGGAAGTCAAGTGGGCCTTAGAAAGCATCACTACGAACAAAGCTAGTGGAGGTGATGGAATTCCAGTTGAGCTATTTCAAGTCTTGAAAGATGATGCTGTGAAAGTGCTGCACTCAATATGCCAGCAGATTTGGAATACTCAGCGCTGGCCACAGGACTGGAAGAGGTCAGTCTTCATTCCAATCCCAAAGAAAGGCAATGCCAAAGAATGCTCAAACTACCGCACAATTGCACTCATCTCACACGCTAGTAAAGTCATGCTCAAAATTCTCCAAGCCAGGCTTCAGCAGTATGTAAACCGTGAACTCCCAGATGTTCAAGCAGGTTTTAGAAAAGGCAGAGGCACCAGAGATTAAATCGCCAACATCCGCTGGATCATGGAGAAAGCAAGAGAGTTTCAGAAAAACATCTATTTCTGCTTCATTGACTATGCCAAAGCCTTTGACTGTGTGGATCACAATAAACTATGGAACATTCTGAAAGAGATGGGAATCCCAGACCACCTGACCTGCCTCTTGAGAAACCTGTATGCAGGTCAGGAAGCAATAGTTAGAACTGGACATGGAACAACAGACTGGTTCCAAATAGGAAAAGGTGTACGTCAAGGTTGTATATTGTCACCTTGCTTATTTAACTTATATGCAGAGTACATCATGAGGAATGCTGGGCTGGAAGAAGCACAAGCTGGAATCAAGATTGCTGGGAGAAATATCAATAACCTCAGATATGCAGATGACACTACCCTTATGGCAGAAAGTGAAGAGGAACTCAAAAGCCTCTTGATGAAAGTGAAAGAGGAGAATGACAAGGTTGGCTTGAAGCTCAACATTCAGAAAACAAAGATCATGGCATCTGGTCCCATCACTTCATGGGAAATAGATGGAAAAACAGTGGAAACAGTGTCAGACTTTGTTTTTTTGGGCTCCAAAATCACTGCAGATGCTGACTGCAGCCATGAAATTAAAAGACGCTTGCTCCTTGGAAGGAAAGTTATGACCAACCTGGATAGTATATTAAAAAGCAGAGACATTACTTTGCCAACCAAGGTCCGTCTAGTCAAGGCAATGGTTTTTCCTGTGGTCATGTATGGATGTGAGAGTTGGACCGTGAAGAAGGCTGATCACCGAAGAATCGATGCTTTTGAACTGTGGTGTTGGAGAAGACTCTTGAGAGTCCCTTATACTGCAAGGAGATCCAACCAGTCCATTCTAAAGGAGATCAATCCTGGATGTTCATTGGAGGGACTGATGCTAAAGCTGAAACTGCAATACTTTGGCCACCTCATGCGACGAGTTGACTCACTGGAAAAGACTCTGATTCTGGGAAAGGTTGGGGGTGGGAGGAGAAGGGGACGACCGAGAATGAGATGGCTGGATGGCATCACCAACTCTGTGGACATGAGTTTGAGTGTACTCCGGGAGTTGGTGATGGACAGGGAAGCCTGGCGTGCTGTGATTCATGGGGTCGCGGAGAGTCGGACACGACTGAGTGACTGAACTGAACTGAACTGAATGAGAGCCTGTTACACAGCACAGGGGACTCTACATATTGCTCTGTGGTGAGGTAAATGGGAAGGAAATCCAAAAAAGCAGTGGTGGGGGTAGCTGATTCACTGTTGTACAGTAGAAACTAATACAACAGGATAAAACAACTATACTCCAACAAAAGTAAAATAAAATAAAACACACATATGCTTATACACATACACAGTGTTAGTCACTGTTTTTTTAATGGAAAAATTGAGGCTTCAAGAAATGGCATAATTTGCCTGAGATCCCTGAGCTGATGAGAAAGAGGATCAGATGTGCTCTGACCATCTCTCTGCCTTTAGCATCTTTATGTCTCATATCTGAAAAGAGACTGACACCACCATTAATGAGAACTCTGCTGCCAGTAAGACCAGTGAATTGTACGCATCTGTCTTACTGTGTTCTAGTCCTGGTGATGGACACCTGTTCTCAGAATAAACTTGTCCATTTCCGAGATAATAAATCTTGTTCATCTCACTGACCTTTTCGTTACTCAAGGAACACAGCTGAACTAGAGTGGGTTTCCCTGGCATTACTCTGCTCCACCTACCATTTTTGGTACCTGGAAGCTATCATAGCATCTATGAATCATGCAAAAAAGATGTTCACAGATATTGGGGGAAAATGTGGAGAACTACTGTGTTGCCTGGGAATTTGGTGATATGTCTTTCAACAGGTCAGGCCACATAAGCTTGAGGAGGGAGGAAGAAGGAGGAAGAGAAGGGAGAATATTAGAATTACTGTTGTTGTTGTTTTTGCAGCACCTACTACAATCTAGGCATTGGCAGTTCCTTTCCCCGTGTGTCATAGATTATGCTCACAACAGATCTAGGCGAGAAGCGGTTTTATGACTCCATTTTATCAGTACGATGATTGAAGTTCAGAGATGTTAAATAATAAGGACTGGGGTCATACAACTAGTCAGGGACTGAGATCATCTGATGCTATCATCCTTGCTCTTTCACTCTATGGAGATGCTTTTAAAGAAAGCTTATGACAGTTGCTTTTAGTCAAAGGGAAGTTGGAGGTTCATGACCCAGGACTTCATTCTCACCGTGGTGCCTTGTCATTTTGATGGTAATGAGGATTTTAGGGGCCTTGTCTGTGGGCAGAATGTCAGGTGATACTGGGAGTATTAAATATAGATCTTCACTTTGGAAATGAAGCTAAATCACCTTTGTCATCTGAATCACTTTCACCAACAGGACATGTTGGTCTCCTTTAGTTTCTATGTGTTATTTATTAGTGGGTCATCAGATATTGTAGGGGTAGGGTTTTGGTAGAATTTCTGTCTTTAACTGCCTCTCGTTTTCCCCTTCTTGCCTTCTCCCCCGTCCTTCCTCCTAGCATCATGGCCAAGTTTTGAGGTGTGTCACAAGCTGTTCATGACCTTGGATGAGCCACTCACCTGTCTAGTCCTCAGTTTCTCTGTCTGTAAAATATGCGTAGCAAAAGTATTTCAAACAGTGGTTTTAAGGAGACAGTTAATTAACATGTATATGCAAAGTACTCGAAGAATACCTTGAATATAGTAAGCTTATAATAATTAGTTGTTGTTACTCCTCAAATAAATAGGTATTAGTCCAGACATGGTCCAAGGCAGTTAGGGTTCTTTGCTAGGGAGCAAATGGAATTTCTCTGATAAAGGATATCACTAGTTTTTATCATGATGCTCCTCTCCATTCTCTTGTATGATTATGTTTCAAGTGTAGTTTAAAAATGGATCTTCAGAGTCTTTTTTTCTTACAACCTCCACCCCTGGCATCCCATCTCTTTGTCTCTTTTCTCTTGGAGTATTCCACACCATGCCTCTGTGAGGGTACATGGGCTCAGGGAGTGATCTGGAAGCAAAACAAACCTAGTAATGTGGAAAACCAAGGTACACAGGAAAAATAATTACATAGCCCTCACTGAATGTTTTTCATCTTGAAAGTGCTTTGAAAACATTAACTAATTAATTAATCAAAAAGAATTTCTACCAATCAGTGAAAACACTCTTTACAATGTATTAAGCCTCTTGAAAGGTATTATTTATTCAGTGGTGTCTCTCTTTAGTCTTAAGGGAATCATCAGTTTCCTTTTTTTGGAGATATTTCAGGAGATTTGAGGAAATCGCTGCACACCCCTCTGACTGTGCAGCCGAGCCAGCATGAGCATGTAAACACACACTCACCCCCATATACACAGACACAAAATATTCACTTATAATGATGCTCTTTGACATTAAATATGGTACAACATTATATAAGATTCTCTTATTTACTCTGTTTATCAGCTTTTAACTGACCTGCCAGCAAAGCCAAGACAAAAAATCCCAATGAGTGTCAAGTAGCAATGTCACCTGTTCCATCCATCTACTTTCCTGTCTCCTGTACTGGCCTGGGAGCACCTCAGGAGCTGAGAGTTTATTGCCATATCCTTAGAGCCTAGCTACTCATAGGAATTGCCCAGCATTAGCTCTATTTTCTAGCCTACAAAATGCAACTTTATCTCTTTGTGACATAGCAAGAGAGTAGTAATAATAACTTTGTGTTTGTTCACTCACCAAATATTGAGCACCCACCATTCATTTATATATACTCCTATAGCAGATACTTTATTCAGGGAAAGTCTTTGTGTAACTCATGGTGATGGATTAAAAAATGATCCGTATAGGGTTATCACATTCAAGAAACTTGTCCAGGAGGAAAGACAAGAGCATGAGTAACTTTAATATAAAGGGGACATGATATTCACCTACAGCGAGTAACTTTAGAAAATGAGAAGAGGATTTCTGGTTGGGGCACTCAGGGAAGACTTTTGGGAACAGATGACACCTGAGTGGGATATTTGAAGAGGAACTGCCTTGTGGAAATGGTGAAGGAGGCAGTGTTGTTCCAGATAAAGTGTAAACCAAGGAGGAAATCCATGGACAAAGGAAAGCGTGGTTGTGTGGGAATCATTACTTTTTGACTAGAGTCGAGGTTAGGGGAGAAGGTTAGGAAACATGATATAGGAAAGGAGAATTGGTTCTATGTTTGGGAAACCCATGGCAGGTACAGTACTATATTGGATCAGCCCCACTTACTGGATCAAACAATCCATCTCAGCACTCAGAACAGTGTAGACCACGGGAATATGGTGTTCAAATCCATCTTGAGAGCTCTCTCCAGGCAGTCATTTTTTTTTAATTGAAGTATATTTGATTTGCAATATTGTGTTTGTTTCAGGTGTGCAGCAACATGATTCAGTCATACATGTATATGTGTATATCTATATATTTTCCCATTCTTTTCCACTATAATTTATTACAAGATATTGAATATAGTGCCCTGTGCTAACCAGTAAATCCTTATCATTCATCTGTTTTATATATGGTATTGTCTGTCTGTTAATCCCAGTCTCCCAATTTATCCCTCCTCACCCTTCCCATTGGTAACGAAAGTTTGTTTTCTATGTCCATCAGCCTGTTTCTGTTGTGTAAGTTCACTCATACTACATTTTAGATTCCACATCTAAGATTCCATTATATGATATCATATAGTGTTTATCTTTTGCTGTCTGACTTGCTCCACTTAGTATCATGTCTAATCAGATGTCTTGAAATACGTTTGTTCCAGAGGGGAAATTACAAGCCACTCCTGGGCCACACCATGGAGAACCTTAAGTGATAGGTGGAGGAATGTAGGCTCTATTTCTGTGGCTTCAAGTAGTAATCAAGGATGGACTTGAATCAATAGCATTAACACCATATACTGGTCTACAATAATGTAATCTGAAGATACACAGAATTTCTGTTGAAATGTGGTATTTGAAGGCTTACCTGAAAATTAAGCTTTTCAAACATTCTATGTAAATTTAAATTTTATCTCCTCCTTCATTCTCTGGTTATCTGTTTCTATTTCTTGCTATTATTAAGTTTCTTACAAGAGCAGTTTACCTCTTGTCTTCTAATTCCCTATAGGCTTATAAATTCAGACCTGTTGGAATATTACATAAAATTAAAATATGTAGGCTCTAAGCTATTGTTTGAGGGGGTTTCAGAATTTAAATTCAGATACTATTGCAACTATGCAAGGTCACAACATCATTCCTTTTATCTGACTGATTTCTGGAAAGGTGAATGATTACTGTACAAGATACAATCTCTAGCATTAAGTTATAGAACCAAGACGGTCATCTGTTATCCTTCTCTATACAAGGTGTAGCCTATGTAAAAATGCAAATTCTGGTACATGGGTGAACTATCAATACTTGGCACCAAATTAATCTGGCTGGATAGAAACACATTCTGAGGATCCTTCCTGACATCTTTCAAAAGCAGAAATCTACTGAATTTTCAAAATGATGTTTACAGACACTGGAAACCAATATGGAAAAGTGCATTGATTTTAACAAGCTCAGGTTGTCTTTGCTTCTAAATTTTCCATCCTTAGGAAAGGAAGACTTTTTCAGAATACCCTCTGTAAGGATTCTAGGAAATTGAAGACATTGTCTGTTAAGAGTGACTGACCTGGGGATGTGGTTGACAACCACATTGCAGTGCTGTTTAAAGGCAAGGGAAGAAAGACTTGTCAAAGGGGACTCAGAAGCCTTTTCCCCAATGACAGTCATGTGACTGAGTCCTCCTACCAAGCTCCCTGGTGTGTGTGTTTGTGTGTGTGTGTATCCCTGGTATATGATATATATATATCAGATTTCTAATTTGACAGATAAACTAAATAACACTCCTTTAAGGGGCTATCTAATCTGTGTTTAGTTTCCTAGGAGGATAGAGATATTACTACACTTGAAGTGTTGTGCACACCCAAAGCCTATCTGCCTCAGAAAGTTGTGATGGGGAAGAACTCTGCTAGTCTCTTTGAAAGTTCTCAACAGTAGCATTATTAAGACACTTTTCAAAAAACTTTAAAGTTCCTGTCCTGGGGGCCACTGCAGAACATTCACTAACATTTCAAGTTTTTGACACAGCTTTCCTTCAAGGTTGCCATCATGACTTTCTTAATGGGTTATCTTACCATGACTTTAAGATTCTGCTGCCCTCCTAAGAAAAATCAGCTGCCTAACATATACACAGGAGGGGGTTATTGAGAATCCCAGAGAGCTTTCGGCCATCTGAAACATTCTCCAAGGAATAAAAGTATTCTTAGGGAGAAGGAAAGAGGGTTAATATTTAACATTTTCTTAGCAACCCCTCACTCACTTTATTCATAGCATTTCAGTGTAGGGCAAGTTAATAGCCAGATAGTTGCGGGAGAATTATACATAGTCACGGACCAGTATGTATATATATTAATAGCTGGATGTATATGTCCATGGCTGTAAGGTATGTAAATACATGGACACAATTTGTGGGTGCATTTTTTGTGCAGGGAGAGGACAGGGCAGGGAGGTGAATACTAGAGATAGGGTAGAAAATGCATGGGATGGAGATGTTTTTCCGTATCTGAACATCTCATTTTTATAGTATGAATTCTTATAGGTTAGGAAACTCTACAAAGAGCTACACACCAACATCCCCTATAATACTCCAAAATGGAAAGGTGTTTAACAAAAAACTTCCTATTTGTAATCAAAGATTCCCCTTGTCACTGAACAAACCCAGTAGTCTGTTAGGAGCTCAACCGTACAAAATGCAGTTTTCACTTTCCTGTGATTTGGAGCCATTGCTGGTGCTGCAAATGAATGGGGAGCTGGTGGAGGCATCAAATTCAAGGTGAGACCTGAAAAGGCAGAGGAACAGAGGCCTGAATAAAAATGGAACCTGGAGGAGTGGTGACCGGTGGGAAGAGAGGTATCAAAAGGGTCACTTGGTTCTCTGCAGCATTTCCTCCAAGGACTTCCCAGGGCCCTGTCCTCCCTCCCCAGCCAGAAACGTCTGAAAATCTTGGTTACTCTGTCTGCCACTCATGACACTGCACCAAGTCTGTCGTGAGAGAAGCCGGAGTATAAGCCCAGCTCAGCATGATGACACTGGCTGTGACCTTGATCAAATGACTTTCAGTCTCTGAATCTCAGATTCCTTGTAAGATTTAATGGGAAAGAAAAGAACATGCAATGGCTCTTCTTGGTAGACACAGATACCTTCTCAGATACAATAGCCTGGTTAAGCTGCAAACCCCATAATGACCCCCTAGTTCCAATCTACTCTGAAACACTGAAGTCAAACAGACCCAGGTGCAAATCCCAGAGCCTGACTTAGTAGTAGTAAGACCTTGGACAATTTGCTTGATATTGTGTGTGTGTGAGAGAGAGAGAGAGAGAGAAGAGAGAGTGAGAGACAGGGAGTTTAAAGTTTGGTAGGTTGGGCTTCCCAGGTGACTCAGTGATAAAGAATCTACCTGCCTATGCAGAAGACGTGGGTTCCATCCCTGGATTGGGAAGATCTGGAGTAGGAAATGGCTGCCCACTCCAATATTCTTGCCTACAGAAGAGCCTGGAGGGTTTCAGTCCATGGGGTTGCAAAGAGTCAAACATAACTTAGTGACTAAACAACAACAGCAACAAGTTGTATAAAATGGAAAATAAAAATAGATATTTCAGTTTTCCTCTGGAGTTTACAGTTTAGCAGGGGCTGTTTTTTGTGGGGAGCCTTGGTTACCTCATCTATAAAATGGGAATAACAGCACTGAGTCAGAATTGTTGTTAAGCTTAAAAAAAATTCTGAACATGAAGCCTGACATGGTGGGTGCTCAGTAGTGGATTACTCATGTCCTATTGCAGGTCTTTTCAGTTTCCACGGTATTAAATTATCTCCGTATTCCGCATAATGCCACTTCCAGAAATCTGTCTACTATATTTCCCATGAGCCACTTTTTGCATTGTTACTGGAAAACATGAGCCAAGCAGTAGGGCCTGTGGGTTAGTCACGTGGACTTAAACATCAGATAAGCTGTTAGCGTCCTTCTGTGCCACTTACCCAAATGTGTGACCTTGGGACAGCTACTTAACCTCTCTCAGCCTCGTGTTACTCATCTTTGACATGAGAATATTATTAAAAAAACAAAAACAATAACCAGATCCTACCTCAAGAATCATTAGTCCTATTCCAAGAGTCGTGTGTGCCCGTACACACGTGCACATGCGTGTGAAACACAGCAAGTTTACTATCCACCAGGGACTGTGAGATTAATGGAAAATAAAAGACACCTTCCTGTTGGGGCGTAGGTCTAGAGAGCTGTGTGGATTGGGAAGCTTATACTAGGTAAATCACAGAACTAATGGAAAATTGGAACCATAACAATTTTTAAAAAGAAAATTGACATGATGCCTTGGAAGCCTACATTAAGGGAGATTTAATTCAGCCAGAGAGATCACAGATGGCTTTCCTGAAGAAGTGAAACTGGAGTAGAAAACTGAAGGACATTTAGTTAGGAGTTTGCTAGATGAATAGGGAAGGGAAGGACATTCATTCCTAGTAAGCTTTCACCATCAGCATCATAAGCATGCGATTGCTATCTTCTCAGACTATAAACACAAAGAGTTCTGGGATGTGTCTTTGTCATCTTCTGTCACCTCTAAGTTCCTTGAAGGAAGTAAATACTTAGTAAATATTTCTTGAATGAGTGAACGTTAATAGGAAATCAATATGCATTTGTTGAATGAAATAAAAAGTAACTGCTGTGCCCTCATCTCATGACTTTATTCAGGATACAGTTAAGGATGACACATAATTTAGTTAAAAAAAAAAATGACATGGACCTCACTTGCTTAGTCGCTTAGTCATGTCCAACTCTTTGCAACCCTATGGACTGTAGCCTACCAGACTCCTTCATCCATGGGATTCTCCAGGTAATAATACTAGAGTGGGTTGTCATTCCCTTCTCCAGCAGATCTTCCCCACCCAGGGATGGAACCTGAGTCTCCTGCATTGTAGGCAGATGCCTGCATTGCAAAAATGGACCTTGGAGGTAACCAAACCACACCCTCCTTATTCTGGCCCTATCACCTTGAGAAAGTCACCAGGCATCTCTGGGTCAGTCTCCTCATATGCAAAATGGAAGTAAGGATAGCTTATTTACAGAGTTATTTTAAAGATTATGATTGCAAGTCTGCTGAGCCTAATTAAAAGGGTGACTCAGAGTACATAGTCAAGAGATGAGTATTTTGAATATTATTAGTATTAGAACATTAAGCAAACTGCAGGCATGCAGTTTTTTAGACTTGCAGATTGCTGAAGACAGGCTGGATACAGCCTGAAGGCCAGAGGGTGTTATCACATCCAGTAGACCTTTACTTTTCTGGAAATGCCTAGAGACCTTCAAAGCAATGCATTCTCTCTCCAGTGCCTGAGTTAAATTGCAGGTTCAGATTCCCAGATGCATTGGTTATCACTGAATAGCAGTTGGTAAAATATTCTGCGGCCTCAGTTTCCTTCAAGGGTTAATCAGATACTGTTTGGACAAGATACAATCAGTTAATTCATGGCCACTGCATAGCACAAAGCCTACACAGGATAAGTAAGCAATACCTGTTAGCTGTTACTATTACCACCGCCAGGCCCTTCTGGATTTTCTGTCCATTACTCTGTAAGTGAATCAGCCTTTCCTGGGCCGGGAATTGCTTCCTTTTGTAATTCCCTTTATGGAAGGAAGAAAAGCAACTCCCCTCTGAGATGTGGAAACCTAGCTTCCCGGGTACCGCACCACCCTGGACAGGTTCAGGGCCACTGAGCAGCTTAGATGAGGCTGGTCAGCAGGGGCTAGAGGCTCTTCAAACTCTCCCTTCCCTCTTGAAACCACCGCTCCGCTCTGCCCCTGTCTGCGTTCCTAACCCTGGAAGGTGGAATCCGAGGTTGCAGCCGAGCAGTGGGCGTGATCTGAACCCAAGGCAAGCTCGGGTCACTCTCGGGGTGCTCGGGCTTGCTGTGCTCCCCTGCAGGGGTCCGGGTGCAGCTGCGGTGCCTGGGGTTTCGCAGAGGTGGAACCTCGGTGCGCTCAGCCAGGGAACCGAACCTCCCCCAACCAATCCCACAGCGAAACTGAACTCTACACCGCCCGCGGCTCGCTCTGTGCCTGGTTGCGGGGAGGGTTGGGCGAGAGGGGATCGCTCTGCAGACAAAGGGGTGCACGAGCCCCTAACGCCCCTCTTTCGCGACCGTGACGCCCTTCCCCAGTCCCATACCCGGGAGCCACAGCAGCTGCCGCCCCCCAGTGCCACCACCCGGCCTCGGCCTGTGCGCGCGCTCGGGGGCCGGGGATTGGTTCGCACTCCCATTCAGGGGCTGCGCCGGCGGGCGGGAGGTGCGCGGCGTTCCGTGTGTCTGTGTGTGTTTGTGTCTGTGTGTGTGCGCGCGTGCGCGCATGTGTGTGCGCGCTTGTCTGTGTGTCTGTACTGCGCGCGGGCAGGCGCGTGTGTGTGTGCGCGCGGGGGCTCCAGTGCAGGAGCAACTGGGTGTGCGTGCGTGTGTTATGGGTTTGATTCCAGAGCAGGTTGCACATTGGTCCTGGGTGGCTCGCAGGCTCAGGTCGTGCTTGGGCGTCCTCCTCCTAAATCGTTTCCGAAGTAGCAGCAGCAGCAGCAGCACCAGCAGCAGCCGCCGCCGCGGCAGCCTCGCAGCAGCTCAGCGGCTCAGCCGGCAGAACTGTGCAGAAGCGAGCACCGTTTGGGGAGTCCGGGGGGCGGGTAAGAGGGAGGAGGGGAACGCCTGTCTTGGTCTTTGGGATTATTTTTCCCCTTCTTTCCCTCTCTCTCTCTTTCTTGAGGGCGTGTGTTACCCCCTCGAAGTGAAGGAATTTTGCTCCAAAGCGAGCTGGGACCGAAGACTCTAGGCTAAGTTATCTCTCTATGTAGATGGTGTCAGGGAGCGAAGCTACTGACCGAGCCGCTGGTAAATGTTTTTTCACTTCTTACTCTTTAATGCTTAAGGCTTTTTCCCCCTTTCTTTCTTCCCTGTTTCCTTTCTGTTTCTCCTCCTTCTGCAATCGCTCCTGAATCAGCCTGCAGTTCCCTTCTGTCTCTCTCCTTGCGTTTGTGCAGTTTGCAACTTGTTTCGTGGTTTTCTATGTGTTTTTTACCCCCTTCATCCTCAGATGAATGCTGGAACATTTAAATTCGGCACTTCGGGAGGTCATCATTAGTTGCATGAGTTTCAAGGGGGAGGGGAAAGATTGGTAGAGCAGACTGTTATTTCCCTGCAGAAGGACTGCCGTTTTCTCTCTAATGTTCATCGCAATTATAGGGATTTTTTTTTTTAGGCTGCATTTTAACGTTGCATTGATGTTTATCGTTATCGTTCTTCAGGATTACAATGCATTTTGACTCAGTTTTGACAGCATGACAGAGGCCAGTGATTCCAGAACTACTGTATGGTACATGCTGGCTAAAATATTCAAAATTAGAGGCAGAATCATTTGCATTCCAAAAGGGAAATTCTTAAAAATGCTGTTTTGCCTCACATCGCTGCAGATTTGCAGGAGGCAGTTATAGACACCACTACTCATGTTGCTTGCAAAGATAATAAACATATAAGTGCTTTAGTGTATGACCATCCTGTCCTGGTCTCCAGTGATTGAGCTATTGCTGAATTTACTTAATAATAAATTTAGGGCTGTGGAGAAGGAAAGAGATTGCTGGTATTGTTTTATGCAAAATTGTGAGACATGTACAGCAATTTCTAACCCCCAAACCACCCCTTTCTTAGATCTTACTTGAAGTGGCATCTTGTCAATTGGGGAGGGGGAGGGCAGTTTCTGCCATCCACATGGAATAACATTATTTAAAATAGCCAGCATAATGCATGCAAATTGAACTCTTAACTCTTTAAAAAAAAATAGAACTGACTCTGTAACTCTTGCTTCCAGAATCTGTTTTAAATATTTAAAAATTAACATAGAACGGTTCTTTGATGTATTCGTATTTAAGTTTTTCGGAGGGTCCTTAGCAGTTAACCATTTTTCGTTTGTTTTGCTCTTTATCTCCCTAAGTTTTCAGTTCCAGTTCAGTAGAAATGCTGAAGGGTCACTAAGTAAAGGCACATGAGCAGTTTCTTAAAGAAATCAGTTTATAGTTGTGAAAATTTCTGCCAAGCCATGGGAAAAGAAGCTAAAATAATGGCAGCTTCAATGTAAGGAGGGAAGTTGGGGATAGAACCAATTGCAATTCCACTATGTGTGTGAGCATCCGGAGGAGCTCTGAACTCTAGACTCAGATGAGGATATCCAGTTCAGAGATACTCTGAAGCTCACACGTTTGACAGAGGGAAAATACTGGTATTTAAAGAAGCCTGCTTTTGCTATGTGGTTGCCACATCATAGACCGGCAATTACCTAAGTGCAGAGAGTATGTTTGCAATGATACTGCTCAACTTTGTTTTCATGTAAACTTAGTTGATGTTGGGAGAACAGCATAAAACAGTTTAGGACTTGGAGCAAAATGAACTGTAAATTAACTCAAGTCAGACCCTCTTTTCTATAGAAGAAAGCCTACTCCAAGACACTATGCAAATTCACCTGTTCTGAACTGCCTGTGTTGACAAAGCTTTTTTGGAAATTGTGGACATGGTTCCTTAGATCTAAAGCTTATTTCTTCTTTTGTAGTCTGCTAATGGCATAAGACATTTTATTTAGAATGCAAGCTCAGCTTATTCCTGGGTTCCTTGAGGTGGCAATATTGCTATTTAAAATATTTTTATGGACCCTTGCCATTTACCATTTTGATCAAGTTGGAGGGAAAAGCCCAACTTCCATTCATTAGGATCACAGTTGTCTTTGAAGCATTTATTTGCCTGGATACCAAGGAAAAATGAATTTGTATAGTAAATTATGATCCTAAGAACCCAAGTCTTCTAAAGCATGGTTTTCTCATTCTAGCATCTAAACCAGAAAGCAATATACTCCATGCTAAGCAGCTGAATTATTTCTCTGGCATATTCCACACACAGGGGCACAAGCAGATAACTGACCAGACTAAGGAGTCATTTCACATGGCCCATGAAGCAGGATTTCTAATTGTTATATAATATATTCAGTGCATGAATTTATTTATGAAGCAGCACAATTAGCTTTAGTTTCAGCATCTTTACTAGTTATGAAGACCAAGAGTCCATTGATTTAAAGAACATATTCCTTCCTGTTGCGGTTGGTTTTTACCCTTTCTACTTCTAGTTTACTGGAAACTTTGAAAAAGCTCAGAGAATTTGTGTTAAAATATTAAACATAGCTACATTTTGGGTGTATTGTCTGGTGAGATTACTAGTCAATCAGCTAGGTTTTTAATTACTCTTATATGGTTCTGTGTAGTATAGTGTTTGTGGCTTACTGGTGGTTTTCTTATTATTGTTATTGATGTTAAGCTTCCCATTAAATCTTAACTAAGCTCATTTTAACTTTCTGTGCCTGGGGTTGATCTCAGTTTAATGTATCAGAATAATACCATCCTCTTGCTAAGTTTGTTGGCACTTTAGGTAGTTTACCTTCAATTGGTGTGTGTGTTGAATTTCAGCATTTCCAAATGCATGGCATCTGACATTCTGGGGAGAAGGTAACTTTTTTGGGAAGAGAAGGCTGTGTAGAAAGAGCCTGTTGGCTCATGGAACTTGACAATGACAATATATTTGCCTGTATTTTTAAGGTGCCTATTTTCATTTTGATAAGAGTTTTTTCTGTATGTGTGAAGTGTTTATTATGCTAGAGGTACTGAACGTTTCTTAAAAGTAATTACTGTTTGTTGTTGTTTTTTTTCATTGTGTGATTGAAAGGAACTCTGCACTGCTTGTGTGTTTTTGAGGAAAACCTGTATTGGTGAGCTTTTCCATTGTTTTCTATTCTGTGTAGACTAATTTTGAGAAGTGATTTCTGGTGAAATATAGTCAAGGTCATTGCCAAGGCCCTTTTATCCCTCTCCACTTAAGAACTCAAACTGCCAGTCAAGTTTAAAGAGACAAAACTTATATCAAACTGCTACCTCAAATGGGACTATGCGAAAAGCATATGTTTTGTCTCTCATCACTTTGTGTGAAACAACAGTTTTGTTCTTTGACATACTGGTTTCTAGGAGCCCTGATGTACTCACAAAGAGAAACCTTCCATTCTATACTCACAGTGCATACAACAGATTCTCAGTCTTCAGGGAAGATTGTAAGAATATTTTTTTTTTTTTGGTGGGGGGAATGGCTGTCTTTTCATATGCTCTTAATGGAAAGAGGAATGTAGCAATATTTCATAAAATGTCAGATCTAATTAGATAATACCCCCCTTAAAATTTTGTGAAATCAACAGTAGTTTTGTGAGTCTTTACAGTGAGAGCAGATAGTAACTTTGTCAAAGTATTTCCTTATACTCTTGTGCTTTTGCTTCTTTTTTGTTAAAGGAATATTCACAATATTCAGAATTCTGTACTACCAGTAATTTATATATATATATATAGTTTTCTCTACCTAACAAAGAAAAACCACAATTAACGTATTATTTTAGCCCTGCTGCAAGTATCCTGTTCATATTTCTGAAAGATTTTTATGAAGTTGAAGAGGTATATAATCTTTTCCCCCAAATTCATATTGCTCATTGTCCATAGTCTGCTTGGTATACTTGATTCCCCAGTGTGATTTTGAACTTGAAGCATAGCAGCCTTTTCTTACGAATTCCTCATGGCAAAAAATGAAGCACCTTGAGGAACAGTTTGCAAATAAAGTTCTCTCATTTTTGCTGAAAGGATTAAATTGGTCCCCCCCTCCTTAGTAGAGCATTACAGTACCAACCTTTTAGATAAAAAGGATTATCAGGAAAATGGTATGGTTGTGTGCTTTTCAGCAATACTGTGAGTAAAGTGAGAGCAGGTGTTTTAACTCTTTTCATGTAAATTTAGTGAATAGAAATTGACACTAAATAATGCAGCTAATATGTTAAAATAAAATCTAGGTTCCCGAGCAGATTTCCCCCCACCCTGGATAATATGACTTGATCTTTGACTCTGATGGAACGATTGAGTGCGTTCCTCATCTCAGCGCCAGCATATGGGTGGCGGGTACCAAATATCCTGCATCTGTCTTGAAAAGTATGAGTGCGAGGTTTGGGAGGAAAGAGATGGTTTCTTTAAAAGTTTAGACTTCTTATGCTTTGACTGCAGTTCTTTCAGAGAAGGCTCTCCTTTCCTTGGTGCTTGTTTAGATCTCCTGTGAAGACGCCCGTTATTTCTTCTGTCCCTAATTTGATTCTGCCACAGATTTTTCTAATATAAACATGATGCTAGACTTCTTAGCTTAGTTGTTCCTATCTTTGCCTTACTGTGTGATTTCTGGAATATGATGCAGATATATAAAAGTTTAGGACCCATTCTTCTAAAAGACAGTCTATTTAATTGTCCTCATGATGAAATTATTTAGGTGTAGAGGCTGAAGCCTGTTAAAAAAAAATTAGGAATTTTGTATGATCATTTCTATTAATAGGACCATGGTAAAGTAATTATTTTATAATATATAAAAGTGAGTTGTGGGCCTTGTAAAATAAAAAAAAATCATTAATGAATTTGATCCAAAAGAATAAGTCATTTTTGTTTGTTTCGTTTCCCCAATCCTTAATTTAAATATTAGGAGGCAAAAACTAAAGTTGGAGAATATAATTTACTTGGTGAAGATAAAATTGATGCTAACCATAATATACTGATTTAAAATCTTTCGAGAGGACAATTCTCTGGAGGATTCTCTTGGAGAAGGCTTGTGTTTAAATGTCATTTTTATTATTGCTTAGGATTTTACTGATACTCAGTGTTTTGACATTTCTCCTCCTTTAATTAGAGGAATAAGACTATCTGTGGAAAAAGAAATACATCATTAAATAGAAATGATTTTGGCAAAGGTTAAAAAATCCCATACTGTTAAAAAAAAATCACAAAATTGTATAAGCTACTTGCTGTATTCATAACAGGTTTTTTTTTTTAAGTGCCATTTCAAAATTTCATTTTGAATGTTAGAAATAGTCAAGTTAGATTCTTAGATTATTTCCAGGAATGAAATTGAACTATTAAAGAAGATAGCTATGTCCACGTTTATGGTTAATTCAAATAGTAAATATCTACATAGCTAAAATCACAGTTATTATTAGAGAACTTATTGCAACAGACTTTGTGATCTTAACTGTGATATTTTTTCTAAACCATTTCAAATGTAAGAGTATATGGTTGTGTGCAACACATTTCAGTAGATATTGCCTATTACCTAGAAAGAATATAGGCAAATTAAAGCTGCATGACAGTATACATTTCAGTCTTCCAGTTTTGTTTTTTTTTTAATTCCTTAAAAAAAAAGTTTTTAAATTCCCAAGACAGGCCAGGTACTCTGTTTGGCTAAGAGCTAGATCTTATGGTTAAGAGTAATTTGATGCCAAAGTGATGTCTAAGAAAGTAAATGGGAATAGAAGTGGATGTTTCTTTTTTAAATACAAGATAAAGCTTTGCTCTTTGTGTCACTTGAGATTATATTAGAAAAATGATTTAATTTTATTTTATTTTAGGATTTGCTCAGACTGTAATTGTTTACAAATATTTTCTCATTCTCTGCCTTATATATATGCCCAGCTCATGTCTATTCATGTAGTCTGATGTGATATGACCCCTAGGATAGACGACCTCAGTCAAAGTTTGGTGCTACCTGCATGGATTTAATGGAGGCATGAGGGCAAGGTAGTGAGACTTAGTGGGAAAACGAAAGGAAAATGTATTCTATAGTTGGCTGCCATCTCCTTTTGATAATAATCATGCCACCCATTTTATTTTTAGCCTCACCTAAAGTTCTGGAGAAGATACAAAGTTCTTTTCTAACCTTAAGAATAATAATATAATTATTGCACAAATATTTCACAGTGGTTAGGGCTCTGCAATTTGTGTGACCTAGCATCTAATTTTTCTCCTCTCTAATCCTATCCTAGCACATAATCAGACTCAGTCAGATGAAACCAATTACTAAGGGGAGAAAAATCAAATTTATTTATTATATTTATTGGATGTGTCTGTTGCTTAATTATCCATTGGTGCATTTACATGTGGCCATGAAGCGGGCCATGGATGACTGTGGAAAAATGATCAATCATTACTTCTTACAGTCTAAAGGAGGTGCCAAGAAAAAAAAATAAGAAACAAATCAAAAAACCCACAACCCTACCCTTTCTCACTGCTATCTATGTGGGAGACCTGAAAACTGAGAAATAAACATCACCCCAAAAAATAAGTTTGGCTTGACACAGGAAAATCTAGAAAAAAATTAGGAGTAGTTATCAGACTTTTTCTTAACCACTAGATGTAATGTTGGGAAGAAATGTGAGGAGTTCTGTACACTTTGACATAAATAATGATTTAGGTATTCAAAGATGTATGTTGGAAAATGAACTCAATTTATCCTGTGAATCAGATGACCAAATCCACTTTTGGCTGTAAGTTGAACACTGTGGGATGAGCCAGGAGTGGGCAGTGGGGCACTGGGATGGGATGGGGTACAGCAGGTGGGTAGCATAAGGGGTCCTGCATGATGATGATGGCAAAGTGATTAAGCGGTACATGTAACTGCAGTGAGCTGTGACTAAGAGTACTATGAAAACAGTGAATTAAAATAGATTTTGTTTTTGACCTTTGATGGTAAAGACATACACAGACTTTTATTTTTTGTTTCATGTGTTTTTGTTAAAAAATTCCTTACCTCAATCAAAAATATTTTCTTCTCTTTTTTACCTGCCCCACCCCCCTCCATCCCAGATTAATGGGATCAATTTTAAACATGGCTTATTTCTTACTTTTTCCCCACTTGCTCTCATCAAACATTTTTGGAAATTTATCAGTGTGGAGGTTGTTCTTCAAAATAGACCGTAACTGAAATAACAACCATTTCAAGTAAATGTGACAAGGCTAAGTTGAAACAGAAGCATCATCCTATGTACATGATCCTTCCAGAGACCACTAAATTATCTGTTCTATCCACATCCTTAAGATAGAACACACATATGAACTTCAGGGAGAAAAGCAAACCGCTTTTGAACTTGAGGTGTTTGAAGACTGTCTTGAAGGAAGCACTGAAGTGTGATTTTAAGAATTGTGGCACACTATCAACGCATCCTTTCAAGAAGACAATGAGCAACTTATGATTTATTGCTAATTCCTATTTATTTGGAGATGCTGCTGTTGAAGAAACTGTAAGCTTTGTAGATGATGCTTTTGTTACATTTGGCTGCAGAGAAATTCAAACGACAACATGAGTCTTGAGAATTGAGAGGGAAAGGTGATTTTATACCTGTTGACCTTGCAAGAAAATATGAATGATGAGGTAAATTTTATGTTTACTCTAATCTGTGTTTTAAAAGTTATTCTGTGGAAAAGGTTATTACAGAAAGAAAAAAAGTTGCTCTCAGCTGAATTCAGTGAAGAAGCCAAACAGTAAATAGATAAACAGCCTGAACTCTCCTTCCTACAACAGTGATTTTTCACTAAGGACTCTCTAGGTATATAAGGGGCACAGGTTCTTTTTATATGATTTGTGTATGTTCCCATGGACTGTGAAGTCTATTTCTGGGCAATTTTCAAGTTAAAATTGTGTTACGGCTACCCTGAAGGTTGTCATTTCTTGTTTTTTTTTTTTTTTTTAATCTTGTCTGTCAATTCATAACTGTTTATTAAGCCCCCATGGGGTATACACAAAATCATATACTATTTGGGTGTGTATATGTGTGTATGATTGGTTGCTGGTCTAGAAGCTTACAGTCTTTAGGCAAAGTGTGTGTGCATGTGTGCGTATGCACATGTATAATATGTTTTAATTACAGAAGTTAGAAGTAGTTTTGTTTTGTTTGTAATAGCATTGTCCTAGATCTCCCAGTGCAGTTACTCTGAGAAAAGCATAGCTTTGAGCCAGATCAGGGATATAACTTCTCAGCTTGCTTGCTTTCTTTTAAATTCACATACAGCAGACATGTTTAAGAATAAAGCCAGAGGGCTAGTACTAAACTAGGGATTCTTGCCAGGTTAACATCTAGGTTTCAAAGTCAGGGCAGATACTCATGCAGGTCATTTTTAGGACATGCCTATTACCTGTGTCAATTCAATCAGTGAGCGGATGAATGGTTCCATGGCTCAGAGCTGTCAATTTACATTTTTTATGACCAATGAATCAATTTATGATTTACTTTTTTTTTTGGAGGGTTTTGAAAATTGATAGGAATTGGGACAGTAAGAAAATTTCCAAGTGTTCCCATGGTTGAAAACTGTTCTAAAGGAATATTTTCCTAGTTGTACTTGAAAGCATATGGTGAATATGTAGGTTTAGGGATTTACTTTTCAAAACTTATTCACTTTCTTAAATTTATCTCTTATCAGTCATTTGTCAGAATGGTAATATTCTTGAAAAGTACCCAGTGAATAGCTCTGAAAGTGGATGGAAAAGAAGTGCACAGAGTACTGACCCTTTCCACAGCCCCAGGTAATGGCTTGCTGGACTTCCAGCAGTCAGCTTTGACTTTTGATAGCACTGGTCAGGCTCTGATTTAATGCTCCTGTTTTGTTTTTTTTTTTTTTGGCTGTGATTTTTCAAGATGTACATATCTCATTTCCAGTAAATCATAGCCAGACCATCAAATTTCTTTTCCATCTTCTGTTCCTGGTGGATCTGAATCAGAGAAGCAATGGCTGAGTGTTCCTGACTCTTTTCCTGTTGGATCCATGAATTTCTGAGAATTTCTGAGATCATTTCTAATTTGTTGCAGGAGTCCTTCTGGACAGAAGTTTCCCTAGTCTTTGTGATAAGAATATGTTCTTTACAACTTGTAATATTGCAGGCTCTCTTCATTCATTTCCGAACAGTTTCTAATAAACTGAATAAAAGTGCACAGAATAAAAGTGCAATTTGATTTATTATTTTCAGTTGTAGGGTTGGATTTGTTCTTCCTTGTAAGTTAAAGACTAATTCTGGCACACATAAACAGAAAGGGAATGTGTCGAAAGATATCAGGGAGCACGGAGTCCCCAGGAAATATGTGGAAACCGACACTTGTGCTCCTGCCACTGATAACTGGGTGCCCAGCTACAGCCCTCCACATCCCCGACACTGGACTCTGCCATTGCCATTAGTATCAGCTAGCACTGCAGCCCTGGATAGGTGACTGTACCCGGCCTGGAAGGAACTACTGTCCTTTCAGTAGTGGGGATCCCTGGCTCTTGACTCAAAGTTGTAGTCTGGTTCATCCATCCAATTAGCTGCATTTTTATCAAGTGTCACATACCTATAACTAGAAAGTCTGATAAATCAGTACTCTGGCTCTTTCATATTCTATCATGAGGCAAAAAGACTTAGAGCAAGATATAAGTGGTGGAATTCCCTGAAAATAAAAGAGGAGAGGCAATCAATAAAACATAAATAAAAATTCCCCAGCAAATATTTACAATAAGGGACCTGCAGGACCTTAGGGGATGAACTTGAAAGGCAAATAGCGGTAAGAACTTCTCTCTTGCTTAAAATGGATTGGAGGACATTCCTGTTGTAAACATATTAAGCAAAATGCTTTTGATTTTAGCACGTGCCAATCTCAAATATGTTCATCATGAAGAATTATTTTTGTTATCACCAAGAGCCGTATTGAAACATGATGCATTTGAATTCTGCTCATGTTAAAATTAAAGATAATCTACTTAGATTGGGCTGAAGTTTGCCTGTGTGTAAATATATAAGGTCTATAAATGGTATGAAAAAAGGTGAAGATTTGTTTAAATTACTGTAAAGAAGACATCTGGATGGCTGAATAACTGCCTGCAAAGAAATTATTAGGAATTTGGAATAAAAGATCAGACCAGCTCTCTACTTATAAATTGCTAATAAGAGCAATTGTGGTACTTGAAAGAAACAAAATTGTGTCTTTTTTTTTCCATGACTTAGACTGTCTGAGGTCCAAACACATCTTCCTCACTAAATTATTAGCAAACAGAGTGAGATGTAGGACCCACACAAGTAATCCATGTTTCTAGTAAAACTTTTGCATCAGAAGGCTCAGTCTTTTATTCTTCAATTCCGAGTTAATATATTTATCCTTCTGTCACTGTCTCCCAAGGATTTTGAGAATTAATTAGAAACAAAATCTCTTTCAGTCCTTGAATGTTATAATTCTGTGCTGAAAAACCATAAGATATTGAAGTGTTATTAATAATGGCAAAGGTTCATCCCATAAAATAATCCGACTGGCTGAATTCTCACATGGTTGTTATTTTCTAATATAAATTACTGAAGGATTAGACAGTTAAATATTGAATATTGTCTCATTTAACGCAGCTGTATGAAATATTAATGGTAATGATTCTCCAGTTTGGGGAATAGGGAAAGTGTTTTGTTTTGTTTACTAATAGCATTGACTGGTAGCATAATACATTTTACAAAATAATAATGAACATTTTTAAATGAAGGTGAAGCAGGAAATAAGTGGCCTCTGAAGTAATAAATTTCCCTGAAATTATAGATTTCAGTCGTCACAAAAATTTCTTTACTCTTTGTATTAATTTTCTCTCTATTCTGGGCATTTTTGATGGCCTTGAGAATTTGTTGAAAGAACAAGTTTAGTCTATTAAGCCCTTGAAGAGGAGTGCCGTTGACATTGTTTCATTGACATGAGGTGTAAAAGTCTGAAAATTGGATTGAGCTTTGAAGGAATGGTGGCCGTGTTGAACGTGACAGTTGAAATGGGATTGTTCATGAAAATTAAAAAAAAAAAAAAAAGGCAAAAGAAAATAAAAAGGAAAGAATACAAGAGAGAAAGAGGACCATTGACGAAATAGTACAATTGATGAAACTTAGGTCTACTTAGAATTTACTATTTAATGAACAGAGCAAAAACTTCTAAGATTTTTTATTGTCCAATTATAAATAACCTCATTTTGAATTTTCTTCATGTTCTTGTGCCTGTGCACTTATATCTCAAATTAGGAAAATATAACCCAATGACAAACAGGGTGAGTATTATTGAAATATTTTGTCATGAATCCAGAATAAGAACATAAAGCAGTGCATCAAATTGGTTTAAATCGGTTGTGTTTTTTGTTTTTTTTTTTCCTCCAGAGGGGAACTTTATGTTTTGTGAGATGATTTTATTTGAAATTGCAGTTATCCTTGTTTCAGACCTAGTAATTTAACAGTTGAAAAAGCTCCCTTTTTTGTTCTGTGTAGTTAATGTATGTGGTGTGAGTGAATACATTTTATTTTAAAAAAGTGTTTTGGGGTAGCATTCTTTTCCGCACAAACTTATTCCTTGATAAAGGAGCTGGCTGCAATTTGCAGAAATGACTGTTTCTTTTTCTTTAGTTGTTGGATAATTGCTCTTTGTATACACTGTGGAAATGTGCATATAGACCAGTGACAAAGCATAGCAGATGCACTTGCAATTATCTTGAATTTAAGTAAATTTCGCATCTGATACACACAAAGCAAAGGCTTTGTCCAAGCAGGCTCCCATACTGGCATGTGGATTGCTGTGAATACAATGAGTAGATTTTTAATGGAAAACAAATGGGACTATTAGTAAGTCTTGTCTTTTACTTGAAAAGACACCCCACTTTAGGCATGGCCTACGACTTATTCATATTCATAGTTGGTGCAGTTTTAAATATGACCTTTGAAACCGAACAAAAATTTTAAATGTTTCAAACAAAATATGTCACTATGTTTTTATTGGAGTCACATTCGTAGTTTTTTGAGGAAATAAATATTTGTTTCATATCTCAGTGTTACATTTTTCCAACTGCTAAGGAGAGCATTCACTTATTAAGACACTAAAAATGTGAAAGGGGATTTCATATTATAAATAAATCATATCATAGATAAAAGATAATTACAATGTTACTTTAACAACCTCAATTCACAAGGGGACCCATAAGAAGGAATACATAATGGATCCAAATTCTACTTCTTATTGTAAACAAAAGAGATCTAGCCAGAGGAATAGTTTTCTGCAAAAGCCTCTTTTCCTAGTTTTGTTTGAGATTAATCCTTTCCACTGTGTATTTTTTGTTGTTGTCAGACTTACGTAAGTGAGATATTTGAAGGCTTAATCTTTTGCTCCGTAGTTATACTTAGAAAATATGAAATGTATGGAGCTTCTTGGATTCTCTTAAATGCCTTTAGGTCTTTGGAGGGGTGGTTAAATTATTTCTACTTTCAATGCGAGAGTTCCAAATAATTGGTCTGGTTGACTTCTTTTTCATAGTTTGAAGGTGCTCCGTGCTATTCCAGCCTTTGAAAGAAGCAAATTTCAAAAGTAACTCAGGCAACATAAAGGAGGGCCTATCTTGCCCATTTTCTGCTTTCTTCTCAATCTAAAATGGAATCTAATAATAACTGGAGATCTTTTCTAATACTTTTAAGAATCAGAAGCCTCTAGGGGGTCTAAGGATTGAGTAATTATTTGGAAAAAAAAGTGGATAAAGTGGATGTGAGAAGAAATTTTTAAGAAACAAGGGAGAGCCTGACAGAAGTATTTTGGGGTCTGAATTAGAGCAAGACAGATGTGCTGTTGCTGGAATATCATGCCTACAAAACATGCCTCCACCTTAACTACTTTTCCAAAAACAAAACTTCTTCAACTAAATTCTTTTCCTAGAATTGCCGAAATGACAGAGCTTACTCAGTTGTGCATTGCCAGATGATTCTCTGTGTTCCCCAGTCTCTCTGGTGCTGGTCATGACCTTCCTCCTCCCCTGGTCCCCCGCATCCCCCTACCCCCCCGCCATTTACTTTTCTGGAAGGATCACAGGCTATCTTTAGGCTTGGAGAGAACCCAGGTGCTTTCCTTGATATTTAAGCAACTTGCTATTTTGAAATTCCCTTAGAAAACTGTGGGCATTTTTATTCTGTGTCATGAAGTCTCTCTTTCCCTCTCTGAAGGAGAAGCTGCTTATATAATACCCAGAAGCAGACCCCTGGGAACCGCTGAGCTATTTTATGGATATTTTGCAGAAAAAGAAAAGCAAGTGCTCCTCTGTCATGCGCGCCCTCCCACAGGGGTCTCAATTTGAGATATTTGCACAATAGCAGATTCTCAGAAGGATAAATATATACAAATCCATCTTTCAAATTGAGTGGGATCAGTGGGAAGCAGCACCTAGGAGGGTGAGAGCCCACAGATTGAAAGAGACTCTCAAGCGTTTCCAGAGACAGAACACAACTGTCTACAGAGCTTGCCAGAGAGACAGATGCTGCGCGTGGAAGGCAGTTTTCCTCAGTTAGATATTTTGTTCTTGTCGATGGCCAACCATGACTCATGGGGGAAACCGGAGAGAGAGAGAGAGGAGAAGAGAACAGTCAATTAATCATTTTATTAATCCTTATTAGAAATTCAGTCATGTAATTAAATGTCAACCTGGTGAACTTTCCATGATACCAGAAGAGTGACAAAGCCAGTTGCAGGGTTTGAAAGTTACTCCAGGTGATAAAGAAGCCTAATTTAAGCTGCAGATGACATGACTGACATGATTTCAGATGTATATCTGGAGAAAATAGTAATGTAGGAATCATCGAATAATCTAGACTCAAAGCATGCTTCTGAAGGATTGAAAGGACTTGAATCATTTTCTCTGAGAGATGATAGGCTTGTTCTCCGTTCCCTCTTTCTGTATCTGTGGGTGTTTATGAAAATAGGTGTGTATTTGAAAGATAATCTTTTCTTCACTGTGCTGCTTTTTCTTTCTCTCCGTATGTGTTTTATATGCACGTGTGTTTGCATCCTGAAATATCAGCTTTCATCCACATTTATCGTGCACTTCCAGATCTCCTGACCCTGTAGCACATGCAGTTAATTACATAAAAGCAGAATATGTGCTGTCTTAAAGATGGTGAAATTCATTTTTTTTTTTTTTGCAACTTTTGCCTATAGTCAGGTTGTAAGTTTCGTTCAGGTTTCTTGAAAGAGGGTAATATGATAGGTAATAGTCATAGCTTCCTCTGTCTCTCTCTTTTTAAAGATTCCTCATTTCTTTTGAAAATAAATAAGAGTTTGGTATAGTTTCTCAGATTCTCATCTATTTGGGGCTGAGGACTTCAGGGTCCCTTGAAGCCAAGTTTATGTCATAGATCTATCCTATAGGTCTCCAAAACTGGAAGAAGTTATGTGTTTGAATGCCTGATGGCAGCCCCTGTGCCAAAAATCTCATCTATCATTTTTCCGATGGAGTCTCAGAAGTTACCATTTTCTGATCTGCCTGTCCTTCATGAATTGGAATGGCAGTTAGCCAAAAGGTTTGTGTTTAGGGGAAAAGCAGGCTTTTACGTTTTCCCCACAATCAGTTATTTGGAGGGTACTCGAGGTACTGAAAATCACAGATGCGGAGCCAATTTAGAAGAAGTAATCCACAACTGAGCTGAGGAAGATGTAACCTGCCTTCCTGAGCCACTGCGCTTGTCTGACCAATATGGAACTGTCTAAGATGAGGCTCTTCACTTGAGGTTTACGTGTCCTCCCGTGCATCTCATATCAAGTCAAACACTAGCAGATGAGCCTGTCAATGGGTAGCACTCTCCGGAGAACTTTGGGTCTTGAAAACCCTGGGTCACCTTGAACCTTGAGTAAAGATGGTTGCATTTCTTCTGAGGTTTATCAAAATAATGATGGCAGCTTTCACTTAACTGTTTCATATTCTTATTTTTGAATGCACAAAAAAGATGACAGATCTTGTCTGCATGCCTAAGTTGCTGCCTTTTGCATTGCCTTGGACATCGTATATGCTTGATAAATATTTGTTGAGTGAAAGCATCATGGATTTCTTTTCCTTTGGGAGCATGGAAAGAATCTATACCATGTGATTTTAATTTTTTTGGAACCATGAGTAGCTGAATGAGTTCTGTTGGTTTTGTGAATATAAATGTATTGGAATTACATTATTCATGTTCTATTCTTTTATAAATAGGAAAATTGTCGTAAATAAGACTGAAGGACAGATGCTGGTACTGAACAATAAATGTGGCAAAATTAGAATTATTAGAGTCCTGAATTAGGTGTCCATCAAATGTTTAGTATGACTGAACATATTTTAAATAATTATTTTTACTTTCTATCCTTTGCATTATTTAAAAGATGCTTTAGGAATGGCTATATATAAATGATAAAAGCAGTAATCATTATCACTTTCCATGTACAAAAGGAAGCCAAGTATTTAGTGTCTTATTGGAAGTTCGGAAAATTAGTTTAATGTAGGCATCAGCAAACTATAACCTGTGGACCAAATTTAGCCTAATACCTGTTTTATATTCCTGTCAATGAGAAAAACTAATCAACAGTCAATCTAAGAAAGAAATGGAAAATTTTTATTCAAGTCAAACTGAGGATTATAACCTGGGGGACAATCTCTCAGAGATTGTCAAACAGGAAAAGAGGGAGGTCAGTACATATGTGATTTTGGCGAAGGGTGTACTTGCAATTAAGTACACGTCTCAGTAGAAGTTTGCTGTTAGCCACAAGGAGGAGATAGTTAATGGGTTTAGTGCTTTTTTAAATATGGGAAAATGCGAGCATTTAGGTCCATAAAGAAATTTCTCCAGAAACTATCTATCTGAAGGCCTGTTTGCCAGTTTTCCCAGACCCAGAACCTAGAGTACGTTACCCTGATCTTCACCCTTAATTCCTTTCAGAGTGTATTGTAGGTCAACACCTGTTAGCAATGGGTAATGACTTGATTCTGGTAGAACTGGATAGCAAACAATGTTCTTTATTTTATAATCCTTGCCATTTTGGTCTTAATTTCGACCAAGGATTGGCAGGCATTTCATGACTAATTTATTCCAGGGCAGCAAGAATGCTCATTCCCAGATCAGTCAAGGATTTCACTGATAGGCCCCTCAGTGTTCTATTCTTGTACTAGGCCTTGTTAACAGTAACCCAAAGTCTCCAGACTGCCTGTCTTATTGGTCTGTTTTAGTCTAGGAAAATGGTTTCCTCTTTTTGCTTCTTCCCATTTCTAGAGTTACACTGTCACAATAATTGATCTCATAGAGCTATGTCTAAGGCTTAGTTGGTAATGCGAGAAACAATAATCTTGTAAAATAGGCAGAATGCAAGTTAAATAGCTAGTACTATTTAAAAGATAATAAGTAAGTATTTAAGTAAAGAACTTTTATTAGGTATAGCCCAGTATCTCCCCAGTTCATCTGACCAGTCTGTTCTGCACCAATCACTGTCTTTAAGGAAAGAGAGAGATATATTGGCATTGTACATAAAGTTCACCGAAGATGTGCTGTATGTATGAGGCAAGTGGTGCGTCATCATGATACTTTCTATAATCAAGAAAGTAATAATCACTTGTAAAAAGTTATGTGGCTAATTCCAGAAGGAGAAAAATTGATCTTTAAAGTTGAGCAGGTATTTATGCCATTGGAGATGCCTGGTTAGCACATAATACAGATGCACAAAGTACATTAGAGGGACCAGGGGAGGCCGAAGGGAGGACAGAGAAAATGTTTTAGGTTGAAACTTTTCTTGTCTTGCCTTAAAATGTGAATTTTTGTTTCATTGTGTTCATAAACCAAGAATATTTTTCTGTTTTCAAATGGTCAGGGGAAAAAATCAAAAGAAGGGTAATATTTCATGACACTTAAACATTTTGTAAAATCAAAATGTCTTTGTCTATAAATAAAGTTTTATTGGAACTCAGCCATGACCATTTCATTGCATGTTTTTGATGGCTGCTTTTGCAACAGCTGTGTTGACTAGTATCACCCATGATGCTAGAATATTTCCTATTTGTCCTTTTACATTTACTGGCCCTTATGTTGTGTGGTTTGCAGTGGTTCAAAGGCAATGCAACAGAACTGGTGCCTTTTTGGGGGGAGTAGGGCGGGGCTTCTAGGTTCATATATATTATTTGGTCTGGCCTGACTTGGAATTTTTGAGTTTATGAATAACTGAATATGGTAATCAAAGAAAAATTCTATACTTAATGTTAGCTCTTGGTCTTGCAGCAGAATATACTGAATGTTTCCTTCTGAGGCAAGAAAGATGTGTTCAAAGAATGGAACTTTAAGTTAGAATTAGAACTTTCCATTCTTCCTTTTCTCTGATCCTTTCAGGCCAGTTGGATTAGCTATCTCCTCCCAGTCTCCATATACACACAGCAGTTATTCCTGACAGTTGCTTTTTTATCAGTGAAATTATTGGTGGTGTACATTACTGGTTTTATTCACACACCTTTAGATACCTCTCTCAGCCACCAACAGTATCAGTGGGCCAGGGAAACCAGATTCACCTATATAGTCATTCACAAGATATATACAGAGAGCTATAGTATGTCTGGAATGCTGCCCAAGCCTGGGATCATAAAAATGAAAGAAAAAAAAAGTCTGCTTTACCATGTTATCAGAGACCTGCCAGTAGTAAGAAGCAGACAAAATCAAATCATTTCACTATGAGATGCTAGGTAATGTACATAATACTTAATAAAAGTGGATGATATTTATTGATCAAATGCTCCAAGTGTTTTACATGTACCATATCATGTAATCCTCCCAAAAGGGTCCCATTCTTTGGAAGAAAAGAAAACTGAGGCAGAGGTTTTATGGAATTTACCTGAATGCCACAGTAGTGGGGCATAGATTGGAGTCCAGGCTGTATGACTACAGAATCTTACCCTTGACCATTCTGCTTCAGGACTTTCCCTGAGGTGCAGACAGCATGCTTTATGTGTGCAGTATACTATAGATGTGGCATGAATGGATGGCTTTTCATGTTGAACTGAAACATAAAGTATAAGCCTAAGTGAACAAGACAGAAAATGGAGGCAGAAAGGAGGCAGACCAAATATCACATGCAAAGATGCAGGGGCCAGAGGAAGTGTGACGCATTTGGGAAAAACAGATATCTTCATCTGAAACACAGCATCAGTGAAGAAGAGTGCTGGAAATGATAGGAGTCAGATTATTCATGAGTCACTGATTTATTTAGCAAACATTTATTGAGATTCTGTTAAGTACAGGCATAGTAAATAGACATGTAGTTTATGGTTTAATGGGATGAAAGAGACAAAAAGTAAGTGAAGAAATAAAGGACAATTTCACAAAGTGATAAGGACTTATAAGAGGAAGTGACATTTATGTACATAAGTGTACATCTATGTGCAAGCTTGCACCAGTTCATGTAGATAGGGTAGACAGACAAGGCTTTTCTGAAGCCTTGCTGTTTGAGCAGAGACCTCGATAACAAGCAAGAAGGGCTCTATGTGTAGGTATGGAATTTTCTCAGACAAAAGGAACAGCTAGTACTGGGGCCCTGAGGTGGGAATGAAAATAGAGTGTTGGTGGGATGAAAAGAACACCAGATGTGGTTACAGGGAGGTCAAGGAGGGAGAGTTACCCATGATGAGATTAGGTCACTGACCAGATTGTGGAGGATTCTGTAGAGCTCGGTGAAGAACTTTTAGATTTTATTCACAATGCAGCAAGAATGTATTGGAATATTTTAAGCAGAGGAGTGCTATGATCTTATTAATATTAAAAAGTCATCCTCCCTTGAATGTTGCTGCACCTAAATGGTACCTTAATGAATCTGACTTAAAGAAAGCAGCTATCAAACTTCTAGCTCTTATAATTGAATTGATTTGTAGGAAAGAGAGGGAAAGAGAAATATGTTTCAAAGACACTAGAGGGATATAATTAGCAGAATTCTCATTTTGTCCTGAAATTCACAGGCACGGATGAACTCAGGTGAAGTCTGTCATGGTAGTAAGAGATTATACAGTAGATATGGGATGTGTTTTTGAAATGGAGTTGACAACTCTTTAGATGAAAAAAGTGACTATAAGAGAAGAAGCAAGGGTGACCTCTGAGGTTCTGGTTTGAATATTAGAGTCATCAGTGGTGGCATCATTTATGGAGAAAGAATACCTTTGGCGGGTGGTAAACACCTAAACCACCCCTAAAAGGAATGAGGATCCACTGAAGACAGATTGACTGGTGATGAGATCAAGAATAGACTGATTGAGTCTTGGATGAAGTCACTGAATTTGAGGTGAAAGACGATTACAGTGATTCTGATGAGAGATGCTGAGCACATTGACTCAATTGATGAAAGCTAGAATGGAGAGAAAGAGTGGGATTCAGAGCACATTTTGGAAGAAGAATCAATTGGAGGTGGGAAGGAAGAAAGAAGACTCTATAGGTTTCTGGTGAGCTTATGGTAAATGATAAGCAACTTCAGTCAGGACAGAACAAGTGTTGGAAGAAAGATCAGAAGTTTAGTTTTGACCACCTGGTTATGAGATGACTTTAATAGAGATGTTCTGTAGAATTAGATATATGAGTCTGAAACTTAGGGGATAGATATGAACAAGAGCCTTCAGTAGTGTCAATGTGAGCAAAATTGCCCAGAAAACTTGTAAGAAGAAAAGAAAAGAAAGCTGGATATAGGGTGTTGGGAAACACCAGTGTTTCCAGCTTAACCTGAGGAAGAGGGGCAGTGGGGTAAGCTTGAAAGGTTCAAGAGTGGAGGACTGTGGTAGAGGAATGTTATAAACCTAAGGCAAAAAAGAGTTTCAGGAAGCAGTATGCTGTAATCAGTGTTAGACACTGCAGACGTGTTCATTAGGTTTGGATTGAAAATTATCCATCAGATTTGGCTGTTAAGAAGTCACTGTTGAATTTCTTAGCAGGATCATGGTCATTGGAAGGTAGGGCTACATTGATTTAAGCAGTTAATGAAAGTGAAAGTCGCTCAGTTGTGTTCAGTTCTTTGCAACTCAATGGACTAGTCCATGGGATTCTCCAGGCCAGAAAACTGGAGTGGTTGCCATTCCCTTCTCCAGGGGATCTTCCCAACTCAGGGATCAAACCCAGGTCTTCTGCATTGCAGGTGGACTCTTTACCAGCTAACCCACCATGTAAGCCCTAACCAGTTAAGGGAAGTTCAGAAAATGGAAACCAAGATACCTCATCCGGCCAAAACTTAGGTGAAAACCAAATAGAAATTAGGAAGATCAAAAAGAAAAGAAAGAAATGCTATCAAATATCAACTGATATATACTAAAAATCTATTTGAATTGTTAAAACTTTCCCTGTATTGCCATTAATAATCATGAGTCTTACTTTAATTTACTTGTGGAATTCGATTGTTCATATGGAAGTTTAATTTTATAAATCATAGTATAGTGTCTATAATTGGGAACACATTTGAAAGAAATCTGTAAGCAGAACTTTATAATTCAAAAGTAACCTCTAACTACTATACCCATTTTTATAATTTTTGCTTAATGAAAAGCCTACCAAAAATATAATGGATAAAAAATTCTCTGTGCTAAAAATAGTAGATGTTTGGGCCATGATACAGACTTGCTTTTTGAGTATATCAAATACTTGTTCTGGTCTGGTTGCTTAATCAGGAGTAATTTACTTAATAAAATGGAGAAGGTAGATTGAAAAATTTTAAACAGGATAATTTTATGCACTTCTGTGGATGAGTGCTAAGTTTCTTCAGTCATGTCCAGCTCTTTGCGATCTCATGGACTCTGTAGCCTGCCAGGCTCCTCTGTCCATGGGATTCTCTAGGCTAGAATACTAGAGTGGGTTGTCATGCCCTCCTCCAGGGGATCTTCATGACCTAGGGATCAAACTTGTGTTTCTTAAGTCTTCTGCATTGGCAGACATGTTCTTTATCACTAGAGCCACGTGGAAAGCCCCTTTTATACACAGAGGTATGAATATCTTGTGTAGAGCTAGTTTTGGGAATGAATAAATGATTAAATTTATTTTAAATGATTGTGTATAAATAAATGATTATGTATATAGATAAACTTAATGCAACTTTTAATTCCAGTCATAGAAAGTTTTTTTCAAAATTTAATCAGGTGGCTTAAAACCTTCTATAATTTACTCAAGTAAAAGCACTCTGATCACTGGACTTTCTGGAGGAAAAGCAAGTTGTTATCTGAGTGTTTTATTTAAACTTTGTGCTGCTCCTGTTATTTCCTGTGTTTCCTGACACAAAATGACAGTTTAGTCAGTTAGCCAATACATTGGCTTACAAGTTAGTTAGTGAGTTAAACAATTAACTGATTTATTAATTGGTTGTCATCCTGTGGATGAGAGAGAAATGTTCAGAACAGTTCAGTTCGGTCCAGTTCAGTCGCTCAGTCGTGTCCGACTCTCTGTGACCCCATGAACCACAGCACGCCAAGCCTCCCTATCTATTACCAACTCCCAGAGTTTACCCAAACTCATGTCCATCAAGTTGGTGATGCCATCCAGCCATCTCATTCTCTGTCATCACCTTCTCCTCCTGCCCCCAATCCCTCCCAGCATTAGGGTCTTTTGTAATGAGTCAACCCTTCGCGTGAGGTGGCCAAAGTATTGGAGTTTCAGCTTCAACATCAGTCCTTCCAATGAACACCCAGGACTGATCTCCTTTAGGATGGACTGGTTAGATCTCCTTGCAGTCCAAAGGACTCTCAAGAGTCTTCTCCAGCACCACAGTTCAAAAGCATCAATTCTGCGATCAGCTTTCTTCACAGTCCAACTCTCACATCCATACATGACCACTGGATAAACAATAACCTTGACTAGAGGGACCTTTGTTGGCAAAGTAATGTCTCTGCTTTTTAATATACTATCTAGTTTGGTCATAACTTTCCTTCCAAGGAGTAAGTGTCTTTTAATTTCATGGCTGTAATCACCATCTGCAGTGATTTTGGAGCCCCCAAAAATAAAGTCTGACACTGTTTCCCCATCTATTTCCCATGAAGTGATGGGACCAGATGCCATGATCTTCGTTTTCTGAATGTTGAGCTTCAAGCCAACTTTTTCACTCTCATCTTTCACTTTCATCAAGAGGCTTTTGAGTTCCTCTTCACTTTCTGCCATAAGGGTGGTGTCATCTGCATATCTGAGGTTATTGACATTTCTCCCGGCGATCTTGATTCCAGCTTGTGCTTCTTCCAGCCCAGCGTTCCTCATGATGTACTCTGCATAGAAGTTAAATAAGCAGGGTGACAATATACAACCTTGACCTACTCCTTTTCCTACTTGGAACCAGTCTGTTGTTCTGTGTCCAGTTCTAACTGTTGCTTCCTGACCTACATATAGGTTTCTCAAGAGGCAGGTCAGGTGGTCTGGAATTCGCATCTCTTTCAGAATGTTCCACGGTTTATTGTGATCCACACAGTCAAATGCTTTGGCATAGTCAATGAAGCAGAAATAGATGTTTTTCTGGAACTCTCTTGCTTCTTCGATGATCCAGCAGATGTTGGCAATTTGATCTCTTGTGCCTCTGCCTTTTCTAAAACCAGCTTGAAATTTGGAAGTTCATGGTTCATGTATTGCTGAAGCCTGGCTTGGAGAATTTTGAGCATTACTTTACTAGCATGTGAGATGTGTACAATTGTGTGGTAGTTTGAGCATTCTTTGGCATTGCCTTTCTTTGGGATTGGAATGAAGACTGACCTTTTCCAGTCCTGTGGCCATTGCTGAGTTTTCCAAATATGCTGGCATATTGAGTGAAGCACTTTCACAGCATCATCTTTCAGGATCTGAAATAGTTCAACTGGAATTCCATCACTTCCACTAGCTTTGTTCATGGTGAACCTTTCTAAGGCCCACTTGACTTCTCATTCCAGGATGTCTGGCTCTAGGTAAGTGATCACATCATCGTGATTATCTGGTCATGAAGATCTTTTTTGTATTATTCTTCTGTGTATTCTTGCCACCTCTTAATATCTTCTGCTTCTGTTAGGTCCTTACCATTTCTGTCCTTTATCGATCCCATCTTTGCATGATACGTTTCTTGGTATCTCTAATTTTCTTGAAGAGATCTCTAGTCTTTCCCGTACTCTTGTTTTCCTCTATTTCTTTGCACTGATCGCTGAGGAGGGCTTTCTTATCTCTCCTTGCTGTTCCTTGGAACTCTGCATTCAGATGCTTATACCTTTCTCTTTCTCCTTTGCTTTTCGCTTCTCTTCTTTTCACAGCTATTTGTAAGGCCTCCTCAGACAGCCATCTTGCTTTTTTGCATTTCTTTTCCATGGGGATGGTCTTGATCCCTGTCTCCTGTACAATGTCATGAACCTCCATCCAGAGCTCATCAGGCACTCTTTCTATCAGATCTAGTCCCTTAAATCTATTTCTCACTGCCACTGTATAATCATAAGGGATTTGATTTAGGTCATATCTGAATGGTCTAGTGGTTTTCCCTACTTTCTTCAACTTAAGTCTGAATTTGGCAATAAGGAGTTCATGATCTGAGCTACAGTCAGCTCCCGGTCTTGTTTTTGCTGACTGTATACAGCTTCTCCTTCTTTGGCTGCAAAGAATATAATCAGTCTGATTTCGGTGTTGACCATCTGGTGATGTCCATGTGTAGAATCTTCTCTTGTGTTGTTGGAAGAGGGTGTTTGCTATGACCAGTGCGTTCTCTTGGGAACACTCTATTAGCCTTTGCCCTGCTTCATTCCGTGCTCCAAGGCCAAATTTGCCTGTTACTCCAGGTGTTTCTTGACTTCCTATTTTTGCATTCCAGTCCCCTATAATGAAAAGGACATCTTTTTTGGGTGTTAGTTCTAAAAGGTCTTGTAGGTCTTCATAGAGCCATTCAACTTCAGCTTCTTCAGCGTTACTGGTTGGGGCATAGGCTTAGACTACTGTAATATTGAATGGTTTGCCTTGGAAACAAACAGAGGTCATTCTGTCTCTTTGAGATTGCATCCAAGTACTGCATTTCGGACTCTTGTTCACCATGATGGTTGCTCCATTTCTTCTAACCAATTCCTGCCCACAGTAGTAGATGTAATGGTCATCCGAGTTAAATTCACCCATTCCAGTCCATTTTAGTTTGCTGATTCCTAGAATGTCCACGTTCATTCTTGCCATCTCCTTTTGATCGCTTCCAATTTGCCTTGATTGACGGACCTAACATTCCAGGTTCCTATGCAATATTGCTCTTTACAGCATCGCATTTGCTTCTATCACCAGTCACATCCACAAATGGGTATTGTTTTTGCTTTGGCTCCATCCCTTCATTCTTTCTGGAGTTATCTCTCCACTGATCTCCAGTAGCATACTGGGCACCTACCGACCTGGGGAGTTCCTCTTTCAGTATCCTATCATTTTGCTTTTTATACTGTTCATGGGGTTCTCAAAGCAAGTATACTGTAGTGGTATGCCATTCCTTTCTCCAGTGGACCACATTCTGTCAGACCTCTCCACCATGACCCATCCATCTTGGGTGGCCCCACACGGCATGGCTTGGTTTCGAGTTAAACAAGGCTGTGGTCCGTGTGATCAGATTGGCTCTTTTTCCGTGATTATGGTTTCAGTGTGTCTGCCCTCTGATGCCCTCTCGCAACACCTACCGTCTTACTTGGGTTTCTCTTACCTTGGACGTGGCGTATCTTTTCATGGCTATTCCAGCAAAGTGCAGCTGCTGCTCCTTACCTTGGATGAGGTCGCCCCTCCTGACCTTGAACGTGGAGTAGTTCCTCTCAGCCCTCCGGCACCTGCGCAGCTGCCGCTCCTTGGATGTGGAGTAGCTCCTCTTGGCTGTTGCCCTTGACCTCGGACTTGTGGTAGCTCCTCTCCACCGCTCCCTCTGACCTCGGACATGGGATAGCTCATGTGATACCTCAGAGATTCTGAAATCCAGAAGTTCCACCTTTCTAAACTAAGATACCATTTTAATTTGATGAGAAGCTCTGAAGTTTGGAGCTTATAGGTGTAACATTTTCAAGGAAGAAAGTAAACCTTAGTTAAAGGTACTGACATTTGATATGAAAAGGAAATTACCTCCTAAGACTAACAGCATCATGAGTTACTCTCACTTTCTTCAAGCTTATGGAAAAATCATTCTCAGGGCATTCATACGTATTTCACATATCTTATTCTCCAGAGCCTAGGCAGTAATCTTAGATCCTGAATCTTGATTTCTTTAAGACCAGTACTGACCTGATTTATGGGGTTGGAGGAGTTATGATGACATGCCTGACTGCCGTTTTAATTTATTGCATGAAAAGAACACTGTTCAAGGCCTACCCGAAGTGGAATTTTTTTGTTTTTAAAGTAAGAACAAAAACAGTTTAAATGTGCCTTATTTTTATACAGCCCTTGACTATTAGATTCAATCAGATTTTAGGCTTTTAAAAGCAGGCTGCAGAATCCCCCCCATCACATTTTATTGCAAATGTTTCATTCTGTATTATCCATGAGGATAGTCCATTGGATCAAAAGAAATAATATTTTGTCCCTGGTAGCGGTTGTTTTATGCAGTAAATCATAGAGTGTGAACTTGTTGATAGCTAGAATGTGACTACTCTTTTAGTCCCCCGCCTCTCTCTTTTAATAGACACATCTCACTGAAGTCTCCAAATACTTATTTTACTTTCTGCTGCTCCTGCTTTTACTTATTCAGTGAGTTACTTATAGAAACAGTTGCTTGCTTAGTTGATTTAATTCGTATCATATAAAAATTATTTTGAACTTAGATCAAATTGATTATATTATTCACAATAATATTTTACCCTTCTTGTAGCAGTGAAATGACTAGGGATATTTTTGGACAGACTGTGTAGTTCATATGAAAAAGAACTAGGGAAAAACTCTCTTCTTCAGAAAACTATCACTGGAATAGCTAGCTATTTCAGAGTTGTAAATCACTTAGGAGAACATTTAGTTTAACCTCCTAAAAGGGAAAATTGGGGTTTGAAGCAATGAAACAAGTTGTGAAAACACTCATAAAACCTGCTGTATTGCCTAGCTGAAACTAATCATAAGATATTAAATTGTTAGCTCTGTATTTTTTAAAAAATAAAACAAACACTATATTTAAAGATCTCATTTTGCAAAATAAATTATGAAAAATCTGGAGTTAAGTAAATTATAGCCCAAATTTCTTAATAATGAATGAATAGTAATAATAGTTAATAATAATCTCTTTTAATTATTCCAGGTAAGAATTTCCTCTTATGAAGTATTAGACACTCGAGAGGTTATTTTGCAATGATATGGATTTTTATTTTCCCCCTTAAAGTTCCTGCACATAAAATAATAAAATGCAATTAATATATTTAATATTTTTGTGGTTCCATTTTTTTCATCAAACCCTCCAGGACGCATTTGCAAAGCTGCTTTGAAGTTAATTTCATGCAGATCTTCCTGATTTGTACTTGTGGTGAATTATTGTTAAGCTAAAAGAAAAAATATCTGAAAAACTCAAATTGTCCAAATTTACCATTTATTTCATCTTTTGTTTCAATTGGTTTACTTTAAGCCAGGTGCGTGATACTAAGTAGTTCAAGTCTCTAATAAATTAAACAGATGTGATAAAATCTTTCTATGAATTAGTATAGGATACAGCAGAATTGCTGTTTAATAATCCAGGTGTCTTCACCCAAGAACACTTATTAAGATACCTATCACCTCATTAAAATGTCTCAACAAATAAAAACCTCTTCGTTGAGTGTTCTTTTCCTTTTAAACTTGTATTTGCATAATTGGGGGAAGGGTATTTTCATTATGCAAATGATTTCTGGGGCTCAAATCAGAGTTGCTTAATTGTCAGTGAATAGGTCAGTTCCTATCTCCTAATTTATATTTGAATTTTTAGTTGAAACCACTTAATGGCACAAGTGACAAGCTCCTGTCTTGCAGCATAATTTAATTTATTGTGACCAGGATGTCATGTTTACTTTAAACTCTTTATAAGTATATATTTGTGATTGACAACCACCCTTTGTTGCCTGGTTTTAAATGAAGCTTCTTTTATGTCTTAAAATTATGAGGTCATTTTGAAGATATGTGTAATTCAGGGCAAGACAGTTGATAACCCTGCAAGTGTCTCCTTTCTAGAAATAAAATAAAATTCAGTGAAATCTTTGATAATCTTGGAAGAGGGACTCACATTGTACAATAGAATGTAAAACACTTTACATAACATATGTACTCTTTTCAGATGGTTCATTATTAACATGGAGTGTGTCTAATGAGCATTTTAGCTTCTTAGAAAATATACTCAACTCTCAGTTATAGGCTTTTGGACTCTCTAGTTTGTGGATTATCTGTAACAAAATGTTAATCCCAGCCATGATTCTGAGTCAATTCCTTTGCTCAGGAATTGTAATTCATTTTTAATATTAGCCTTAGGGGTAGAAACATGATTAGAAATGCAGAATAATGCTTTCATTCAAAACCAATTAAAACGACTTCTGGATTCTCCAACATAATGGATAATTCACAACACTGCATTTCTCCATTAGAATAGATTGAATTTGATGTATTGAAGAATGACTTAAAACTTAGTCACTGAAATGTATTTCAGGAAAATATTTTAGTTTTTAATGATGAGAAAAATTCTTAGTTTTGGGTCTCATTTGAAATCTATGAAATTGCATTATGTCTTGGCAAAAGAAAAGTTCAGTTTCTCTTTTTGATCTGTTGCAAAAAAGATGTTTCATATAAACTGTACTATATTTGCTTTACACTAGCTATTCATTGCCCTGCAATAAAATATCATTTTACAGTTTATATTGAAACCATCACTTACAAAAGTTATTTATTTGTGGCAGTATTATATAATCCGGTACTTTTTTTATTTCAGGCAGGGATAAAAAACAGTTGAAGTTGCTTAATGGTATATTCTGTAAAGTCTTATTGTACTTGCCAGATTCACTGGCTTTAGGTTTTAGAGATCTTAGTATTTAAAACCAAAGATGGGAATTGTTATTACTCTTTGAATAAGTATACGGCTTATTATCTTGTTATGAGTAGGTTCCTTAGTAGGGAAATAAAATGATATATAAAAAGATGTTTAATAGTCTTCTAAGCTTGCAGCGTGTGTTCGTTTCAGGCAGTATGTTCCCCTCGGTTAGAAGAGACTTGCGTTGTTGAACGTCAAAGAAAAGCTTTTCTTCCACTCTGTAGCCTGCTTCTCTGAAAGGAATATGGGAACAGAGCCTGTCAGATGTACTTTAAAATTAAGTCAAAAGAATTATATCTAACCATATTACTCACTTGGGCTTTATTTCTGAACTGACCTTTCTTTCCAGCTGTTTTCTTAAGATGATTGGAATAGAGTCAGGAAAAGTAAAGTCATTCATTCACTCATTAAAAAAAAAAAAATTAAAGATAGGGAAAACATCCACAATGCAAATTATTAAGAAAAAAAATAAGACAAAAGAAATTTTAAACAAAAGTTCCAGAAGGGAAGTTGGTTTTGGTTTTGACTTGTGTCTCTTTGTGGCCTCACTGTTTCCATGGCAATGTGATACAGATTCAAGGGCTTTCTTCTCTAGTGCCTTTTACTATTTCCACATGCAGATTGTACAGTTTCATAGAAAGATTTGTTGAAAGTGGGGAATGGTAGGCATAGAGTACACAACACGTAAGTGGTATAAAAAAATCTGTCACCCACTCCCTGGGTGTCACATATATTCAATTCATTAGTTTGTAAGTCAAGAGAATGCCAGATTTTGACTGATTTCTGCAGGATATTTGCTAGAAATACAGTTGATATTTAATAATAATCGTAGAATGTTACTCTGTTTCCACCATTTTGAACTTTTGAAATGTGGTTTTCTTGGCTTCTAAGAAGGCAGACAAGAAGCTAATGGGTAGTATACCAAAATTTAAACTCAGTGTTATGTTTCTGATATGCTTAATTTTTTAAAAAAATTAATCTTTCTTCCTTTTCATCTATATGCATGTGCATGCTGACAGCAAATGCTCATTTTAATTGCTGAAATCTTTAAATAAATTGTAGTAGGATGTAATAGAGCAGATGCAAACACAGACCATTGAGCCTAGACTAGCTTTTTTAATCCTAAGTGACTTGAAGTCTTGGATTCTCTCCCAACTTGATCATCCTTTGAGCCAACCTAGGGGTCCTGAAATTGTGCACTTGGATCCCAGATGCACTATGACCAGGCTAGCCAGGTTAATATATTTATTGTGATTTAAAAAAAAAAAAATTGTAAGAGTAACCAGGTGCCTGATGCTTTTTAGAAAATTTTTGGTCAGTTCAACAGTAGAAAAAAATGAACATAGTTTTTTCCATTCTTAATCTGTCAGAATTGCTAAGTAGATGGGAGCTTGTGTTTTAATAGTTTTTTGTTTGTTTGTTTATAGGTATTTTATTGTTTGATTTGATTTTACTTGATGAAAATGCTAGCGCATAGCATTGATGAAAATGCTGATGCATGGCATTGTCTGAAAATGAAACAATGCAGAAAAGTAAAAAGAAGAAAGTTTAACAATCAGCGATATTTCCAGAACCTAGCTCTAACTGGTAGCAGCATTGAGATGGTAGTGCTCTTCTAGAGGAATGCATGTTTTTTTACTTGTGTGTACTCATGCACATGAGGGGCTTTCCTGGTAGGTCAGCTGGTAAAGAGTCCACCTGCAATGCAAGAGACCCCAGTTCAATCCCTGGGTTGGGAGGATCCACTGGAGAGGGGAAAGGCTACCCACTCCAGTATTTTTGGACTTCCCTGGTGGCTCAGCTGGTAAAGAATCCACAAGTAATGTGGGAGACCTGGGTTTTATCCCTTGATTGGGAAGATTCCTTGGAGAAGGGAAAGGCTACCCACTCCAGTATTCTGGCCTGGAGAATTCCAGGGACTATAATGTATAGTCCATGGGGTCCCAAAGAGTCAGACATGACTGAGCGACTTTCCCTTTCAGTGAATCATTTATTTATACAGCACTCCATATTTCTTTTTTAACGTCATATTCTATTATGCTTTTTTGGTCAATAAAAATTTCAAAAATATAATTTCATATCTGTGCAGTACAAGATGCTGTTTAAAACATTTGAATTCATTTACTCATGCTCGTGCCATTGATTTCTGGCAGTTTTAAAAATAATGGAGGTGTCTGCATTTTGAATATCACTATTGCCCTGCTTTCACATGCATATTTCCATTTCTTTCTGCCTCATTCCTCCTTGCCCAGAATGACTGTCTGCATGTCTGTTAATTTCAGGATCATATACACAGGCTTAGGTCCCGAAGGCATTTCCCAGCTTTCAGTTAAAAGGATAAGCCTGTTGACTCTGAGGAAAGATTTTAATCTGAGCATTTCCAATTTAAGGAAAAGCACTCACAGAAGTTAATTTTGATGGGGCATATTTAATCTCTTATCTTATTTGGCTGTTAATTTATGAATGCAATGTATGCATAGGCAAAACAAAAGTATAATACAAAAATATGTACGTATCCAGCTCTCTGAATATATACTGCTAGTTCCCTCTGCTCATTCTTTCTTCAGTCTACTCCTCCCCTACCATCCTGAGATAACTTTTATGTTAATATTTTGATGCTTATCATTTCATGCTTCAGTGTCGGCTTATATAAGTAAATCATATTAAATAAGAGGCCCCAGGACTTCCCAGGCAGTCCAGTGGTTAAGACCCCCACTTCCTCTGTTGGGGGCACAGGTTTGATCCCAGGTCCAGAAATTAAGGTCATGCATGCCACACGGTACAACCAAAAAAAAGTAAATATCATGCCCCACTCCCCTCCCCACCAAGAAAAAGCATTCTTGTGTCTTATCATTCTCGTTATTTTCTAACATGCTCCTCCCACTCTACTTGTATACCTTGATCAACCCTATAGTTAACTGCATGTGTTATAAATAATATCTAATTCATTCTTGTTAATAGCACATAATACAGTGATTTCTGCTTATATGAGTTTCCTCAAATAGTCAAATTCATAGGAACAGAAAGCAAAATGGTGATTGCCAAGGGCTGGGGAGAGGAAGAAACAGGGAGTTGTTTCTTAGGTACAGAGTTTGATTTTGGGAAGATGGAAGAGTTCTCGAGATGGGTGGCAGTGATGGTTGCACAACAATGTGAATGTAGTTAATGCCACAGAACCATACACTTTAAAAATAGCTAATATGGTAAATTGTATGTTTTGCATATTTTACAAAAAATCATAACAGAGCACTTGAAAAAAAAATAGCATGTAATACACCATGGTGCCCCAAGTAAGATTCAATCTTTCCACCTTTTTCATGTCCACAGGTGGGTTTTACTTCTACCATCCAGCACCTTCTTCTCTCTGAAGGGCTTTAACTCCAGCTGCTGGAGTCTGCTTTACATCCCCTTGGGAGCTGCCCAGACCCAGTGACTGATAGGTGCAGGAGGTTACCTGGAACAATACTGAATGGGACCTCTATATTCTCCAGAACTTCTCTATGAGACTGAGCCCATTACCCACTGTGGGATGTTCCTTAAAATTGCATGGTGGCCTCCCTCCCTTCCCTGTCCCGCTCACCTAGCTGTTTTTCCCAGGAGCACTTCCTAATGAATCATTTTTGTACAAATCTCATCTTGGGGCCTATTTCCAGGGAACTCAGTCTAAGACATAGAATGTGTATATTTTCCTTCCCTGATAATGGGCATTTAAGTAGTTTATCTTCGCTCTTACAACCTTTTCTTCATCATTCTAACTTGTACACACATATTTGCACATGGCTCTTTTTCTTTGTTAAGGACAGATGCATCTTAACGTTGAGATTGCTGAGTAAAAGAGTTGATGTCGTTTTTAAATATTAATAGACAGAGCCTGAAAAAAACCCAGAAAATGTTGCCAGAAATGCATACCCCTTCCAGCAGTGGATGAGTGTGTCTGCCTGGTTTCCTACACATGAACCATATTGGATATTTACAATTTTTAAAAATGTTCCTCATCTAATGAGTCAGAAATGGTTTTGGTTATAATTTTCATTTATCTGATTCCTAGAGTAGTTGGGCAACTTTCATGTCAGTTTGGTTTGCAGTTAGTTTTGCTATTCACATGATCTTCGTGAATCGGCAATCTATTTCCTATTGGGTTTGCTGCCTTTTTACGATCAAATTGTAGGATATGTTTGTAGTGGGATATCTTAACTCTTTGTCTCCTTAATTCTTTGTATATTGAAAGTACATTCTTCCAGTTGTCATTTGTTTGGACATTTAAAAATCATTTAGCAGGAGAGGTGGTTAAAAATACTGAGGGTATTTCCTTAGAAACATCCCCAGTTTGGGAACCGTGCCTGCCCAGCGTATTGATGTACACATTTGTGAATCATATGCATCGTTCCTATTTGGGTCAGCGTGCATAACTTGAGTAAATGCAGTCCATCCTATTTATAGGCATACGCTTTAGGAATTCCCACAACAAAGCTTTTAGCATCAGTCCTGCAGGCTGTCCCACTTACAGCTTTGTGCAGCACATCAACACAGGAGAGAAGCACAGGGATCAGAGGCCTCGCAGTCCAAGTGTGTGGTTATCAGGCACTTGTGAGAAAATGAGCTTTCACCAGAAAACGTGAGAGGATCAGCTCCACTGTGCCATACGCATCAACTCATTTACCCCCTTCCACAGAGATTTGAGCTCCCAAGTTAAATTTTAGGCTTGAGTTATCTGTTGTGATAGTTTATATTGATTAAATGATCAGCTGCACATGGGCACAGGCCCACACATGCACCTGGCCTACCCTGTTCCTCTCCCTCCCATCATTAGGCTGAACGAACAGACAGAAACATTTTTTCTTGCACTTTGGGCTCCTTTGTGCCTCTCAACTTTTATTTCCTTTCTAACTCATTCGTTATTTTCCCCTATTACTGGACCTCTCTACTTATTTTTGATAATTAGAAGTATAAAAATATTTACATTTCAAAACAAATCAGTGCCTACAAAATTAACAGACTTCTTGCCAAGTACACTTTTTTCTTTGGACTGAAGTGTAAAACAATATAAAATAATACATAAAAAGAATTTTTAAGCTAAATAATATTTAAGCAATGGGTTTCTGTATCTAGTTTGTACTCCTCAATGATAGTATAAAGAAATGATGTGGTCCCAGGTTTATAGAGATAATTTTTTAAATCTCCAAATCCCTGAAAGCTTCTTTGGCCTTGGGGTTGTCGAACTTGCTTTTTATTCATCTCTGCAGTTCAATTCATGCACATGAAGTTTTCTACCCCCCCATCACGGGAGACGAACAACCGTGTGATATATGTTTCCTAATTAAAGCTTAAATCTGGTTCCCAGCAATTGAGCTTCTGAAATGTTGGAACCACAGAGTGAAATATTTTTAACTCTTTCCATCCATCACACTGGTTTCTAGGTTGCTGGTAATGTCAGCCAGAAAAATATCTGAATTAGGAGCATTTTTTTCAGAGACTTTTACATTTCTTAAATGGATAAGCTAGTATTAAAGATATCACTGGAAGTTATCCCAAAATATATTTGAATTTTTTATTGGTTTTAGTGTACAGTTCTTATTCAGTTCAGTTATGAATCATAGGAAGTAAAGAATGTGGCACAAGTTGGTGTCAGAACAGCAATGAAATTTTACAAAGGAATTTGATCTTTTAGGAAATCAACCCCTTTGCTGTCCATTTGGTGTTTTAATGACCAGCTTCTTGGATGTTTGAGCTGGCATGGCAGTGCTTGGTAAGAACATATGGAGTGTTACTTTTTGGCAACTAATTCATTATTTCGAAAAATGAATGAAAATCTCCTGCTTGGATACCTAATAGAGTTGGCTTTTCTACTACTTTATGGCTATTTGGGCAAACCTCTTATTTCATTAAAATTAATAGTTCCTCCTTTAATCTGCCCCTCCCTAAAAGAAGTATTACATTTATTTTAAATAGAAAAAAAGTTTTGATTCTCTTCCTTAACTCTTTTTCCTTTTTGTGTCATACAACTTTTATGAAACTAGGGATATTGTTTTAACATGACAACAATGAAGGCCAAAGTTTTTTGGATGAATGATTTTTAAATGATACAATAGCAAATTATAAACAAATGTTAAACTCAGTGTGTGCCTGGTGTTTTGCCCAGGACTTTATAAAACATTATACTATTTGCTCCTCATCACACCCCGTGCACAGGTAGTATAATCATTATTGTTTTATGGATGTGAAGAAGAAAAAAACTTTGGTAGGTCAAGTAACCTGGTCAGACTAATAATGTGACATGTCTAATAAAGTAAAATTCCCTAATTCCTTATTTGGAGTTTAGGACTTCTGGAACTATAAATTCTTTAGAAATCTGAACTTAATGCTTTCTGGTTCTTATATTAACTCAAGATGACAGCTCATTACTACATCCTCTGCTTTTATCATGCACAGAAATGGTTAATAGCATCATCCTCAAGCAAGAGTTACTTTTACTGACAAAAAATGGTGAAATCCATGAACATCTAAGCAATGAGTTTTACTTAAGTAAGTCCTTTGTATAATTAGTCCTGTTTAATAAACGAAGTCCTGTCTTCGTTACACAAAGGCAAATGTAAACCTAGCTCTGTGTCATAATGTCTACTGTCCCTAATGTAATGGTTAAATGTACAGGTTTTATTCATAGGAGCCTAAACATGTACAGTGTTTCAGCATTTACAGAGAGGTGCTTATTGTGTACTTGAAAATGGAGTCCTACGTATGAGTAATAGTAAACCTCTGTGTTTTTTGGGCACTTGATGAGGGAGGCTGAGAAACTTTCTCACTGGGAATCTGAAGCCAGGGCGATTAAGCAGAATAAGGTACAGGTGAGAAGGAGTCCTTCTTGTTTGTTATACGTATTTGCCTTGGCCGCCGAAGTTTGGGAGTTCCTCTTCACCCTGATAATAGGAGAATTTGGGCCCAGATATGAAGTTGGAAGTTTTGTCCCTTTTGTTAGAAACTGCGTTATGTTGATTTCTTTGGTGAATTCATTTGACAGGTGTCATATCTTATTTTATTTCCTCTCTCAGAAATATTAATATGTCTATACTGCTACTATGGATTTCCCTGTTGGCTCAGATGGTAAAGCGTCTGCCTACAATGCGGGAGACCCGGGTTTGATCCTTGGGTCAGGAAGATCCCCTGGAGAAGGAAATGGCAACCCACTCCAGTACTCTTGCCTGGAAAATACTACTACTATACAACTAATATTAATTTCTGGGAGAGGAAATAAAATCATAAGATTTAACTTGTTTCCCAGGTGGCACTAATGGTAAAGGATCCACCTGTCGATGCAGGAGATGTAAGAGACACCAGTTCAGTCTCTGGGTCAGGAAGATCTCCCGGAGGAGGGCATGGCAACCTACTCCAGTATTCTTGCTTGGGGAATTCCGTTGACAGATGAACCCGGTGAGCTACAGTCCACGGGGTCGCAGAGTCTGACATGACTGAGCGAATGAGCGCATACATGCAGCATAGACTTATGTTACAAGATGTGATTTATTGATAGATTATTTTTGTCTTTGCTGTGGAATCAAGGTTATTGACTTTTAAAGTGTGTTATTCTGTTGGCTGTGAATTAGCTAAGGTGTATTCTCATGGTGGTTGATAACCGTGAAATCGTTCAACTTAGTCTCCACTTCTGACTGTCACTCTTCTTCTGATGCTATCAAGATTCTTCTCCTCGTGGGGTTATGGTCTCTCAGTAATCATAAAAATCAGAAAACAGAAGACAAAAACAATTTGGCTTATAGTACTTTTACAGATTTTATTGGCCTTTTTGCCATCTCTTTCTGTATAGAAAGTCTTGCAGTGTCCAGATCAAACACACTTGGAATGAAAAAGCTTTCACAAAGATAATCACTAAACTTCTGAATATGTTCATTAATTCCATTTTCCTTCCACACTAAGCTGTAGTACCTGCATCCAGCCATCGTTTAACACATGTTCATTAGATGCTGCCAATATATCAGGCATGCCATTTTTTCTGGAGATACCATGGTGACTAAGATTGACAAGATTCCCTCACTCTTGGAGTTCATATTCTCATGAAGTGAAGACAGATAATATCATATAAACTGTCAGTATAACGACAACTTCAAGTGGTAGTAACTAAGTAGAGGTAATAAATGCATAGTGTCATGGGAAGGGTTTTATTGTAGTCAAGGGAGAACTCTCAGAGGAGGTGACATGCCCTGGAATCCGAGTGACAAGAAGGAATCAAATGTGAAAATTCTGAAGGAAGAATTTCCAAGCAGAGGAATTCCAGGGATGCCATGGAAGGTTGTATAACTTGTGCACTGCACAAAGGTACCTGCCAATGGGAGTAGTAGGGACTGAAATCTCATGTTCCTCTTACAAAGAACAATGTCCACCAGAGGGTATGTATATAGATTTTGTTTTGCTTTGTTCTGACCAAAGACTACATTATAGGCTATGATTTTGAGTGAATTAGGTGTGTAAAGTTGACCTCTTAGACCTTAATTAGATTGTAAGATTGCCATTGATATAAAATTGCAATTGGTATGTAATAAAGCTTTCAAATATGATATATTCATTGGGGAATGCTGAAAAGCTTCTTGTGAAAACATAGCAGGTTGGCAAATGGAGTACCTAGTATTGCAAAACAGTGTTCCTGTCTGCAAAATCAGAAGTAGAACAAGTACATTGTTATTGCCTGAATGAGTCAGGATTAAGATGCATTATATAAATTTATTTTGTGAAAAACATGTATTAGAGTGTAGAAATTAGGAATTGCTTACTGGGGTTTGATGCCATTTGAGAAAGCCAATCATTTCCCCCCAAAATGATTGTCAGCTTTAGAAGAGGAAGACCCTGACAGATATTTTTGGATTTAATGCTTCTAAACATCACAGAACTTGAATTTGACAATAGTTTTCAGAGAAAAGCAAAATAAAACATGGGTTATTTTAGGCTTAACAATAGAGTAGAAGATTGTAATGATCTGCTCTGAGCTCTAGGGAAAAGAAATGCGGAAAAAAAGACAGACAACAAACACTGAATTCAGCGAGTCTTAATTTTCTCACCCTTCCTCTTCCCATTCCCTAACTATATTGTAAAAGATGTGGCCCAATAAAGGAGTCTGTTTAAGGATTAGTTCCACATAAGAAAGGTGATAGCATGGACAGGCCTGTATTCTGAATTTTAATGGATTCTGCGCCCCTTCCATCCCTCCAGGGTGAGGAGAGGTAGGAAATAAACGGGCCAAACAGACTAAACAGTACAATAACCCCACAGAACACTGTTACATAAAGAGAAAGAACCCAGACTGGGTACTTCAAAGTGAACAGATGTGGTTGGTTAATTCAGTTGCCCTGACCAGGCGATTAAGGGAATTAAACCTGGCCTGTTTCATTACGCTGAGTGTCCTTATACCCACTCTTCTCTCTCGAGATACAATGCTGCTTGGAGTCTAAGAGTTATCATCCAAGATCAGGGTGAAACCAAACATTATCAATCCCAGATGTGACTTTTCACCTTTTTCCCTTAAATAAATGCATTTGGGAGTGTAGGAAGCTTTTGCAGAGTCTACCTAAATTAATCCCTTTTTAAAAGGGTACACAAAAAATGTGTTGTAGCTTTGCTTTGTGATTTAGCTCTCCAATAGAAGGGTCTAAAATTTATATATACCATCATTATACAAACCTGTTCTCTAGCTTTGATGCAAGATTTTCTTGGGTGTAGTTCACAATACACACACACACATACATATATCTGAAGTGTGTAGATGGTTTAAACATTTTTCCAGCACTTTCTGGACTCACAGTAAATATTTTTAATTAATGAATGTATGAATGACTGGATTAATCTTTTGGTTTCCTGTGATATTTGGAAAATCTAAATATTTTTGGTTATTTAAGTTGTTGGGAAAAACAATTTTTTCTTCAAAATGCCACACTCTTCTGAAATGTTATAGAAATTTAGGGGAGCATAGTTAATTTTTTTTAGTTATATTGTTGCAGAGGCCAACATTTATGATCAGTTTTGGATTTAAGTAGGAGCAGTAAACATACTTTGCACAGTGATATTTTAACATGCAGGTGTTTGGCTGAGATTCCAACCTGGAAATCCCTTTTTAAACATAGATATTTCTTCAAAGAGCATATGAAACATCATAATCACAGCATATGTTATATTTACTGTTTATTCATATACTTCCCAGGGTTACTGGATGGTCTTCTTATTAGTGAATTCTTTATAAAATAAACTTAGAAAAACGTTTATCCACTACTTAGAAAATTCTTCTTATGTAAGGTAATAGATGGTTTCCGTAAAGTATTTCCACCTTGTTGTTTGTTTGTTTGACATCTTGCCATCTGTGTTTTCATGGTAAGGATACCAACGTGTATCATTGTGCACCTATTCCAAATGGGTAAATCACATCATTATGCCATAAGGACAAGATATAAGGATTTTGCTTCCCCCCACCCCCCGCCCCTGATTTGAATAGACTCACAGCTTCTCTAGTCTGTGATGTTGAGTCATCATGGTACTAACTCTAAATATATCAAATTCATTTCCCTTTCTGTCTCTCATACCAACTTTCCCCCTTTCTGCCCTGGGTAACCCTCGGAGACTCACAAGGTGAGGGAAATTCTAGTGCTGGAACCCAAACGGAGGCTTCCTCCCTACTGTCCTTACCTGGAAAACCATTAGTGTGCACTGTTAATTGTATTGACAAATGCCATTACTCGTGATGGTCTCTTTAATTTGATTTGTGTGTGTGTGTGTATGCATGTGTATTAGAAAGGACCTAGGACCCAAAACAAAAGAATTGCTGATTATGTGGGTAAAATAAAAATCAAATATATGAATGGACTTTACATTTGCAAGAATAGTTTTTCACCTCTCTGATTTGTGGATTGAAGGAAAAAGGTTCATAACCCTGAGCCAGTTCTTGTTAAATGAAACAAGTCGTGAAACTAGGGTTGATCCCATTCACTATGGCTTTGAACTCCCTCCTTGTTATTGGAACTGCCCTCAGGAAAAAGGATAAAGGCAAATATTTTCATTTTTCCTGATATCATCACACATTTTAATGAGGTTAAGATAGATTCCCCCATGAGAGAAAAACACTTTTGTTTAATGACAAAGCCCACCTGATAACTACCTAATGAGAAAATGGGATTTGGTGATAGCTGGACTCCAGAAGATTATTTGTCATGGCTTCCCTGGTGGCTCAGACCTTAAAGAATCCACCTGCAATGCTGGATACTGGGTTTGATACCTGGGTTGGGAAGATCCCCTGGAGGAAACCATGGCAACCCACTCCAATATTCTTGCCTGGAGAATTCCATGAACAGAGGAGCCTGGAGGACTATAGTCCATGGGGTCACAAAGAGTCAGACATGACTGAGTATGTATGTACACATATATATGTGTGTGTGTGTGTATATATATATATATATATATATATATGTTCTGAGTATTTCCTTCAGAGATATGATTGAGTAGTAGGTATTTTCCTTTTCTGGTATTATTACAAATAAAAATGTTTCATCTTGAATATTATTCTTGTGGGATTTTTCATGTCTCCTGAGATGAATCAATATATTTCAACTAGGTTAATTTTGACAGAATAAACAGACCAGTTTCCAAGCTAGTGTTCTTGTGCTCCTTTGGCCATATAACTAAAGAACACCATGGGAAACCGGAATTATTTATCTGGAAACACTGCAATATAAGTATTTATATTGCAATAGAAAAGTTATATTATTTTTACTCTAACTGTTAAGTGCACAACCCCATCATATTTTGTACAGTTTTGTAAATATGTGTCTATTTTCCAGACATTTTATCCAGGGGAAAATTAATATTCATTGAAATCAATGAAAATAACTAACATCAGTTGAATATTTGCTGTCTGGCAAATGCTTGATATATTAGCCCATGTAATCCTCAGAACAGCATTGTAAGATAGATTTTTCTTATTCTGAAATTTAAAGAAAGTTTTACGTATTCATTTGCTTTTAGTTATAAGGAATAGCTTGATAGAAACAGATGAAAGAATAAGGACATTTTGTCTTATATAACTGGAAATCTAGGAATATATCAGTATCAGGCAGGATCTAGTTAGAGTTCTGGCTTGCTTTTTTTTTAATTTCTTTTTTTGTCATTCTATTCAATCTGTCTTAATATCTATGTCAGTTTTGTCCTCAGATTATTTTTCCTAATGGTTAGATGAGAGCCTTCCAAGAGTCACTAGACCAAAATACTTCCTTGTTCATATCCAGTGGTAGAGAGAGACACTGAATCCCTATTAGTCACTATGGGAAGGAAACATTTTCCCAGAAACCTGTATAGTAAGCCTTTATTCAGATCACATTGACCACTCCTGATCTCTTGCTCATTCTGGGGCTAATCGCTGCAAAGCAGAAGGGGACTACTGTGAGAAATTTGTGCGTATCAGAGGTCAGGCCTGGAAGTGGAGGTGGGAATCAGCTTTCCTCCCCCTTCCTTTCCTTGCAGTAAGGAGGATGGGATAACTAACATGGTTAAGGTTCCCTAGAGAAGGAGGAAAGCACGAATGAGTTCTGGGTAAAAATCATTGTTCACAGCCGAGGCCCTGGGTGATCTGTAAGGCCTCATTACTGCTTAGGGGTGGCTCCTAATGGTAAAACTAGGTCTTCTTCATTTCAGATGCCCAGGCTTCTTTATTGTCTCTTGTGATGAGTATCAGGTTTATTTAGGAGAATATATTTTCATAAAACTTTGAAAATAATCTGAATAACCTTGGTCATGTCTCAGTTTGCCTATGCACACAAAGTAAGAGTGTTCTGAAATATTTTAGGCTTTGTTACAATTAACTACTCTGCAGCTACAGCATGAAAACAAACATGCCTTGAGTGCTTAGTCACTGGGTTGTGTCAGACACTGTGCAACCCTTTCAAGGGCAATATGTAAATGAATGGGCGTAGTTGTGTCCCAAAACACTTTACATGTGGTAACAGGTGGCCAGCCATGGATTCTAGTTTGCCAACTCCTGAACTGGATAAGTTCTAATGTCTCTGTAGTCTAAAATGTAGGCTTCTGATTATATACATTAGTAACAGTTTAGGGACTGATGCTAAAGCTGAAACTGCAATACTTTGGCCACCTCATGCGACGAGTTGACTCACTGGAAAAGACTCTGATGCTGGGAAAGGTTGGGGGCGGGAGGAGAAGGGGACGACAGAGAATGAGATGGCTGGATGGCATCACCGACTCTGTGGACATGAGTTTGAGTGTACTCCGGGAGTTGGTGGTGGACAGGGAGGCCTGGCGTGCTGTGATTCATGGGGTCGCGGAGAGTCGGACACGACTGAGCGACTGAACTGAACTGAACTGAACAGTTTTAGTATACATTTTTAATCAGAAAGGATCATTCTAGCTGAACTTCTATATTTGATATAACAGACTTAAGAGATATTAAAATTAGTAATTGCTAAGGCTTTCCATTATATATTTCTTAGTATAAAATTTCAAAGTTTATCCTCTGTAATTTGGATATCTACAGGAAATTTGTCTTATTTGGGGTTGCCATGACATTCAGGAATCATTTTCTCTCAGATCATGTTGACATTGGTGAAGTAACATTCCTGTCTTTACTGACATGTTGATCTGTTGGAGATGACAAGTGTGTGTCAATTAAGGTAGAACAAAGGGCCTAGGAAAAGAGAAAATGTGGGAGAGACCATCAGCTGTTTATCAACATGTGATTACCAGGTGTCCAGCTTTTATAAAAAACAAAGTTGCTCATGGAAAATGCATTCAATAGTCTTTTACAGTCCCTAATCTTCTTCATAATATATTCTTCTCTTAATTATAAAATGTGCAAGTAGATTAAGGATATATAAAGCCATTCAATCACCATCATTAACATTAAATGAACTACATTGCATAAAAAAGCCTTGTTCAGTCAGTTTCCCCTGAAATAATATATCACAATTCTTGTTACTCCCAGAGTAAAATAAATTGGTTTTAGTGTTTCCTTTTAGTAGGTCAGTGTTACACTCATTGCAGAGAGACACGTGCTTGGCAGACAACAATAAAACTATCAAACAGCTTGATAGCCAAAAAGTCATCTTACCTCTTGCTTTTTTACCTCCTAAATTCCATATATATATATATATATATATTTATACACACACATACACACACACACATATATATAAAGACAAAACATACATCATCTTTGAGTCATAGAATGAATAGGTTAATGAAGGTTCATTATGATTATAGTGTACGCCTTTAGCTTCTACTAAGAACAATGACCTGTGAGAAGTAGAAATTTCACTTTTAGGAATGTGTGCAAGTAATCCCTCATTCATTTGTAAATATATGTAAAACTGCAGATAACATATAAGGAGATGAGATTTCTGCCTCAGTCTATCTGTGTATCTTCATTCACTGTCACTGCCATGAAAACATTTGGGGAAACGTGTCTAGCGTATCTAAGGCAAACAAAAGTGAAAGAAAACTTAAAGATGATCTGAACTTTTGAAAAAGGCAACCAGGTGGCAAAGTTCTGTAAGAATGCACGGCACTCTAGTTAATCTAGAAAAGAAGGCAGTTCCTTTTTTTTTTTTTTTTTTGGCTTTATAGCTTGTGTGACCTTAGTTCCCTGAGCAAGGATTGAACCCAGGCCCTTGGCAATGAAAATGTGGAATCCTAATCACTGGACTGCCAGGGAATTCCTGGCAATACCATTCTTGCAGCTCTAATTTCCACATTCGTAAAATGGGACGATACCTTTCCTGGTTGCTTCAGAGGCTTGTTAAAATCAAATGAGGTAACATGTGAAAATGCTTTGTAATCTTTTGTGATCGTATTGAAATGAAGGCTATAAAATTTTTGCCTAGAGTAGATTCCTGCTAAGACATGGTGAGCATACGTGAATGCAAATTCTGTCTTACTAATTTGCATCTACACTGCTGTTCTTTGATTTACCTTGCCTCAATTCCACAAATTAAAGATTTAGGTTAAAGCATATTCCCTTGTATTGATTCATCCAAGCACCCATCCATCCATCCTTCCACCCATTCACTTATTCACTCAAGATTCATTTTCTGTCATTTAGTGGGATTGGGTTAAGTCTCCAAAAGAGTACTAATGGTTCAACAGTCTTGACGGATGTTTTCTCCAAAGGGAAAAACGTTCCTCCCTGATGACTTAGTGGTAAAGAGTCTGCCTGTGATACAGGAGCTGCCGGAGACAAGAGTTTGATCGCTGGGTCAAGAAGATCCCCTTGAGGAGGGCATGGCAACCCACTCCAGTATTCTTGCCTAGAGAATCTCATGAACAAAGGAGCCTGGCGGGCTACAGTCCATAACTATCTGGATTTTTTCATGGAAAGACAAACAGCACAGTTCTAGAAATTTAACCTGTTTTCATGATGATTCTGGGGCTTTCAAGCCCTCAGATTTAGAGGAAATTAATTTAGCAAGCTTTATTTCCTCCCCACAGCCCCCCACCAAAAAATAGAAAGGTTCTATTCAGGGTCAAAAGCAAGAAGATAACCTACCAAATTTTAGTCCTTAGGGGGTGGAGGTGATAAAGGTCAGAGGAAAAGAAAAGAATGATGAAGAATGAAGGGAAAAAAATGTAGAAGAATACCAAAAAGATCTTCCCCATTTCTAAACTGCATAGATTCAGCTCTGTGCCCTGAAATGATAACAATTCACGTTGTATTTAAGTTTTATCTTCTGGCCCATCCTGTGTTATCACCACATATATTAATAATGCATTTTCTATTGGAAAATTATTCCAAGTGAGACTTTGCTCACAAACACTTTTGGAACATAGCCTGTCAGTGAGCAGAAAGTTACCTTTGAAGTCAGGAAGACTTCTCTGTACACTGAAGCACCTAAAAGGTAACATTCTATATGCTTGATGACTCAAGTTCCTGGAAATCATTGGAAGCTACAGAGTAGCATGAAGAAGACTAGGAAGAAACTTAGAAATACCTTCCCTTCTCTTCATATCTAGCTGAAGAAAGAAGTTTGCGGACATGTGATCCCTGGATGTATTTGTTCTGCCCAGACATTCTCTGTCCAAGAACTCTGAGCAAGCTTTGCCTCTTGCTGCTGCTGCTGCTAAGTTGCTTCAGTCGTGTCCGACTCTGTGCGACCCAATAGATGGCAGCCCACCAGGCTCCCCTGTCCCTGGAATTCTCCAGGCAAGAATTGCCTCTTGAGGTAGAGCAAAAGAAATCTTAAGGAATCTCCCCAAAAGAAGCAAAATGTTGTATTAGTCATTTCACCCCTTGGGCCTCTGTTTCTTCTCTGGAAAATCAAGAGTGTGGACCAGATGAATTATAAGAGCCTTTCAATTGGCTAATTGAGTCTACCTTTTGAAAATGTGGGTGTTTATTGGTTTGAGTTGGAACCAAAGTGAATTATCTCTCTTACCAAATTTGCCCATGGCTGATTTCGTAGGAAGGCACTCGAGACAATGATTAAAGCTCATATATATCCTGTGTCTGCCACATGTTTTATTCATTGCATAAAGGTCTGTTTTTGAACAAGGTATAAAAGGCATAGAGAGCACCCTTAAAAGGAGACCTAAATTTTTTTCCATTCTGAACATCCATAACCTTTCACATAAAATAAGGCAGACAGGTGAGTTGTCTTGAATTTAAGTCAGAAAAAAAGAAATGACTTATTTCTTTAATTTGGAGAATGGAATGATCTGAGTTAACTTTACTCAAATGATTGCTGAAGAACCAAAATACAGTAGTACAGGAAATTAATTGTGGTAAAAATTTAAAATGCTATAAAGAACTGTGTTAATTTAATTTCCCGTTAACTTTGTGAAATGCACAGAACATAAAATTCACAGAACGACTCATAAAGCTGGGGCTATACTTTACTCGTCTGACTGTGAGGTTGTATTCTCATCTTCATGATATACTTTTTTTTAAAAGAGATTTTATTGAATTTTTTTTTTTTTTTTTTTGGTCTCTGCATGCAAAAAGGGCAGCACAAATTATACTATATGTTACTCTTTTGGATCTGGAAAATTTTTGTTCATAAATCTAAACCGGAATTGAATTTCTCTGTCTCAGCTTTATGTAAAACTGATAGATATTTTGCCCAAGTTTGTCTGTGTTTGAGAGGTTCCTGTTCATTGATTTTAGCTCTTTTGTAAAAGATTGTAGAGGACATATCAAGACTCTAGAGCTAGATTTGGAGTAGAATTCTGGTTCCACTGTGTGCAAGCGTGTGACCCTGGGCAAGGTACTTAACTTCTCCGTGCCTCAGTGTTTCATGGGAGTAATGAGAGAATCACAATTCACAGAAATTAGAGAATTAAGTAATGTGATGCATGTGAACTTCTCAGAACAAGATCTGCTGCACAATATATGCTTAAAGGATGCTAGAAATTATTATTATCATTGTTGTTATTTTGTCATTGATTGAATTATCTAAATTACAAGGGAAATTCAAGTAACTTTATGAGCTTTAACACTTCTGTACAAGGTCTTCATAACACATTTATCTGCTCTTGAACTTACCTCTATTTATCTTCTATCAAAAAGAGGCAGTTTTTGCATTCAAGGGACTTTAGTATCTACTTGTTAAAACAAGACCCACCCCCCCCCATTTAAAAAACCCAGCAGCATGGACTAAAGGAATAACAAGCTCTAATATAATGATTCGAATTGAATATCCAAATGAAAAGTGCACTGAAATTCATCAAGGTAGGATTTTTTAAGATTGGTGCAGCCCAGTGTTGAATCTAGTTTGCAAATATGGTTCCCGTGCATGATTGCCAGATACAAGGATTGCCAGAGGATATAGTTAAATCTGAATTCCCAAGTAAAGAGCCAATTATTTTTCATATAAGTATATCCTATGTGACACTCAGGAAATTCTTAAGCTAAAATATTCTTCGCTTTTTTCCTGAAATTCAAAATAAAATTGATGTGCTATAGTTTTATTCACTAAATCTGGCAACTCAGTTCACATGGTGTCTTTCTAAAAGTAGGTATTCATGCCTTCTTTTAAAATTTGAGAGATTTGACATAAAAATACAAATTTTTATCTTTGTATTTTGAAAAACATTAAGAGATCTGGCAAAAATGGACCCATGTGACAATGACGAGTTGACTTGAAGCTTCTCTCGCCTTCCCATGGGGCGTGTAATCTCCCATCAACACAGTCTTCCATTCCTTAATGTCCTTCTTCACTCTTTTGTCTCTAGTTTCCACCACTTTCTCCTGGAGACCTTTGGTTTTAAGTTCTTTACTGTAATGACTATATAGGAATTTTGGATTTTAATTTATTTTGCACATTTCAGTATGAATGTTTTTAATAATGGTTCAATTGTACACTAAATTAGTAAAGACAAAACACAATCTATTTACTACTCTAAGGTCTGCAGCTACTTTGCCAAGGCATTATCCAGCCAAATGAAAATGGTTCTCTGAGAGCTGTGATATGCTGGTATAGTCCCTAGGGCTTACTACCTACTGGCCCTCTTAAATGCTCCAGCCCCCTTTTGAGAATTTTAGCTTCTAAGATTCTGGCAGCTTGTAGATGAGCAATAATAATTTTCATATTCTGCACTACTGGGGCCAATCCAAGGACAGTAACAGGAATTCTTGTTCTCCCTTGCAACTAAACTTCATGAGCAATTTCCAGCTAACTGTGTCTTAATGCATGGCATTCTGAAGTGGTTAAAATGTAATGAAAGATATTAACTTAACATTAGTGATTTCTTAAATTGTTCTTGGCTTAATATGTGAAGCGTATTCCTCAGATTATACCTGTCACACGTGAGAAAGTCATACACCTGGATGAATGTCATCTTTTATTGGTTTGTGGGGACACAAACCATGAGAGAATTATTTGAAAATCTTCTGAGATTCAGAGACATTAGGTGTGATATTAGTACTGTGAACTCACGGTGTGAGTGTAAAAGTATAGCTAGTTTTCAAAGGTGAAATACACCTAATAAAAGTGCTATTCTTTTGTCTCTATATCTCTGAAGGGTAACTGTTTATATTTACATAATTGACCAGAATGGCAGTAGAATCAGAAAGTCAATGAATTAAAAGAATCTCTTTGTAAAACTCTGTTATCTTCTGGGTTTTATGTACCCCCAAGTCAACATATTTACTGAGAATGCACCGATATGTCCAAAATAGAAATTGTGACTTGAGAGTGTCTACATTAGGACCAGGATGTAAAGGAGCCACATATTAGTATAAGCTTACAAGTCCAGATTCTGTTGTATTTTTCTGTTCTGCTGTTGAGCAGAAAACAGAATTCCCTTAGTGACTTATCCTCTAGTCAACACTTCTCTTCTGCAAGCAAATTATTAAAGACGACTTGCTAATGGGAAGTACCATTAGCAAATAAATATATATTTATTTATTGAAATTTTTAAAAATTCACAAATCTGGCATTTCACTCAAGGAAAACAGGCTTAATTTAAACTTTAATATACCCAAGTTTCAAACTGAGGTAATAGGCTATTCAAATAAATAAACAAGCAGCCACATTATCCTTAGGAACAGAGATTTACCAGAAGTGAATATTAATCAATTCGCTCTTACTTCTGTACTTAGTCATTAGCTCCAAGACTTAGAAAAAAAATTACCTCAAAATTTTGGTAAGCTATTTGAAAAATGAAGCATCTTGGTTATAATTTGTTGTTAAATATTAAATATTACTTATGTATGTTAAATATTATAGGTTTCCCTGGTGGCTCAAACAGTAAAGAATCTGCCTGCAAGGCAGGCAGACCTGGGTTCAGTCCCTGGGTTGGGAAGATTCCCTGGAGAAAGAAATGGCAACCCACTCTAGTATTCTTTCCTGGAAAATCCCATGGACAGAGGAGCTTGGTGGGCTATAGCCCATGAGGTCGCAAGAGTCAGACACGACTGAGCGACTGTCACTTACGTATGCATTCTTTTTCACTAAAGAGTTTCTGAGGTTACCTGGTTTGCTGATCAGTTTCCAGGCCCCAGAGATAGAATAGTGGCTCCCCTGGAGCCCCCATTCCAGTAGGAGAGACCTGAGGTAACCAAATAACAAGAGGATGTCAGGCAGTGTCAGGGGTCATGAAGAAAATATAATGAAGATTGGAGTGAGAGGCTGCACTGGTGAGAGTACTTTACATCACAGAATCAGGTTTGAGCATGGAAACATGGGTAACAGGATGAACAGAGCCATAGAGCCATCTGTGGTTGTGCAATGAGCTTTGTCGGCAGCGCTAAGTCGCTTCAGACATGCCTGACTCTTTGCAACCCTATGGACTGTAGCCTGCCAGGCTCCTCTGTCCATGGGGTTCTCCAGGCAAGAATGCTGGAGTGGGTTGCCATGCCGTTCTCCAGGGGATCTTCCCAAGCCAGGGATCGAATCCACATCTTTTTTGTCTCCTGCATTGGCAGACAGTTTCTCTACCACTAGCACCACCTTTGTTGGCAGAAACGACAGCAAATATAAAAGCTTTAGGGTGAGATTAGCTTGACTATTTTAAGGAGCTGAAGGAAATTCACTGTGAATGGATGCTAGTGAGCCAGGGAGAGAATGGTGACGATGAGGCTGAGAGGTGAATGGGCTGGACCAGGCAGGATCATCCACACATAGATTATTTTTAGCCTAGGACTCCCAGATTCACCTTTCTATTACATCGGATAGCACTTGGGTTAGTTCCTCTTTGAAAATCTTCCTGCTGTTTGTTGGGGAAAAAGCATGTCATTTCTGACTGCATATTAGAATTACTGGAATATTCTTAAAAACATGAGTACTCAGTCCCACCCCAAGCTAATCCAATCAGACTGGACACTGATATTTTTCTCTACCTTCCAGTTGATTCTGTTACAACAAATGATAAGGAACACTGACCCAGACCTGTGCGATTCAACAGATCTGTAATACATGTATTCTACTGGCCATATTAAACAGCTAAAAAGAAACAGAAACGTTAGTCTTACAGTGTAACCCAGTATGCTCAAGATATCATCATTTTGATTTGTAATCAATATAAAATTATTTTTTAAATATTTCAAATTCTATTTCTCATATTAAATCTGTAGAGTCCAGTGTGTATTTTACATTTAAAGTATATTTCAAATTGAAAGAAAATGTCTACCAGAATACTTGATTTATGTTTGGAGTGTATAAAATTTATAACTGAGAAAGAAGATTCCAATACCCAAGATATTCATCCATACTTAAAAGTTTCCCCAGTAACTGAATTGAATATCATTCTTAATATTTTAATTATAAATGAAATAAAATTGAAAGCTAAGTTCCTCAGTCACATAGCCACATAGTCACATAGGCAGGTAGTCAGTGGCTGTATGTGGTGGATAGCCATGCTATTGGGCAGTGAAGCTCCACAATATAAATCTGTCATTTTATCCTGCGTGACAAGTCCTGGCTTTAAAAAAGAAAACAACTTGACTTTTGAAGTCAGACATTAATTAATTCAGTGCCAGCTTTCTGCTGTGAGATTACAGATTGATGAATGCCTGCCCACCTTAACTCTCATATCTCTAAAAAATGAATAATATTGTTACCCTATTATCATTAGAATTAAAGACAAAAATATAGGTCGAGAATCACGTGCTCTGCCACAGACTTTCAATTGGCTAGATTTTTTGTCTACGCCTTACTACTCCACCTATCCCATGCATAATCCTTTAACTCTGTTGAATCTCTATAATAATAAAAGTAAAAAAACAAAAAAAAAGTCATAATGATAAAAGGGACAAAGACTTTTATGTCTGTATACCTCTGGTGTGATCCTCTTTCTGAATTTCCTTCATCTCTGTCCTTTTTTTACTTCTCTTCCTCCAGTGTTATCTTGTCCATGAAATCTCTACCAAGTAAGTTTATATGTGTATATTAATACATTTAGAGACACTTTAGTTTTAACACTGATTTGAATATCTTTTTGTCCTCGGTTTTATAGTCTTTATCTGAGCAGTTATCTTTTGGAGACACACAGGCCAAATTTGACCCACAGTCCTGTTTTATTTTGCCCAGTGCTGTTTTGGTTCATATAGGATTAAAAATGAATTACTCACATTTAACAATCAATTGAGATTTGCAGCTTTTCATGAAAAAAAAAAAAAAAAAGACAAAGCAGTGTGAGCACAGTCAGGCCTGCATTTCCATAGAATGACAGTCTCCTGAATGAAACTGAAGCTTTCCCTTTAGCCAACATGTATTTTCCAGGTGTCCACATTTTCCACCATTCCTTCTTGTCTTTCTGACTCTAAAGTTAAATGTCAGTTGCTACTTATCGTCTCTCTTATACTTGCAATTTTATTATACCTGTTGCCATTACCTCTCTGTCTGAAGTATATGAAGTAATGAATTTATGACTACTCTGCTTCAGTGTTAAATCTGAGCCCTTCCAACTCCACACTCTTCCTGTCCCTCCAAAAGCAGCTGGAGACTTTAACATGCAGACATTGGATCATTTTCTTCTGATTCCCAGTGCTCACTATAGACTTTTGGAGATGGGACTTGAGTGCTGTATTTGATGTGAGATGTGTGGGTGTCCTGAAATGTGTGTAGGCGAAAAGCTTCCACTTTTGGTAAACCCCCCCACCAAGTGATCTTCAGGCCTAAATGTTGTCACCAATTCTCAACAGGATTTTTTGGAGAATGGCAGTAACATAGAGAATGAGCTGCTTGAGGCAGAGCCCCTACATGGTTTTTCCAGATTAGTCAACATTTTTGTGATGGTGTGATTATATCTAAAAACCTAGCAAAGCCCTCAGGAAGAAGAAGAACAGATAACATTTTTCAACCTCTGTCATTGAAACTAGATCAGTAAAGTAGGAATTTATATGTTGCTTTGTTTTTGAGAGCCTCTTCAAGGACTTCTGGAAAACTTTTACATTTCCATACCTCCATTTAAAATATGACTTTATCCTACATGATCTAGAGTCGTATTCATATAGGAGTTGGGAATCATTTTGATGTGATACGAATTTCTATGGTGGTGTTATTATTTGAGGTAGAAATGCCTTCAGAGGCTATGAAGTTCAAGTTTCTAATGTGCTGCTCTATTAAAAATCTAGTGAGTGTTCACTGACTGAATCCAGTTCCTCTAGCTAGATAGCAGTGAAGTTTTTATTTGAATTCAAACGTCCTTTTACTCAGCAAAGACCTGGAGATGCTTCTTTATTTTATGTCTTTATTTTTTACTGTTTTAACTTTATTGAGTTAACAGTGATTTATGTATATATATTGTACTTCGTTTTAATTATGGTTTTGAAAAACATAAAATTTTATTTCAGATCAGTTTCACATAGTTGCTTTTAAGAAAAAAGTAATAATTATTGTAAGACTTGCTGTTGCTGCTGCTGCTGCTAAGTCACTTCAGTCATGTCTCACTCTGTGCGACCCATAGACGGCAGCCGACCAGGCTCCGCCATCCCTGGGATTCTCCAGGCAAGAACACTGGAGTGGGTTGCCATTTCCTTCTCCAATGTGTGAAAGTGAAAAGTGAAAGTGAAGTCACTCAGGCATGTCCAACCCCTAGTGACCCCATGGACTGCAGCCCACCAGGCTCCTCTGTCCATGCGATTTTCTAGGCAAGAGTACTGGAGTAGCCTTCTCTGATTGTAAGACTTACATTACCTTAAAATCAAATGTTTATTTTTTTCAGCTCTAATAGAATGTGTTATTTGTTTGTTTTTCCTTTTGGTAGATTTTATCTTTACTTTTTATCTTTATCTATTTTTATCTTTATTATTTATGAGTATAATTGCTTTACAATGTTGTGTTAGTTTTCCCTGTACAAAAAAGTGAATCAGCAATATTTGGTACTTACTTTAGATGTAGGGTTACATTAGGATCATTAAGATGATTCCACTTGCTTTTTAAAAATGGTGAATATTAGATGTTATTTTAAAAAATGCTATTATTAGAGATCATCTTGTGCATCTATTTTCTTTTTAAGAAAAAAGTACTTCAACTTCAGAAGAAAATCAAGCTAAAATATTATTTGTGGATTTTTCCCTCTGATTATAATGCTTGATTATTTACATTTGATTTAAATGTTTCAGGAAAATATAAAGAAGAATCTAAGTATCATCTAAAATCTTACATCCAAATATTATCATTGTTAATACTTTGGTGCATATTGTTCCAGACATCTCTTTATTTGTACCATATGAAATTTATATAAATAGAACATGTGTTTACATGTTCAGTTCAGTCGCTCAGTCATGTCCGACTTTCTGCGACCCCATGAATCACAGCTGCCAGGCCTCCCTGTCCATCACCAACTCCCGGAGTTCACTCATACTCATGTCCATGGAGTCGGTGATGCCATCCAGCCCTCTCATTTTCTGTCATCCCCTTCTCCTCCCGCCCCCAGTCCTTCCCAGCATCAGAGTCTTTTCCACCTAGTAGTAACTAATAGAATAGTTGCTTCTTGGTCAGGTACACTAGACAAGGAACTGGCTGAGATGCAGTCAAGAGAGTTCCATGCGGCGGAAAACAGCAGAGAAGGGGCATCATTTGCTTCGAGAAGATGCAAGGAAGGACATATGTGGGGTTTCTGGTTCAGTTTGGTTCAGTTCAGTGGCTCAGTCGTGTCCGACTCTTTGCGAACCCATGAATCACAGCACGCCAGGCCTCCCTGTCCATCACCAACTCCCGGAGTTCACTCAAACTCATGTCCATCAAGTCGGTGATGCCATCCAGCCATCTCATTCTCTGTCGTCCCCATCTCCTCCCGCCCCCAATCCTTCCCAGCATCAGACTCTTTTCCAGTGAGTCAACTCGTCGCATGAGGTGGCCAATTTTTAAGCATATTTATTTAAATTTTGTCCACTTAGTAATATTAATAGAAACTTATCATCATGCCCATGGACACAGAGCAATATAGTTTTTTATGAATATTATAAGACTTTATTAGAATAAATATAGTCTTTTTACTAATATGGCATGTATGTTTTCTCCAGTTTTTCACTACACACATTTAAATGAATATCCTTATTCATGTACTTTTAGACAGCTCTCTAATTTTTTTAAATGAATCCCTATTGTTAGAATGAATGAATCTTAGAGTATTCACATACATTACTTATTTTGATGCATATTGTGAAATTTCCTGAACAGATTTATCAGCAAATATTTTGTGTTGATTTACTTATGTATTCATCAATAATGTATTTTATCATAGTTTCACTCTTTGCCAATCTAAGTGAAAATGTATATTTCTTTAGTTTTCATATCTCTGATTACTATTCATTTTCTAAAATTTCTTCTGCCAATTCTGTAGGTAGGTGTTTGCATTTTTCTTATAAATGTGAAAGAACTCAATATATTAGATTTATCAAATTATATATACATATATAGAGAGAGGGAGTAAGTGGACATATTTTTTGACCTTTTCTTTCATGGATATTTTCCTAAAAAAAAAAATATCAATTTAGTGGATCCAAGTTTTAAAGTAACAAAAGACTAAGTTGGTTTCAGCTATGAGGTGGTCAGTAGGTATTCCAAGATGTCTAAACTCTGTCACTAATAAGTCCATGTGATTTGAGGTTTGTATTTTCTTTCTTTCTAAATCTAAATTTCCTAACTTACTACATGAGAGAGTTGTATGAGAGAAACCATCTATAAGAACTCTTTCAGGTCTAGCAGTCTTTGAATCTATGTTACATTTTATTGGGGTTTTCTACATTATCTCTGAAACTTTGAAAAACATAACCTAAATTTCTTAGTAACAGGACATAAAAAAATTGTAACTCAGCAATCTAGTGTGATCACTTAGACAGAGTTGTGCTTTATTTTAGTCTTTTTATCCAAGCCAGCCTAGTAATATATATTGTATGGCTTATATACTCTGGATATTTGTGATCATAAGATGAGTTTCCCAATAACTACATCTCTTTCCTCCATTGTAATTTACATAGTGGGAAGCTGAACTGAAGTCCTTTCTTATTCTCTCTTTTAGTACAGAACCTTGACCTTTAGAATTTCTCAAGGTCATAAGTATAACAAGCACACTATTTTCCTCATAAACTGTTAATGAAGAACAACTAGAATTTTTAAACAGTCCCCTTTGTACTATAATATTGCTGTTGTTGAGTTGTGTTCGACTCTGTGAGCCCATGGACTGCCTGCAGCACGCCAGGCTTTCCTGTCCTCCGCTACCTCCCAGAGTTCGCTCAAACTCATGTTCACTGAGTCAGTGATGTTATTCAGTCATTTCACCCTTTATTGCCCACCTCTCCTCCTGCCCTCAGTCTTTCCCAGCATCAGCTTAGACAGTTTGGGATACCTAATGACTACCTCATCGATGAAACCAACTTAGTCTTTTATACTTTAATACATGGACTGACTAAATCTGATATCCTATTTGTCTTTTTTCAGAAAAAAATTAATGAAAAGAAAAGGTCAAAAAATAAGACTACTTACCATACATACATATATATATATATATATGTTGTGTGTGTGTGTGTGTATGTGTGTGTGTGTGTATGTGTGTGAGCTAAGTCACTTCAGTCATGCCCAACTCTTTGCAACCCTATTGACTGTAGCCTGACAGGCTCTTCTATCCGTGGGGTTCTCCAGGCAAGAATACTGGATTGGGTTACCATGCCCTCCTCCAGGGGATCTTCCTGACCCAGGAATCAAGCCTGAGTCTCTTATTACCACTAGCACCACCTGGGAAGCTATATAAATATGTGTGTGTGTGTATGTGTATGGATGTATAATTTGATATATCTAATATATTGAATTCATTCACATTTATAAGAAAAATGCAAACATCTTCCTACAGAAATTGGCAGAAGAAAGTTAGAAAATGAATAGTAATCTACCATATGAAAACTAAAGAGATACATTTTTTCACTTAGATTGGCAAAAAGTAAAATTATGATAAAACATATTGTTGGTGAATACATCGATAAGTCAACACAAAATATTTGTTAATAATTCAGTGAAGGAAATTTTACAATATGCATCAAAATAAATAATGTGTATGCATACCATTAGATTTATTAATTCTAACACTAGGGATTTTCCAGCACCACAATCTGAATGAGTCAACAGATAATAGTATAATCAGTGCTTTGGTTTATCTTGGAAAGGTGGAAGGAGCGTACTCAACATCTCCATTTTGTTGAATGCTGGCCCATACATTTTCATTCTCTACACTCAGCATTAGGAGTGTAGTAGTTGTTCTTTAGTCACTAAGTCCTGTCAGATTCTTTGCGATCCAATGGACTGTAACCCACAAGGCTCCTCTGTCTATGGGATTTCCCAGAATACTGGGGTGGGTTGCCATTTCCTTCTCCAGGGAGTAGTGTAGACTGGTGATTAAATCTTCTAAATGTGGCTCCATGACTTTGGAGATACATGGGCATATCACTTTGCAAGCTTTCCAAATCACCCTTGTTTCTAAAATTGGGATTACATCAATTTCTTCCTCATGAGGTTGTTTTAGTTAGCGATAACCCAGATGTTAGTAATGGCTTACATTTATCCAGTGCTGTGTGCCAGGGACTAAGGAATAGATTTGTTATTCTAATAACCCTTGCCCATCCAATACTTGACCCTCAATGAATGTGGCTTTATTAATTTCACAACCATCTTCCACAGGTGAAAACAGTAAAACACTGTCAGTTTATATAACAGTTTCCAATTACAAGGAATCTAACATGGATGCTGGTTGGTGTCCTGGTTGGACCTTACTAATTACCTGACTCACTCTGTCCGGGAGCAGCCCTCCAGCTAGTACTTCAAATCCTCATGGTCCGTTGCAGAATTACTAACAGCCACATGGATACTCCTCAGATATAGACAAAAATAGCCAGTGATTGCTTAGAAATAAACTAGTTAAACCTATGATTGTCAGGGGCTGACCAAGCGTCCTGGCTAGTCTTTAGCAATTTCTTAGTCCTCTGTTCAGTAGTAACTGCAAGCTGATTCCTTTTCTGTTGTTCTACATTGTGTTTTCCTTCCTGGGATCTTTCCTTTTTCACTGTTCACCTTCTCACAATTCATGCATCACATATCTTCTTGGGGCCTGTTTGGTTGGTGGAATTAAAATATATATATATATATATATATATATATATATATGTTATAAACACTTGGGTGTTAAAAATCTCAAATAAAATCTAGATTTATGGCTTTTCTAGAAAGCTGATCGCCGAAGAATTGATGATTTTGAACTGTGGTGCTGGAGAAGACTCTTGAGAGTCCCTTGGATTGCAAGGAGATCCAACCAGTCCATTCTAAAGGAGATCAATCCTGGATGTTCATTGGAAGGACTGATGCTAAAGCTGAAACTCCAATACTTTGGCCACCTCATGAGAAGAGTTGACTCACTGGAAAAGACTCTGATGCTGGGAAGGATTGGGGGTGGGAGGAGACAGGGACGACAGAGAATGAGATGGCTGGATGGCATCACCGACTCAATGGACGTGAGTTTGAGTGAACTCCGGGAGTTGGTGATGGACAGGGAGGCCTGGCGTGCTGTGATTCATGGGGTCGCAAAGAGTCAGACGTGACTGAGCGACTGAACTGAACTGAACTGACTGATGGCTTTTCTTGAAGAAAAGAAAGATATGACTGCCATGAGCTCTTATTCCCAATTAATTCCAATTGGTTGGTGACCCTCTTGGATGAGTCATATACTCTGTTCCCTCCTATCCCCAGTGCTTTCTCTCCTTTCATCCCCCCAGCTTCATCTTTATTGCTTGCCCGCTTGTGGACTCTGCCCTATGAAGGTTTAGTTCTTCCTCCTAACTTTCAATTGCTTGCTTCTTTCTTCTGACTTTTCTCTTTCTTTCCTCACTTTCAGGAATCAGCTCTGGGTTTGCATCATTGTAGCTTCTTCTGGCCTCTGTCTCCATAGTAACAGGAACAGAGTAGGGAAGTGAGGAATTCTGGGTACTACCAGCAGGGGGCGAGAGTCCTGAAAAGGAAAGGGATGGAGAGCCTGCACAGAGGAAGTGGTGGCAACCTTATCTTATGTTCAGACTCTGCTGATGCCTGCCAGGCACCCTTTATTGACCACTCCGTGCCTCCTTGTTCCTGTCGCATGGGACATCACTGCCTGCAGGGGTTCCTTGGAATGTTCTTATGTGATGTAGCTGAAGGGCCTGAGTCTATGGTCATCTAGTTCTGCACCTCCCCATCTGCAGGCTTTGCCTAAGGAGCTTCCTTAGCATCACCTCTGGCAGTTATGATTCACTAGAACTAGAATCGAAGAAGGCAATGGCAAGCCACTCCAGTAGTATTGCCTAGAAAATCCCATGGATGGAGGAGCCTGGTAGGCTGCAGTCCATGGGGTCGCTAAGGGTCGGACATGACTGAGCGACTTCACTTTCACTTTTCACTTTCACACATTGGAGAAGGAAATGGCAACCCACTCCAGTGTTCTTGCCTGGAGAATCCCAGGGACAGGGGAGCCTGGTGGGCTGCCGTCTATGGGGTCACACAGAGTCGGACACGACTGAAGTGACTTAGCAGAACTAGAATGGGATCAGGAAACAAGTAGTGGTTAGAAGTGACTGAGGTCTTCTGAGAAGTTGGTCCCAGAAAGATATCTGGAAAGTAATGAAAGCTTTACTTTGGATATAGGAAATCTAAGACCTGGACAAGGGGCAGGTCTAAGAGACTCATCCTACAGATGGACTAGTGTTTATGTGCAGGCTCCAAGATACCTCTTTTGTGTCAACATTCACCAGAAGTACCAGAGAGAATTTGTTTTCCAGTTTAATTCCCAATTTAGACCGGCTTTCATTTGAGCCAAAAGTAAAAGGAATTTTAATGTTGAAAAGTTCACATTAGAAACAAATTAGATTTGGGGCCTTTTCTTGAGAAATGGCAACCCTGCATGCCCACATAATATGACTTAAGTTAGTAAATTTGCAGTCATCAGAGTTCTTGAGGTGGTAGTTGATTCCATAGGTATCAGTCAGTTCAGTTCAGTTCAGTCACTCAGTTGTGTCTGACTCTTTGTGACCCCATGAATCACAGCACGCCAGGCCTCCCTGTCCATCACCAACTCCCAGAGTTCACTCAAACTCACGTCCATCGCGTCTGTGATGCCATCCAGCCATCTCATTCTCTGTCGTCCCCTTCTCCTCCCACCCCCAATCCCTCCCAGCATCAGAGTCTTTTCCAGTGAGTCAACTCTTCTCATGAGGTGGCCAAAGTATTGGAGTTTCAGCTTTAGCATCAGTCCTTCCAATGAACACCCAGGATTGATCTCCTTTAGAATGGACTGGTTGGATCTCCTTGCAGTCCAAGGGACTCTCAAGAGTCTTCTCCAGCACCACAGTTCAAAAGCATCAATTCTTCGGGGATCAGCTTTCTTCACAGTCCAACACTCACATCCATACATGACCACTGGAAAAACCATAGCCTTGATTAGATGGACCTTTGTTGGCCAGGTGATATCTGTGCTTTTTAATATGCTATCTAGGTTGGTCATAACTTTCCTTCCATAGGTATACATATACATAATTAAGCTTATAACAGGAATAAAATGAGCACCTTGTTAGGACTGAAAAAGTTTTTCCTCCATGCATTTCCTTTTATCCTGTTGATATTTTGAATTCTTCAAAAACCTTGTGAGTTTTTCATTTCTCCTTCCTCCTGAAGTGACCTTCGTACAGGTTCGTTTGGTAGATTCAGGCTGCCAGCAGCAGGCCACTTTTCAATCTTGCTTTGCCATCATTAGAGATAGATAGCCACAATTGTGGGATTAAAACACCTACCTATATAAACATTAAATTCAGTGTTTTGTCAGAATTCCACTGAGAATCAAGAAAAGGACTTTATTTTTAAGTGAATATGTACAATTTTATTCACAGTCTGGGAATATTATAAGATTACAGGTATAACTAATTTCAAGAAATTTATGAGCTGTAAAGTGTCTGACTATAATGCAGGAGACCTGGGTTCGATTCCTTGGTCAGGAAGGTCCCCTGGAGAAGGAAATGGCAACCCACTCCAGTACTCTTGCCTGGAAAATCCCATGGATGGAAGATCCTAGTAGGCTACAGTCCACGCGGTCGCAGAGTCGGACAAGACTGAATGATTTAACATTCACTTTTGTAGAATACATACTCAAGAGTAAAACCACCAAAAAAAAAAAAAAAAACCCATGAAAAACTGCATGCATATAATTGAGCAAAAAATAAGCCACAATAGAAATGCTTAGTGGCACAATTTGCAAGTCTGGCCTTAGAATTCAGGTTAAATAGTGTCCCTAGGTTTCAGTGGGATATTTATTTTTGCTACCTTTGCTATTGGAAGTCTATATTGTCAAGGGTGGATCACAAAACAGTTCTGATCATTAGTGGGAGAGTTCTTTTGAAGTGGGTGAGAGGCCTAGAAAGTAAAATCTTGGAAATCAACTAAATGCCCTTGTGTTTTATTAGTTCACACTTTTTATAGCTCATAATAAAGTCAGCTCAGAAGGTCACTTCTTGAACATGGCTGTGAATATTGTAGTGTATGAATTCTCAAATTGTTTATAAGCAGGCTGGGTGAGGATTTTTAATAAATACTTGGCCAAGAGAACGATTCTGATATATATGTATATGAATCATGCAATGAAAAGTTGAATCAGATTCCTCTTCTCTCCCCCTCCCATTTCCTCACCCCAGGGCAGCAAGTCCCATCCCCATTGAAGCCGTGGTTACAATATTCTTGTTTTTCCTTTTGCATTTGATGTCTATAGACTTTGTGAAGATTATAGAGCAATTTACATACTTTATTTCTAACTTAGCTGAAGGATTTTGTCACCTGTATTTCCCACCATTTTATATCTATTTCTTAACATTTTGTACTTGATTTATGGAAAAAGATGAAGAGAATAAAGGGGTTTAGCCCACGTTCAGTTTTCATTCAACCTGAATTCCATTTTTCGAGCTTCAGATTTGTAGATTGTGTTGTTTTTGCTGATATTCATTTCCCTTAGTTACAGAGTTAATTGTGACAAGTTGATTATTGCCTTTAACCCTGATGAGTAGCCTTGGAGAGGTGTGTGTGCAGTTTTACTGGATATTTCTTTTTATCGAAGGTGCAGTTTGAAAAGTGAAAACCAGCTAGTCAGTTTCAGTTTATTTTATATGGATTTTGTAGTTTCTCTTCCCTGTCCTTTTTAAGAAAATATATTATGGACATTTTGTACCTAATACTAAGAAGAGATGATAATGAAACTTTTGGAAGAAGGCCGTATGGACTTAATAAGTACCTTAACTATTTTATTCTGAATAACTTTGAGATTCCTTAAGAGAAGCATTTTTTAAAAAGATTTTTTGATGTGAACCATTCTCTGCTAAGCTGCTAAGTCACTTCAGTCGTGTCCGACTCTGTGCGACCCCATAGACGGCAGCCCACCAGGCTCCCCCATCCCTGGGATTCTCCAGGCAAGAACACTGGAGTGGGTTGCCATTTCCCTCTCCAATGTGTGAAAGTGAAGTCGCTCAGTCATGTCTGACTTGTAGCGACCCCATGGACTGCAGCCCACCAGGCTCCTCCGTCCATGGGATTTTCCAGGCAAGAGTACTGGAGTGGCTTGCCACTGCCTTCTCCATGAACCATTCTCTAAGTATTTATTAAATTTGTCATGGTATCTGTTTTGTGTTTTGGCTTTTTGGCTGTGAGGCATGTGGGATCTTAACTCCATGACGAGGTATCAAATTTGCAGCCCCTGCATTGGAAGACAAAGTCCCAACCACTGGACTGCCAGGGAAGTTCCTAGGGCAAACCTTTCTGTTTTTAGCAAATGTAAGTAAGCACACTCCAAACACCAAACCTTCTTTCAACATTTGTAACTCAACAGAATTTGCGAGAAGGTGGAATATAATTTTTAGATTTTTTTTGGACATGATAAATGATCAGTTCAGTTCAGTCGATCAGTCGTGTCCGACTCTTTGTGACCCCATGGACTGCAGCACGCCAGGCCTCCCTGTCCATCATGAACTCTCAGAGTTTACTCAAACTCATGTCCATTGAGTCGGTGATGCCATTCAACCATCTCATCCTCTGTTGTTTGCTTCTCCTCTGCCTTCAGTCTTTCCCAGCATCAGAGTCTTTTCAATGATAAATCAGGGTCTTTTCAATGATAAATGATACTACAAAATAAAATTCTTATATTTATTGCAAGATCTGTCTTTTTAAAAAATGATTTTTCCCACTTTAAATAAAAATTTAACAAGAGAAAAATCTTTTGGATGACCCGTTTTTTATGCATATTCAGTAAAGCAATATGCATATCTTTCTGACTATACATGCACCTTGACTTTCCTAAATCCTTAAGATAATTATAAAAGTAGGTATTTGCCTATGTCCAAAAGCCCCAGTGATAAACTGCTGTATCAGAATTTGGGCACTTCATGCCTCTTAAGAGGGGGGCGGTCAGGGCAGGAAAGTGAGAGCACCTTGATCTGAACTCCATGAAGTAAACCTAGAGGAGATGTTAAGAAAAGGACAATGACACTAGATATTTCAGTGTGCTTTCCTACTTTCCAGACCAGCCCAAATGATCCCCCAGAACACTGATGAGTCTTGCTGCTTAATGCAGTCTGGAGAATTCAGCAGCAAAAACTAGTTCATCTATTCAGAGTTTCACTTCATTCATAGATATGTTAGAATTAGGGGATAAAGCAATTAATTGTCCCAAATTGATATCCTGGCTCTGAAATCCTTCTTCAGACTTTAAGGAGGAAAAGACAGCAAAGAGAAAGGGAAGTGTCAATGTGAAATTATTGTAAAGTGATGGTTCAGGAAAATGAAATGAATTATGATTATTTTATTCTTCCATAATTGTTCCAAGCAACTCTTGAACTGTGTTGATACTTTCTGAGTTTCTTTGAGGCTGAAAGTCATGGTTGGCTTATTTATGTTTCTCTTGATTTCAGGTTGACCACTCTGGTTACATCTTAGGGTCACAGGGACCCTTAGCTGCCATAGAAATTAGCTCTGTCTTCTAAGGCTCCAAACTTCCTCCTCAAAAGGGAAAATATTCTTCTGGAGTAGGTTAAAAGCCTTTGTGTTAGTGATTTTCTATTTTAAGTGAAAGTGTTTTCATATTTCTTGGTTTGTGGGCCACGTTATATTTTGTAATAAATAGTACAACAAGCCGACGTACATATTATGTTTTTTTTAGGATGGTTGGGAGCATATTAAACCATCAGTTTTTGATAGGCTGACTTTGCATTCAGGTGCCCAGATGCAGTTTGAAATCAAATAGCGATTTAATTTTGTTTTTCATTCTTTCCATTCCTAAAATGTCACCACAGACTCTACTTTATTTGAAACATATACACACAGAGATATTACTATGCATAGTAGTTCTTTAATTGCGGCATATTTCATTAGGTTGCCTGCATTAATTCTCCTCTATTGGAAAAAGAAAACTGAAAGCAACTACATGGTAGTTAACTTCATATGAATTTTCATGAGTAAATATAGGCACTGGCTTGATGTTATTAGATGAGTGATCCTCAAAAGTTCATTATTCGAGTCCTAATATGACCAAATGTGTAATTATAGAGTTGGCAGTTTAACAACTCTGAAGAATTTGTATTCATGCGTCTGCTGATTTAAAACTTTCGAATGAATTTTGATTCTTTGCTGTTAGACGTTAATGATATCATCCACCACCATTTTCTTTGTTCCACTGACTTCCTTCTACTCTTGGTTGTATTTTCACAATCTCTTAACTATCAGCCAGGTTACCCGTACTCATTTATTCAGTGATCTTATAAAGAGAGAACTATTATTGAGGCTAACTACACAGCAGTGAAGGAGGTGAGGAGACTGCTCTCACAGAGTTTATATTTGAGGGGGGAGTTGTGGGGAGACAGCAAGAAGCCAGGAAACAAATAATTGACTGTAGGGTGGTTTTAGATAGTGGGAGATCCTGCAAAGAAAATTAAACAGGGTGAAAATAAGATGTTGCCTTGGTAAGAAGTTCACCTTTAAGTATGCTGGTCAGAGAAGGCTTTCTGAGAGGGGGACATCTGCCCTGACTCCTGCCTGGACAAGATCTGGGGGGAGGAGTGTTCTAGGACAGAGGTCCCCAACCATTTTGGTGCCAGGGACCAGTTTTGTGGAACACAGTTTTTCCATGGACTGGAGTGGGTTGGGGTGGGGGTTGGGGGTGGGGGGGTTGGTTTTAGGATGATTCAAGTCCATTACATTTTTTTTCATACTTTATTTAAAATTTTTTTAACATTTTATTTTATTTTTAGTTGGAGGATAATTGCTTTACAATATTGTGATGGTTTCTGCCATCCATCAACATGGATGAACCGAGAGCCTATTATACAGAGTGAAGTCAGTGAAAAAGAGAAAGACGCATATCACATATTAACACATATATTTGGAATCTAGAAACACGGTACTGATGATCCTGTTCTCAGGGCAGCAAAGGAGACACAGACATAAAGGACAGATTTTTGGACCCAGTGGGGAAAGGAGAGGGTGGGATGATTTGAAAGAGCAGCATTGAAACATATACATTACCACATGTGAAATAGATGACCAGTGGGAATTTGCTGTATGACAAAGGGTACTCAAGGCCAGTGCTCTGTAACAACATAAGCCCCTTACCTTTATAATGCCGATGCTAATATGACAGGAGGCAGAGCTCAAGTGGTAATTCGAATGTTGGGGAGCTGCTGTAAACAGAGGAATGTTCACTTGCTTACCTGCCACTGACCTCCTGATGTGCGACCCAGTTCCTAGCAGGACATGGACAAGTAGTGGTCTGTGACCTGGAGGTTAGGAACTTCTCTTCTAGGATGAGCAGAAAACTGTTGCAAGGGTGCCATAGGGAGATGAAGGTGGAAGGATGGTTTTAAAGTTTGGCACTTTGTTATGTATATCACACAAATAAAGTTGGAAAAAGATGACGCTCAACAGGTAAGTGGGGATCAAACCATTCCAGGCTATGTGTGTGTATGTGTGTTAGTCGCTCAGTCATATCTGACTCTGCGTCCCCAAGGACTATAGCCTGCCAGGCTCCTCTGTCCATGGAATTTTCCAGGCAAGAATACTGGAGTGAGCTGCCACTCCCTTCTCCAGGTGGATCTTCCCAACCCAGGGTTCCAACCTGGGTCTCCTGCATCGCAGGCAGATTCTTTACCATCTGAACCACCAGAGAAGCCTTATATTTTAATTATATTATGGGTTTTCAAATTATATCAATAAAAGTCTTTGAATTCTTAGAGACATAAACGTGTCACCCCCACCCCCGAATTGAGGTATGTTTCATGAAGTTTTTCTCCCCCTACCTATTATTATTATTTTACATCAATGAGTGGGAAGGCAAAATGATGCTGGTGATTATTTTCCTGAGGCACTGAATGTAGGATTTATTTAATTGTCTGCATAATCAGCTGAATGTGTTTTGAGCCGTCCTGTTTTCCAAGGACCTTATCCTGTTAACTATATGCACTTTCTCAAATTGTTTTTAATTTGCTGCTGTATTCCTAACCTTGGAAGCCTTCTTATCTCTCACCAGTCTTTTTCCCTCATAACTGATTTCATACTACCTGTAGGTTTAATTAACTTGTTTATTTCTCTGGCCTGGACCATTAATAAAGATGTTAAGAAAGACCAGGCAGACCCTCCCACATTGAATATGCTTTGCCATTTAAATATTATTTTGCTTTGGGATCCTCTATTCTATTTTCAACAACATACTCCTCTTTTAATCTAAACCAGGTTTGGAAAGCACATTGTACAAATCCTTAGCGTCTATTTAAAGAAAAAAAAAGGTGCATAATGCTATATTTAAAGATCGATTAGTTTCTTCAGTCCTCCCGAGGACATTTTGCAGAAGATTTTAGCAAACTACTCCACAGATTTTGTCATTCACCCCCACCCCACACCCAACCCCATCCCCCATTAGAAAACAACCCCTCAATATTGTTGCTCTACAAGCTTCAAGTTATGTTATGATCATTTGATTTCTTGAGGCACTTTGATGATGATATCAGAAGAAACATTTTCTTGGTTGAGCTCAGGTCCTAGACATCACTTGTATTTATTACTACTGTTTTTACTCAGTTCTATGATTTAGAGTTTTTTGTTTTTACTGTGTTCATTTAGACCCTGGTTCAAATATATTCAAAAGTCAGACTAATGTTTTATGGATTCATTGCCAGTTATTTCCAGTTAGTAGCAGGAAGTCACGTTAGGACAGTCTTTGTTTTCCATCTTAGGCCCTGATTACTCTCATTCTAGCACAGGGTCTTAGCTGAACTGTGCAAAACTGACTAAACGCCCGAGGACTGGTTTTGCCACCTTCATATCACCAACCACCTTCCTGTTAAGCAGCTGGAGGAGCTTCTAAGGGGAACTGGAAATGGAGGGTGAGATTTCTGTAGTGTCTTGTGAGGGGCAAGGAGTGGACCTCTCAGGCCCACCCAGCAAGTCTTCAGAGACTGATGGACCCCGGCCCCTTGCTATGTCTTTGGCACAGAGTGTGGTGCTGGGACCATTCCTGGAGAAAGGGAGATGAGGGCCTTGATGAGGGAGCAAGGACAGGGCCTGCTTTGGGAATGGCCTGTGTTCCTGGGTTCTGGTGAAGAAAACGATGTGTTCGTGTCTCCTGTGGGCTTTGGGGGAGACGTTTTCCTAGAGGAGGACTCTGAAAAGGCAAGATAAGCATAGGTGAGAAGTGAAGACTGGCAGGCATTCCTTGGGGCAGCCAGTGGAGACGCTGGCCCCTGTGGAGGGTCTGATGGTGATGTCCTCGTGACGGCGGACGGTAGGGGAGCAATCCTTGAGCACCCAGGCACTAAACATTGTTCATGACCAAGTGACTCCAAGGCTGGGTTACATCAGTGCTGATCATTTCAATTACTAGGTTCCCTGCACCTTTTATCCTTTCTCTGCTTCTGAATGGATCAGAATTCAAGGCAGACAAAATAGGAATTGGGAAAGAGGAGAAACTCAAAGCAGTAAACAGAAACGAAGGGGACTGTGATGGCCCTTTTCCATGACCATGGAATTTAGGCTCAAAACAGGACTGAAGGAGGAGAGAGGGAATAATTTAAATTTAAATGAACTTTGAAGTTTCAACTAGTACCTAAGACTGGACATCTTAACTGTAGAAGGTGTTTTTTTTTTTTTTTAATTGAAAAACATTTTAAGTAACTAAAAGTCACTTAAGACTTTTATTGCCTCAGATAATTAGAGTCATGGTATCAGGCTAGATTGTCCTTAAACGAGAGAGAGAAGCCATCACCTGGAATGGGCTTGAATGAGGTTCATGGTCAGGCCTAACCTGTGCCTTGTGTAGCTCTATGCTTTCAACTTAACCTTTACCTTTTTGCTTTTAGAGATTACTAAGAATATAAACTAAGTGATGAGACTTCCTTTCAGTGTAACAGCTCAGAAACTCCTTGATGTCAGCATCCTCAGTCTTTATTTGATATCTACACTTTGTCTCTCTGGTCTACAGAAATGAAGCCCAAATCTGGCTATGGAAAAATTCAGTGGGAAAAGTTAGCATCAGGAGACGGTGACAGAATGATGAAGGAGCTGAGGTCCTTGCCATGTGAAGAACAGATAGAAGGGCAAGGGGCACATTTAGCATGTGAAAAATGATAGAGTCTGGCACCCATCTTCATATATCATGGACAAAAGACTCTATTTAATTCCATATGCCTCCATAGAATCTAACCTGAAGCATTCTAGGGAGGAAGAGTAGATAATAACCAAATTACAAGTTCAAAATGTCCAGAACTGTTTTTAAATCTTGGAACCAGGTATGCCTAGCAGAATAAGCTGCTATCTCTAGATATTTGGAAGTGAAGACTAACTGACTGAACACGGGATGCCATAGAGGTCCATGTACTGGGGACATTCTCGGATTTCACAGCATAAGATCCCTTGCCCGTGCTGAGGTTCTGGGTGTGGTTAGCGTGTCCTTGAAGAGGCACTGCCCAAGAACCCAGACCATCACAGCTCTGCAATTACCACTGTAATACACCCCTGAGGTACCTGCGCTCATACCTCCTGCACTAATATCCTTGTGCCATCACGTCCAGTATGACCACTGCCCATACTGCAGTTGTGTAGCTGAATCTTAGTTTCCCTTTCTGGTTATAGTAGCTGCAAACAGAAACAACACAAAAGACAGATGCAGTATTAATTACAAAAATAGAAGGTTGAAGCCTCACCAAGTTTTGATTTAGACATCTTTCATCCATAATGTGTGAAGCCTTATGTCAGTGTCAACACTGGTTTCACTTTAAAGACTTAGTTTTCCCAAGTTATAAGTATTAATATATCTGTCATCAAAATAAAGGTTCTGAAATAAAGACTCAGTGTACAAAAGTTAACCTTTCATTGTTATAAAAAAAAAGAGAAAAGTACAAGTCCTTACCTGCTCAGTGAATGCTTCACCAACATACATCCTGAGGGGAGTTGAGTTTGAAGTCCCGGCAGCGTTCGACATGTCTCTTTGGGGATTTAGTTTCCAAATTGAGACTCTAATAATCTTCTGCTTCTGCTATTTACAATGGGAGTTCATCTGTCAGCATAAAGACACAGCCTTCTCTCTGGCAGCAGAAATAGAGCTTACAGGATACATTCATTCATCCATAAGTATTTTTAAAGATGCAAACATGCTGTTATTTTCACTACATTAAAACACACACACACACACTCAAGTCTCTTCATCTTACACTCCTATCTAGCTAACACTACATTTAATCTGCTTCTCAGCCTAACTTTCCAGGAGTTTTCTAAACCTGTGGTCTTCAATTCTTCTCAAAGAATACTTTATTTAACTCAGTACATAGCAGATGTCAAATATTCTTAGTGTTAAGATCATTCCCAATATATATGACTATCCCAGACATGCATGCATGCATGCTCAGTCACTCAGTTGTGTCCAGCTCTTTGTACCCCATGGACTGTAGTCTGCCAGGCTCCTCTGCCCATGGGATTATGCTGGCAAGAATACTGGAATGGGTTGCCATTTGCTTCTCCAGGAGATCTTCCCAGCCCCATTTCACTTGGCAAAACCCTGAAGCATACGTGGTTACCAGAGGAGATAAGTTTTGACATGAATCTTGAAGTTGAGTTTTAAAATGTAGGCAGAAGTCTCAAATGAAGTCCCCAGGTCAGACCCATGGCCTTGTCTGAGTCTAACCACAGAGAGAGTAAACAGAAGTCTCCTTGTGAAGTTAGGGTCAGGAACACAGAAGGCAGAGAAAGAATCAGCAAAAAAGAGATGAGATGCCAGACTTCCTATGAGAAGAAACAGTAAGAAACTTAAAGGAAGTATTAATAGTTGAGACATTAAATCTCTAATTATGTCTATTTTCCTTGTGTCTGGTTCTAGAAAACTCTTCTTTTCTAACACTTGTAGAGGTCTGACTGAATTACCCTACAAAGGAAAAAAAAATATCTGTACAATGTGTTTTAATAAGTGCTGAAAATTATACAAATAGTATTTCCTCCACTGACAGGAATCTTACTTTACTGTAGTTTGAAGGCTATAAGTACATTGAGCTTTAATGAATCTTTGAGATAAATTATTGATGATCATGAAGGCTCTCACACTGAAGCCAATGAGAGCTATACCCCTGCAGTTTCATGAGTATAAATTGTGTCTGTATATTATAAGTCTATTAGGAGAATCACGATTTCCTGCTGATGAGAGCTGTTGGTACAATCACTTCACAACATGGTGGTCAGTTTTCAGTAACCCTTAGGTTATTAGATACTAATCAGATGCATTTTCTTTTTCATGCCACTTCAGGCCTTTGGTGAAAGGGGAACAGAACACAATAAATGAATACCCTATGCATGTAGATAGTAAACCATATAAACTTTATGCATCTCCTCAGCAATTAGCATTGAAGTTGTGACAAGTCAGGCTCTATCCAGTGCAGTTCCCTGGGGGTATTCAACATTTATCTGTCACTGGTCACTAATATCAGTGCAGATATGGGTCTCATTAAGAGTCGTCTTAAGGAATAATACATAAGGGAAATAATATATAGGGGATGTGTTAAGGAATGCCTTTGGTTGGGAAGATACCCCCAGCAGGTCATAATTTATGCAACCAACCTTAACTAAAGATTTCAAAATTCCATAACCACCACCAATGCATATGAAGGCAGAGTTCTTAAATACAGATATTTTGGACTTGTGCAAGGAAACCATGAATAGGCTGATTTTCTTAGCTATGAACAAATTGATCTTCAGTTTTCCCACCAAGTACCTAATTACCAAATAGGCAAGTTGTAAAAGTGCTCAGAGTCCTAAGAAACCAGGGACACCAAAACATACCTACCAATCAGCTTAAAAAAAAAAAATACTGGAACTTTGTAATCAAAGGAATCTGGAAAAACTCCACTGTAATTTCAGCACATACATGAAATTATGTGTTTTATGATTTAGTTGTTTTTTAATTACAAATGCAAGAGGAAGTACCAAATGTTTTTAAGTTTTAGTGCCCTACAAATGTCTTCAGCTGACCTTGCTCTGCACTGAAATGGAAGCAAAGTCCCTCTCTGAGAGTGCACAAGCATCCCAGGCTGTGTGCTGGTCCAACAGTATCTTTGTGACCCAGAAGGTAATTAGTCCGAGCCCTGAAGGATGATTGGATTACCCTTATCGGCACGTGAGCTTGCAGCTCCACAGACATTATTAATGGTCATAAAATTATCTGATCCCTTTTTAACTCCAGCCTTAGCATTTGTCTCCCTGACCTCGTGCAGGAGTTATTCCCACAGGCTGACCAATGTGCTGGGTGAAGATGAATTTCTTTTTATTGGTTTGAAATTTATTGTTCGTTAATTTCATTGATCAAAAGGAACAAAAGATCAAAAAAAGAGTAGCCCATTACATGAAGATACAAATCATTATTACTTTCTTTAATATTTTTGACATTAACATTAATCACTATGAATTATGGCGGTGCTCCTCTGGACGTAATGTGCAGCTTCAAAGTTTTATTTGAACACTGCATTATTGCTCACCATGTTACTTCAGCAAGTTTTCTTTTAGCTCTTTTAGCACAGTTTTTTCCCCCTCATTTGCAACCAAATGGGAAAAGCATCATGCTTGTATCTCTAGAGGCTGTGATCACACATCTGTGTACCTGTATCTGCTTTTGCAGCAAAATACTTAATATTTAATAGACGTGACTGAGCTGTGTTTTTTCCTCAATAAACCACACCGACTTGAAAGGCATATAAATATTCAGGATCTGTGGAATCAGCGACAAATTTGACCTTTGGTGGGGGGACCTTAGCGCCGTGAATGATAATAGGACTGTGCACTCGATTTGAAAATGGGAGGGAAAAGATAGAAAGACAGCTTTAATGCCCCCATAAAGACATTCATTTCCTAGCCAAAGGACTGTTTTCCAAGACGGTTTTGTGTGGTTATTTTAAAACTAAGTATGGAAGATTCAGTTATATGTGTACTTTTGGGACGATGCCTGGGAACAATTTGTTATTTCTTCTTATTCAGTACACACCTTTGGTTATTTATAACAAACAATTTTTTTCTCGGTCCTTTTTTTTTTTTTTTCTTTTAGTCCTTTTCTTTGAATGTCTGCCTGTGTGGTCAGTTGTGACCTCTTATAACAAAATAGATATGTGAGAGCTAGAGAGATTCTCGAGATTATTCTAGTCACCTCACTTTACAGGTAGAACACTTGCATGAAGCAGAGATAAAGGGTTTGTCTAAGGAGTCACAGTTGGCCAGTATCACTGCTGGCTCTGGAACTACACATACTTGACTTCAAATTTATTGATCTCCAAAATAAATTTCATTTGTTCTATCGCTAAATTGATTCAAAGGTATACTGATTTTTTTATTTTTTACTTTTTAATTTATTTATTTTAATTGGAGGCTAAATACTTTACATTATTGTATTGGTTTTGCCATACACTGACATGAATCTGCCCCGGGTGTACATGTGTTCCCATCTTGAACCCCTCTCCTACCTCCCTCCCTATCCCATCCCTCTGGTTCATCCCAGTACACCAGCCCTGAGCATCCTGTATCATGCATCGAACCTGGACTGGAGATTCATTTCACATATGATAATATACATGTTTCAATGCCATTCTCCCAAATCATCCCACCCTCGCCCTCTCCCACAGAGTCCAAAGACTGTTCTATACATCTGTGTCTCTTTTGCTGTCTTGCATACAGGGTTATCGTTACTATCTTACTAAATTCCATATATATGCATTAGTATACTGTATTGGTGTTTTTCTTTCTGGCTTACTTCACATTAATTGAGCTTCAGTTCAGTTCAGTTCAGTCGCTCAGTCATGTCCGACTCTCCGCGACCCCATGAATCACAGCATGCCAGGCCTCCCTGTCCATCACCAACTCCCAGAGTTCACTCAAACTCATGTCCACAGAGTCGGTGATGCCATCCAGCCATCTCATTCTCTGTCGTCCCCGTCTCCTCCCACCCCCAATCCCTCCCAGCATCAGAGTCTTTTCCAGTGAGTCAACTCGACGCATGAGGTGGCCAAAGTATTGCAGTTTCAGCTTTAGCATCAGTCCTTCCAATGGACACCCAGGATTGATCTCCTTTAGACTGGACTGGTTGGATTTCCTTGCAGTCCAAGGGACTCTCAAGAGTCTTCTCCAGCACCACAGTTCAAAAGCATCAATTCTTCGGCGATCAGCTTTCTTCACAGTCCAACTCTCACATCCATACATGACCACGGGAAAAACCATTGCCTTGACTAGACGGACCTTGGTTGGCAAAGTAATGTCTCTGCTTTTTAATATGCTCTCTAGGTTGGTCATAACTTTTCTTCCAAGGAGTAAGCGTCTTTTAATTTCATGGCTGCAATCAGCATCTGCAGTGATTTTGGAGCCCCCAAAAATAAAGTCTGACACTGTTTCCACTGCTTCCCCATCTATTTCCCATGAAGTGATGGGACCAGATGCCATGATCTTCATTTTCTGAATGTTGAGCTTCAAGCCAACATTTTCACTCTCCTCTTTCACTTTCATCAAGAGGCTTTTGAGTTCCTCTTCACTTTCTGCCATAAGGGTGGTGTCATCTGCATATCTGAGGTTATTGATATTTCTCCCGGCAATCTTGATTCCAGCTTGTGCTTCTTCCAGACCAGTGTTCCTCATGATGTACTCTGCCTAGAAGTTAAATAAGCAGGGTGACAATATACAACCTTGACGTACTCCTTTTCCTATTTGGAACCAGTCTGTTGTTCCATGTCCAGTTCTAACTGTTGCTTCCTGACCTGCATACAGGTTTCTCAAGAGGCAGGTCCAGTGGTCTGGTATTCCCATCTCTTTCAGAATGTTCCACAGTTTATTGTGATCGACACAGTCAAAGGCTTTGGCATAGTCAATAAAGCAGAAATAGATGTTTTTCTGGAACTCTCTTGCTTTTTTGATGATCTAGCGGATGTTGGCAATTTGATCTCTGGTGCCTCTGCCTTTTCTAAAACCTGCTTGAATATCTGGAAGTTCATGGTTCACATATTGCTGAAGCCTGACTTGGAGAATTTTGAGTATGGCTTTACTAGTGTGTGAGATGAGTGCAATTGTGCGGTAGTTTGAGCATTCTTTGGCATTCCCTTTCTTTGGGATTGGAATGAAGACTGACCTCTTCCAGTCCTGTGACCACTGCTGAGTTTTCCAAATTTGCTGGCATATTGAGTGCAGCACTTTCACAGCATCATCTTTCAGGATTTGAAATAGCTCAATTGGAATTCTATCACCTCCACTAGCTTTGTTCGTAATTGAGGTTGCCTGTAAATTTGCTTGCGCTTGAAACTGAAGGTCTTTGTCCGTCAAATAACAAGTTGAATTCAACAAACTTTTACACAGCATCTCCTGTGTGATAGGCCCTGTGCTGGGTTGGAAGAAAGCAAAATGACTGAAAAGGTAGCTTTTGATTTCAAAGTCTAGTGAGGCAGACAGACTCAGGTAAAAATCAAATTACAACATAGTGTAAAGTATAAATGTTAGAAATGTCATGCTATTTGTGCATGCATTCAAGGAAGAAAGATCTAATCTCTTGGCAAGATCAAGAACTATTTCAAGAAGATAATTCTTGAATGTATGAGGTATTGAGAAAATAGGTGTTTTCTTGCCCCCCGCAAAATACAACAATGGTGTGGGGAGGCATTCAGAATGGAGAAGAAAAGTTAATGTGCAAATATCCGGAGATGAAAAATTACAGCATGTGCAGAACACTCAGCTGTGCAGGAGGTAAGGGGTTGAAGGTACATGTGGTAGGGGATGGATAAGGCTGAAGAGGAAGACAGCAGCCACATCCTCCACAGTCTGGCTAAGGAAACTGGCAAAGCCAGAGCCAGGTTTATGCAGATGTAAAGCATGATCTGATTCATGGGTTAGAAATACCATCATGAGGAGACAGAGTTTGTAGCATCTTCTTGGCCCAGGCAAGAGTGACAAGGGCCTGGATTATGACAAAGTGTGATCATTCGTTAGAGAGGACTTATCAGCATGAGGAATTATGAGGGAGGAGGAAAAGGCTATCAGAGACAGAAGCGTCAAGTGTGACTTCCAGACTTTTGACTTCTGTGAATGGCATATGATGTAAATGACTTGGAGGTGGGGAAGAAGGGGAAGAATACAGTAAGCTCAGTTTTGAGTATATTGAGCTTGAGGTCACAGCATTCATCCATGAGGTCATTGTGCCCAGTCCCCAATGGGATGTATAGTTCTGGTGAGAAATCTAGGTTGGTGGTATAGGTGAAGGAATCACCAATGTATACTGGTCATTTAAGCTCGTGAGAGATGGTAAGCATCCAGAGAGTACATAGAGAGGCAGCAGTAAGGAAGGACACAAAACTCTCAGGGCCCCCAAAATTTCTGAGATATTTAAAGGAAGAGCCACTGTATTGAAGTCCACTAAGGGATGGAACATTTCATGCAAAGATGGGCTCGATAAAGGACAGAAATGGTATGGACCTAACAGAAGCAGAAGATATTAAGAAGAGGTGGCAGGAACACACAGAAGAACTGTACAAAAAAGACCTTCACGACCAAGATAGTCACGATAGCATGATCACTGACCTAGAGCCAGACATCTTGGAATGTGAAGTCAAGTGGGCCTTAGAAAGCATCACTACAAACAAAGCTAGTGGAGGGGATGGAATTCCAGTTGAGCTATTTCAAGTCTTGAAAGAAGATGCTGTGAAAGTGCTGCACTCAATATGCCAGCAGATTTGGAAAACTCAGCGCTGGCCACAGGACTGGAAGAGGTCAGTCTTCATTCCAATCCCAAAGAAAGGCAATGCCAAAGAATGCTCAAACTACCGCACAATTGCACTCATCTCACACGCTAGTAAAGTCATGCTCAAAATTCTCCAAGCCAGGCTTCAGCAGTATGTAAACCGTGAACTCCCAGATGTTCAAGCAGGTTTTAGAAAAGGCAGAGGCACCAGAGATCAAATTGCCAACATCCGCTGTATCATGGAGAAAGCAAGAGAGTTCCAGAAAAACATCTATTTCTGCTTCATTGACTATGCCAAAGCCTTTGACTGTGTCTATCACAATAAACTCTGGAACATTCTGAAAGAGATGGGAATCCCAGACCACCTGACCTGCCTCTTGAGAAACCTGTATGCAGGTCAGGAAGCAACAGTTAGAACTGGACATGGAACAACAGACTGGTTCCAAATAGGAAAAGGTGTACGTCAAGGCTGTATATTGTCACCTTGCTTATTTAACTTATATGCAGAGTACATCATGAGGAACGCTGGGCTGGAAGAAGCACAAGCTGGAATCAAGATTGCCGGGAGAAATATCAATAACCTCAGATATGCAGATGACACTACCCTTATGGCAGAAAGTGAAGAGGAACTCAAAAGCCTCTTGATGAAAGTGAAAGAGGAGAGTGAAAATGTTGGCTTGAAGCTCAACATTCAGAAAATGAAGATCATGGCATCTGGTCCCATCACTTCATGGGAAATAGATGGAAAAACAGTGGAAACAGTGTGAGACTTTATTTTTTTGGGCTCCGAAATCACTGCAGATGCTGACTGCAGCCATGAAATTAAAAGACGCTTGCTCCTTGGAAGGAAAGTTATGACCAACCTAGAGAGCATATTAAAAAGCAGAGACATTACTTTGCCAACCAAGGTCCGTCTAGTCAAGGCAATGGTTTTTCCCGTGGTCATGTATGGATGTGAGAGTTGGACTGTGAAGAAAGCTGATCACCGAAGAATCGATGCTTTTGAACTGTGGTGTTGGAGAAGACTCTTGAGAGTCCCTTATACTGCAAGGAGATCCAACCAGTCCATTCTAAAGGAGATCAATCCTGGATGTTCATTGGAGGGACTGATGCTGAGGCTGAAACTGCAATACTTTGGCCACCTCATGCGAAGTGTTGACTCACTGGAAAAGACTCTGATGCTGGGAAAGGTTGGGGGTTGGAGGAGAAGGGGACGACGGAGAATGAGATGGCTGGATGGCATCACCGACTCTGTGGACATGAGTTGAGTGTACTCCGGGAGTTGGTGATGGACAGGGAGGCCTGGCATGCTGTGATTCATGGGGTCGCGGAGAGTCGGACACGACTGAGCGACTGAACTGAACTGAACTGAAGGGATGGAGAGTCAGTAGACTGAGATTTTAGAAAATAAGGGCAGAAAGTTTCAATGTACCACAAACCTAAGATTACAATAAGGCGAGTGCTGAAAAGTGCATTTGACTTGCCCATTAGTGGAACATTAGTAACCTAAGCAGAGGCAGTTCCTGGCATGGTGGGGCAGTCTTTTCCAGAGACAAGAGAGGAGATGGGCAAAACCAAGTACAGCTGATGCTGGGGGAAAATGTTGAGGTTTTAAGGATGTCAGTTTCCTCACAATTGAAAAACAAAATATCCCTTGATAATTGGCCCTTCAAATCTGCAGTTCTATTTCCTGGGTATCAACCAGCCACAGATCATGTAATACTGTAGTATTTGCCAGGGAAAAAAATCTGTTTATAAGTGGACTCACCCATGCAGCTCATGTCCATGATGTTCAAGGGTCAGTTTTTACAGATAAAAGGTTCTAACACAAAGTGGTGATGGTCAGGAAAAAATGCAGGGGTCAAGGACTAGGCTAGGGGAAGGCAGATGGGAGTAGTTTTAGAGATTGATGGGGACGAAGACTCTATCTAGACTGGGAGAGACTGGATTTAGAGCTGAGTGGGACTTCCCTTGTGACTCAGCTGGTAAAGAATCCAACTGCAATGTGGGAGACCTGGGTTTGATCCCTGGGTTGGGAAGATCCCCTGGAGAACGGAACAGCTACCCACTCCAGTATTCTGGCCTGGAGAATACTATGGACTGTATAGTCCATGGGGTCACAAAGAGTCAGACATGGCTGAGCAAATTTCACTTTGGGTCATCCCCATGGTTTAGTGGTAAAGAGTCCACCTGCAAATCAGGAGACATAGAAGACGTGGGTTCCATCTCTGAGTCTGGAAGATCCCCTGGAGAAGGAAATGGCAACCCCCTCCAGTATTCTTGCCTAGAGAATCCCATGGACAGTGAGCCTGCTGAGCTACAGTCCATAGGGTCGCAAAGAATCGGACATGACCGAAGTGACAGCATGCATGGGACTATTAAAGGAGGATGTCCCTGGATAATGTGGTCCATAGCACAGTGGGAAAGCTGCCTTTGATGAGGAGGAGGGAGCATGCACACTTTCAGACTACAGAGGAGGATAGTGCGGATGTAGACTTGTTTGAGTGAGAAGTACCATGGAAAACCCCCAGGACAGCATTGTTTTGAATAGCAATAGCAATCCTGACTTACTGACTGTGTGACCTTGGGCAACTTTTATTATCTCTCTTTTCTTCAGTTTTCTCATCTGTAAAATCAGGACACTAATTATCTAAACCTTATTGAGTTATGTGGATTAAATGAGTTAATGCTTATCCAATTCTCAGTTCAGTACCTAAGGACAACATAAGTGCTTGAAAATGGTAGCTCTTAGGAAGGGATGGCTGAAGAGCTAGCATCCTTACATCCTTCCTGATTTTTTTCATTTCATTCTGCAAGTATAGCTTCTTTCTACTCCCTTTCCTTCCCCCACCTTGCAGCCCTACCCTGGCATCTTCCTCATCCAATTATGTGGTCACTCTTTAGAGTTGGAAGTCCATTTATTATGAATGGCTCCCTCCTCCTCTTCAAAGGCAGCTTTTCCACTGTGCTATGGACCACATTATCCAGGGACATTCTGCTTTAATATTCCCTCTCACCTCTAAATCCAGTCTCTCCCAGCCTAGAATCTTCTTCCCCATCAGTCTCTGAAACTACTCCCATCTGCCCACCCCCACCCTATTCCTTTTATATTTAAGTTTCTACCTGGTTCAGTCTCCACTTTCCAAGGCTGATTGTTGCTGGACTCTTCATCTGTGCCTTGAGACAAGTTGAGTGATGGCAGGGGTGAGTGGAGTAACCCGTACTCATTTCTCTGACCAGTTTTTCCTGGATGGTAAAGATCAACTGTCTTCAACATGATGCTCAACTATATTTCTTAGCGCTGTCTCACAATTGGTCAGAGTTCCTTAAAACATCCCAGTATAGCCAGTTACAGCACACAGAGGGAAAGGTAACTGATCAAGAACTCACTGGAAGAAAAGGCAAAGGGGTCCCCTTCTAAATCACAGTCACATTGATAGTAACCATGTGTGGACCCCTGTCACCTTTCTTCCTGCTCATTCTCTCACACACAGACACTCCAAGAAGTATAACAAGAGTTTTCCTCCTAAATATTTTGTATATTTCCATGGTGAAAAAGAATCTCGTGATTTATTAGTCCATTGAAAACCCATTAAAGATTCACTCGCTTTGATTAAATGGCACCATTTTAAAGGTTAATCAGTGTCATTTTTTATATTTAAAACTTAAAGGTACAGTGCTTCTTACTTACTGAAAATTATCACCAACAAATGGAATGCGAACAGTTGTTGAAATGCATGGTTACTAAAAGTGTGGAATAAATAGTGTGACTCCTTCCGTGGTCAGAGTCTATGGGTCAGTACACTACTAATAATACACATTTTTCTCACTTGTAGTAACTCCAAGGTCAGTATGAGTGTCCCTGTTTATAGTTTTCTCCATGCATCTCTATACTAGGCAGGTTGAAGAATTTCTTCTTTCTCTGTCCTTTGATTTCCAGCAAACTGTTGGTAAATCTGTCATCAGCAGAGTGGAAACCTGTGCCCTAGTCTAATGGAGAAATACTCTGTTTTTCTTTATGTAGCTTTTATTACAATTTTCTTTATTTTTAATTTTATAAATATCTAATCATTCTTCTTGTAAGTAGGAAGAGATCATCACAGACAAGAATAGGGTCATCTTTGACCTTCATCCCCAATCTAGGTCCCCTCCCAGCTTCTTTGCTCAGCTTAATACACAGGTAATCATTCTGCTTTCTACCATCAAAACAGCATTCAGTGGGTGTTCATCTGTACATTTTTCAACCTCTGATATGTCCTAGAGATAGCTTATTTGCCTTCATAATTTACCACGTGAAACATACAAAATAATTTCAAATGCATTTTGGAAAGGTTGAGAAGAAACCCTTCACATGTAAATCAATTATGAGTAGGTATTAGAAGTTAAATCCTGCAACTATTTAAGTAAGCTTCTTGGCTTTAGCAGGTGATAAGAGAGAGGCTGGTTTGTATTCTCTCTTGAGATCTTGACAGTCTCCTATCCTGAGGTTCTGTTTTGAAGACTTTCCCCCATTTGTCTGTGTAGAGTGTTGTTTCTTTGCTGATGATTCTCATCATAGTAAGACTTTAGTTGTAAGAACTAAGTGGTGCACACGTTCCTGATGGTGATTACCTGGTTTTTGCTTTTCGATGAATTCCTGCATCAGGGAACAAGCATCCTCTCTTAATATAATGCAAACACACTAGTGTTGGATAACTTATCTGTGCTTCTCTAGAGAGAGAAAGAAGAAAGACCCTATAGCAAATGCATGTACACAGCATGCTCTTTTTTGTGTAAAACGTATTGAAGAAGCAGTACCAATTTGATAGTGCTATGCTCAGTGGCTTTGCCACAGATAGAAGAATTCAATAAGAAATTTTTAAAAATCTAGATGAATTTAATCTGTATTCATGAATAATTATTTGGCTATGATTCCCTTGTTTACCAAGTAATTATGGTTTTAAAATCTGTTTGGGTTAGCATTTAGCATTTCTCCATCCAAGGGAATCATAACATTGATGGAATATCTATCAGCCCATTCTTATGAGCTAAAGTAATTAAGAAATTCTTTATTATTCTCTGAATGATAATAACCTATAATAAATTTGAAATGAGTTGTTCAAATATTGACTATCAAAGCAGTGTCCTTTCTGAATAAGGCAAGGGGGAGGGTGGGAAGAATTTGAGGAGTTTTATGTCTTTAATGACACTCATGATTTCAGAATCACCCATACAGTGGAAAAGAAATGAATAAGAGATTTAGGCACACCACCCATACCAAGGAACAAGCACAAAATTATATGGAATGTGATCTCAATATTCATCAGATCTACATAAATGAACTTAGAATCTGAACTTCAGAAGCATGAAACTATAGGGCTGTTATGCAGTGTCATGGGCTTCCCAGGTGGTTCAGTGGTAAAGAATCTTCCTGCCATGTAGGAGACGCAAGAGACACGGGTCTGATCTGTGGCTTGGGAAAATCCCCTGGAGCGGGAAATGACAACCCACTGCAGTATTCTTGCCTGGAAAATTCCATGGACAGAGGATCCTGGCAGACTGCTGTCCATGGGGTTGCAAAGAGCCAGACACAACTGACAGACTGGGCACCATGGTAAGTTCTTCAGTGCTTCTTTCTTCTGATTAAGTTAAATCAGGAAATGCACCCTTTTGAAAATGTGCCCCATCTCATTGTTTTTGTTGTTTTAGTGGCTAAGTCCTGTCTGATTCTTTTTTCAACCCCAGGGACTGTAGCCCACCAGGCTCTTCTGTCCATGGGATTTCCCAGGCAAGAATACTGGAGTGGGTTGCCATTCCCTTCTCCATGGGATCTTCCCCACCCCAGAATCAAACCCACATCTCCTGCATTGGCAGGCAGATTCTTTACCATAGAGCCACATAGGAAACCCATCTCATTACTATATATAAATGAGCGGCCATTTATAAACTTGTTACTGTTAAACAAAAACACCTATTTGTACTACTTTCTATCTTGAGTTACTTTCTAAATTCGGTACAATTCTGTAGGAAATTAAAAAAAAAAAATTATTCCAACAAAATGAGGGTATTGAACCAAAATGCATCTCGGGTCTGACTGCCACCACTGTATACTAATTCTAAGATAGCTATCATTCCAATAAAGATTCCTTGATTTGTTTTCCTTTGAAAACATTGTTTGAAGCTATTTAGAATTTTTTGCAAGTGAGGATGGTGGAGTAGAGATAGGGGTTCTCAGCAGGTACTGGGAGAATCATGTACTTTTTTTTTTTTTAAGAACCACAATGTTGAAACTACGTAATTACATAGTAACTGTTGACCTTGTAATTACACTGTAAGTACCTGTAGTGACAAGATAAATGCATGGTTATTTCAGTCTTTTAAACTATAGGGCTATCATGCGACCCTAACAATGTAAGCTACATAGTAATTTATTTGTAGAATAAATAGTGCTTACCCACAAGTAATAACCACACATGCGTGGTGCTCGCTACACAGACCCATAGAAACATGGCAAATCAGTGCTCCCTAGGCACTTTTATTGAAATGCATACACAAGCCACATGCATCCATATCACTAGAATTATTTATTTGTGGACCATTTGGGGGGTCTTCATCACTACCCTTTTCCTAAAATGCCCTGGTCTCTACATAAATAGAGTGGTTTTTATTGATAATTCTTTTTGATGTTATTGCAACAGCATGTAATCATATGGTTTATTGACTGGGTAGTCCTCTTGTCTTTATGGATTTCCTTCACTCAAAGGCACTTTTGTAAAAAAAAAAAAAAAATTGCACATTTATCAAACATTTTAACAAGTTTTAAGTGATTGTCTTTATCTCATTTTGCATTACAAATAGTAGTTGTGAAGAATTTTCTAAATCATAAATGCTTTTGTAATGCAAACACTAATGGGTGGGTTAGTGTTAAACTTTACTGAATGCATATTAAGCCCTAGGATATCATGATAATTTGGCCATGTCTACTCAAGTTCGGATTTCAACATACTGAATGTTTTTTGATAATTTGATAAAAACTGAGAAGATAGATGACTGCTTTTCCAGTCACTTATTCATTCAAAATATTTGTTTTCAGTTTCTCCATTGTATCAGATACTATACTATGTAGTCTTTAGTGACTGAGTATAATGTGAAAGAAAATTGAACCGTTTACTTCAATCTATTGTATAAAAATAATTCTCTTTGTTGTTGTTGTTTAGTTGCTGGGGTGCATCCAGCTCTTTTGTGACCCCATGGACTGTAGCCTGCCAGGCTCCTCTGTCCATGGAATTCTCCAGACAAGAATGCTGGAATAGGTTGCCATTTCCACTTACAGGGGATCTTCCTGATCCAGGGACGGAATCGGTTTCTCTTGCATTAACAGGCATGTTCTTTACCACTGAGTCACCAGGGAAGACCATAAAAATGATAGGAAGCATTAAATATAATGGAAATCAGTTAAAGACGTCCAGTCATAAAAGCAAAGGAGGGCTAGTGATGAAGGAGAAGAGTGTTCCAGGCTGGGTGTACAGTGTGGTACAAATATCCAGGGACAAAGGAGAAATGACATGGGAAATTTGAAGCCTCTAAGTCTGGAACTTGGACTTTGAGAGGCTAAGCTTGTGAAGAAAAGATTCCCAAAGACAGGCTGAGTTCTTCAAGCAACCTTAAAGCAGGGCATTGGGATTTCATCCCAAGGTCAGTAAGCATTAAAGAATGCAAACAGCATGTAACACCGGCAGTCCCTCCCCTATTATGACTGCATAGTTCTTTATCCTGGAGTGTTGAGTGCTGCCACCCTTAGTTAATATTATACATTTGTCTGGGTCCAATAAATGTAAGGTTGGGTAGACTGATGACACTGGAAGAACCAGTCTTGAACTATTAACTGGCCCAGGTATAGTCGAGATGCTTATAATTGGATCCTGAACTCGGTGTTTTGCAGACTAGTGTTTATCAGTTCTGTAGGTGGAAGTTTGTCAGCCTGAAGGTGGTTTCAGCTCATGAGACATACTTCAGTCTTCCCTTGTCTGAAACCTTGAATCATTCAATAAATATGCCACTGGCATTTTTCCCCTGTGGCCTCTGTGTTGATCCTCTAACCACCACTCAGTTTTCACATGGCGTATTTGTTCCTTTTTCTGACAAGGGTTTGTAAGTGAACCTCCCTAGGAGAGACTATCTATGTGAACCACTCCAAAGGGCTTGAGTGAGTGGGTGAGTGAGTGAAGTCACTCAGTCGTGTCTGACTCTCTGCGACCCCGTGGACTGTAGCCCACCAGGCTCCTCCGTCCATGGGATTCTCCAGGCAAGAATACTGGAGTGGGTTGCCAAGGGCTTATGGAAAGCTAAATCGGGACTGTTTTTCTTAGCACATCAGTGTATGATCAGGAGAAAAGAAGAAAAAAAGCAAAAGGCAAACTTTTGTTTGGATTCAAATGTCATCATTGCCTGTGCTGCATTTATTTTTATTTCCTCTCTGACAAGGAATGTTAACTTTCCAGGAAAACTCAACTTCTCTAAGAACAGCCAACACAAACAATTTTTTTAAGGTGTGATTTTCCTTGAGGCTGTGATTTTATCATTTGGAGGGAATGGCGAGTTGGAATAAAAGAAAGCTTGGAGTGTACATTTCCTTTACTAGGACATCAGCTTGCATCATGCTTTGGATATTGTAGCTATAGTTTTCCAGTCCTTTGGCTCTCAGGAGACCCTGATGTGAAACAAAATGGAAAACTCTATCCACATTCTCTTTGGGTCAGATCTCCAGGGAACCTGGGGAAGGTGAGAGGAACTTCTGCTTGCTCATGACATACTCTAGACAGACATGATCTCTGAACATATTGGCATGGTCAGCTTTTGCTATTGGGGCAAGGTGGATACTCTGAAATGAAAGCAACATTTTCCTAAAAGGGAAAAAAATGTCTATTTGGGTAGGATATTCTCAAAATAGTTTTTTATATAAACTATCCAACTAAACAAGGATCTGAATTCCCTAATTTTGTGACTTTGTATCTTCCATATTACAGATCAAAGACAATGTATTGTTGTTGTTCAGTCACTGAGCTGTGTCTGACTCTTTGTGACCCCATGGGCTGCAGCACACCAGTATATATAAGACAATATATATTTATTTATATTTTTTCAATTCATTTAAAGGTTAAGTAGATTTCTCTATTCCTTCAGTAGGTTAAGAGAGACCCATATTCTCTTGAAGGATTTTCTTAGTACTTTTGAATTTGAATTAATATCTTCTGCTTATGATATGTATGTGTTTTACAATTTGTAACATAAACAATTGGCATGTAAAGCTATTCATGTCCTCTGTTTATTATGACAAAAGATTAAGTTCATTTATAGATGGTGTTTGCATTTTAACCCTATCTTCCTATTTCTTTTATAATCATAAACTGTATCAATGACAGTTATTTAGAAAATAGGCAGAGTAGGAGAGGTGGAGAATAACTCAAGAATATAATTGCACTAATATTTATAATGTGTGACATCTTGAATTCTACCCAATACTAGAGCTGTACTTTTTCTTTGAACTTTTACTATTAATGATATTCAGACTGCAAAAAAAAAAAAAAAAAAGGTTGAAAAGCCAACATCATATTGGAAGACAAATTTACATTTCATTCCCAACACCGTAATTTAATGAAAGTTTTATGGTGTTATGGGTACTTAATTATGCTCGAAGCAGAGCTGGAATTTAACATTGTTCCACATACAGAGAAGATTTGGTGGTGCTTTATTTTAAAAAGATCCTTTGAAAAAGCCTTGTAGTATGTGATACACCAAATATGCTGCTTTTAAAAGACACTTTGGAAAATAGTGAATTACTTAAATTATATTTCATTTCTGTTACAGACAATAAACTCTTATAATTCACTTAAGGTGATTTACTATCCAAGGTTACTGGATTATCATACATTGAAATATATTCATTCCTCTTAGAATTGCAGTTCTGTTGATGTTACTGTGATATAGACTGTGCACGCAGCTTTTATATTGTAAGCTAGGACATGAGTTTTCTCACATTTTTTTAAAGTAAACATTATTTAATTCTCCTGGGCACCCTTGGAGATAGTTTTTACCACCCCTCCCCTCTTCTTATATCTAATCAACAGTTCTAGTGATTAGATCTTTTTAAAACTCAGTGAGAGTCATGTTATCCTCCTCTACTTAAAACTGTTCAAAGCCTTCTTCCCCAGTGTTGACAAAATCTGGTCCAAACTGCCACTTAAAGTTCTCCAATCTGGCTTCCCCCTCCTTTCATTTGTATCCCTCACATCCCAGCAAAACTCCAGTTCTTGGAACAGGACCTCTCTGCACCCTCATTGCTTCATGCTGCTTCCTCTGGTAGAATTCTTCCCCTCCTCCCATTTCAACCTGGTGATTTTTTTTTTAATCTTTCCAGACTTGACCCATATGCCACCTCTTTTTCAGACAAAAGTTTTTCTCCAGCATTGGCTTCCTTTACTATATTCTTTATTTTCCTTTACATTTAGACTTACAAAAGGATTTTTTTTCCTGTATATGTGACATCTCTGTGTTAACTTCCAAGATCCTTGTCAGAAGACTCCATATCTCACACATGCCCTGAAGCACTTACTTGTGCAATGGCTTCTACACAGTAGCCACTTCCTTGTTTATGGAATGAATAGATTGACATTTGGAGCAGATGTTTGTAGGTGCTGAAAGCCTCTGAGTGGCCACATCTCTTTTCCTTTGAATGAATTTTACTTAATGTCTCCATTTAAACTGATTATAGTATCAAAACTACAGCTCTAAACTGTTAACAACTATTACCCTTATGTATACACCAACTCTTTCATCAGTAGGAATTCCTGATTGGTTGAAAGTGTCCATATATCCATCTGCTTTATACAACAGAGTGTTTATCTTTTATGTTAATCACTTCATCATTTTGTATGGTTGCATGACTAACACAGGTATTCCCAGGCATAGCTATTTTGAGAGTGAGGTTTTTTTTTTTTTTTCTTAATAAACTTTCTTTTTAAAAGCAATTTTAGGTTCCCAATAAAATTAAAAGAGTTCCCATAAATCCCCTATCGTTAAGCACTTTCAGTCCCCTTCACTGTCAACATACCAGACCTGAATGGTACATTTGTTTCAACTTGTGAACCTAAATCGTAGAAGGAAATGGCAACCCACTCCAGTATTCTTGCCTAGAGAATCCCCTGGACAGAGGAGCCTGGCGGGCTGCCATCTATGGGGTCACACAGAATCGGACACCACTGAAGTGACTTAGTAGCAGCAGCAGTAGCAGTGAACCTAAATTGACATTTCATTACCAGTAAAAGTCCATAGGTTACATTAGGGTTCACTTTTGGTATTAGACATTCAGTGGATTTCAACAAATGTATAATGACATGTATCTACCACTATAGTATAATGTAGAATAGTTTCACTGCCTTAAAATTCCTCTATGTTCTACCTGTTCCTCTTTTTTCCTCCCCACTAACCACAGGCAACTACAAACCTTTTTACTGTCTCCATAGTTTTGCCTTTTCCAGAATGTCATATAGTTGGAATCATGCAGTGTGAAGTGCTTTCAGACTGACTTCTTTCACTTAGTATTAGAATATAAGAATCCTCCATTTCTTTTCATGACTTGATTGCTCATTTCTTTTTAGTGCCAATGAAATTCCACCATCTAGACGTACCACAGTTTATCCACTCACCTACTGAAGGACACCTTGGTTGCTTCCAAGTTTTGGCATTTATAAATAAAACTGATATAAACTTTAATGTGCAGATTTTGTATAGAAATAAATTTTCAGTTCACTGGGGTGGATACCAAGGAGTATGAATGTCAGATCTTATGGTAAGCATATAGTTTTGTGAGAAACTAACAAACTTTCTTCTAAAGTGGCTGTATCATTTTGCATTCACATTAGCACATGAATTAAAATTTCCTGTTGCTCCACATTCTCACCAGCATATATTGTCAGTGTTCTGGGTTTGGGTCATTCTAATAGGTGTATCCGACTCAATGGACATGAGTTTGGGTGAACTCCAGTAGTTGGTGATGGACAGGGAGGCCTGGGGTGCTGTGATTCATGAGGTCGCAAAGAGTCAGACACAACTGAGCGACTGAACTGAACTGAACTGAATAGGTGTATAGTGATATTATTTTTCATTTGTAATTCCTTAATGACATATGATGCAGAATATCTTTTCATATACTTATTTGCCATCTGTGTATAGATTTTGCTGAGGTATCTGTTCAGGTCTTTTGCCGATTTTTAAAATAGGGTTGTTATATTTATTATGGTTGAGTTTTAAGAGTTCTTTGTATATTTTAGATAATAGTGTATCACATTTCTCAGATTCAGATGTGTCTTTTGCAAATACCTTCTTTGAGTTTGTGACTTCTCCTATCACTCTCATTACATTTCTTTCATAGAGCAGAATTTTTAAAAAAATTTTAATTAAGTCCAGGTTATCAGTTATCTATTTCATGAATCATACTTTTGGTGTTGTGTATAAAAATTCACACCCATATCCAGGATCATTTAGGGTCATCTGGTTTTACTCTCTGTTACCTTCTAGGAATTTTATAGTTCTGCGTTTTACCTTTAGATCTATGATTACCTTGACTTAATCTTTGAAAGGAGTAAGATCTGAGTTTAGAAGTATTTTATGTATGCCATGTCCAGTTGTTCTACTACCAATTGTTGAAGAGACTGCCTTTGCTCTCTTGTATAGCCTTTTGCCTTTATTAAAGTTTAATTGACTACATTTATGGGTTATGAGGAACGCTGGGCTGGAAGAAGCACAAGCTGGAATCAAGATTGCCGGGAGAAATATCAATAACCTCAGATATGCAGATGACACCACCCTTAGGGCAGAAAGTGAAGAGGAACTCAAAGGCCTCTTGATGAAAGTAAAAGAGGAGAGTGAAAAGGTTGGCTTGAAGCTCAACATTCAGAAAACGAAGATCATGGCATCTTGTCCCATCCCTTCTTGGGAAATAGATGGGGAAACAGTGGAAACCGTGTCAGACTTTATTTTTTTGGGCTCCAAAATCACTGCAGATGGTGATTGCAGCCATGAAATTAAAAGACGCTTACTCCTTGGAAGGAAAGTTATGACCAGCCTCGATAGCATATGAAAAAGCAGAGACATTACTTTGCCAACCAAGGTCCGTCTAGTCAAGGCAATGGTTTTTCCCGTGGTCATGTATGGATGTGAGAGTTGGACTGTGAAGAAAGCTGATCGCCGAAGAATTGATGCTTTTGAGCTGTGGTGCTGGAGAAGACTCTTGAGAGTCCCTTGGACTGCAAGGAGATCCAACCAGTCCATTCTGGAGGAGATCAATCCTGGGTGTTCATTGGAGGGACTTATGCTAAAGCTGAAACTCCAATACTTTGGCCACCTCATGTGATGAGTTGACTCACTGGAAAAGACTCTGATGCTGGGAGTGATTGGGGGTAGGAGGAGATGGGGACGACAGAGAATGAGGTGGCTGGATGGCATCACTGACTCGATGGACATGAGTTTGAGTGAACTCCGGGAGTTGGTGATGGACAGGGAGACCTGGCGTGCTGTGATTCATGGGGTCGCGGAGAATCGGACACGACTGAGCGACTGAACTGAACTGAACTGAGATGAGTGCAATTGTGCGGTAGTTTGAGCATTCTTTGGCATTGCCTTTCTTTGGGATTGGAATGAAGACTGACCTTTTCCAGTCCTGTGGCCACTGCTGAATTTTCCAGATTTGCTGGCATATTGAGTGCAGCACTTTCACAGCTTCATCTTTCAGGATTTGAAATAGCTCAACTGGAATTCCACCACCTCCACTAGCTTTGTTCATAGTGATTAAGGCCCACTTGACTTCACATTCCAAGATGTCTGGCTCTAAGTCAGTGATCACGTTATTGTGATTATCTTGGTCGTAAAGATCTTTTCTGTACAGTTCTTATGTGTATTCTTGCCACCTCTTCTTAATATTTTCTGCTTCTGTTAGGTCCATACCATTTCTGTCCTTTATTGAGCCCATCTTTGCATGAAATGTTCCCTTGGAATCTCTCATTTTCTTGAGATCTCTTGTTTTTCCCATTCTGTTGTTTTCCTCTATTTCTCTGCATTGATCACTGAGGAAGGCTTTCTTATCTCTCCTTGCTATTCTTTGGAACTCTGCATTCAGATGCTTATATCTTTCCTTTTCTCCTTTGCTTTTTGCTTCTCTTCTTTTCACAGCTATTTGTAAGGCCTCTTCCTTATCTTGTCTTAATTCATTATTTAAGACTTATAGCTAAAAAACAACAGTGAGACGGGACACCCTTATTTTTTTCCTAATCTTAATGGTAATGCTTCAAGTTTCTCACCATTAAGATGGATGTTAGCTTTATTTTTTAAAAATATGTTCTTTATTAAGTTGAAGAAAATATCCTCTATTCTTAGTTTGGTGAGACTTTTTTTTTTTTTTTTAATCATGAATGGGTCTTACAGTTTGTCAGGCTTTTTCTGAACTTGTTGATATGATCGTGTGATTTTTCTTCTTTAACCTTTTTGATGTGATGGATTACATTAACTGACTCCTGAGTATTGAGTCAGCCATGTATACCTGGGATGAATACCATTTCATCATGTACTATAATTCCTTTTCTACATTTTGGATTCAGTTTGTCAATATTTTTTGGATATTTCTGCATCTGCATTCATGAGTGATACTGGCTTGTAATTTTCTTGTAATGACTTTGTATTAGGGCAGTATTGGCCTCACAGAATGAGTTATAAAGTATTTTCTCTGCTTATATCTCTGGAAGATATTTTAGAGAACTCGATAGAACTAGTATAATTTCTTCCAAAATGTTTGGTAGAACTCACCAGCGATTCCACTGGGACCTAGTTGTTGTTTTTATGTGTGTGTGTGTGTGAAGGTTATTAATTAAGGACAATTTCTTTAATATAAACTTATCTAGATTGCCTATTTAATCTTGTGTGAGTTCTGACAGATTGTGTCTTTGAAGGGATTGGCCCATTTCATCCATGTTGTCAAATTAGGGGCATAGTGTTGTTCATAATATTTATTATTATCCTTTTAGTATCCATGGAATCTGCATAGTGTCCTCATTTTCATTTCTGGTGTTTGTAATTTGTGTCTTCTCTCTCTGTTTCTTAGTTGGCCTGGCTAGAATCTCATTGATCTTGATTGTTTCAAAGAACAAGTTTTTTATTTAGTTGATTTTCTCTACTGATTTCCTGTTTTCATTATCATTGATTTCTGCTAATTTTTGTCATTTATTTTTGTCTGCTTACTTATAATTTTATTTGTTCTTATTTTTATATTTTTATAAGGGGGAAACATTGATTTGGGATCTTTCTTCTTTCCTAATATATAAATTCAGTGCTATAAATTTTATTTTAAGCTTTGTTTTAGCTGTGTCTTATGCATTTTGATAAGTTATATTTTCATTTTCATTTAATTCAAAATATTTTAAAAGTTCTCTTGAGATTTCTTCTTTGACCATGTGTTACTTAGAAGTGTGTTATTTAATCTAAATGTATTTTAGGATTTTCCAACTATCTTTCTGTTACTGCTTTAAAGTTCAATTCCATTGTTGTTTGAAAGGAGACATTTTATTTTTTATATATATATTTAAATTTGTTATGGTGTGACCCCGAACGGATCTATCTTGGTGAATGTTCCATGACAGCTTGAAAATAGGTGTAATCTGCTGTTGATGATGGAAGTGGTCTGTAGATGTCAGTTATATCCAATTGGTTGATTGTGCTATTTAGTTTAACTGTATCCTTAGTGATGTCCTGCCTGGTGGCTTTGATGTATCGATTTCTCATAGAAGAATGTTAATGCCTCCAACTGTAATAGCGGATTAATCTATTTCTCTTTATAGCTCTAACCATGTTTAGTATAACAGATTTTAATGCTATTTTGTTCTACATTATACAAGGATTGTTATATACTCATGGAGTTTTGATTCTTTTATTATTATGAATTGCCCTTATTATCCCTGATAAGTTCCTTGCTCTAAAGTTTCCTCTCCTTCTCTGTCTGAAATTAATATAGCTATTTCTACTTTCTTTTGGTTAGCTAATTATCATAGTACATCTTTCCACATCTTTACTTTTAATGTATATGTTATAAAGACCGTATAGTTGGGTCTTGTTTTTTTATCTACTCTGACCATTTCTGTTTTGTAATTTATGTATTTTGACCATTGACTTTTATAGTAATTATTAATATAGTCAGATTAATATTTACTATATTTTTACTCTTCTCTGTTGTACTTTTTCTTTATTTCTATTTTTGTGTTCTGTTTTTTATAATTTTAGTTGATAATTTATATGATTCTATTTTCTATCCTTTGCTATATTAATTGTGCTTTTTTATTGGTTGCCCCAAGTTTACAGTATATATTTAGAAGATCCAAGTTTAGATTCATATAATACTATATCCCTTCATGGGTACTGTGAGAACTTTATAACAAAATATCCCTAATTTCTCCATCTAGTTTCTTGTATCATTGCTATGATTCATTCATTTATATATATTTCACTAATATATAAGCTTACCTAAGGTATTTACATACCTACATACACAAAAGCTTACCTAATCAAATCAGTTCAGTTCAGTCACTCAGTCATGTCCAACTCTTTGCGACCACATGGACTGCAGCACGCCAGGCTTCCCTGTCCATCACCAACTCTTGGAACTTGCTCAGACTCATGTTCATCAAGTCGGTGATGCAATCCAACCATCTCATCCTCTGTCATCTTCTTCTCCTACCTTCAATCTTTCCCAGTATCAGGGTCTTTTCCAGTGAGTCAGTTTTTCACATCAGGGAGCCAAAGTATTGGAGCTTCAGCTTCAACATCAGTCATTCCAATGAATATTCAGGTATGACTTCCTTTCGGATTGACTGGTTTGATCTCCTTGCAGTTCAAGGTACTCTCGAGTCTTCTCCAACACCACAGTTCAAACACATCAATTCTTTGGCGTTCAGCTTTTTTTATAGACCAACTCTCACATCTGTACATGACTACTGGAAAAACTATAGCTTTGACAAGATGGACTTTTGTCAGCAAAGTAATGTCTCTGCTTTTTAATATGCTGTCTAGGTTGGTCATAGCTATGCTTCCAAGGAGAAAGTGTCCTTTAATTTCATGGCTGCAGTCATCATCTGCAGTCATTTTGGAGCCCAAGAAAATAAAGTCTGTCACTGTTTCCACTATTTCTCCATCTATTTGCCATGGCATAATGGGACTGGATGCCATGATCTTCGTGTTTTGAATGCTGAATATTAAACCAGGTTTTTTCACTCTCCTTTTTCGCTTTCAAGAAGCTCTTTAGTTTCTCTTCACTTTCTACTATAAGGGTGGTATCATCTGCATACTGAGGTTTTTGATATTTCTCCCAGCAATCTTGATTCCAGCTTGCGCTTCATTCAGCCTGGCATTTTGCATGATGTACTCTGTATAGAAGTTAAATAAGCTGGCTGACAAAATACAGCCTTGATGTACTCCTTTCCCAATTTGGAACCAATCCATTGTTCCATATACAGTTCTAACTGTTGCTTCTTGACCTGCATACAGGTTCTCAGGAGGCAGGTCAGGTGGTCTGGTATTTCAATCTCTTTAAGAATTTTCCACAATTTGTTGTGATCCACACAGTCAAAGGCTTCGGTGTAATCAATAAAGCAGAAGTAGATGAGCACCAAAGAATTGATAATCAAATACATTCTTGTTATTATTATATTGAACAAATTGTTCTTAGATTAATTAAGAAAAGTAAAGTTCTATTTTAATTATATTTATTCGTTCTTTTGTCCTCTTTTTAATGTAGATCTGAGATTTTAACCTATATCATTTTCACTCTCTGTGAAAAAGTTTAACATTTTCTTTCAAGCTAGGTCTATTGGCAACATGCTGTCTGCATTTTACTTGTCTGTTAAGGTCTTTATTTCTCTTACACTTTCGAAGGTCAATTTTGCAGGGCATAGAACTCTAGGTTGGTAGGGTTTTTTCCTCCAAAAACATTGAGTGTTTTACTCTTTAATCTTCATGCTTGCATGATTTCTGCAGAGAATTTAAATGTAATTCTTATTTTGCTCCTCTGTGTGTGTTTCTTTTTCCTCTAGCTACTTTCAAGACATTTTACCTTTGTTTCCTAAAATTTGAACATACGTTCATTTTAGTTTCTTAGATGTTCTCTGCTTTTGCTGGATCTGTGGTTTGGTATTGACATTAATTTTGTGGAAATTCTGAGTTATTGTTGCTTCAAGTATTGTTTTGTTCCCTTCTCTCTTCTTTCTCTGTTACTGTTATCACTCATATGTTATACTTTTGTAATTGCCTCACTTTTCTTAAATATTTTATATTTATTTTTTCCCAGAACTTTTTTTCTCTTTCTTATCAGTATAGAAGTTTCTACTGGCATATCCTTGAGTTTAGAGATTTTTTCCTTGGTCTTGTGCAGTCCACTAATCAGCCTATCAAAAGCATTCTTCATTTATATTAATGATTTTGATTTAACATTTCCTTTTGATTCTTTCTCAGAATTTCCATTTCTCTACTTAGATTATCCATCTATTCTTGTATGCTTTCCACATTCTCCATTAGAACCTTCAGTCTATTTTTCATAGTGTAAAAAATATTGTGTTCCAATAATTCTAATATTCCTGCTATTTCTGACTCTTGTTCTGATACTTCTTAAGTCCTTTCAAACTATGTTTCTTGCCTTTTTAGTATGACTTTAATTTTTGTTATTATTGTTGTTGAAAGGCAGACATCCAATACTGGGTAGAAGAAATTGTGATAAGTAGATCTTCAGTAGTGTGGGGGTAAAATGTGGATGCAGGGTAAGTGTTCCATAGTCTTTTCATTAGGTCTTAGCAAACTTGAGTGTGAACTTTACCAGTGCTTTCACCTGCTTAAGTGGGACAGGATGGAGGAGAGGACTGAAGTTGTCTCTTTTCTTTCCCCTCATGAAAGCCTGAAAGGGTATGATTTGGGTATTTCTCTTCCTCTACAGGAAAGCGTATAGAGAACTAGAATTGGACATTTCCCTTTCCACAGATGGGTTAGTCTCTTATGAATCCCTGAAAACCTAAGCTCTGGTAATATAATTTCTCCTGAGATCAGACCTTGTTAAGAAGTATAGAATGATCTAGCATATTTAAAAAGGATTTCTTTTCCTGTCCCTTGCCAGAAGCACAAGCAAATTTTTCTACTATATTCCCTGTGAGAACCTAACAGAACTTCTTTTTAAAAATTTATTTATTTTTTAATTGGAGGATAATTGCTTTACAATGTTGTGTTGGTTTCTGCCATATATGAACATAAATCAGCCATATGTGTACATGTGTTCCCTCCCTCTTGAACCTCCCTCCCACTTCTCACCCTAGCCCATCCCTCTTGGTTGTCACAGAGCACCAGGTTGAGCTCTCTACATCACATATAGCAATATATATATTTCAGTGCTACTCTTTCAATTCATACAAGTTTGGGAGAATCACTATGATTAGGTGTCACTAGAGTTTTTACTCTCATACTTGTCCAGATTGAGCCTCCAGCAATTTGTTAATTATAGTTCATATCTTCTTACCCTGGCACTGAGCCCCATGGAAGTTTCTTATTGTGGGTTTCTGCTCTGGTAATGTGTGATTCTCTGTATCTATCTGTCTCTAATTTTTGAGGGCAGTGGTTTGCCTTTGATGTCACTTCTCTGTCACATCAAACAAGAGTTATGATTTTTCAGTTTGTTCAGCTTTTTACTTCTTAAAACAGAGTGGCAACATCTGAGCAACTTACATGCAAGACAGGAATTTGAGAGTTCGTTTTTAATTTTTGTTGAATCTTTCACTGTTTGAGTCTCTACCTCTATCTGTGTTCTTAAAAAATGACAGCACCGTTTTGGTTAAAACAGTTTACCTTCAGAATTTCATAAGACTTCCCAGTCGTCATAAGAATCTTTAATCATGAATTAATGAAAACAGCAAAACAAGAACAGAAGACTTTAGATTACAATAATCATTTGAGCTCCCTATCTGAATCATGATCGTTTCTTTTAGAAAAACATGATAGGAATTTTTGACATGAGATGTATTTGTAGATAGACAATAAGATATTTGTTATTTGAGAGTAGAGTCTTGGATATATAATAGACATTCTACAAATGTATTCTCAAAATACTTGTTGTTCACTAGCTGATTGATATAATCTATACTAAATGTCTGTCTGAGATAAATATTGCAGTAGTACAATATATGATGATGTTTATGAATTCTGATAATGAAAATGTATCAAAAGTAACAAAGTCTTAAATAGTTATTGTTATTACAGGTATTCTTTCCCTTAAAAAGTACAGAATGTCACCTTTTTCCTAAAACATTTCAATCTTTGTAGTTCTACAGTTCTCAAGCTGGGCTAAGACAACTGTGTGAACTTGTCTTCTCACTTGGGACCGATGAGATGTTGAAAATATTTAAAGACAGCAACATCTGCCTAAACTAATATTGTTAAGTTATTTTGGCTTAATTACTTAATAACTGAAACTATTATATAATTATTTTCCCTAAAGGCATCCTGTAAATATTACTGAGACCCTAGGGGTGCTATGAACTGAGAATGTTTGGGGACCTCTGACAAAACCTGTGATCAAAACATGAGTGTATGGTGCAAGTAGGGACAAAAAAAGAATATAATGAGTATATGGCATACATGACAAAAGTTAAGACTGAAATTCACTCATCATTAAAACATATAAAGTGATATGAAAATAAATATATGAATCTCACTTAATAGAGTAATAATAATAATTTACAGTATAAGTAGTAGTTCCTGATATGTTGGTTTCCAAAGGTACAATTTGTGTCAGCTCTTTAGAATTTTTAGAATTCATAGTATAATTGACTCTTGAACAGTGAGAGGATTAGGAGCACTAATCCTCTGCATAGTGGGGAATATGTATATAACTTTACAGTGGGCCTTCTGAATCTGTGCTATACATCTGTTGATTCAACCAACTGCAAATTGTTTAGCACTGTAGTATGTATTTATTGGAAAAAATCTGCATATATGTGAAACCACACAGTCCAAACCCATTTGTTCAGGTGCCAAGGGTGTATATTGGCCAATAGAGAGGATATTAACAAGGGTAATTATGTGCCTACCTAACACCTATATAAACCTAGTTATCTCATTACATAGTTAATGCCAATTACAACAGTACTAGGCTATATCACCTGTTTATTTGCCAAATGTTTCTACTGTTCTGTGGACAGGACACAGAGTAAAAGATCCTACTTTGTGGTGACTTTTCTAAACTGTGTCCATATACACATACACACATACATATTATATAGAAGACTTCCCTGATGGCTCAGACAGTAAAAGAGTCTGCTTACAATGCGGGAGACCCGGGTTTGAGCCCTGGGTCGGGCAGATCCCCTGGAGAAGGAAATGGCAACCCACTCCAGCACTCTTTCCTGGAAAATCCCATGGATGGAGGAGCCTGGTAGGCTACAGTACATGGGGTCGCAAAGAGTTGGACATGACTGAGCAACTTCACTTTCACATACATATATCACACACCAAAGGAATTCATAATTGAAGGGAAAACACCATTTTCTGATTTGTGATTATCAATTCACACATGAGATTTGATAATCATTGAATGATAGTTAAGGATAGCTAGTTAATGCTTCGAGTTTTGTTTTTTTTTAAATAATAAATATTTTGATATGGGCTTCCCTGGTGGCTCAGTGGTAAAGGATCTGCCTGCCAATGCAGGAGATGTAGGTTTGATCCCTGGGCCAGGAAGATCCCCCGCAGAAGGAAATGGCAACCCACTCCAATATTCTTGTCTGGGAAATCCGATGGACAGAGGAGTCTGGCAGGCTGCAGTACAGGGGGTCACAAAGGACTTAGACATGACTTAGCAGTTAAACAAGAAAATTTTGGTATATTTTTGTCAGATCTTTAGAAAATTCTAAAATATGTTGCATACCACAGTTTTTATTATACACACTTTGGTCCTGATTTTTGTTTAGAATTCTTCTATTACGTTTGTCTTGGAATGAAAGTCAACCCATCTTGTTCCCCTCAAAAATAAGTTCACATGGAAATATAATGTCCAATTAACATAACCAACATGAGCTATCAATATATACATAATTTAAACTTTTAGAGTACTCCCATTAAAACTCAGTAAAAAATTAATTTTAGTGATGTGTTTTATTAACCCTATATCTAAAATATTATGAACATGGAGCAAATAAAAATTATTCACAAGATACTTTATGACTATATGTTGCTTTCTCACTGAGTCTTTAAAACGCTGTATTTTCGACATTCAGTGCACTTCACTTTGGCCTGGCCACATTTTAAATACTTACGGGCTGCCTGATGGGACAAACAGGTACAGACTATAGTAGGTGCACCTGTTGTTGCTCATTAAAAATTCAGATTCCTGACTCTTACCAGACACTTACTAAACCACACTCTCTGAGGACGAGTCTAGTGATCTGAAACTTAGAAAATTTTGCAGCTGATTCTTCTGCATGTTAACTTTTAAAAACTATTTTACTTCTAAGTGTGGTAAATCATTAATTCCCTACCATCTGTACCTCTGTCTTACTGTGTCTTTCTGTCTCCCTGTCACACACACACATATACACAGAGTACTATTCATCTAAATTTATTACTATCTTCCTGGAAGAGGGAGTAAATTCTCTCTCTTCTGTTTCCTCTCCCCATTTTCAGAATTTGAAATTTTTCTATAAAAACAAGTGAATTATTTCTGCCAGCAAATATATTTCAAAAATAAATATATGCATAAGTAGTATTAGGGTTTATTTCCTCATTGACTGAAATAAAAAGATAGTGTGCTAACATACAAGAACCATGCCATACATATGTGTTGTCCACACTGATAAGAAAAGGCAAGTAATGTGACACTTTACAAATAAAAGGAATTCTAACAACTTAAGATCTTAAGACAGTCTGAATAATTTAATACTTTGTGAGTCTATTTCATATTTTCAAAATGTGAATTCTATACTTTTGATATAAGAATGCATGGTAGTCATTAGATAACTTCATTGAACTGATTTTATATTTTAATTCCAAAGAATTCAATTATGAGAGAACAGGCATCGTAGCACAGTACTGGCAAAGAACCTGGGTTTTGCAATCAGATAATTCTAGATCAAGGTCCAGCTCTATGATGTCTCCTTGGATAATCTGTTTACTATTTCTGTGCTTTAGGTGTGCTCATTTGTAAAATAAGAATGATGAGTGCTCTAAGATCATAGGTATGCTTGAAACAATGAATGAGATAAGAACAGTACTTAATATGGCACGGTTCTTATATGTTAGCACACCATCTTTTTATTCTAGTCAATGAGGAAATAAACCCTAACACTACTTATGCGTATATTTACTTTTTTGAAATATATTTGCTGGCAGAAATAACTCACTTGTTTTTATAGAAAGATTTCAAATTCTGAAAATGTTAGGCCAGAGCAAAATTTTGGCCATGTTCCGCTGCCTCTGATCTAGAAGTTGGGCAATTCTCTTCTAGTCACTTGGTGGCTACTCACTGTGATTTACCATGAATACAGATAACTTAACAGGCACGATTTATTAGACTTTCCCCATTTTTTAGAGTTAAAGCATTTTTAGTCAATTTTGTGCTTAAGGGTTGAGAAAACATTACTCAGTACTTCTTAAGTGAGTTCAGTGCGCTCAGGGAATTGGTCAGGATGGCCATAACATTTTGTCCTTACAGAGATCATTGATTATCACATCCCCACAAGTGATGAATGGCAGTGAAAGTAAAAGAAAGGAATAAAAATATTAATATCTCAAAAGAATCATGCAGTTCCTTTTCTAGAGGCAGGTGACTTTTTACACACCTGCTGTTGGTGAAGCAAATACGAACTGAATTCTTGTGTTAAATGTGTTTACTTCTGCACCAAAAACAGTAATACAGACAGGGTGTTTCAATTAAAAGGAACCCTGGAGCAAAAATGTGTTACAGTCAGGGGTAGAAGCAGAGTGTATCATTATCTAGTAGGTATAGCAGTCAAGATAATGAACAGCTAAGAAGACTGGACAATGGTAGGTGAAGGATGACTTGTCATGGAACTGTCAATAGAATCTGAGCTCCTATTCCATTAGAAGGTGCCATCCAATTGCAGGGATGTGCTGAGCTACTGGAGGAAAAAAAAAAAAAAAGCTAAAATAAAAGTGGCCTGATAGTGTACTTAGTGATTTTAAGACTGATTTAATATTTTGCCACTATTACCAAAAACCTTAAATCAGTGATTTCATTGTTTAATTTCTCTAATTCTGAGTTGATGGTCTGTTACCATCCTCTATCGCCTTGACCTTTAAATAAAAATTCCTCAAGAATTTTTCTTTTTAGGGCTTTTGTTGTTCATCTTCATTAGTGTAAGATTTGGATAAGGTTTGGAATTCTGTCTTTTCTGATGGGCATTAGGATACTTTCTAAGTTATAATGAGAGATGGGCTGAAGATGTACTGGGTTTGCATAAACATGGATTTCTACTGAACTGAATTCAAGTGTCAGAATCCCTAGTCAGTAAAAGCTAGGTAACAGATAGGCCAAAAGAATCATAAAAAAAAAAAAGAAGATTGGGTTTCAAATGAAAATTTCATTAATGCTGTAAATCCAGGAAGACATACTTTAAAAAAATCTAGTCAGGTGATAGAAGGAATCAGGGAACAGTAAATGTAAGTATTTTGGATTCATTAATTCATTCATTCAACTTGTATTGGATACCCATTTCATGCCAGGGTTGTTTTAGGTCCTGGGGGCTAGGCAGGGGTGTGTGTGTGCTCAATCGCATCTGACTCTTTGCAACCCCATGGACTATAGCCCACCGGACTTCTCTGTCCATGGGATTATCCAGGCAAGAATACTGGAGTAGGTGGTCATGTTCTGCTCCAGAGGACTCTCCCGGGGGAAGATGACAACCCACTCCATTATTCTTGCCTGGATACATGTCCGCCATTGGCAGATTGGTTCTTTGCCACTAGCATTACCTGGGAATGCCAAGCACTCTGAGTAGGGAGGTTAGAGATGGATAAACGAATGAACACAATCATTTCACGTTGCAGTGAATGAGATGAGGAAAATAGAACAGAGTAGTATGGGGGAGTGAAAGGGTCTCCAGCATAGCTGCTCAATAACAGCCTCCCTGGAGAGAGAGGATTTCAACCCAGAGGGAGAGGAAGCTGGTAGAAGGGAGATCTAAATGGATTCAAGTCTAAACAGAGGAAGGATGCAAGAAGAAACTGCAGTCTTTTTAGCTTTCTCTGTAGTGCTTAAATTCAGCCTGCTTCCCTGAAACACTCAGAGCCCCACTAAGCACAGATGTTGAGATCATTCTAGTAAGTCTAGTGGTTTCTTCCTTCCCAAATCTAGAAATCTCCCTATTGATAGATACATTGTAAATTTCTGGAAATTCATTCAGGCCTTTTTCACTCACTCTAGTTCTTGTGTAGGAATCTCTGTCCTTATAATATTAGACAGTCTGCTTTATGTCCCTAGAGCCATCTACTGACACTCCAGAGATAAAATCTCGTGTCTTTCAGATTCTAAGTATACCAAGTGCCCAGTGCCAGGCACAGAGTAGATACTCTAAATATTTTCTGCATACAAGAGGGGTGGGATGGGGAGGGAGATGGGAGAGGGGTTCAGGAAGGAGGGGACATATATATACCTGTGGCTGATTCATGCTGATGTATGGAAGAAACCACCACAATATTGTAAAGTGATTATCCTCCAATTAAAAACAATTTTTTAAAGAAAGAATGGGAAGGAACACCTCAAAAAGTCAAGCTATTAAATCATATTCCCATAAATTGTTACTGAATATATACTTTCAGGAGTTGTCAAGCTCAAGGTCTAGGGTCAATTTCAAAAGAGCAAGGGAATTTTAAAATCCCTGGGTCTTACCTTTAGACACTCTTATTCAGTGGATCTGAAATGATATCTGTCTATCTGATTTTTTTTTCTTTTTTTTTCAAGTTCTCTAGTTGAGTCTAATTGGTAAGCAGTTTTGTGAGTGCTATCAGACTTAGGGAGGGAGACAGGGGAGAAACAAAGATTTACTTTCCAAAGCTTCCTTGACTTTTGTTTTTGTAGTAAGTGGTGTATTTGAATTGAAGGCAACAGTCAAGATAATCCTTATTGTGTTTAAGAATATAGCAGATAAAGGTAAATTTTATAAGTTCAAAATTCTGAAGCCAAAAAGGGCAAGAAACAGGTCTTCTGTTTTGAAATATGTGCAAAATCTGCCTGTCTGTCCCAGCTACCCCCACCCCCACCCTACAGTTATTTTAATAGCCTGAAAATTCCACACACTGAAGCATATTTAATAGTGTCGATCTTCACATACTGAAAGCTTTGGATAGTTAGGATTTGAGATTAGAATTCAACTTTTTCCCCCTATTAAGTGCCAGCCGGGCGAGTTGCATTAATGACTGTGGTTATGTTTGAATGTAAATGGGGGACATCTGGCGATTTCAGGAGATCAAACGTTGGGAGTCTGCATGATGACTCTCATCTGTTTGTCACCCAGCAGGTGTAATGGATGGCAGGCATGTGGGCTCTCTGCCCAAGTTAATGTACAGGCCTAATGTATTGAGGGGAGAAGTTTCCCTTTGCAGTTTTAAAGCGTCACAGCTCAGGATAGGTGTGGGGACGGTATAGGGAGGGGGCAGATGGGGTGGCTGTTTTCCACTGCACCACTTCTTTAGTAAAATAGCCGCTTTCTAGCCTACAGGCATTTCCCTTGTCCCGTTTCAACAAACTTCCACAGCCCAATTTGTTATTCAAAAATTTATGGAAAATGTATGTTAAAGTGAAAAGGGTACATTGTGCAGAAAAGGGAAGCAGCTTGTAAGCATATCATTACGTGTGAGCCATGGGGCCCACAGATGGCACTTCTCCTCAGAAACGAGAGTGGTGCCAAAAGCTAAACTCTAAATACATTTAAATCACATATCTTTACTTAAAAATGGAGTATTTTGGATGGAAAAGCAGATGATATTTAAGTACACAAGTGGTATTCTTTTGTTCCTCATATAATAGAGCCCTTTACAAAAGTCGTTGCCTTCTGAGTGTGCAGTAAGCCTTTGATTCCTCAAATTCGCCAGAGGATTTAGTGGCAGTGCACGGCTCAGTTCTTAATAGGATTAACCATTGAGGTAGTACCTTGCTAGGAGAACAACTCTTCAAGCCTCCTTACAGTTACTGAAAAATTAAAGGATTTGTTTTGATGACTGTGTTCAATGCTAACAGCAAACCTTTGTTTTGCACATTAGAAATAGTAACAAAAAATTATCGTGGCATACGGGCTCCTTATTTTAATTGAAAATAAATTTAGTTCTTAGATTGTGCCAATCGTTAATTAATTAGGGGGAGGGGAGCCAAAGAGATGAAGGCATTTATTTGCTACTTAATATGATGACTTTTGGGAATACATATATTTTAATATAGTAATCCTGCTGATTTCTTGTTTGGGATGTGGTTATATTCTTTTTGGAGAATTCATATTTTAAAGGATACAGTTCATGTTGGTGAGATGAAAATTGTAAATAACCAGCTCATTTTTATTTCTTCTTCTGGAAGAGTGGCATTGTTTCCACTAGCACCTTTCCACCACTAGCTCTGAAATTAGCGGTGACTGGATATCCTTCATTTTCATTGATGCCGTTAGATCTGAGAGCAGTGTGATTAAAATAGGTATTATTTGTATTAAAAAAATTAAAACACAACATTTTAATATTCTAACAGCTTCATCTGGTGACTGTACTTTTAGACAATCTTAAAGTATAATTATATCTATATGACATTTGGAATATGGGATTTTTAATTTTCAAAATGTTGCAAAGACATCTCATTTCCACATTTCTCTACCTCCTTTTCCCTCTCTTATTCTGAAATATTGAACACAGAGTAAATCCCTTCCAATTGTAAAAGGCCTATAGTGAGTTGATGTGTATGTGTGTGTGTGAGACCATACCTGTATATGTGTATATGTGTGTTGTGTATACCCGTGTGTGAGTAGTGTGACTGAAAGAGAGAAAAACATGAATTACTTTTTAAAAAAATATGATTTCATTATTTTCAGCAAAGTATAAATAAAGCATAGTGATGGCTGATAATGTGTTGATAAATAGAAGTCCATTGGAAACTATTCTTAATGGAAAGATATGAATTGATTATGAGTTTTAGTAAATTGATCATTTCAAACAGTGCAGTTGAAACAAATTTAAAGATGCTTCAGGAGTTTTTGTTCACAGACTGGCTAGCTGTATTGATTCTGTTAATTTTTTCGAAGACTTTTGTACTCTGTCTTTCCTGTGAAATATCATTATAGACCAGCCCTGGTCAGTATTCATGTATTTGGAAACCAAATCCCTTATAAAGGAAATGCCCTAAGCTTTTTCCTTCAGCTTCTTTTGTAGTTTTACAGCATTTGGTGGAATGCTGTGGCTATTTGTATTCAATAGTTATTTTGTATTCTGGGTCAGGTTCTCACCAAGGATGACTGTGTGTTGATGTTAAGTGTTAGGTGGTTGGCTCACTTGATAACTTGTTCCTTGCTCACTTGAATAACCCACCCTGGGTACAGAGAATGCAGGGCCCTGCATGAGCAGGAAAGATGTTCAGCTGTCTCCATGTCAGGAAATTTAATATGATGAACAACTAGGTAACCCATTGAGGGTGTTATGGGAGATAGTTAAGGGGATCAGATTAACAGATTACATAGTTTGCTCTAGGACAAGAGGTCTATCTGTTGATTACTTTCTAGTGAAACCACCTGAGTGATCTGGGACATCAGCTAAAAAGAGATGGCTACCATTCGTGAAGGTCAAACTTTTTCTGATTTCAAAAGCATTCTTATTTCATGGGTTAGTTATCCATCTATCCTTATTTAAAAATAAGTGAGGATAATTTTATATATCTATTTTTATGTTTCAGCGCAAATCTAATGCTTCAGAATGTTTCAGTGTAAATCAACTCTAAGCAATGTCTTCTGTCAAGTTTTTTTTTCTTAAAGATTTCAAAATTTCTATGAGGGACCTAAGTACATTCCTTCACGTAATGGAAATCATCATCAAGGGATTCACAGGGACCTACAGGTTTCTGCTTGAACCTTGTCTTTAAACACGATATATTGCATTCTAAAGCTATTCAGAAAATAAAATCATTCTTATATATGATCAAGACCTCTTTTGATTGTATTCTAGGCCTCCATAAGAATGCTATTTTATATACTTTAGCAAAAGCAAATGAACCTCAACTATCTGTGAATTAATTATAATTAGTGCCTGATTTAATGTTTTTCTTTTGCTATTCCTTTTATATGTATCCCTCTGAAACAAACATTATTCTAGGCTGCAATACACAATTATTAGTTCAAGTTGAAGTGATTCTGTATAAAATTGGCCTCATATTTATTCATTCAAAAAATGAGCAGGGAGAGAGTGAATATTTTATAAAACTCCAGTAATGTATCTATGAAAAAACCCTTAAGCAAACTAAAATCTGACCCTTTCAAAATTGCTTAATGAATTGGTATTACACGGGGTATCTTTTCAAACTTCTGTCAATATTTTTTCCCTTTTATTGAAGCCTTTGAGCAGAAGTTTTGGATCACAGATTCTGCATTTGAGAGTTGAAAATATGATTTTGTTTTGACTGTGATTTGATTGGTGTATCTCTATGCACAAACCAATATATATGCACCAAATCCAATAGAATAGAAAGCACATATTCTGAGTAAAATTATGCCAGTATTTAACAGGTTATTATGGAAACCTCTATGTGGGAGAGAAGATGATTTAAATTAATTGAAATGTTATCCTAAAGCACGAACATTTCAAAGATTCCACATGGAGAGAAAAGGAGACGTTTTTTGGTCAGAAGTGGTTTGGGAGGGAATAAAGCACATTATAAAAAAATTGATATTATTCTAAGCGTACCGTGTTCTTATTATGTATGATATTGGTCAGAGCCACCAGCTACTGTGCTTTGTTAATTAACCTCTAACATATACTTGATAATTCTGTAATCTATTTGCCACAACCTTAAGGTCCCTAGGGAGGCTTCAGGGATCTCCGAATGTTTTGAAATGTTTTCTTGGGCTCTCTCCTCTTCAGATCCAACTTAGCTAGCTTGGGGATAGCAATGAATTTCAAACAGCATTTGTGATGAGGCCTCTCTCTTATTCCACTGTACAAATTTGCCATTAAAAGCAAATAAAATATGATCTCACCCACCCCCAGCACCACAGAGTGGCCTAACAACCCCCTTATGCTAAGAGAAGCAAAATGCATTATGACTGTATTAGAGACTTCTTTACACAAAGCAGTGTTATGTTTTAGGTTATCCACATTTTATAGCTTTGCTATTTATGTGACGTTTGATGTGTCTTTCTGATGCATATGACTGAATGGCAGGATTTCAGGGGGTGGCTTGCATCTCACACTTTAATGCACCTTTTCCTCTGTGTCTGACACAGGTCCTTAAACAGCCTTAGTGCCTGACAATAACTGTGCACACATGAGTACAAAGACCAGATTTCCTTGTTAACTACTGTCATCTAGGGAAGGACTGTCCAATAGAAGTATAATGCAAACCCCATATGTTATTTTTAGTGTTCCAATAGGCGCAGTAAAAATCGTTAAAAGAAGCTGTGAAATTAATTATGTTAGTATATTTTATTTAACTCAAAATATCCAATGTTATCTTTTAAATGTGTAACCAATATAAAAATTTATTGAGTTAGCTTAGGTTTTTATACTAAATCTGTGAAGTCACATGTGTTTTCCATTTACATTACATGTCATCTCAGACTAACCACATTTTAAGTGTTTAATAGCCAATAAATAGCCATAAGTGGCTGTTGGACAGCATAGATCTAGAGCTTGATGTAATATCTGATACATAGTCTATTATGTATTTGTCAAATGATTGAGTGAATGGTACTAATTGACTGGTTCTAGTATATCCAGATCAATTAATAATTTACTACCTTATAAAATTATTTCATTGCAGGTCTAAATTCTTCATTAGCAAATTTCCTTATTGAGAAATAGATCTTCTATTTGGATTAGAATATTCACTTTTTGAATAAAGCTACAGTTTCTAAATATTTACGTGAATTGTAGAGTGCAAAGGGCTTGAGTATTCTGGATTTCATTCATTTGAACACATCATTTCATTTTCTTCTGCCGTGTGGAAGGAAATTCATATGCTCATATTTTTATGTCTATGAAATCTTTATTTTTATTCATTAGAAAGAAGTCAATTAATTTGCATTTACTAGTCTTCCATTCCTCATGTTGTAATATCATTCTCTTCATATCTCAAGGGAAAATTGTTCATATTTCTTTTAAGCCTATAAACTTAATTTCCATTAAGAGAACTAGTAGTTTGAATGAAGATAACAACATTTTGCAAGTTTTACTCCTATTGTCTGGCCTTTTATAGGTTTGTCTGTATCATTTCATTTTATAACATTTATGTAAAATAGGTAGTCTGGTATTTGTTTAATTTTTCTGATATGCTTAGTGGCGGAAAAGTCTATCTGAAAGATGCAAATTGAGACATTCCTTAATTACTCCCCAAATGTCAACAATATTTAATTAATTTAAGTTGCTCATTTTATAATACTTTAAAAAGAGTATTTAGATTTCTCAAATTTCCTATATACATTAAATGAAAAGTTAAAATATTTTGATTGAATCAGCAGTGGACCCAGATTAACTACCATCAGTAACCTAGAAAATGCGTTTCTATTAGAGAAAAGCATTTGTTATAATAAATAGATAGATGGCATAGTTCTACTTATGCACATTTTTTTTTTTATATTCCATGTGTATTTATTTTTTAGAGAGAAGTCTGGAAGGGTGCTCACTAACATGTAAGCAGCTATTATTACTCTCTGATATGATTTAGAATGACTTTAAATGTCTTTGTTTTTATTTTACTGTACCTTCTTTTTTTACAATTGTACTATAAAAGAATATTCAAAAGTAAATTTGAATATGATTTCATTGTAGTTGCATAAATTCCCATATATAAAATCTAATAGAAATTTATATTTTAGAAAAAATATAAAGTTTGGGTTGGGTCAGTTTTATTACAATTTAATTAATAAGATGTTTAATTGCAGTCTATAGGTATATTATCTAAAATATCAATCTATATGGAAATCTAATAAATAACAACATTTGGTAAATATATTACCATACTTAAAGGCAATATTTATTTCTAAATATTTGCTAAGTGAAATATACTGATCAAAAAGTCATTTCCATTTATCCATTTGACAAATATATTCATGATGCATATAATAAAATATGGGGTAAATTTGATACTTCAGAAACCAATATTTTATATAATTCTACTTCACTAATAAAAAATAATATATCGCATTTACTCTGTATAGTTAATAAGTGAATTATCATTTTAATCTTTATAAAAACCCTATTAGTTAGATATTGCTATTATCCCTCTTTTACCCAGAAGGAGTCTAAGGGACATAGGCCTTCTCAATTTGTCTTGGAATCCATGGCTGTCATGTTTTTGTCATATGCTAAACACAAACAGCTTAACTGTAGAGCACAGTGATTTACTAATCATTGTGCTGTGTCAAATGTAGTATGTACACTGACCATGCTTGTTTTTATTTTACATTCAGGCAATAGGCTTTCAAATTTATAATTGACATGATCTGAAATAACAAAATCGATAACATATCTCTTGCCTAAAATTAACAACTATCTTATAGTTATTTTTGAAATAAATTTGTGATCTAGCTGAAACAAATATTTGACTCAAGTACAGGGTTATCTGCAGGTCCAAAGATGGAGGTCAGTGACATGCCCAAGGCTCTACAGCTAGTCTATGGGAAGACGGACAAGCTCCATGTGTTTCTACTGTTGAGGCTTACTTTTATGGTTTGGTACTATTCCTAATTATAAAATTAATTTTTAGAGTCCACCCATTAGTGAATCTTGAAAATATTCTTGCGATTTTATTTAGTAATAAAATTGTTAAATTGTGACTCTTATTAGCATTAAAAACTAATATTCAAGAGAGATTAAAGGATCAGAACTGCACAAGTGAGTAAACAGATTTGATTATAAGGACACCTAATTATTACAAGGTAGGATATAATTAAGTGCTAAAGTTGTGCGATATTAAGACAATAAAGGCTGCAGAGTTTCTAAAGAGGAAATCAAAGAACCATATTGCTTTGCTGGGCTCTGATTGCCAGGCTGAAAACCTGAAAAAAAAAACAAAACTGAACAAAAGTGAAGCAAGTTAACACAAGGTCTTATCATTCTGTCTGGTCCTGTCAATTTGTTTTTTAAAGACACATAGTCTTGATCAGACAGTTCTACTTCTGTCATTTCCTTATAATCAGATGATCAATGTACCAAGATAAAACAGCAGAGCAAGAAAAGCAGAAACTGTGATGAATGTGTGTTGTATGCCTATTGTGTTCCAGAAACATTTTGTCTCCCTATTTCTCAATTTTGAGTCATAGGAGTTTTGGTCCTGCTCCCACTTTACAGATAAGTAGATTGAAGCTCAGAGGGTCTAAGGAACCTTGTATGAGCTTGTACTTGTTAGCGACAGACAGTTCAAACATGTCAGTCGCGGTTTAAATTCTATACCCTCCCCTTCTCTGTGGCAAGCCCTCTTGCTACCTGGAAGATCAGGAAGCTAACACCCGTTATTTATTCCATAAAACCAGGAGCCTTAGTGGAGGGTCAGAAGGCTTTTCAGAGTGATTAGGAAAGAGGGTGATCAGGAGTGTGGTACCCAATTGTGGCTACATCCAAGCACTGGAGATGGGGTCAGCCAGACCCTGCTCTCCAGGCTGCCTGGGAAATGCTGATTGGCGGTGGTCGTGGTGGCAGGGTGCTCCTTTTGACATGTAGACACTGGAATGAGAATGACTAAAACAGAGCTGGGAAGTTAAAGCCATTCGCTTTCAACTGTTGCTTCTCTCTGTTTGTGGATCTCTTTTCATGTTTGGGTTATTTGTGAAATCCCTTTGCAAACTTAAGAAATCTCCCTGCACGTCCGCCAGTGCCCCAATTCCACTGCCAGGAGAGAAGGGAACCTTCTAAATGTAGAGCGAATGTCTTCTGCGAATTCAGTTGATTTGTGGATTTTTTTTTTTTTAAAGGGACAGAGGTATGTGTGGGAATTTTTAAAAAGATTTCCTAATTGTTAGGGAATGAGCACAAAATCTCCCTTGATGATTTTGAACCTGTGGCCTCAGCGTGGTGATAAAAACTGTGACAACGATCACAGCTGACAAGCGTGGTAGTGACACTGTGTGAAAGGCACTGAACTAAGTGCTTTGGTGGATTTTTATCTTTAATCTTCACAACATTTCTGTGAAATAAGTGCTGTTGGACCTTAATTTTTAGTTAAGGAAAGCTTAGCTTATTTGTCCAAAGCAAGTTGTGTTGGAGTCAGGGGACATCCCATCTCCTGTTTGCCTGTGGTGCCAACTAGCAAGTATTTGATTGCAAAAGCTGGCAAAATAATGCTAAAGTTGTATGGATAAACAAATGGTACATTTTAAGATGAAAGAAATCATTCGTAAATGTGAAGAGCAGCCTTAAAAGCTATATATTCCTAGAAAGATGCATTTAAACTGTTCTCCCATTCTAATACTGTGCCTTTCAGTGTATATATTATAAGCAGCATCACATTTGAAGGATAACAAATCGGTCTGCTATTGTATCTTAATGAGAATGGTGTGCCACAGTCAAAATACGTGAACTAACTAGTATGTTTTATACCATATTTTACATTCTTCTGTTGAAAGATATTTGAAAGGGTAAGGTGTGCAATTAAACAAATTTAGCTCCTGATTCCAACTTGCCTACATTTTGAAGATATATGGTGTTTATTTGCATTTTTATTCTTTTTTTGTTTTATGTGCTCATTTAAATCTTATCTGCTTTCTTTTCTCTCTTTTTTTAGCAGTTATATCCAGCTGTTTATTGCCTAAGCATTCTGGGGCTTGCTTCGTCACTTGGCTTTGCTGTGGAGCACTCCTGTAGAGCTTACTGAATTGCATATTGAAGATCCACCCTTTTGGTGAGTGGAATCTTAGCTACAATTTTGTGTTTTGCTCTGCTCAAGTTGTGTTTGCATTGTTGACCAAAGTGCTTTCATATAGAGCACAAAATAGGGCTTTTCCAGCTCTGTGTAAGAAAGCTGGCTTTTTTTTTTTTTTACTTTTTTTTTCTTTTTCCCTTATGGACAAAAGTAATTTGTACTGTCATTTTCTCTCTCTGAAATCTGCAATTCTTTCTCCCTCCCAACCCAAGAGAATGACTTTACCATTCTTCAGTCATGCATTTGTTTCTTATCTACCTGAATGAACCTCTCCCCAGCTCTCAAGTTCTCATTCCCTGACCTCTAAGAATAATTTGGCCATCACACTTTTGGTATTCGCTATGTACACTTGGAAATAAAAGGTGGTGGTTGTGATTAGTTGGCTCACGTAGCATCACATTCTCATGTATAAAGACTTTTTGGATGGAAAAACTTGGCCCCCTTTATCAGAACTGTTTAATATTGTTAATCTGTGCAGGCAGAAAGAGAAAAGGGAGCTGGAAAATCTTCTGCTTTTATTGTCCCTGAACTGGCATTCTCAATATATTTCTACAGCATCCAGCATCATATATCAAATGTCTTCCTCAGGCTTTCTCGGGTTTCCTACATCCATATTTCTATAACGTTTTGTCTTTTCAGTCTTGCTTTTATATTTTTACAAGTTAAATCCGTGTACCAAGATGGTTTACCTTTGGGTGGGACAATTAAAGGACTCTCTGGGAACAATTAATACATTGTGCAATTCTGATTTGGAGATGGGCATCTGACTTAGCTAAAGCATCAGTTTGCAGATTAATTTCAGTGATTTGAGTATGTATAGAAACTTTGTGTTTAAGAACAAGGTGTGCGAGGAGGTCCAGTAGAGACTCATAAATGATTCAATGGATAAATGCAAGAGGTATCTGGATTAAATCCTTTTTTGTTTTTCTTTATTGCTTGTAGAAATTTTTCCGTGAAAATGAGGCAGTGAGTAAAGAATAGGTCTTATGTGGCTAAGGGAGTGGATATGGGAATAAGGGAGGGTAATGATGGGTATGTCCTCTTGAAGGAGTCATTTGAAATACAGCCATCAGACAGCCTTAGTTAGTCAATTTAGAACATCCTTATGGAGCAGATAATATAAAACACCTAAACGGAAATCTCATGAGGCTGTAGTAACAATTAAAGTAGATGATACAATAAGGTACTTACCCTGGTAGTTGAACAATACAGTCAGGGGTAAATGAGTGTCATCAGCAGTTCTAACTCCATTTTGCTGGCAAAGAAACTGAAGTCCAAGCAGCTGGCTTGAAATAGACCTTTATGCTACTGCAGGTTTTCCATGTTTTCTCACCATCCTCATATGTTTTCTTGGGTGTGTAGTTTGATGGGGAGAATCTTCTGGTAGAGTATTAAGGGTTTCTTTTTGGATTTTATTGTGCTTTGATTCTGAGAAAGGCATCCAATTTAATAAATTTCAGCACACCTTAAGCTTCTCTGAAGCATCCTTGTTCCTAGTGTCTTTGGAGGTCAGGTCCAAACTGGGTTGTACAAGGAAACTTGATTTTGTTAGAACATAACTCTGACTTAATGGTTGCTTCCCCACAGATCAGATACCATCCTATCCCAGAATCATCTCCTGATTCCATTTTCTGTCTTGGAAGCTTGGGTCCATCTTTGTTTCTATTCTTAAGGAACAATCACCAAGTGATAGAAGTCCATTATAAATGCAGAGTTGTTAGTTTTGGAAGAAATAGGAGGGTTTATGGTGACACAGACCTAAGACTCTGGTATATCCTATGCTAGCCCATCCATCCTCTCCTTGAGCAAGTAACAGACAAGAACACTGCAGAGTTAGAGGAGGTAAGTTTGGTGGGACAGGACCTAGGAGGATGAAGCCTATGTTTAGGATTCTTAGAGAATTTTCCTAACCTTGTTAAAGCCAACAGTTGTCCCCTGTTTCTCTCTTGCTCACCCTCCCAACCTTATCATCTAATCTTTTGATTAAGATTTCTGGAGAAAATGGATCTTTGGTACATTGTGTTCAGGGAAACAGGCAGAGGACAATGAGAAGTAGCCTGTAAATCGGGAAGAAGGTGAAATGCCTGCATGGTCTTAGGAACACCCTTGATAATGAAAGCAAGTCTCCAGATTTCAGTGGTCTGCCTAGTGTGCTGGCCTGAAAAACCATTACATTTTTCTCAATGTTCTCATTTGATTTTGCCATTATTTAGTTAGGGTAGTACTTTGATAATTGACTACAGCAACCAAAAATGTCTTGTATTTTGACTGAATAGTAAGCCCCTCAATGAGGCCAAACTTGGTTTTCAGAAAACTACTATTAATATTAACTTTGAGAAAAAGTTCTTCACGGTAGTTCTCTAGCATCATCTTTTGTATTCTATTAAACCTGTTCTCAGTTACTAATACCTGCCTGCTTGGAAAAGGACTCTTCATGGCTCTGCCCTGTGCTGCTCCTTCAGTGTCATTTGTAGCCCTGAGAGAATGGATGAGAGGAGCTTCCCCAGGCAACAGGAGGCTTTATGAATACAAGCTGGTGTTTCCCAAGGTGCTCACTTTCCTCCTAGACCACCAATGTTTTTTTCTTTGGCTGATAGCTGAAGTTTTAAATGCTACTCTTTTTGCTCCTGAGAAGCAGTATAGAATATACAGCTTTACTGGCCAGGAATCTACCTGAAAGGTTTCCGTGTGGCTCCTTTTGCTTCACTGGTAGTGCATAATATGGTTTTTACTCCATGGCGGATTCATAAAAAACATGGGACTTAAATGGAGGTTCTCATAGTTCTAGGATAGTCATATCTCCTTTCAACCAGACTAGGATGAAATGCAAAATGTCATTTTGTCATCACTAAAAATATGCCTTTTGGCTATTTTTCTCTTAAAAAAAAGAAAGAAAGAAAATGGAAGATGAAGCAACTTTAAAATTATAGAAAAAAAACTGTGATACTTTGAAAGATTGCCTTATATAAGGGCTAAACAAAACCAGTGTTTCTCGATTTCTGATGTTGTTGGAATGAAACACTACTTCAGGTAGAAATTTTGGGAAAATCAACAGACCTACATGAAGGCTGTGTTTTCAGCTACACATCCTTCAGTGGGTGATGTGAGGATTTAATTTCCCATCAGTAGAAGGGAAGTGACATTTTTCACTTTCTTTCCCATTTAAATAGTTCATAATAATCAGTATGTATTGAATATATAAGTGACCAAATCTCTTTATGAAATAAGATTAGCACAGTTTTCTCTCTAGTTTCAGATATACTTCTATGCAAGAGCTGAAATTATTAGCACCATTTTGAAAATATTACACTGAGCTCTTTTTCCCCCTTTTCCTTTCCCTTTCTTGCCAGCATAAAAACACCCTTTAATACTCAACATCTAACCTTTAAGATGAGTGCATTTTGAGACTTTTTTCCCCCTGCATTACATGCTTGAGTTGCTTTTTAACATTGTGAGATTTACAACAGGGTTCCTTAAATATTTCACATTCTCTCACATACAGTCTTGCAATGTTACGTATACCACAAAATATTTTCTTGAAAATTTAAAAATAACAGAACTTATATAACCAGAACTAATATATAATATTTATGGTGTTTTAATATAGTAATTATGAATAGATAAAAAGTAGAAAGTTAAATGCATAACATGTACCACATTTAAAAATGTTTTCTCTTTAACACAAATTCTTTTATTGAACATGAAAACAAAATCTTAATTAACCCTAAAATCTGAGGTCCCGAGAGGTTAAATATTTTGCTCAAGGAAACCAAGTTTTGCGGTCTAATCCATTACTCCAGACACCAATCCACTAACTGAACATTTTTTGACCTGAATATGGGGTTATTCTAGAGAAAACCATGTTTTACTATAAAGAATATGATCTGATAAGCTAAGATCAGATAATTAATTAATTGTATAACTTTCTAAATTATGGATTATTTTGTTTAAATTCCTGTTCTTGTCACTTAATTTTTAATGCTGAAATGGGACTAGTGTACTTGGCACTTTTGCCAACTGTCACTGGATGCAGATTTCAGTTTTCAGTCCATGAATATATCAGTATGTATCAAAGAGGTGTTTGTAACATGAACCAAGAAAATTTTTAAATGCTATTTAAACTTTTAAGTAACTCAATTGGTACATTGAGATGAAATACCTTAGAATGACTTTGCTTTCTATTACAAAACAGTTTTAAAAAGAAGAAAAGTATTCTATAGATGTTTATTATATCATTGGAACTATGCAAAACAGATAAACAAATAGAACAGGATGTAAAACCAAGCATTTTAATAGGTGTTGAAGAAATAAAGGAAGATAAATGAATCCGATTTAACTGAAAAACTAAAACATAACTATATGTTGTCACAAGTTTAGTTTAATATCAATTAAATACCATCATATGCAATATAAGTTTTAAATAAAAAATTTATAGTTAAAGTCTTCAAATGGTTATCGGTGTGTGTATGTGTGTGTATTTTGTTCATGTGTATCATACCCAGGTCCATAGAAAATAGGTAATGAAAGTAGGCATCTTAATGAAGAATGTACGAATATAAGGTCATAGTCATACAAAGAATTAAGTATCAAGAGCAGAGGGAATATAAATAAATACATTTGATTCTACTTATCTGTGGTAGTCATGTTCTATAAAGTTGCCTACAACACTGAATTAGTAAATGCTAAACCACTGCTCCTACAGGGAATAAAGTATTAAGTAAGGGCAACCCTGTGGTTTCAACATTTTTATCAACCAATCAACAGATCAATATGTAACCTTGTTTTATGTGTGCTTCTGTTTGAAGACTTCTTATTTACTATACAGCGTTGATTGTTAGCTGTGAACTCACAGACGACAGCAGCATAACTCTCCCCTGAACAAAGCTTATCTAGCACATGTGTTTTCTCTGTACGGCGCTTTACAGCCTTTTTGCACTTAAAATCACTAGACGACACTATATTGCAATGCTTAGGAGTCATGTAAAATAGCAGAATCCCCAACAAAATGCACAGAAATGTAAACACGTGGCACTAAGGAGACGATGGAAAAGACCTTTTGAGGACTGACACCACAAGGCAGTTGCCTTGTTCCATTTTAGCTGGGAACGTGGACATCAGGTGATCCAGGGTTTTTACTGCTCTGTGCCCGGAGTCTTGATTTTTGAGTGGCAAATGTCTTTAGTTTCTCTATAAAAAGAAGCCAAAAGGGGATAACCCTATGTTCAATAATTAATGTTTCAGTATTTTGTTTTATTTGGAAATGATCTAGATATTTGATGAATAGTTTTCATTTGCCTTCTCTCAGAACAGACAGTTCTTAACTTATGGTGGTTTAAGATTTTTCAACTTTATGATAGAGCAAAAGAGATTTACTTTCAGAAGAAACCATGTGCCGAATTTTGAATTTTGATCCTTTGTTCATGCTAGCGTATGTGGTACTATACTTTCTCATGGAGCTGAGCAGTAGCAGTGAACCGTAGCCCCCAGTCCCCAGTCAGCCATGCAGTTGTGAGGGTCAACAGCCAATACACTAACAACCATTTTGTACCCACACAACTGTTTGTTTTTCACTTTCAGTATGCTATTCAATAAATTACATGAGATATTCAACTCTTTATTATAAAATAAGCTTTGTGTTAGATGATTTCACCCAATTATAGGCAAGTGTTCTGAACGCATTTAAGATAGGCTAAGCTCAACTATGTTGTTTGGAAGGTTAGGGGTATTAAATGCATTTTCAATTTATATTTTCAACTTTCAATGGATTTATTGGAACATTGCCCCATCTTAAGACAGGAAGATCTGTATAGCATTAAGGTTTCAAGTGACCAAAAATATTTTGGAAACTTTTATAAGTTGACATGCCATAAAGCATAATTATTGTTGAAAGTCAATTTATAAACTTTTATCTTACTTACATCCACTTAATTTACTTATTCTTAGCAATTATGTTCATATTACTCATGAAAATTTCATGAGGTATTTAACAGTGACCATCATCTTATCTTTCTGCTGATAAATTCTATAACAGAAATAACGAGCTTATTTGAATGTTAGTAAATCAAGGTAAATAAAAGTAATATGTTTAATGTTGATAACACTAAAAACATGCCTGTTTCAATCAAACCAACAAACTTAAACCAGCTTTCACTTACTGACGATTATCCTAGATCATGTAAACTTGAAAGACATTTTAGTTAGAGTCTATTATATTTCTCAGAGTATACTTGATTTTATAAACAATTGTATGTCTTTGAGACATTCAGTTCAGTTCAGTTCAGTTCAGTCGCTCAGTCGTGTCCGACTCTCCGCGACCCCATGAATCACAGCACGCCAGGCCTCCCTGTCCATCACCAACTCCCGGAGTACACTCAAACTCATGTCCACAGAGTCGGTGATGCCATCCAGCCATCTCATTCTCCGTCGTCCCCTTCTCCTCCCGCCCCCAACCTTTCCCAGTATCAGAGTCTTTTCCAGTGAGTCAACTCGTCGCATGAGGTGGCCAAAGTATTGCAGTTTCAGCTTTAGCATCAGTCCCTCCAATGAACATCCAGGATTGATCTCCTTTAGAATGGACTGGTTGGATCTCCTTGCAGTATAAGGGACTCTCAAGAGTCTTCTCCAACACCACAGTTCAAAAGCATCGATTCTTCGGCGATCAGCCTTCTTCACAGTCCAACTCTCACATCCATACATGACCATGGGAAAAACCATTGCCTTGACTAGACGGACCTTGGTTGGCAAAGTAATGTCTCTGCTTTTTAATATACTATCAAGGTTGGTCATAACTTTCCTTCCAAGGAGCAAGCGTCTTTTAATTTCATGGCTGCAGTCAGCATCTGCAGTGATTTTGGAGCCCAAAAAAGCAAAGTCTGACACTGTTTCCACTGTTTTTCCATCTATTTCCCATGAAGTGATTGGACCATTAAGAAGAAATATTTACAATTTAAATTTGGCAATATCATCTGAAAGTAGAAAAATATCACAGCTCTATAACATACATGTGCTAAATCACTTCAGTCGTTTCCGACTGTTTGTGACCCTATGGACTGTAGCCAGCGAGGCTTTTCTCTCCATGGGATTCTCCAGGCAAGAATATTGAGTGGGTTGCTATGACCTCCTCCAGGGGATCTTTCCGACCCAGGGATAGAACTGTCATCTTTTCTGTCTCCTGCACTGGCAGGTGGGTTCTCTACCACTAGCACCGCCTGGGTGGGGAGGGGAAGCCCATAACATACATACGTGGATGCATATAAACTTACAAACTCACAGACTTTACAGCTTTTGTTTTAAAATTTTAGCCATGAGACAATTAAACTAATGCAAAACTTTCTAGCTTATAAAAGAACAGTTGAATCCAAATTATGTTTGTGGCATGTAGAGTAAGTTATCTACTCAGGTGGCTATGGCTTTTACTAATATTTATGGGAAAGACTTTTTAAGAATTTCTTCATTGGAAAACTCCCTGATGCTGGGAAAGAATGAGAGCAGAAGGAGAAGAGGGCATCAGAGGATGAGATGGCTGTATGGCATAACTGATGCAATGGACATGAACTTGGGCAAACTTCGGGAGATGGTGAGGGACAGGGAGGTCTGGCATGATACAGTCTGTGGGGTCAGAAAGAGTTGGAAGACATGACTGGGTGACTAAACAACAACATCAATTTCCAAATAGCTTCTTCCTTTTCTTTTTTTTTTCTGATAAGAATTACCTTCCTGAAGTTTGCATTTCAAGAGATGGCTATAGGTTCCTAGAGAAGACAAGAACATTTATATCTCATAGGCACAGAGAAAGGTTTTAAGTTTCTCATAAAAGGGATTTTGTTTCCTAAATCCAGATTTTTAACAATATCTGTAAACCTTCCAGATGAATGTGGGAGGTTTGGAGACTGGTAAAAAGGATCACTGGGCTTTGAATCTTTTCTATAGTCCCATTTCTTTTCTAATAAGAATAGATTTATAAGACAAATACAAATAAAACTGTTTTTAATTTCTCATAGAGTTGGGTTGTAACCTGGATGGTATCCAGAAACTGACTTAGCCTTCCAACTACATTATCCTCAGTTTGTTTCTTTATATCAGGAAGAAGATCCTCAATGAAGATGAATATCAAAAGATTCCTATGTTCTAGATTTAGAACTAGGTGTCTTTGGAATGTTTGAGCAAATTCTTCCACAATAGCTTTAGAATGCTTTTCTTTCCCTGTGGATACATTAGTTCATTTTAGCTCTGGGAAGAAGGACTGAAAGGAAAGTTCCTATATGACTTTGAATATCAACTTCCAATTTGGCCAACTACTGACCATAAGGCCACTGACAAAAAAAAAAAAATCCTTCAGAATATCTTGTCAGGTTTCAGCCAGGACAAACAGTATATATGCCTGGCAGTACTGACCAACCCCCTAGGTGACTCTAGTGGTAAAGAACCCTCCTGTCAATGCAGGAGACACAGGAGATGCAGGTTCAACCCTTGGGCCAAGAAGATGCCCTGAGAAGGAAATGGCAACCCACTCCAGTGCTCTTGCCTGGGAAATCCCATGGACAGAGAAGCCTTGCAGGCTATATAGTCTATGGAGTCACAGGAGTCAGACACGACTGAGCATGTGCACACACATGAACACAAGAGGTGTCCCCAAAGAAGATGCCAAGATCCAGAGTTACTCTAGAAGATAGCTATTAGGAAGAGAACCTCAGATAATTCCCCTGAGAGCTGGCAACATTCAGTAGAACCCTAGCCACAGACAGAGTGCAGCCCACATTTCTGTCTGGCCATATTTGGGGGGCTCCCAGACTGCCCATTTCCAAGTCAAGTTTTCTGGACACAAAATGAAATAAACAAAAACCAATAGGTATCCTTGGAAGAGATGGGATCAATAATCAATGTGTTTTTTGTTGCTGTTGTTGTTTGTTTTTTGTTTTTTCCTGATAACCTGATCTTGGAAAGGAAGAAACTACATGAAATTTTACCTTCCTATCTTGACCAGACACCAAAGATAGAGCTCTGGGAGAGCTGACTTTGGAAAGAATCCTCACCCTTTGTCAGCTTCTTCTTGTCAGCTTCCCCAGGAGCCCATCTATGTTCTAGAATGAGTGTGGTGTCCCAGTAGGTCTTATCCTGGTCATCAGAAACTACAGAGGAAAAAATAATAATTTTCTCTCTACTCTTTTAGTGATGTCTGCCCAAGACCCCTTTTCCTCTTGAGTGCCTCATAAGTAGATAAGCTTAGCAAAAATGATTGAAAGTTCACTGTTGTAGTCACTGTCTTTCAAGATTATCTTTGGTAAATTAGCCTGCTTGTTCAGCCTTAAAACAAAATTTTATTGAGGTCAATTAACAGTGTTGTGACAGTTTGAGGTGAACAGCAAAGGGACTCAGTCATACATACACATATATCCATTCTCCCCCAACCCCAATACAAAATAAAAAGTTCAAAGAAAACAAAACTTTATTCACCAGAAGCCTCACCCTGGACCCAGTCTGACTTCAGCTAGACCCAGTCTGGTTTTTAAGTCAGACTCAGTCCAGCTCCCTCAGTTCTGAACCCTGTGTGGAAAAGGAATTGCTCAAATAAAGCCTGAAAGCTCATAGTGCAAAAGCAGCCATAAGAAGTTAATAAAAAAGAGGGGAAAGAGGAAGAAGAGGGTGGTATTTGAACCCTTCTGTCACATGTCAACTATTTAACCTTGAGAAGGTTAATATCTAAGGTTTAATATCTAAGTCACACTTTCTTCATTTGTAAAATGAGATGATATCAACTCCTGGATAAGGTTGTGGTACATGTTTTGAAGTCGCTGTAGTGAAAGTTTAGCACTGTAGTTGGTTTGTAATAGGCTCTCAATAAGCAGCCCTTGTTGTTATTCTGCAGTGCGCTTATCAAAACCCCAGCCATTATTCACGGCTTATTCTGTGCCATCCACTCTCTGGTGCTTTCCTTACGCGTCTGCCCACGATGATAACTACAATGATAACTCTTTCCTCTGAATTTCATATCACTTCTTTCATTCTTTTGAAGCACTAACATATACTTCTGATGTAACTGAACCTTTTAGAAAACAAACAAACAAAAAGACAAACTTCTTTTTACCACATTTAACATACTATACTCTCTTAAGATAAACACACAAAACATTTAGTGAATTCATTTTTTTCAATTAAAAAGACTTCTCTGGTGATCCAGTAGATAAAACCTCACCTTCTAGTGCAGAGGGTACGGGTTCGATCATTGGCTGGGGAGCTAAGATCCAGGTGACTTGTGGTCAAAAAACCAAAACATAAAGCAGAAGCAATATTGTAACAATAAAGACTTTAAAAAGGTCCTCAGTTCAGTTCAGTTCAGTTGCTCAGTCGTGTCCGACTCTTTGCGACCCCATGAATCACAGCATGCCAGGCCTCCCTGTCAATCACCAATTCCCGGAGTTCACTCAAACTCATGTCCACAGAGTCGGTGATGCCATCCAGCCATCTCATTCTCTGTCGTCCCCTTCTTCTCCCGCCCCCAATCCCTCCCAGCATCAGAGTCTTTTCCAGTGAGTCAACTCGTCACATGAGGTGGCCAAAGTATTCGAGTTTCAGCTTTAGCATCAGTCCTTCCAATGAACACCCAGGATTGATCTCCTTTAGAATGGACTACATTTAAAAAAAAAAGGAAAAGAATTATATGAAATGAGAAAAGTCATGTCAGCAGAAACTAAGAAGGTGAATTCCAATCTAAGTAATGGTAGAAAAAATATAGTTTAATTGTCACCTCTGCAGTCCATGGGGTCGGAAAGAGTCGGACACAACTGAGTAACTGAACTGAGAGTTTCAGTTTCTTCTGCAGAGTGACATCAAAGTGGCTTGCCCAGGGTTGCCAAGTAAATGATGAGGGCAAACACAAGGTCTATCTGACTTAGAGCTGAAGTTTGATCAGTAACTGCCCTTCAACTTGACAAGCTTTTGAGCTCGAGCATGTTACTAAACTCTTTAGAGCTGCAGGTTTCCATGTGTAAAAGTGTTTCCCTTATGGGCTATTAGGAAGAGTCAATTAGTTATTCTATGTAAAAGTGTTTAAAACAGAGCTAGGCTGGTAGGAACAACTTTAATTTTGGTTATTTTTTATTTTAATTAGTGTTATTATTGTTACTATCATTAATAGTAGCGACAGCATAATTATTTTATTATTATTATAAGATTATTATTAATATCAAAAAAGCAAAATGAGTATCACTGGTGGTACGGGACATTTAAATGATTACTAAGACAGTGAAACAGGGAAACAGAACAATGAGGAAGTTATTCCCATTTCAATTTGCTCTGATATATCCATTACTTCAGGAAGAGCATTTCAGTTTATATCTACTATGATTTTAACAATTCCCTTCTTTTCCCTATTTTAGGAAAAAAGATGACAGGCTCATATTCAGAGTTTTCTTAGCTAACTAAATCTAGTTTGAAGTTAGGAGTGTTTTAAAAATTAAATTTATTTTTACAGCTACCTTCTATTCACAGGAAATAATTTTGGTTTTATGTTTAAGTCTATTATTATTAACTTTTAAAATGTGTACTTAGAAAACAAAAAATCATAAGTACTTATTCAAGATAAGTAAAAGTGGTAAGAAATAATGCTTATTGTATGAGAGAGTAGTCATTGGGAAGGTAGTGATGGAAATATGGTTGGGAAATATTGCAGTATAAGAAGCTGGCAAGGGACTTCCTTGGTGGTCCAGTGGTGAAGACTGCATGTTCCCAATGCAGGGGGCCTGAGTTTGATCCTTGGTCAGGGACCTAGATCCCACATGCCACAACTAAAGGTCCCATGCTAGGGCTGAGACCCAGCACAGCCAAATAAATAAATTTTAAAAATTAAAAAAGAAGCTGGCAAAAAACAAGCAAAAAAATGAAGTGAGAAAACTCCACAGTGGTACCACTATGACCAGAACAGAAGGTTTATGGAGAGAATATAAGGTTGAAGAAGCTTTCCTTTTTCTCATTTCACCATGAAGTGATAAACTGTGGATCAGGGAGGCATCACTGGTCTATAGACAATTATTGGTGAACTTCCATTGTAAACCACAACATTCAGGCCAGCGCTATTAGTAGCCACTTCTTTTGTAGTTTACATTCAGGATGCCATTTTGGAATAACCAATATGATTCAGGCTTTTCACCTTAGGAAACTAACTTCTGGCTTCCTTATTACTAAATCTTATAAGCTAAAACCAATTGCTTGGGACATTATTTGTACTCACTAAATAAGTTTCTGAATGAATGAGTGAATTCTGTCTACTGAGTGTCCTTTATTGAGTTCGTTTTACATTTGTGTGAGTACATCTAAAAACTTTGATGGGATTGGCATAGAAAGAATAAGTGAATTAATTGAAATGTAGTAGAGGTCACCAGTCTCACTGTAGAAGTGTTTTGGAGACCCACTGCTTTCAGGTACCACAAATTGTGACATTAAGTTGATTCAGGAGCCCCAAAGTGCATGCAGGTGTCCCTCCTGAGATAAGGATATGACTATAGGGGCTTCAGAAAAGAAATGTCACTAACCACTCAGTTTTCTTAAAAGACCCATTCAGGACTTTTTTTTTAAATTAATTTTTTATTGAAGTATAGTTGCTTTACAATGTTGTGCTGGTTTCTGCTGTATGACCCAGTAATCCCATTCCTCTGTATATACCCCCCAAAAAACATAATCCAAAAAGATATATGCACCGAATGTTCATAGCAGCACTGTTTACAATAAACATCCATCAGCAGAGGAATGGATAAAGAAAATGTGGAAAATTTATACAATAGAATATGACTAATTCAGTTGTATTTGTCAGGAGTCTTCTTAGATTGCTAGCATTGGGGTGGAAAAGCCCTTTGGTAGGACAATGGAAAGCAAAGAGATGATGCTTCCGCACAATGACATCAATATATTAACAGGATGTGAAGCAGGATGATTCATGAGACAAATAATTCTCTACTATATTCTGTGTGCATGTGTGTGTGTGTATTTGTGTGTGCAACTTATCTTGCACACACAGTGAGGGTGTCGAGAGCACTGCTTTCAGAAAAGTTGCCTAGTTCACCCCTCTAAAGATTCCTCCTTCCCTCACCTGAATATTGAAGGTCATTGTTTTAAATGAGGATATGTGAAATTAGCCATTTGTAGGATAATTCTCTCAGAGAAGGCAATGGCAAGCCACTCCAGTACTCTTGCCTAGAAAATCCCATGGATGGAAGAGCCTGGTAGGCTGCAGTCTGTGGGGTCGCTAAGGGTCGGACACGACTGAGCGACTTCACTTTCACTTTTCACTTTCACACATTGGAGAAGGAAATGACAACCCACTCCAGTGTTCTTGCCTGGAGAATCCCAGGGAAGGGGGAGCCTGGTGGGCTTCTGTCTATGGGGTCACACAGAGTCGGTCACGACTGAAGTGACTTAGCAGCAGCAGCAGCAGCAGGATAATTCTGCTTTTGGTGTGCTTTCTCACTCATGTCTAAGAAACAGTGGTGATTTTTTGGTGGGGGTACAGGAATAAAGGTTATAGATATTTTGTAATTAGAAATGCCATATCATGTTTTCCTAAATTTATTGCAAAACAGTGAGTTGCAATTGTTTTGTCAAACAAAACCCCTCTGCCTGTACTGACTAATATTTTGAAGACATACATATATGATATCCAGGATTTTACCTCTAATTACCCATAAGCTCTGTATTATGAGATTGCTTTAGAGAGCCATTTTAGTTTTTTTATGTATATGAAACAGATTGAGAATTTTCCCAAAATGTAGATATATTTCAGACCAAATGTTGAAATTCAATAACAACAACAACAATAATAATAAATTCTGGAACTTAATAGTAGCTAACATATGGAGATCACACAATATCATGGGTTGACTCTGCTACGGACTAACCATACATACATTATCCCATTTGATTCCCACAATGCTCCATGGGACACTCCAGACTCTTAACGTCTGTACTCCCTAAACCTTCTGTTCACCACCCGGCTTTACCTGAATGTTGTTTTTCAGCTTCTCTCTCCTGGCTAAGCTGGACAAGCGTTGAAAGGGCAGTTTTTTCACAGTATAATTCAAGGCATCTTTGTTTAATATAAACAAAAAGGTCCAGATTTGTTTACTGTATCATGTCAGTATCAGAGTTCAAGCTGATATTACTTTATGAATGACAGCTTTCTGAGTAAAGCAATACTTAGTGAATGTCTTGATCAGACATTGTAGGGGAAAAACAGATATTATACATACATTTTTGTTGTACTAGACTCTTAGTCACAAGTTCTTTAACTTGTGAGCCATCGTAAATTATTCACCTGATTCAAATATGATAGAATTATTTATTTTCAAATTTATCAATTCCAGATCATGAATACCAAATTGCTCTTTTGTATCCTTGAAGGCCACCTTAAGTGATAAAGAAATTCCCCTGACCTTGGAGTGACTCCAAGAGACAATTCAAAGGCAAGATACAGCAGCCTTCAAGAAAAGCTCAACATAAATTTGAATGTGCTCTAAAGAGAGGGCAGCTGTCACCATGGTGATTTTATTCTTTCCTAGACTGAGTTCAAAATGAGAGGGGAGGTGTTTTCAAAGTAAAGATGCTGAAATAGGTGAATTCAAGATCTGGATATAATTTCTATCACTAGAAATATGGTGCTTAGTTTGAAGTTTGGAGCCTATCTATGGATTTATATACTCAAGATAATGATTGTTAAGTAGCCTGAGAGATCATCTTTCTATTGTCAAAATATTTATAATTACAGTTATCTTTAACACTATCAATATTCTGCTAAAAGGCATTATATTTTCAGTGATTTCTCAACTAATATTATTGAATGTTTACTATTCCTGTGCAATACACAAAGTGTTGGGCATGCTTCATTTCATTTAATCTATGAGAGAGATAGTATAATCATTCCCATTTTAAAGATGCAAAAACTAAGGCAAAGGAGACAAAGGCTTTGAAGTTCTTTTAAATGTTTATTTGGATTTGATTTTAATTTTTTCAGTTCCATAGTTTTATAAAAAATCAGGTTAAAAAGCCCCATCCTCATGAAGCATGCATGCCAGTGGTTTGTGTATGTCACACAGTAAGAGTCAAACCCAGGTTCAAATTCAAAAACCCTATTGTAAATAACTTGAGTCAGACTATCAAAGTATACATAAAGATTATAGGATGTTGAAAGTCTTGTTTAAGATTAGCCATACCTACAGGTCAGATTTGGGACAATACAGGAAGGAAAACCTTTGAAACAATTCTGGAGGGCTCACAGCTACTTTTGTGCTCCATTATCAGAATTTCAGGAATACGTCACCAAAGATATAACTTTTTTCCTGTCCTCTGTTACCCAGAAGCCTCTTTGGACTTCTGGAAATTCCTTTCAACTACATTTGAAGACCGATTCTCTTCCAGTTGGGAAGGACCTTCTCTTAAACTAAGCATGTGGAACCAAGATTTATCGAACTCAACCTGGCTACTTTTGTGGTGACAGATGTCCCAGCTCAGACTCCCTCAGACAATCCTGGAGTGGCTCTTTGCAGTTCTACATGTGCCAACAGTTGTTTTCAAACACTGCATTTTTTTTGCTCACGTTCTCCTTGCTTTTCATGTGAACGTCATCAGGTAGCTCTTTCCACCGTATATGTGATTTCTGACTTTTAAAACTGGGAAGAACAATTCTTTCCTCTTAGATCACTGAGATTCTGACAAGTTGAATATCTTGTTGAATGTTTATCAGTACTTGGGGGTACTGACCCTCAGAGGTCCTAGTGTTGTTCACCTCCTAGCCCCAAAGCAAAAGAACCTTCCTTTGTCTCTTTTTCGAATACTTTGGAGAATTCCTAGCCAGTAACTTCATTTCCCTGGAGGAAATGCATGAGAGCCAGCTGCCAAGTGCCAGTGTTTGCATGCACCTGTTTGTTTATTTTCTAAAATGTAATTGGGAATATGTCTGGAAGCCTGAGTCTGTTCTGTAGCACACTCGAACCAGATTTAGTGCACAGAAGACAACCACAGCCTTCTATTGTGCATCTTGCACAACAATACAACAATTGTGTGCACAGGTCTCTAGTTGGCATTTTGCAAAGACATGATGATCAGGAATGCCTGGAACACAAACTTTTCATAGGTGACCGAGATATTGAAAATTAACCAGGAACATTCATGGAAAACACCACACAGTAATCATAACTCCTTGTCATGGGCTACAAAACTCTGTATCAATGGCTTTTAATGCTGGCTGCATTTTAATATAATTTAGGAAATTTTAAAACACACACATACGCATATATACAGACTCTGGACTCCACCTGTAGTGAATGTGATTTAGTTCACCTGGGGTGGGGCCCATATATCCATATTTTACAAAAAACTAATTAAATACCATTATGTAGTTGGCGCTGGGAATTGTAATGCCTACCTTTCCAACCTTTCCTCTGGTACTTCTCTCAGGTCTTTCTTTTCCCTTCTACAGAAATGCTCTTTACCGAGATCTCTGCATAGCGCTTCCTCTTGTACCATTTAGCTCTTAGCTCACGGACTCTCTTACTGGAATATATATAAGCAGCACCTTCTGGGGCTGTGAAGTGCATTTCAAGAGAAGCCACAGACTCGGATGCTGCCTTTCCTGATGATCACCACTCTCTCCAGTCGCTCTCAAGTCAGCCACTTCAATCTTTTTTCCTTTTCCAGGTTACTGACTGAGACCGATTTGTTTATTGTTCTGTTTTTATTTTTTTAATCTCCTGTCATTTAAAGGTAGCAGCCAAGAGGGTAGAAACTTTCTCTGGCTTGTTCAGCCTTGTATTTCTGGTACCTAGAATAACAACTTGCATACAGTTGGTGCCCAATAAACATTTGTTAAATGCACGTTCTGTGTGTGATACACAAAGCTGAAAATCTCTGCTATAAAGCAGTAATATAAGGTAGTTGAAATTCATCGGGAAATTTGAATAGCCAAGGTAAGGTTCTGAGTAGATTCATATAAAGAGAGGGTGGTCTCTAACAAGATGTTGGGAAGATGATCTTTGTAAGGGGAGCAGTATCCCTTAAGAGCAGCCTTCCCTGGTGGCTCAGAAGGTAAAGAATCCACCAGAAATGCAAGAGACCAGGTTCGATCCCTGGGTCAGGCAGATCTCCCGAAGAAGGGAATGGCTACCTACTCTAGTATTCTTGCCTGGAGAATCCCATGGACAGAGGAGCCTGGCTGGCTACAGTCCATGGGGTTGCAAAGAGTTGGACACGACTGAGCGACTAACACTTTTACATTCAAGCCATGCTCAGAGTAGCACAAGCTAGTTATCTTGGCTGGGATGAACACACTATGACTAAAATTAAGCCCATCTCATGATATAATGAAATCATTCAAAGTGAAAACAGTATTTGGAAATAGATCACAAATGGTATCTAAAGCAAATATCTCTAAATAATATGAACATGACTGTCATGGAGAAAATACGGTATTCCCCAACTCCCATAAAATCTCAAATTTCAATTAATAGTCCCAAAAAACTGATCAGATAATAACAACAGTGACTATCACATATTTATTATATTGTTTTAACCCTCATGGTAAACTTATGAGGTGATTACTAACCACAGCTTCCCATCAACTAAATGGAGATTAGAGAGCAAGCAATCCACTGAAGTCCCATCCCAAGTAAATGATTGAAATGCAATTTGAGCCTAGAGTTGTGAACCCCAAAGCTACTGCATTCACGCAAAATACTACACTGCTTGATTTGGATCCAGTTTCATCAGATGTGATCCTCATGATTGTCTTTCATACTAATTATGTCTCACCAGATAAGAATTTTAATAAAAAGTACAGGAAGACTTCAAATTATAATTTCTTAGGAACTTTTAAGGTCCATCATTTGGAGCTTGAAATATGCCTTCACAAAGGAAGAATGTTATGGTTACTACCCCAATCCCCAGGCCACAGAAACCAAACATAATTCTGAACATCTTAGACAAGAAAAAGAAAGTAATTTTATTTTACATATTGTTTTACATCCTAATTTTAATTATGGCAATAGCATGTGACATTTAGAAACAGACACAATAATTTGCCCATGTTTTAATATACTGTACAAATATTTGAGCAAAATAGGCCGCCAAAATGCCCATTCAGTTTTGGTTTATACTTAAATTGAATGCTGATACCTAGTAATGGTTTAATTAAAATAGGTGAAAAAGATGTATGGGTGATTTTGTACAGATGTCAAAGGAGATGAGAGACTCTTTCAAAGAATTTAGGTGAATCTTAATTGTTTTTACTATATGTGATTTCATTTCAAGCTTGATTGTTTTTTTCTTATGACAATATCATTCCTCTTAAAGCATGTTGATATAGGAATAGGATGATGGGAGAGTTTGAACAGGATCTGCAGGTCTAAGTCAGATAAAAATGCAAGTTTATTAGGTGTTTTAGTGAGAGTGAGGAATTAAAGACAGAGGATGGGGATGGTAACTATAGGAAGAAATTTGAAAGAAGAGATACTGCTTGGATTAGGCCCTATCACCAAGCTGCTCTGAGCTTAAATCGCTTTACTTGTCCAGGGTCCAAAGTAGAGGGCTGCCAGTAAGACTGGAGCTGGGTGACAAGAGGGCTTAGAGCTCAGCAGGCAAGGCTTGTCTGCAAGCCTTAGGTGTTACAGGGGAGAGGCTGTTCTCTTTAGTTATAAAGGATTGACAGATTATATAAAATGTAATTCCTGTTGAATTCAAGTACCAGTACAAAAACAGTACCAGTTTCTGATAATCAGCCTCAATTGATATTGAGTGCACAGGTGGGCCTCTTTCTCTTTTCTTTTTTTTTTAATGATTTATTACTGTCAGAGAAGAATGGTAATAAACCATTTCAGTGTATTTCCTTCAAAAAGTGGAGCTACTGCTGGTTTGTTTTTAAAACAAATAGTTAATTCAAAACTAACAGAATTCTCCTTTTTTAAAAAAGCTGGTAGTTGCTTATTTACTTCGTTTCAAAGGTTTTTTTTTTTTTTAATTCAGTCTCCCTAGCAACAGAGACATCTGTCTCTATTCTCTTAGTCATTAAAGCCAAAGAAAGTAGCTGCTTCAAAAATAATAAAGGCAATTTCTATGAATTGGGTAACTGTTAATTGTTGCCAAGAAATCTTAGTGAGATAATGAGGCATGCAGCAATTGACAAAGATCTTTTCATTGATGTATGAGCTTCTAGCTAGCCCATGGTGGTTAGCTAATATATACAGTACCATCGATGAGGTATTGTGTGATTCACTATGTAACACAAATAGAGAAATGATCTTTACTCTTTCTAATTTCTTTCAGAAGTATGCCTTGCTGTGATTTTTCTGATTGCTTAGTAACTAATCATACCTTGGGATTCCAGGGAATATATTTGCCCATTATATTTCATGAAAGTAGAAAGGTTTGAAGCATTCACAATGCAGATCAATGCGACTTACAGTATAGTAGTTGGTAGTGGTGTTAAAACACAATATACTTCTTATTTGAGTTGTAGATTCTGCAAAACCATTTGAGTGAAAATACTTAAAATTGCACTCGATTCTAAAATGTATATTGGCATTTGTGCTAAAACTGTTTGCAGGCCGTTTATAATGAAACCCCAATCACCCTCTACAATAGCTTCACTAATAAACACAAAACAGTTTTTCAATGCTTTCTGCTTTCCCAGCAGCCAAGGAAGCAAATTATATTAAGTCAGTATCTTTTATTATTGGCCCTGTGTTTGGCACATGCCTAGATGTATGTGAAACTACTGTTAAATGGGTAATAACAGGAGAAAACCAACCATATAAAATCAGCTTTTTGTAATTTTTTTAAAATCAGGAAATATGCTTCCGATAACCAGATGTGGAATAGCTCATTGCATTATTGGCCCCATAGGCCTATTTTAGCTTCTTTAAAGAGGGTGGGAAGGTGATTACAAAGAAGAAGTGTAAAAAAATGCTGAATCTAGTTTCAAAATTAGGATGTTTATAAAATTTACATATGCATGGATAAATATCAAGGCAAATACTATGAATATTCAGTGTATATCAATTTTAGCAGAAATTTGAATAAGAATTTTGCTTTTGTTATGGCTTGTTGTAGTACACCTAGTATGGATAAAAAATAGAGGAACTGAAACATGTTTTAAACTCACAGTGACATTTGGTTCATGTCATAATCTAGGAATATGTACTTTGTACATCCTACAGGTAATTAAGGCATTGATGATTAGAAATTAGATGAGATCTTGGAATAAAAATATAGGCATAGTTAGGTAAATCTTTTTGGTGAAGAGATAATTTTTGAAGTATTTTCTTTTAAAAAATCCTCTCAATACAGATATTTCTAGTATATGCTTCTGAATATAAATGAATAAAAGACATTACTTTTATAAATTACAATTTTTGTCTGCATAATTTTGCGCTGTTAAGGTGACAAACTGTTAATTTCCTTTCAAGATGCCTCTAATAGAATGAAAGTAGAAGGAATTTTTCTAACAACCGAATAGAAATAGACTTGAATAGCTGTTGGTGACTTTTTATCGAAAGTTTAAAAAATTCAGTGTCAAGAAAATTTTGGCACTTGATGTAACATAGTCTGGAGGATCTCAAAGTTACAGTCCTGGCTTTGTTGATCAAGTTTTACCATATTGTCTATCAGCGTGTCACTTAACAGCAGGTACAGGACTTGAAATGAATATTGTCTCAAACAAGGGCCACATATGGAATTTGTCTCTTTCTCTAAATAATGGATTGGGGAACTGTGGCCTATGGATGAAATGGCCCCACTGCTTGTTCTGAAATGGTATGTGAACTAAGAATTATTTTTACATTTCTAAATAATTGCAAAAATTTAAAGGAAAATATTTTGTAATGTGAAAATTATATAAGTTAAAATGTCCTGTTTAGAAATAAGATTTTATTGGCATATAGCACCCCCACTGATTTACATATGGTCTGTGACTGCTCCATGCTACAGTGTCAGAGTTGAGAAGTTTATGACAAAGATGTTCTGACCCAGAAAGCCTGAAATACTATCTGCCCCTTTCTGCAAAAGTTTTTTGACACTCACTTTGCATTTAGGTTATGGTGTCAGGGAGAATATTTTAAAATGTGACACACAATATTTTCGATAATTAATACATGCAGCTAACATGTAAAATGCACCTTCTTGTGTCAGGGATTTGTGCTAAGTATTTTGTGTGTCTGATTCCTTTGAATTTCTATAACAACCCTATGATGTAGACACTGGAATTTTTCCCATTTTAGAGATGAGAAAACACAAGATTTGTTTTCTTTCTACAGGAAAAGTTTTGCCGAAGATAACAAAAATAAAGTAGTGAAGCTAGGGTCTACGACTAGATTTGTTTGAGGGCAAAAACCCGTATTTTAACAACTGCAGTATTGTCGTTTCTGAGTATGAGCCCTTCCAAATCAAAGAGAAAAAGACAAACAGTTCACTAGAAAAGCAAATGAAATGAGTAGACATGTTCTCAGGGAAGAAATACAAATACCTTCTTTCCTACACAGCTATTAATTTGGGGGTGAAGACGAGAGGAATTACTGAAGCCTTTTCTTGTTTTCTGACTTGGAGTATTAAGTTTGGATTTCTTTCCCCCTCAAACTGGTAAATAATTCAGTGGGGTGTCCAGAGTTTCAGAAACATGGCCTTCAGCTCCCTACCCAGGTGTTTCCACTGCCTAAAGCTTAATCATGCTAGCTAGAAAATATGGGAGAAGTAAATTCCTCTAGTGTATTATCTATGAAAGAGAATTCACTGGGAGAAAAAAAAAGTTGTTATGACAAGGAGAAAGAATGCTCCAGGAAGGTGTTGACTCAATTCTGTGGTGTTAGGAAAACCATTTAACCTGAATTCACTTTAATAACCTAGGATTCCATGGACCCAAATGCTCATGGGGCGATTCTAAAGGTCTTATACCACTTCTTAATTTACTCCTTTTCTCTGATCCTGTGTTTTGTGCCAGATAGTCTTTTTATGAGCTAGGATTCTAATTTGTAAGCAACCTTCCCTTATGGCTCAGCTGGTTAAGAATCCACCTGCAATGCAGGAGACCTAGGTTTGATTCCTGGGTTGGGAAGATCTTCTGGAGAAGGAAAAGGCTACCCACTCCAGTATTCTGGCTTGGAGAATTCCATGGGGTTGCAAAGAGTCAGACACAACTGAGTGACTTTCACTTTCACTTGAAGCAGAGAAGGAATTTACTGGAAGAAAGTCAGGTAGCTTGAAGAATCATAAGGAATCCAGGAGGGCAAAATTGAGAAAGGAGACACAAACAGATGATCTGGCAACAAGAGACACAATATAGACATGATTGAAGAGTTGGACTGAATGGGACATGATTCTGAATGCTACTACTTGGATCAACTTTGAATCTGTCCCTTCACCTTTGTGTCTTTCATAAAAATTCACAGTTACAAATAGGAAGAGTCAATGGCCCAAGTCTTAGATTGTGTTCATTATCTCATGCGCCAGATGTAGGTAGAAAGGAGCATGTGGACTTCTTCAGCTTCCAGAGGGAGAGGAAGAAGCTTTGAATATGGTGTAGACCAAATATAAGAGAATTTATCACTATATTTAGTGAAGGACTAAAATGAAAAGATGATTTTCATACAATAGTTCTTTGATGACTCAGAGTTACCAAAGTGCTGTGATATCTTTGGAAAGCATAGCCAAGAGATTGCTCACTGACCCAGTGGATGATGAGAAGTACTCTCTGATATATTTTCAAGAGTAGGGAATTGTGACACTGGAGCTGAGCTTCAGAGGGTGAATAAGAATGTGCCTGTGGCAGGGAGAAGGCAGTGCACTGTGGCAGGCTAATGTCACACACTAGTAATTACAAAAATAAAAATGCTACTAATTTAATGGCATGTTTAAAGTTTTAAACTTCATCCAAAATGAAGACTTCCTATTTTATATATATTACAACTTTATAGGGGTATAATTGATATACAGACTGCACCTATTGAGAGTGTACAATTTGAAGGGTTTTAACATAGGTATACTCCCATGAAACCATCATCACAATTAATTCCATCACCTTAAAGCTTTTCTTGTGCCTTTTTGTAATCCACCCCTACCTCCACCCCCATTTACAGGAAACCACTGTCACTGTATATGTTTAAATTTTCTAGGATTTTGTATGAATGGAATCAGTCAATACATATTACTTTTGGGTGTGTGGGACCTGGTTTCCTTCATTCAGTGGGAGGAGATTCACCCATGATATTGTGTGAATCAGTAACTTAAAACTTTTTCATTGCTCTTTATAATTCCAACCAAAGAAATCAAACATGAGGCTTCATCACTTGTCACTAAGTTTTTAGATTTGTTGATACAGTCCATTGAGAGTGAATCACAAAATTTCTTCAAAACAGATCGTTTTGAAATGGTTCCATTAAAGATTGTGCTACTTGAATGAGTTGCCAGGAGAAGCGCTGGGTAAATTCACTACTGGTTGGTTTTCTTATCACTTTGAGTCAGGAAGCCAAATCTAATCAACAGGCTAGGACAGTCCTTGTAAACCTCAGCTTCTGTGATTTAAAATCAGGTAAGTCTGTGTATTTCTAGGGAGGAAAATGAAATTTCCCTGTAAAATGAAATATTCTTGGAATGTACCAGTGAAGTTAAGTTATTGAACCTATATATAGATTCAACAAACATTTCATGGGTTTCTAATATGTGCCAGGTACTGAGCACAGAGATGCAGAAATGATGAAGCATGGTGCCCCGGAAGTTCTAACATAAAAGGGGTACAGGTTTCAGAAAGGTACATTATATATGTCATTTTTCAAACTGCTATTTACTGAGCATCTGTTATATGCCAGGTCTTAGCTGGACTTTGTGGAAATGGCCACCTCCCTTCAATCACAGAACTTACTTTCTAGTAGAAGAGACAGATGATAGTAATTAAGCACATAAGTAAGCCATGTTGATATAGATGATGAGAAATTTTATGATGAAATAAGTAGTATAGTGAGGTAGCAATTTAGGGAAGCCATCTTACAGAAAGAAATCATTGGCAGCTTTGCTGAGGATTAGTTGGGGCAAGAACATTCTAGGAGGCACAGAGAATCAGAAGCACAGAGACTGACGTGGGTTTTCTGATTAATGAAACACAACTGAAGGGAATTTGGCAGGAGAAAGTGAAGCGGTTAAGAGTGCCTTGAAGTAAAGATAGAGCTGTATGTAGAGGAAGATCCTGTGAGATTTTATCAGCCATATTTAAGAGTTTGGGGTTTTATTTTATTAAATGAATCAGGGCACCCCTGGAGAAATTTAAATGATCTGACCTTTTTTTCCCCACTATTTTTTAATTTTATTTTAAAAATGAGGTCAAAGTAGCACAATAAAATTAACAAATCAGGATCATACAATAAAATGAATAGATCTTAAATGTGCAGATAGAGTTTTGCAAAAGTTGAACGTAACTACTGTATAACCACCACCATCCAAAAGAAGATACAGGGTATTTCAGTCCAAGAAACTTCCCTTGTGGTCCTTTCTGATTTACTTTAAAAAGATCAATGCTGAAAATATTCACAGGGGTTTCACCTCCTTGTTGATATCTGATTTGCATTCTTAGTTCTCTCTCCTGAATCATAAGACTTATAAAGAATCATTCCCTTTTTTTTTTTCTGGCCCCAATTATTTTCTTACCACAGACCTTATCTTCCGATCATTCTCTTTCAGACTTTCTTAGGTACTTTGTTTTCAAGGTTGCTGCCTTGTGAGATTTTGGTCTCTCCTCCACTTGTCCAAATTCAATGAGTCTTACAAGTCTCTGCACATCCTACCATTTCATAAATCCTGAAGCCCGTGATTAGTCCATTTCAGACAGATCGGTGTTCTCTGAACACTGACAGTGTTTCTCAGCTACTCCACATTGAGTTTTTATTCATGGTATCTAGTCAAGGGGTAAAGAGACCTATATGGTAGTAATGAGAATTAATATACTCAATGATTTAGAAAAAGTGATCATGATAATAATACAGAAAGGAGAGGTGGGTCAATTCTACCTCAATGAAGCCTTATGATTTTTAAAGGGAAAGTCTTATGCAACATATATAGACCTGGCCCCAAACACCTTGCAGCATTAGTTTGGTAAAACTACTGAAACTATTTGGTTTTTCTCTTTATCTTGCACTGAGTTGTTTTTGTCTGTGATCTACTCAGCCAGTCATGAAGGCTTACACACTCCAGAGAACACTGGATGCCTTTCTGCCGGGTTCAGACTTCACTGTCTGCTGCCTTGTCATCCATCTAAATGCTAACTAATGCCTTTTTTTTTTTTTTTTGAGAAAGTCAAACGCTCAAGGAATTGGCTTGTCGATTGTGGGTGTTTGCTTGTGCTAGTCCTGTGGCCTACTAAGGTAATGGATCTGCAGGATTTGCTTATTTTAAAGATGATTTGATTGAATGTGTTCTGTGTGGGTTGATGTGTTAAAAATTCAGGGTGTTATTTACAAAGAATTGCAGAGAAAACAAGGGCAAGTGGGGCCTCAGCCAAGATTTTGTTCCTTATCCATGCTGCCATCACAAATATTTAATTGGCATCAAGGTAAATATTCAAAGGTTAATGTAACATGCTGTTAATGGATAAAGAAGGTGTGTGGTCCTTCCTGCCTCACTTTGCTCATGGAATATAATTATCAGCACAGGGATGGTCAGATGTGGAAGCTTTGCATCATCTTTGGCATTCACCTGTGGGTAGCATACATTAGAAATGGCAATAGTTATGATCCATTTTGTGTATTTGTGCATTAGTCACAATCCGTTGTTCACATTTCCATGTGTTTAAGATCCAACATCAGTGAATTAGATAGTACTTTTTGGCAGCAAGACAACGATGCTGAAGATTTATATGTTTACTCTTAAGTAGAGTTGGATTTATTTCTAAAGCAAGCCCCATCTTTGACATTTATTGGGGGGATAAAAAGACCCATTCTTCAAGTTCTTTTTCATGGTATGTACTTTTCTTTTTCATGATTCTCAGATGACAGACTTAGAGAAGTGCCTGGCATACAATAAGTGCTCGATAAGTATAGCCCGGAACTAATATTTTCATGCTTCTCCAGGTGATTACTTGTTTTGTCATGGAGAGTCGTCTTTGTGTAAATTATTTCTAATTTTTGTTCCTGTTGTGGCTGCAGTGACAATAATATAATAATATTTGAATGATATTACTTATCATAGAAATAATCTCATGCCAATTTTTTTATTGTTTCCTCTTTAAAAGTTATCTTAGTCATAGAATTCCATTCCAAGAAAACCAATTATGCTAAAATATATTACTTTTACATGGTCATCATCTGGGAATTGAATGTAGAGTTACCTTAGGCTATTATTTCTGCTCCAGTGCATTATTTTTAAAACGTTTAGCAAGAATCATGATAAATAACATTTAGAACTGAGAGTATTTGATCTGATGGACCCCGTGACATTTAAGTGCAAGTCCCACAAATGATGTGTTAATAGAAGAGAGTGGTTCTAATCAGATAATCACTTATGTCTTTGCTTCTTGTTTCTAATTGGGGTTTTCCATTTATGTATTAATGATAAAAGAGAGTTGCTTTTGGATGGTCAGGAAGTCTTACACCTCTTTAAAATTAATATTTATATTAATTCAAAAGCATTGAAATTTGAGATTTGTGCTTGCTTGCATGAGTGGGCCATTTACCCTGACAAAGCATCAGCCAGCTCCTCACCCATTGGTTATTCCAGCCTGGCTCTCATCTCTCTCAGAGAGGGTCCTCCCTATTGTTTCTGCCTGTTTTCTTATTAAAGAAGCGATTAACAGCTATTAAATGCATATTAGAACCCAACTGAGACTTTATTTGAGTTGAAAAGAGAAAACTTGAAAACATACTGAGAAAAAGAGAAACGCCTCCAGGAGGGAATGGTCAGTTTAGAAGCATTATGTCTAAAGCACATTGTTTCTTAGACTCAGTTTCCATGCCCTGGGAAAGTTATTCTATCCATAGATACAAACCAAAGTGATGTGATGATTGAAAATAACATTATATTGATAAGTATGGCTTTTTCTATCCTGAATCAGCTAAGTGGAGTCACTAGTGCTGCTGGCTCTCTAACCACGTCTATGTGGCTATTCTGCAATAGAATGGCATGAAAGTGAAAGTGTTACTTGCTCGGTTGTGTCTGATTCTTTGTGACCCCGTGGACTGTAGCCCACCAGGCTGCTCTGTCCATGGAATTCTCCAGGCAAGAATACTGGAGTGGGTTGCCATGTCCTTCTCCAGGGGATCTTCCCAATCCAGGGATCGAACCCAGGTCTCCTGCATTGCAGGCAGATTCTTTACTGTTTGGGCTACCCAGGAAGCCCAGAGCATCACATAGGAGCTTGTTGTAATAGACTCCTGGTCCATAGCAGGACTTCCCTACTGACTCAGATGGTAAAAAATCTGTCTGCAATTCAGGAGACCTGGGTTCAATTCCTGGGTCAGGAAGATCCCCTGGAGAAGGGAATGGCTACATACTCTAGTATTCTTGCATGCGGAGTCTCATGAGCAGAAGAGCCTGGCAGGCTACAGTCCTTGAGGTCACAAAAATTTGGACACAATTGAGCAACTAACACTAGTCAGGCCTCAGGGCCCAAAGATCTGCTTCTTTAGGCCTTTTCTAAAATGTCTGTGTGACAGATTCCATTGCCAAAAATATGCCTTTTGCCTTTATTAATACAAAATCTTTTAAGAGTGAAAAGTGTGGGATGTGGACCCTGGCCAGTTGGCTTTGTACCCCTAGCTCCACCATCACTTGCTCCAGTTACCTGGCCTCTTTGTTTCCTTTTGTGTGTGTGTGTGTGTGTGTGTGTGTGTGTGTGTGGTATATGTATGTATATGGGCTTCCCTGGCTCAGCTAGTAAAGAATCCACCTACAATGCAGAAGACCCTGGTTCAATTCCTTGGTCGGGAAGTTCTCCTGGAGAAGGGATAGGCTAGCCACTCCGGTATTCTTGGGCTTCCCTGGTGGTTCAGAAGGTAAAGAATCCACCTGAAGTGCAGGAGATCTGGGTTTGATCCCTGGGTTGGGAAGATCCCCTGGAGGAGGGCATGGCAACGCACTCCACTATTCTTGCCTGGAAAATCCCATGGACTGAGGAGCCTGGAAGGGTGTAGTCTATGGGGTTACAAAGAATCAGACACAACTCAGTGACTGAACAGCAACAATATATGTATGTGTGTATTTTGGCTGCATCAGGCCTTAGTTGCGTCATGTGAAATCTTTTGGTGCAGTGCCAAACTCTCTAGCTGCGGTGCACAAGCTCAGTACTTGTGTGGTGGGCTTAGTTGCTCTGCAGAATATGGGATTTTAGTTCCCTGACCAGGGATTGAACCCAGATTCCCTGCATTGCAAGGTGGATTCTTAACCACTGGACCCCCAGGGAAGTCCCTGGCCTCTCTGTTTCTTATTTGTAATGTGAGAGGTACAAGAGTTTGACCTCTTAGGATTGTTGGGTCTTGGGTGAGACAGTCCCTCTACACCACTTTGCACAGTGCTTGGTAGGGCTTCCCTGGTGGCTCAGCAGGTAAAGAATCTGCCTACAATGCAGGAGACCTGGGTTCAATCCCTGCGTTGGGAAGATCCCCTGGCTACCTACTCCAGAGTATTCTGACCTGGAGAATTCCAGGGACTGTATAGTCTATGGGGTCGCAAAGAGTCAGACATGACTGAGCGACTTCACTTCTCTCCACAGTGCTTGGTAAGTATCAAATGTGCTGCTAGGTGTTAATTGTGGCTCTTATTATACTAATATAGTTATTATTGTTTTATTACAGAAGTAATAATGGTTATATTGATGCCTGTCATGGATGTATAGCATAATCATACCAATAGAAACCTCATAAACTTTTGAAGCATAGAAGTAACTACCTCTGTAGCTCTCTCACAAAGAAAATTAAAAAAAAAAAAGCAGAGATGAATGGGTTTTCTGCATTGGGGCTCTTCATTTCAGCAGCTTTCAGGAGAGATGCTGTAGGTGATGACCTATCAAAAGCCGCCTCAAGGGCAGGTGACCAACTCAGGGTGAACCCTGCTGTCTTGTTCTTTGGCTGAACCATATGGCAGATTTCTGCACATTTCTTCACCCTTCAGTACCTTCACCTTTGCCAATGGTTGTGGCCAAAACCTGTGTGCAGCCTTCCACCCCCTCACACCTGCATACTGAAGGTCTTTCATCCAACCATTTAAAACATGCCCATCACATCTCCCCAGGTAAAGATGGCCTTGTGCTTTCACTTGTGTACATTTCCAGCCAAGTTCCCACACACTGGGTTTCTGGCAATTAGAGGGTTTTAATTACAGCTATTAGACAGAGCGTCTGAGCGAATGACAGTGTTTGGCCTCTGGTCGCCTAGCAGAAACTGGTAAAGGGGTAGGCATAGTTAGAGATGGTGTGTGATTGGCTCCTGCTGTTTGGATTCCAGTGGTACCTGGCCATGAAGGGGGTGTGACACAGTGATGCTGTGTCTCTTCTGGTCTCAAGACACCCTCCATTTTCACCTGGAGCACACTGTTCCATTTCCAGTTACCGTAAGTCAGTTGTAATGGCCTCCAAAGTCACCGTTTCTGTCCTTGCTGGTAGAGAGCTTTTACTTTTCTTGAGGCCACAGTTTGGAAAACTGAGAGGGTCTTTCAAAATTATCTTGATAAATGCTTTGAAGACTCTGTTCCGTTGCTTTAATAGTTAAATATTTTCCTTTTTCTCCACATAAGGAAAACGTCTCTCTTTCTTGCTGTCTCCCTTGCTCCTGCCACGTTCTCATAACATACACGGTGCCTGAGAATCAACTTCTCAGTTGTTTTTTTTTTCCTTTGGCAACAAAGTGAGTTTTTCCTTTAAAATTATAAAATGCTTCCCTTGTATATCTGTTATAAACAGCAATCCAGAGAATTAATTCAGGCTATTTTCAGACCTATTTCAAACATTTTGATGACTCAGAATCTGAATCAGAGCAAATAGAACACGATCTAAATACTACAAGGTGACACAAATTCAACACGAAAAGGAAAGTATTAAAAAGGCAGTAATTACAGTTATTCATCTTTAATTAGTTTATATTGAGAAAAGGAATGCTGAAGTTCTGGAGACATATGTTTAGGTATCAGTTGCATCATTTTTAAAATGTATGATCCCAGGAAAATAAAAATAACTGAAATTTATCGACCCTGTAACCAAACTACAGAGATTCTCTCTCCTTGCTTAAAAATTTAGATACCCTTCTAAAATTTAATGTTAATGAATTCAGGATTTATATTATATTCTTCACAGTTATCAGTAATATAATAATTATTCTACCTTAATTCTAGTAACTTTTTTGGCTTTGTTTGGTGTGTAGAAAAAATATATGGTGTAATTCCTGCCTTCAAGGTGCCTCTGGTCTAATTCAAGGAAGAAGATGAACATAAAACTAATGTGGAATTGTTTATTTGCCTGTTCAGTAATTACTTATGGAATACCAACTATGTTCCAGACAGGATTATGTATGACCAAACTGAGTCTTAAATAAGTAGTGAGTTTTACATAGTATCCCTTGCTGGGAGATTGTATTTTCCAAAGACAGAGGCAAGAGGGACATCCCCTATTCCACATGCTTTTCTGCAGTGTGGCCTTGCCACTCCTTCAGGAAAAAGTCAAGTCTATTTCCCATCCCCTGAATTAGGGAGGGTCTTAGTGACTCACTTGTAAGCAGTGGACTTCTGAGGCTAGGTCAGCAAAGGTCAGGTAGATTTCACCTGGATCTTTCACCCAGGACTTTTGGAAACTTGCCCTCTTAGAACCCAGCTGCCATGCTGTGAGACCTCAGGCCACGTGAAGTGGTGCTGTGTGGATGCTCTGACTTCAGCCGTTAGGTCATCTGAATCCAAGAGTAAGACTGAAGTGAAGGTGATTTCAGACCCAGACCACAGTTTTCCCAGTGGAGACCCCAGACATCATGAAAAAGAGGCAATCCAACCCCCATGCCCTGTTCAAAATCTTGACCCGAAGAATATGATGTTTTACACCACTAAGGTTGATTCACTCTTGCCAATATTTTATGATAAAGTTTGGAGCAAAACAGAGATCAGTAAAAGAGATGCTACTTGTGTGACTCATAATAATAATAAACTGATAAAATTCCCATTTATTGCTTGCTGTGTGCCGTATTTTGTGACCTAATGTTTATATAACCCTCACCAGGACCCCAAGTTTGGCACCATTGCACTTCTGACTTTGTTGATGAGGGAACTAAAGCAAAGGGGGTGAAATAATGCATTTATATAGTAAGTGAAGGAAGAGGATGTGGAGCTCCTTTGCTTAACTACTTAGGTAGATGATGTATCTAAAATGGGCTAAAATGGTTCAGTCTAGCTTTGGCATGTGAGTTCAGACAGTATCACTCTGAAGTGGGGTGGTTTTAGACTTTCTAAGGTTTAGTGGGAAGATAAATTTTATAATAAGTATGTGAGATTTAGATAAGCAGAAAGAAGAGGAGGGGCAGGTGTTGAATGTGGAAGTAAGCAAGGGAACAGAGATAGAACTACAGAAAGAATTCATGCGTCTGTGGATGGAGAACAAACCAGTTAGAAGAAAAGCTGAGAAAGAGGATGGTGCAAGGTGTTGGATGGGGCTGGGTGTTGGATGGGCTTAGAGATCTCTGGGATATTTGATCTGGGAGGAAAATGTCTGGATTAATAGCTCATTGAAAGGTTATCCTAGCAACACTATGGGGACTGAACCAGCCTGAAGGGAGTGGGCAAATACTAGAAAATTAAAGAGCTGAGATATTGTTTAGTCAGATTAAAGGGTAATAGGAAGGTGGCACAATGATGAAATGAAGGACAAATCTAGAGAAATCGCTAAGAAAGAAATGACAGAGTTTAGTAATAGATTGAATATAGGGTTGAAAGAATAGGAAGTGCTGAAATGGTTTCTAGCCAATGAAGTCTGAAGTGTGATAAAAATCTCTTCCATCAAGTACTGCCAGAAATAATTACTGCTACAGAAGGCCAATAAAGTCATTAGCATTAGAAGTGCAAGACTCGGGTACTGAAAAAGTTGACAAAGCTTACACAATAATAATAGTGTAATCTGTTATGATTTTATTGCCTTGTATCTGAAAGGTTTCACTTTTCTGTATTTGACAAACAACTATACTATTTGATTGATGCTCATTATGACAGCAAGTTAGGTCTGAGGAACAACTAGCTGTCCCGTATCCCAAGGATGTAAGTGAATTATCTAAAGCTTGAATTCCTAGTTCAAGATCCTATGATAGATAAGAGCTCATCATGGATCTAAGTTCTTTAACTCACAATCCACTGCTATTTCTATTTATAAAATTTATTTTTTGATAGATCTTGAACTTGGATAGATAATTTTTTTTATTCTCAGAAGCTGAGGAACACAAATATTCTCAGTAATCCATACATTTACAATATTATAGTTTCTGGCTTAGAGGACCCGCCTTGCACATAAGCCCGCATTATATATGTGAACTTGGATTACTGGGTAAGTGAAATTTTGAATAAGACTCATTCTGTCTATGGATTGTATTCAGGGAATTTAAAAAGTTATAAATATCTAGTTTTCAAATTTTGTTTAATCAGAGCAGAAGCCTAGGAATCACTTTAGTTCTCAACATTTTATTTTTTGTTGTTGTTGTTCAGTCACTAAAGTGAAAGTCATTCAGTTGTGTTGAACTCTTTGTGACCCCGTGGACTGTAGCCTACCACGCTCCTCTGTCCATGGGATTTTCCAGGCAAGAGTCCTAGAGTGGGTTGCCATTTCCTTCTCCAAAGGATCTTCCCAACCCAAGGATTGAACCTGGGTCTCCCACATTGTAGGCAGATGCTTTACCATCTTAGCCACCAGGGAAGTACTAAATGGTATCCAATTCTTTGCAACCCTATGGACTGCAGCACACCAGGCTCCCATGTCCTTCATTATATTCCAGAGTTTATGTTCACTGAGTTGGTGATGCTATGTAACCATCTCATCCTCTGCTTCCCCCTTCTCCTTTTGTCTTCAAACTTTCTCAGCATCAGGGTCTTTTCCAATGAGTCATCTCTTTGAATCAGGTGGCCAAAGTGTTGGAGCTTCTGCTTCAGCATCATTCCTTCCAACAAGTACTCAGAGTTGATTTTCTTTAGGATTGATGGGTTTGACCTCCTTGCAGTCCAAGGTACTCTTAAGAGTCTTTTCTAGCACCACAGTTTGAAAGCATCAATTCTTCAGCACTCAGCCTTCTTTACAGTCCAGCTCTTACATCTGTACATGACTACTGGAAAAACCATGACTTTGACTATATGGACTTTTCTCGGCAAAGTGGTATCTCTGTTTTTTAATACACTGTCTAGTTTTGCTATAATTTTCCATCCAAGGAACAAACATCTTCTAATTTCATGCTGCAGTCACTCTCTGCAGTGATTTTGGAGCCCAAGAAAATAAAATCTGTCACTGCTTCCACTTCTTCACCTTCTATTTGCCTTGAATTGATGGGAGCCATTTATATACTGTCCCATTTATTTTCCATGCAGTTATCTCTAGAATCCTTGCATTCTCCTTAATCATATTACAACTACCTTTGTTTATACTCTCTCCGTATTTCTTGGAGTAATTCAACAGGCTTCTAATTTGTTGTTGTACTTTATTACCTGTACACCCTTCATGCAAATCTGACCAGTTTGAACAATCAATGGTTTCCCCAAGACTTATGACTTTTTCAAGCTCTTTGGCATATAAATCCCCTGAGTCCTGTCAACCTTCTCCTATAGGTCTACCTCATACTTTACCTTACTGTAAAGGTAGGGTACTTTACCCTACCCTCATACTTTACCCTATCTACTCTATTGCTAGAATAATGGGTTTATTGACATATTTATTTCCTCTGTATCATTGCACATTTTTCCTTTCCTGGAATCCCTTTCTCTATTGTATTCACTAGCAAATTGACGTTTGATATTAATACCCTACTCATGTCAATTTCTCAAACATCCCATTTGCCTCCAGTGTGCCAGTGTCAGTCCTTCTTGCCTTTGTATTGGGTGTGGACCCAACAAAAATGCCATCTTTCCCGGATCAGTCTGTATTGCAATTATTTATCTTCATACCTACTCTTCCTATTAAACTGTAAACTCCTGGAGGACAGGTGTCATGACTGTTGGTCTCTGCATCCTTTGACATTTTTACAGTACTGATCATACATATTGTACATAAAAAAAGGCAAAATTTTTTGCCAAAAAAAGATTTTTGACTGGGAAAGGTCATTACTATTGTGCCACAACCATGAATTTATCCAGCATGTGTTTTCATGAAGCACTGTGCCGAGTGCTTTCAGAACAAATTACACAGATCTGCTTCTTGACCTCGAAGAACTTATTTATAATTTAATACGTATATCAGGCATGAGGGCAAATATGGAAAGGACAGACAATAATTGAATTACCAACATTAAACAGATATACAAATAGGTTAGATTAAATATTTACTTTGCATGTGTGTTACCTTGTAAAGGGTAATTGCATTTTAGCAGCTGGTGAGTGTATGGGAACCATTTGAGTTTTATGTTTAGACAATAGAATCCTATCATAATGATTACAATGTAAACTGAATTTTGATGCTTTTATGAGTAAAGATGGACATTAATATCCCTATGAGGTTAATTTATAATATATTGGAAGAAGAAACTGTATACCTTGGATAAAATCCAAAGCTAGGCACCTCTGGCCAAATTAGAGCAAATGGAGCTTGTCTGTAGGACTCCACCATTAAAAAAAAAATGTGGATTCTGAAAAATATGTGTTTTTCATCAAAAGAAGGAAATAGGGTATTTGACAACATGCATTTGTCTACTGAATGTGATGGAATATGTGATGAAATATGTTTTGTCAATAAAATAAATTGCCAAACAAAATGTAATCCTTTCTGCAAATGCATTTAGTCTCCAAGATGAAATAAGCTACTTCCACAAAGCACATTTTTCCTTTGAATTATTTTAGATTTGCTGTCTATCAAAAACTAGGGAGAAAATGTGTTTTGTCAGAGACTGTATTTCAAGGTATACAGATAAAATATATTTAATTAGGAAAATAGACTCCGTTGTGGAGGGTCAGTAAATGCCTATAGTATATTGATGCAGTTTAAATGAGTCTATAATTTTTGGCCTGAGAGGCTAACTTCTCAGTCCAGTGTTAAATACATTCTTTTGTTTTCCTTCAATATTTAATTTTATTGTTTTTTGTGTTTTTCCCCAATATTTTAAAATTGATGTATAGTTGATTTACGGTGTTGTGTTATTGATATATATACACATATGTATATATGTATACACATTATTTTAAAATATTCTTTTCCATTATGGTTTATCATAGGATAGGATATTGAATATAGTTTTCTTTGGATGCATTCTTGAAAGCATTCAAGTGATACCCAGATGGTCCTTGAGTATATTCATAACACTTTTATTATACCATGTTATCATCAGATCACTGAAAGAGTTAATTATGATTAATTAGGTTCTTTTATTTTTTTTCATTTTCCCCCTGCTCTGTGAATTGTGCTCTGTGAATTGATCCCTTGCCCCAAGGCTCCTGAGGAAGTTTAACTTACATAATTAATTAATGCAGTTTAACCCTTCAAAGGAGAAGGTAATGGCAAGCCACTCCAGTACTCTTGCCTGGAAAATCCCATGGATGGAGGAGCCTGGTAGGCTGTAGTCTGTGGGGTCGCTAGGGGTCGGAAACGACTGAGCAACTTCACTTTCACTTTCATACATTGGAGAAGGAAATGGCAACCCACTCCAGTGTTCTTGCCTGGAGAATCCCAGGGATGGGGGAGCCTGGTGGGCTTCTGTCTATGGGGTCACACAGAGTCGGACACGACTGAAGTGACGCAGCAGCAGCAGCAGCAACCCTTCAAATGTGACTCCAACACCCCACCTTATTTTACATCATTTTAGATCTCTGGTTAACAGCCTCTAATGCTATATAGTGGACAAGTTGATGTTGAGTAATTAAGTGTTAAGTTAGGATAAAGTATAATTTTTAGAAAAGGGATCAAAAGAGTGACATGTGTGGCAGCAATTTTGAGAAGAGTAAAGTGTTAGAAATGAAAGATGATGTGAATGGGAAAGGTTTATTTGGTCTTTTTCCTCCTATTCTTTTTTTCTAATAGGATCATACTTCCTCACTTGTGGTATCTGCTTAATATTTAAGGATTGAATGAGATAATGTCTACAGAGTTCTTGGCTCCTTGCCTGGCACTCGTTCTATATTGATTTATAATATGCCAGTATTAAATAAACATTGTCCCATGTGGTTCTCATACTGTCCTCTTTCTGAACAGGTATCATTTATTTCCATTTTATGGAAGAGTTAACTGAAATTCAGAGGGTCACGTAGTGATGGACCCGAAGGAGGAATTCATCTCTAATGCTGGGTGAGAAGGATTGTCTAGGGAGAAAGCAACGTTTGAACTATATCCTGAAGCATGAGGAGGAAATAAAAAGGCAGGATCTGCATGGTAATGCTGAATGTAGGTGGCTTGTTGAGTGTATTGTTAATCACTGTGTTGCCAGGGAGAAGGGCTTAATTTATCAGGAAATGAAGCTGGAAAGGTAATCTGGAATCGTAAAATACCGTATGTACTGAGAAATTTTCATTTAATTCTAGAGGGACTGGAAGCAGATGACTCAACTTGTATTTTAGAGAACTAGTTTAAGTGATGGGGATTCGAGCAGGGAAGAGACCTACAGGAAGGGTGTGTATCAGTGTATCGCTGCTGTACTCCAGGTGAGAGACAGTGAAAACTAGAGCTATGGAGAGAGATGAATGAGATAGGAGAAGGATCTCAAAGACATTAGTTAGGTGAATTTGGGAATAACTGCAAAGTTGCATCGGAGAAGGCAATGGCAACCCACTCCAGTGTTCTTGCCTGGAGAATCCCAGGAATGGGGGAGCCTGGTGGGCTTCCGTCTATGGGGTCACACAGAGTCGGACACGACTGAAGTGACTTAGCAGCAGCAGCAGCAGCAAAGTTGCATAAAGAAATGAAGCCATTAATATAGACAAAAATGCAGAAAGAAAATAGTTGATGGTGGAGGAGATCTTGTTTTAAAAACTTGTGCATAGTTTTTTTGTTTTTTTTTTTTAAGATATTAATTTATTTGGCCGTGTTGGGCCTTAGTTGCTGGCATGTGGGATCATTCTTTCCTTGGTGGTACATGGATTCTCTGGTTGGGGCATGTGGGCAAACATGTGCTGCCTGCATTATAAGGTAAGGTGATTCTTAACCACTGAACCACCATGGAAGTCCCAGAGCTATTTGGTTTTGAAAGAGTCCGTCACGACTGAGCGACTGAACTGAACTGAACTGAACTGAATGTAACTGCAAGATAAATGGGCAGATGTGTTATTAATATGGATCCTGAATCCAAGAGAAAGGCTAGGGGAAGGAATAAAAATTTGAAGGAGGCTTGTTATATTTGTTTTTGTGATTGGTGATATATGAATGAAATACCTTTATAAGACAGATTTTATTTTATCTTATTTTTTCAATTATGAAAATATGATAACACTTGGAAAATAAAGAACAAAGTTACATGTAGTTCCACTATATATTGCAATTTTTTAAGTAAATAAATTGATTTTTAGTTGGAGTTTCAATATCGAGCTCTCAAAGATTAATAGAATATACAGAGAAGTAGAAGGATATCCATTCCGTTGCTCAGTCGTGTCCGACTCTTTGTGACCCCGTGGACTGTAGCCTACCAGGCTTCTCCATCCATGGGATTCTCCAGGCAAGAATATCGGAGTGGGTTACCGTTTCCTTCTCCAGGGGATCTTCCCGACCCAGGGATCGAACCCCGGTCTCCCGCATTGGAGGCAGACGCTTTAACCTCTGAGCCACCAGGGAAGCCCAATAGTAGACCTGAAAAGTTCTGTGAACCAATTCAACATAATTAAGATTTATACAATTTTCAAACAACAGCAGAATACAAATTCTATTCAGTTCCGATAGACTATAAACCAGGAGACACTGAAACATCTCCAGGCACATAAGATCAAGTAAAAAATTTTCATGGTCTAAGTGTATTGAAATCATGCCAAGTCTGTTATCTTATCACCATGTGATTATATTGTAGATCAATAACAAAAGATATTTGAAAATAACCCACATATTTTCAAATATGTGGTGTGACATTTATCAAAAGAGATCTTTGATTTAGCCATTGAAAGCCTGAATAAAGTTAGAAGAATAAAAAAACGCAAAAGGTAATTGCAGAGAAGAAAGCATTTAAATGAGAAATTAATACTTAAAAATCCCACATATTTGGAAGTTAAATGTCCACTTTAAATGATGATGTATTAAGAAGCCATAACAAGGAAAATTAGAAAATATTTGTAATAGAATAAAAATGAGAAGAGAATTTATCAGAATTTGTTACATGCAGCTGAAGCTGCTCAATACAATTAAATACAATGTGGAATCTTGAATAAGGTATGAAAACAAATAATGGACACTAGCATAAAGTTTTGTGGAATTTGAACAAAATCTTTAGTTAATAATACCATAACATATGTTAAATTCTCATTTTGGGTTTATTTTTTTTGCAACATAGTATTTCATTATATTCTCAGACAAATTTTAGTTAATAGTCAAGATAAGGTATCAAAATGAAGTTTGACAGGTATTTAAGTCTAACTCTCTTGTGTTCTTCTCACTTGTACTGGATAAAAATTGTTAAGAATGTACCAGGCCCAAGGTTAAAATGTACATGAATTATCTTAGTTAATTCAAAAACTTGGAGAAATCTCAGGAACTGATATTAATGTTTCCATTTCCCAATGAGAAAACTGAGGCTTAGAGAAATTAAATTAATAACCCAGCAGAGAAAAGGAGTTGGAGTTGGTAATGGACAGGGAAACGTGGTGTGCTATAGTCCATAGGGTTGCAAAGAGTCAGACACGACTGAGTGACTGAACTGAAATGAGAGAACAGGAATTCAAATCCTTGTTTATCTCAAAGTCTGTTCTCTTAAACTACATCCCATAAGGAAAAGTTCAAATCTAATTCAACTTCACTGCATCCACTTCTCAATGGCAACAGTTGGACTTTCATGGAAAGCCTAGCCTCTTCTTGATGTGAAATTATTTACAATGTTGACTTAAAAATTGCACAGCAGGAGAGTTGTGAGCCAGCTTTTAGTGGGGACAAAATGAGGACTATCACCCTGGAGATAGCATTTCATATATCTTTGAGAGACTGCTCCACAGAGGTAGGGGCAAATGTCAAAATATATGTGATTTTGGTGACGGGGGAGTACATGCAATCAAGCACATATTTTTTTGCAGGTTTCTTTTAGTCTTGTGAAGCTTTCTGCTAGTCATGAGGAGCAGTCGTCACCATGAAGAATTTTAGTGCTTTTCTAGATGGGGGGAAAGATAAGAATTTGGGTTCATAAAATCGGCTCCTGAAAATATCTAACAATCTGAAGACCTGTTCTGCCAGTTTTTGCCCTCCAGCACAGAGTACCTCATTTCTGCTCTCCATCCTGAACTTCTTTCAGGGGTGTTGAAAATCAGCAGTTGCAGCCGTACCTGATTTAATCCTCGTAGAGGTAGATGGCAAGGGCCAAAGGCAAGTGGCCAATTTGTAGTTGATAGCAACTATCCAGCAGAAAGCAGACAATAGATATTTATTCCAATTTTTTTCCCCTCATATCCTTCCCTCTGTCTTGACCCTTCTGGCACCCCTTCTAGATATTATTTAAGACCCACAGTGACTCTGCTTTCATTGTAGACACTGATACACATTATTTCTCTCCTACTTGACAGTAGGCATTTTGAATCTAAACATTATCTTGCCTTTCTCACAATAGGTAGAAGAGGGCCTTTCACTGTGTTAAGTACTCCGCTTGCCTTGCCTCATTTATAATTGAATGAGGTTACTCTGTAATTTTCTCCATTTTTAGAGAAGTACATAACTCAATCAGTAACTTACCCAAGGATTCATAAAGAGTTAAGTCATAGGTGAGGCTATGAACCCTTGTCCAGAGCAAGAAGAGTACTAGGTGACTAAATGGCTTGCACACAGTAGGACCTCATCCTTGCAGGAACAAATATGAACAAAAGCACTGTTTCCATAGGTAAGACTTTGGGGGCATGAACATTAGTTCTGTTATATGGCAGAGGTTTTTTTTTTTTTTCTTTTAATCAGTGCTCACGGTAATAGGATTCTGTCTAATATGACTCATTTCAGAGAAGACTTGAATAAAAGAATTCAGTAATAATGCACCTAAATTTAAAGTCAGTATTCTGGAGTATCTGAAAGGCACGCGTTCATTACTTAATCTTACCAATCCAAATAATGAACAAAGGAGTCCACAACAGAATTATAGAGATTGTTCCAAGCTTAGAGGCTAATTTGATTTTCTATGGAATGTTAAGAAAGGGTTTTAAAGAATTTTTAATGAAAGGCAATTAACGTTGAAACCTTCATTAATGGATAGTTGAGAAGAAAAACTGGACTTCTTGCTGAGTTTTTTACTTTTTTCACTAATTGCAAAACTTTATGGTATTTTTACTGTATATTGGAAAATAGTAAGGCACTATCTGTTTAAGCCAGCTAGACCTTATGGGCAAATAGAACACTTTTAGGGGCTTTTAATTTTTTTTTTTTTTTTTAAGTAAAGAGGACAGAGCCCCCAAGAACTAATTATAACTGAACAGCTCTCATTTGATAAAATGGATGCGGAGTAATGGAATGTTCACTAAGAAACACTAATTTTGACACAGCTTAAAGGATTCTTGAAACTATTATTTGTTTCCTCATATTAGTATGCATTGACCAATTTTTCATACAACACAAAGTAGATATTTTATAAGAAAACTATAAAGAGCAGTACTGAACACTGAACAAAAAAAAGAAAGATATTGCTTATGAATGTTGGTTTCTTGATTCTAAATTCTCTAAACTCTTTAAATACAGTTTATTGCTCACTTTAACCTTAATGACTAAAATGATTGGAACATCCATTCTTTGGTTTTTCATTATTTAGTGTTGGTACGAGCATTTTACAAACTTTGCCCTAGGAATATTAGCAACTGTAATGTTCCCGGTTTCTTACCACACATGTGGTCCTTAGGGCCTTAGAGTGATGGAAATAAAGACAGAAGTCTTTTGGCTGGCAGATTATTAGAAAATTTTATTGGCTATATGGTATACCCTCATGCCATGAAATTAGGGTCTTATTTCTTGCCTTTAAGAACAATGTAAATAAATTTAATAAGCTCCAGAATTAGATGAAAGTTTCTAAGTTATCTCCCACCAGTTTCTTGTGCCATTACCAAGATAACTAGCGACTTTATGGCAGAGCAGTGGTGGGGGTTAGGAGCTGACGATCTCCCCTCCAAAGATATAATTTGTCATCCAGTCTGTCCTGTTGGTAATCTTTTTATATGTTGTGTTGTCCATCACTAACTAAATCTGGTAACAAATCTCAGACATCTTAAATTTTAGATTTGATATAACAGATAAGTAAAACAGTTTTCATTTTGCTTTGCCATCTCTCACCTTGTTTACTGGGGTGTAGCAGTGTTCTTGCCTGGAGAATCCCAGGGATGGGGGAGCCTGGTGGGCTGCCGTCTATGGGGTCACACAGAGTCGGACACGACTGAAGCGACTTAGCAGCAGCAGCAGCAGCAGCAGCAGCAGTGTTAAAGAACTAGAGACATGTTAATTCCAAAATATAAAGACAATATAAAGACCACTGGAGACATATGTAGGTGTCTAAGCAGTTAAAGCCATCCCATCTTGAGAGGATCCACAGGAGTAAATAAAGAACAAACCAATGTTTGAAAAGTCATTCCTCCCTCCAAATTAACTGCTCATCTTATCATGGATGGTAGTTCACCAGGCTCCTTTGTCCATTGAATTTTCCAGGCAGAAATACAGTAATACTAGAATTCATTTCATCTGAATATATCAAGACCTAATGTACATATTGGAGGAATTCAGCCCATATATTATGAAATGCTCTGGTTAATTGATTGTCATTTAAGTGCATCATCGGAGAAGGCAATGGCACCCCACTCCAGTACTCTTGCCTGGAAAATCCCATGGACGGAGGAGCCTGGTAGGCTGCAGTCCGTGGGGTGGCTAAGAGTCGGGCCCGACTGAGCGACTTCACTTTCACTTTTCACTCTCATGCATTGAAGGAAATGGCAACCCACTCCAGTATTCTTGCCTGGAGAATCCCAGGGATGGGGGAGCCTGGTGGTCTGCTGTCTATGGGGTCGCACAGAGTCAGACATGACTGACGTGACTTAGCAGCAGCAGCAGCAGCAAGTGCATCATATCAAAGAATTTTCCAGAATAAATTGGAAATAAGAATATCTGAATGCCACCTCTGCCAGCTTTATTACCTTGATGATTCTTTAACTTTCCCCCCAAACTTTAAGCTTTTTATTTTGTTTTGGGTTATAGACGATTAATGCTGTGGTAGTTTCAGGTAAACAGCGAAGTGACTGAGGCACACATACCCATGTGTCCATTCTTCCCCAAACTCCCCTCCCATACAGGTTGCCACACAACACTGAGCAGAGTTCCCTGTGCTATACCGAAGGTCCTTGTTGGTGATCCATTTTAAATATAGCAATATGTACATGTCCATCGCAAAGTCCTCAACTTTTTTTCTTTGACTTCAGATCTTCCCTGTTTAAATCCATGTTCTCATGAGCTGAGACTAGACTGTCTTTTTTTTTTTATAATCAAAACATTTTCTGAAGCTCAGAAAAAGACACAGGATCTCTCCATAATGGAAAATTTGTGTACAATCATTGCTCATGTGCATGTTTTCTTATATTTGAAGATTTGTACTTTTATTGTGAAAAGAGAAATATGGCAGAAAACACAGAAATATAGCAGGCAAATGCGTTCTTGCCATTGCTTGGTTTTCTTGCATAGCATCGCTGCTTCTCCGTTCTCTCTCTCTCTCTCCAAAGACATAACTCCTAGAATAGGCTTCATTAGGAGAGATGCAAAGAAACAGAATTTTGAATGACAAAAACTGCTGAATTTATGTTTTCTTAGTGTTTAAATATATTATTTTAAATAATGTTTCAGAAATGTTTCATTAACACTCCCCCTTATATTTTGGTTAATCTAGATATAGCTGTTATGTACTGTTCTCATTTATGAATAATGTCAATAATTTGTCTGTTGTAGTTCTTTGATAATCTGGAGAGCAAAATATTGCATACGGGACCTTGAGTAAGATCTCAATACTGCCACTTTTAACTATTCATGCATTTAAGTATTCGAGTTTTAATCTGTGCTAGGGTATAGCTCTTGTTCACTGACAATGATAATAGTAGCGATCATTGTTATAAAATTAAAACCTAGTGCATTCATTAAACTACAAAGAAAGAAACCAAAGTGACATCCTATGGTATCAATTCAATCAAGGATCAGTGTTGTAGGAAGGGAAGGCTTATTGAACTAGCAAAATCGGTAGGAATTCATTGTCATATACTACAGATAAGAGATGACCCAAGTCCCCTCTCCAGGGTCAGATTTGTCATCTGTCCTATAATTGGTGTCCACATTTATTGCTGTTTGTATTAAGATATATACCCAGCCTGCATTCCAAACAACAAATGCAGATTTTTGGTACTTCATTTCCATTCCTTTCTTTTCTTAAATCACCAAAACCATAAATCCTATACATTTTGAGCAAATCTTCTATTCTGAAATATAACTTTTTTTTCATAGTAGAAGAGGTGTGATGATTTTATGAGACTGTTTCATATACTAGGACAATGAAATTATTACCTTAACAAGTTGTTTATTAGCTGTTGTTTCTATTTTCTTATATGCCGTATCCAAATTACTAATGTAAGTGATATGTTCCCTTATTTTTGCATTAGATTTATTAATTTGTTCACTTGACCATATGTTTGTATGCCTGATGTGAACTGGATATCAATTCCCTTGTCACTTTTTTCTTTATTCTGCCATATTGTGAGTTGACACCAAAATACACACTGCAAAATGTATGTTAGACTGGGACATTAAAATGATTGACAGTGAACTTGCAGGGCAAGGAGGAGGCTAATCCATATATGACACACAGAAGCTGTTTTCCTGGCAACAACTTCATCATTGTTTCTAAACATGAGAGATGAGTCAATGTACCTAAAAAATCATTCAGGTAAACAGCAAAGAATTTTGTTTGGCAGGGCATGAATACCATAGTCTTTCTTCTCACTTCACTGTGGAAATGGAAATAGATTCTTCCCACCTAGATTAATAGCTGTTTTAATTCAATAAAAGATGTGTAAATCTTCAGCAGTTTCTTATTGAGTCAGTCCTTTTGTATGTATGCAATAACATCTCAGAGTAGTTAGAATATAAGTCAGGCCCTTGGGGAAAAAAATTCACGTGCATTTGGAATACAGGCTGGATATGTAGCCACCTTTTGGAGGTAATAAATTGTTTTGCGAACAAGTTGAAATCTGATGATAGCCTCTATCAAAAATTTAGGTCCAATATCTCAAAATGTTCGATATTTCACATTACATGAAGAAACGAGAAAATAGGAGGCTAAGTTGGATTAAAAAAACCATATGAGGCCTAAGAAAAGACTGTTCCCAGATGGAATTCACTGAAGATTCTGTTTCTTTGCATTTTCATTATAATTAATTCTTTAATATTGCCAGTTGAATCTCACGAATTGAACATGTTCCAATCTATACAATCTGGCATCATGCTGCTCTTCTGAAATTCCAAGGAGCTTTCCTAAGGGAAGATTGGGAAATTCACAGTATGAATGGAGCAATTAGAGCAGAGGCGTGGCATCAAGAGAGATGGGCCAAATAGAGATAGCATCATGACAATGGCCTCTTTCCAAATACATCCTAGTCAAATTAACACATGGTAATAAAAGAGGAAGAGAAAGAGAGATGCTGCTCTTTGGAAAACAGCATAAATTAAAAATTTTAAATTCCATGGTCTTCAATCCATATCCTGGAAGAGTTGTTCACGTGGGGGAGTTGGAAGGACCATTAGATGAGTTGCTGAAATGTACAGGGTTTCAGGTAAGGGTACATGGGGGTCGAGGGGAGTGGGAACCAAGGAAGGGATCATTTCCTGGAAGATAAATTCTTAATCAGGGGCCTTCAGAGTAACTGAGGATGGAGAATTAGTGAAGATGGGAATTTCTCCAATTTTGGAGAAGAGAAATTCTATGAGTCACAAAGGGCCATGGGTATATGGGGTGGCAGAAGCTGTGTTACTTCATGACTTGCTCTAAGGATTGTCCTGAAGGCTTCTAGTATTCACTTTTTTAAGATGTAAAACACATAGGAAGTGTCAAACTCCTAGAACCTTATGTAAAATTCATGTAATCTTTTATCTTACCTATGACATTTTAATTGTAAAAGCAATACATACCTGTGGAAAATTTCTAAAACTAAAAGGGAATATTTTCCTGTCCCCATCCAAAGATAACTGTGGTAAACTGTCTTATCCTTGGTCCTAGCAGAATGGGAATGAGTACAGAAATGACAGGAATAAAACTCATTGACAAGTGTCAGTTTTATTCAGAAGCTTTATGAGGCGTCGATAAGACTGTGAGAACCAGTATGGACAAAGGATACCTCTGAGCAAGCTTGGTGTCCCCATTTTGCTTCTCTCAGGGATGTGGCCAGAAGAGACACGATGATCTGCAGCCTTTGTTAGCTCCAAACAAACAGGGCGTGCGTACTCAGTCACTAACTCATGTGGACTCTTTTGACCCCTTGGACTGTAGCCCACCTGGCTCCTCTGTCCATGGTGCCTAATCTTTAAACATTATGGCCACCACCCCACCAAAACCACCACCAAAAGACCCACATCAGTTCCAAGAAAGGCCATTATATTCCATTTATCTCTCAACCTACCTATCTACCGATCTATCCATCTATCTATCCATACTGGCAAAACTGATAGTATGTATACATTATTGTACTCTGCCCTTTCATTCACTTACTACTTTGAATATTATAGGAAAGACTCTTTCCTATAGTAAGACTCAAAAACATGGTTGTAAATTGTTCAGTTCAGTTCAGTTCAGTCGCTCAGTCGTGTCCGACTGTTTGCGACCCCATGAATCACAGCACGCCAGGCCTCCCTGTCCATCACCAACTCCAGGAGTTCACTCAAACTCACGTCCATCGAGTCGGTGATGCCATCCAGCCATCTCATTCTCTGTCGTTCCCATCTCCTCCCACCCCCAGTCCCTCCCGGCATCAGACTCTTTTCCAGTGAGTCAACTCGTCGCATGAGGTGGCCAAAGTATTGGAGTTTCAGCTAAAGAAGCAAAAGTAGACCTCACCATATTTTTATACATTTGGAGAAAAAAGCAGGATTTAATTGAACAAATTATCCTATTTAAAAACTTACTTGCTAAGATGTGAAGGCAAAATTGACTGAACTTTCCACTTGTATCAGGAAAATAATTATGAGTGTTTGATAGAGAAGATGCCAGTTAAAATTAGCTATGAGAGTGTATCTCTACAAGGAAGAAATACATAGTCAGAGGTCTTACTAATATAAGTTAAAATTCTTCATGAAAAAAATTTTGCAGAAAATATTTTAATTATTTTTTGCCTTTTTATTAAAACTTTATTTGCTTTCTTTTTTAAAATTTTACCTTCTGTCTTTTTTTGGGAACCCTCAACAGTGTCTATATTGTCTACTGAATAAGCCATGTTAATGGATTCCATAGATAATTTCCGAAGGTTGAAAAGGTTTTTGACTTCAGAGAAATTGAAGCAATTTTGAAAGAAGCCGAAGAAGTGTATATTAGAATCCTCCCCATACACATGAATAGTGGAGTGACATTTGAATTTGACAGAGAGTGAAAAGATCAAGTTGAAATGTGGCTCTTGAGAAGAGAATGCGGCCTCATCCGTGCCTTCTCTGTTTGCTGAGAGAAGAGATTCTGAAACTTTGAATGAGAAGGAAAGGGCATTAGCATCAAGAGAGAGGACAGGAGTCAACCTGGATTTGCAAATAACAAAGTCATCTCAGCTAAACTCCAGGAAGACCTTGAAGCTGAGATCCAAGATCACACACTTAAAAATGAGTAACTTTTGTTAAAGAAGAGTGTGTCGGTGACCAAAGTTGAATTTGCACAATAAAGGAGAGATCACAGAAAGGAGACTCTGAAGGAGTAAGGCTACCTGGGCTGGTTGTGGGAGTCTAATTCAGGAGGCTGGGATAGTCTCAGAGTCTATGAAATGATTTCTCAGAGGTGAACGACTTCCACTCACTGTGGCTTTCAAAAAAAAAAAAAAATCTGAGGGCACCTACATTGACATTTTATCTCCTTTAAAAGATAGCCTCTTCACTGCAGTGTGGATCTATTCTTAATAATAAGTGCTGCATTTCCTCCCTGGATTCTCTCCTTAAAATTCAGGGCACCCACTGTCCCTCAAGTCCCCGCCATTTATTCAGAGCTAAAAACCAGGATTCAAATTATAGCTTCAAATATCTCTACACTTGACTCACTTGGAATAAAGAATAATTCACAGGGAACTCTTCATGGAAATTCACCTCCTCAAAAGCTATGGTCTGTAGTTAGTTGGTTATAAATAGTATTTCTGTTTCTGTATTATTAGATGCCATTAGAATAAAAACACATTCTTGTATTATTTGGGAATCTAAAAATAAGCTTAAAAATAGAAAATAAATTATAGTGTAAGAAAAAATAGCATAAGCAATGTTGAAAAAAGAATTTTAATTAGGGAATGCATTAAACATGCTTTAGTAGTAATGTTTACCTATGATAAATAAAAGTGGTTAAGGAAGTTTAGCATGGTTAAGACAGCTTGGGTTTACAGGGTCATACCGCCTAGATGGAAGCCTACGTTTGGCAGGAAATAGCTGAGAGAGCTTGGGACAGTTCTGCGATTATAAAATTGGAATAGTAATACATGCGCACTAAGTGAAGTTGTTTTGAAAATGAACTGAGATACTTACAAGGCAATTCACACATCACCTGGCACTTGGGAAGGTCTCTCTGATAATGCTTGTTCCTACATGAGGCAGAGAAGGCCTGCCTTCTTAGGATTAGTTGAGATACTTTGAGAAGACGCTGTGATGAAATTACACATTCAGGAGATTAATGGAGGGAAATATCTGTGAAGGACAGGGGAAGGAGCAGGAGTGGCAGGGAAAGCTTTCAAATCATAATGTAGCTCCGACACCTGTGAAAGAAGAGGCGGAAGGCAGATGCAACTACTAAGAAAGTCTTAGACTGTGGCACAGTTGTAAGACAGCTAGGAACAGTTTGATGCAAAGTCCTCTTGCTAAAGTCTTCCTGTGAAGCCCTGTGCCCTACAGGAGGAGGCTTGTGCAGTCATTGGTTGGGAGCATTCCAGAAAAAGCAAGAACTCTGTGAATGTGGTTGTGGATCCTCTCGGATAGCAGTTAGAGATTTGCAGCCACAGGAAGAGAGGTGGGCAGTGCATTTTTGTGGCTACCGTGGCTCATCACTTGAGCTGGAGATTTGAAACAGTTGTTATAAGTCATTAGTTTATTCACTAATATATTCATTTACTCCAACATTTTTGTAGCTTTGTTCAGGGTTCCCTGCCTCTGAACCTCAATTTCTTCACCTATGAAATGGGTAAAATAATAGGTAGGACTCTTATTTCAGCACTAATTTAAAGATTTGTGATATTTATACGTGAAAACATTTTATTAAAATAGTGAAAAGTGTTTTGGAAGTGTAAAATAGACCTAGCCTTCTTCCTTTAGTTATTTTATAATTCACTAATTTCTTTCCATTGGTCCAGTCTTTCAATTAGCTTGATTTTTATAAGACAGTGTACCATAGCTAATTTCACATGAACGTATATATCTGTAAACACAAAGAGAGTCTTTTATCTTTGAAATTAAGAATTTAAGGTTTACCAATAGAATGGTTTATTTGATGGTAATTCTAAGTAGGGATGGTAGTGAATCTGTCCCTATTCCATACACAGTTTATGGAACCTGAGGAATTCAGTCTACTGAAATTGTGTTAAAGATGCTCCAGATTAGAAGCCAGGGATACTGTTAAGTACTGCATCAGTTGATCTTGACTGTGTTATGGAGCCTCACAAAATTATTGGGACATAGAAGGTCCTCAATAAGTATTTGTAGAATGATTCACAGAACCTGTTTGACCTGATTAACTTTTTGGCTTTATTTCTGTGATCTTTCATCATAGAAATGAAGGACCCTAAACAAAAATATGGTGAAAGCCCAGATTTGTCATGCTTGTGGAAATTAGAAAGAAATGGGTCTAGTATTTGGACCATATCTCTTAGAATCACAAAAACCACCAAAAAAATAATAGAATCTTGAGTGTTTGTCATCTAATTCTACTTTATTCTGGAGCAGATTTTCTCAACATGGGCCAGATAATTATTTGTTGGGGGTAGATAGGGGTTTCCGGATGCCTTGTAAGATGCTCAGCAACTTCACTGGCTCTACCCACTAGATGCCAATAGCGCTCCCCTCCCAACTTCCCAGTTGTGACAACAAAAATAATGTGTCTGGAATTGTTAAAAGTCTCCAAGGGTATAAAATTGTCCCCAGTTGAGAACCACTGTTTTAGAGTTTAGACAACCAAGCAAACTTTGAGAGTTTAAATAAGTCACCAAATCCCTTGGCAAAACTAGTGTCACAGTCTAACCCAAAGACTAAGAATCAGTTCTTCTTCTACTTTGGGGCACTGCCTCTGATTCAACGTGTGATTAAATGTGCCTCCAAGAAAAGTTGCTTTTATTTTTTCATGACTATTCCTGTTTATTCCTAGTGCTCTTCCAGTGTGCAGGCCATTTGACATCATACATCTTTTTATTGCATGGAAGGCAAGGTTTAATATTCCTTTCTATATTGGATTAAAAATGAAGTTCCTCTTGGAGGTGAAAGGGGCATGTTTTGAAGCCCAAAATTGACAGGGTAGAGAGAGTTCAACAATCTTTCTCTTAGGGACTGACTTAGAGATGTAGAATGCTTTCTTTGCCCAACTTACACTTAAATAGAAAAATGTATCTATACATGAAGATTTCTATATAAAAAAATGTCTGCTGAATACAGAAGACACCTCTCTAAAGTGGCAGAGAACAGAATGATCTTGTTGGGATGGTCAAGTGTAATTTCAGATAATTCTATATCAGGTTGCTGAGAACCCTTTTGGAAAGCTCTGTTATGTATTAGTGCTGTGTCTCAAAGAAATGGAAAATTAGTATTTTCTTTCCCAGCCTACAATTTATTGATCAAAGAAAACTTATTTTGAGCTTTGTAGTGTTGCGACAATCTGAAGCATATTAATAAAGAAAGAGAGTTGCTTCTTGGGGAGATAACCTTGATGACTGTAATTTTTCTCATGAGTATCAATGTGCTTATGTGCCAATATATCACAAGTGAAGGGGGAGGGAGGGAGCAGATGTTGCCTAGCAAGGGCAGTGCAGAGCTCTCTGTATTTTGTTTTGTCTCCTTTCAGCCTTTCTCAAGGAGTTCTCATCCTTCACTGTTTATTCTGGAGAAGGACTTGAGAAGTATTATAAGAAAACCCAGGCTTTTTGACTGCAAAAGTAGAAAGTGCTGACAAGGAGTTGCCTAGTGTTAATCATAGGGTCCACCTAATGCAGCCATCAGAGACCCCAACCGTGATTGATCCCTCTTTTCACATATGCACACATCCATTCCAAAAGTCACCTGTCACACATCCCTGCTCCCTGTCCCCTCTGCCCATTAACCTTGTCACCCTGTGCAAATTTCTTAGTTTCTCTCTGCCTCAGTTTCCTTATCTGTAATTGAGGAAATGAATAGTACGCAACTCAAATACAAATAAAATTAGTTGATGTTTTTAGAATATGTAGAAAATTGCCTGACACATAACAGATGTCACTATGTTTTTACATGAAAATAATCTATTCAAGTATTTAATATGCGTAAAAATAAAATAAATGCTCACTCAGTTTTGTCTAACTCTTTTCAATCCCATAGGCTGTAGTCTTCCAGGCTTTTCTACCCATGGAATTCTGCAGGCAAGAACACTGGAGTGGGTTGCCATTTCCTCCTCCAGGGAATCTTCCCAACCCAGGGATTGAACCCAGGCCTCCTGCATTGCAGGCAGATTCTTTAGGCACTGAGCCACCATGGAATCCCTAAGGTGAGGGATGCAGTTTCCACCAAGATACATAGCAAGTATATAATATGTCATGAGCACTCTGTGAGGTGCTGGTGACTTATTACAACAACCCAAAAAACCCATCAGAGACAGACAAACCTCCAAAGCAGGAAATAGGTCACAATTTAAAAATGCACTTTTGAGTTCCTATGTATTAAACACCTGGAGGCAACTGTGTTGGTCACTGAGGTGTTAGCGATAACGGTACTTCTGTGCTCCAAGAACTCTGTGGGAGGAGGGAAAGTGAAATGCAATTATAAGATAAAGTGACAAGTGATGTCATAAGTGTAGACACTGTAATAGGTTTCTATTGAGAAGCTCACATCTCAACCTGGGCAAGGGGCTTGAAGGTAGAGAAGACCTGCAGGGTAGGTGTGTGTGAGTAGCATTTTAGGTGAGGCAGGCTGGCTGGGTTGGGGCAGGAAGCACTGGCCACAGAGAAAAAGAAGTTAGCCTTGGAGATTAGCAAGGAGCATGTTAAGGAGGGAAATAAATGCCATGGCGTGGCTAGGTCAGGAAGGACTCTGCAGCTCAGGGTAAAGAGTGTAAGCACTACCTTAAAAGAGAAAGGAAGCCACTGGAACATTTTCAGTCAGGGAGTGATATGGATGGAGAGGCAGGAATTTTCATTGATAAACTATGGTCTCGTGTTGTGTGGAAGAAAGGCTGGGAGAAGGCCAGACTAGAAAATGCTGAAAACCCAAATTAGTAAGTCTCCACTGAAAGATGATGAGCCGTGAAACGCATCACCTTGAGAGCAATGAGGAGGTACAGATGGATATGGACATGGTTACAAGCAGGATGCCAACGAAATCATAGTGACTCTTATCTCAGAATAGGATCTTTTTTAATTTTGAAAATTTGTATCAATTGATTGATTAGCTGTGGTATGCAGGATCCTAGTTCCCTAAACCAGGGATCAAACCTATGCCCCCTGCCCTTGGGAGTACAGAGTCTGAACCACTAGACCACCAGGGAGATCCCTGGAATGGGATTTGAATTGAGAAAAAAAAGTACGAAAAGGAGGTTTACGTTTCTCATTGTGTTTCAGTGTCTTATCTCACTTTTCTCAATCTTCAGGAGGGAAAATGCATAATTAGTCATCAGATGTTGTTGTCTCTCTGAGACATTCATGACATCCTAGGACATTATAAACTTAGATTCCTTCCTAGTGCTTCTTGCCACTGTCTTGCTAGGTCCTGAGGTGTGGATAGAAATTTTGGAACTTTTGGTAAGATTATGATTTTCTTTGACTCTTTTCTTAAACCATAGATATTTGAGCAGAGCCTGAAAGGATCATTAGAAATCACTTGATAGCATGGTGCAGAAAAGTTTATAACTCAAATGCTATCAGCAAAGTCTTAATAGTGGCTGCTTGGAGTGCTGTGTCGACGAAGAATATGAGTCCCGTATGGCTGGGTGGAAAAGTGACAAGATCAACTAAAGATGCCCTCATGGGTGCAGCAGGGTGGAGCAGAAACACATGCTTCATATATCCATCTCTAGGATAAAGATACCAAGCCCGTAATATTAATGGACTTGACAAAGATCACTGATCCAGTTAAGAGCATGGCTGCAAAGAATACCATGTCACAGAGTTCCCAGGGCTGAGATACTTCGTTCATTTATTTATCATATTTGCCTAGAATGACTGCATGTCCAGATCACCTTTTCTTGCATTGTTTTTTTTAGTGTTAGACTTCCAACTTTTAACAAATGGTGCAAGTAAACCTATTTACAGGGAAGGAATAGAGACTCAGACATGGAAAATAGATGTGTGTACTTGGGGGATGGCAAGGGGGAGGTGGGATGAACTGAAACAGTAGCACGGACATACATAAGCTGCCATGTGTAAAACAGATAGCTAGTGGGAAACTGCTGTATAGTGCACGGAGCTTAGCTGGGTGTTCTAGATGACCTGGACGGATGGGGTGGGGGGAGCGGGGGAGGCTCCAGACGGAGAGGACATATGTCTACATATAGCTGATTCATTTTATTGTACAGCAGAAACTAACACAACATTGTAAAGCAACTCTACTCCAATTTAAAAAAAGAAAACATTGCAGACAAGACCCATGCTTTCATGGAGACCATCTTCCAGTGGGAGGTGGGTAGTACATAAGTGAATAAGGAGGGCACTATCAGATGGCAGTTGAAGATTATGGAAACAACAACAAGCTCAGACATGGTGGCGCGAAACAAAAACGTGGTACTGGGGCAGCCGGTCAGGAGATTTGCCTCAAAAAAAGAGGACTTTTTAGCTGACTTGAATGAGAAGAAAGAGCCTTTGGGGCCAAGATCTGACAGAGGAGATGACAGAAAGAACGCCAGGCAGTACAGAGAGACAGCGGAGACTTTAAGCTGAAAGGAGCGTGAGTGTTTGAGGAGCAAAAAGAAAGCCTGCAGGGCCAGGGCACCGTGAGTGAGCAAGACGGTAGGACCTTGGCAGGATGAGGGAGTCAGGCAGGGTCCAGATTATGTCCCCCCCACCCCCATCTCTCAGGGAGAAGAGTCTTGGGTCTTTCTCAGTGGCTCCAGGCAATAGAAAAGTGAGAGACTAACCCCTCATCTCCACTTGCTTAGTGCAGTGTGCTTTTGAAAGTCTCCAGGAATACATAGCTCTTTCTTTCTTTTTATAGGAAACTCCTTGATTATAACTGCCAAGATCAAACAACTGATAGGATCAAAAACTTTGCTCTATATAGATTAGAGTGGAAAATAGCAACCTGAATAAGTGTGTTTCCTTCAGGTGACCTTAGTAAAACATTCATGGGGTGCTGACAAGTACTTTGAATTTATACAATGGGGAACACAGTTTAAATACTTTGATATATTGCAAGCAGCTTCTTGAGAATCTCAAAAAAGATTGTGAAGCTCATTTAAATCTTGTACCAACCCTGTGAGAATTGGTAGGAAATAGCTATAGTTATATTTTATTTCCAGATGGATAAAATGAGGCAGAGAGATTAGATTACTTGATTTCAGATTTCTTCCCGTGGTCTTCTATTCAACCTCATGGATACTTTCCACACACCTTAATTGATAAATAAATCTATGGCTGAAACCCGAACTGTGGTAAAGCATCCCTAGGATTTTCAATTTTTGAGCCCTGAGGTCCCAATTTATGTAAGTACCTTGCTAATTATAAGTAACAAGTAAAATGAAGTGAATCTTTCAAGATTCATGTGCTCGAGTGTTATGCTAAGCCTATTGACTTTTATTTGGCAATTTTTTCCTAACTGTTTTCTGCAAGGGTTTACAGCGGTCAGCTTTCACGCTGCCCCATTGAATAGTTGCATGTATTCCATTAACTGCATTGTCCTTTCCATTTCTTCCCTCTCTCTCTCACCTCCCCAAGCTGATTGACCTGTTCCACACCTTCTGTTCCTTATAGGCAATGCTCTCAAGTGACAGCTTATGAGCCTAATAAATCCTGGCAAATGTGTAAATGGATGTTAATGGTCCACACTCCCCTTCAGCATAGCATGTATACACTTTAATGGAGACCTTTGATGGCTAATACCTAACTCAAAGGAATGACTAATGGCAGAATTAGGAAGCTATGTAGATTTGGAGGTCAACAGTGTAGCTAATTGAAAGTAATACATTTGGGGGAAGTCAAGGACTTTGTGTGCCCCTCAAATCATCAAGATATGCCTATTCCCCGAGCCAAATCTTATCCTAAAAGGTAGGTCTCAATGTACAGGATTTTATGGACCCTCAGGTGGTGTTTCTGACCTGGATGTATAAAACTGTGGGCTGTGCCTAAAATGTTTCTCAGCAAATTAGCAGAAACTTGTTGGCTTGAAGCTTAACATTCAGAAAACGAAGATCATGGCATCTGGTCCCATCACTTCTTGGGAAATAGATGGGGAAACAGTCGAAACAGTGTCAGACTTTATTTTTTTGGGCTCCAAAATCACTGCGGATGCTGATTGCAGCCATGAAATGAAAAGACGCTTACTCCTTGGAAGGAAAGTTATGACCAGCCTAGATAGCATATTAAAAAGCAGAGACATTACTTTGCCAACAAAGGTCCGTCTAGTCAAGGCTATGGTTTTTCCCGTGGTCATGTATGGATGTGAGAGTTGGACTGTGAAGAAAGCTGATCGCTGAAGAATTGATGCTTTTGAACTGTGGTGCTGGAGAAGACTCTTGAGAGTCGCTTGAACTGCAAGGAGATCCAACCAGTCCATTCTAAAGGAGATCAATCCTGGGTGTTCATTGGAAGGACTTATGCTAAAGCTGAAACTCCAATACTTTGGCCACCTCATGCGATGAGTTGACTCACTGGAAAAGACTGATGCTGGGAGCAATTGGGGGTAGGAGGAGATGGGGACGACAGAGAATGAGGTGGCTGGATGGCATCACCGACTCGATGGACATGAGTTTGAGTGAACTCTGGGAGTTGGTGATGGACAGGGAGGCCTGGCGTGCTGTGGTTCATGGGGTCGTTAAGAGTCGGACACGACTGAGCAACTGAACTGAACTGAACTGTATTGATGTGCAAAGTAATACCTGAGGAAGAAATGGAAAAGGAATCATTTATTATCTGCAGAATCATGTGTTCATCTACTTCAAAGAAAATTCTTATCTTTTGAGTTGAGAATTTTATTCCTATGGGATTCTTTCTAGAAACAGGCCAGATTCTGGTTGTTCTTGCTTCTCTCTTGCTGACCCATGATCTTAAAGCCTATTTTGAGTTGCAATAAGCCAGTGATGTAACTCATAAGGGAGGGATTCAGAATAAATGGACCCCTGAGATCCCTTTCCAGTGCATTTCCCAAGTATATACACCTGGGTACACCGGGATGTGTATGGGAAAACCCACTTTAAAAGGATGCCTCATATTCTACTCTAAAATTATATTTATTTAAGCTCCAAAAATATTGCATTTTTAATCTCCCAGTGTACTATTTTCTTCCTCAAAAGAATATAAATGAATTTTAAATCCCTCTTCCTGTTAAAGGTATATGTAGGTATATGCAGAAAGGAAACGATTCTGCCAAAAGTACAGAAGAAGAAAAATTATACCTAGAGCAAGTTATAGCTAGAACCACCTTCCAGAACTTTTAACTCATCAGTACTGAATTTTCAAATTCTGTTGAGAGAGGTAGATTAGTTAGATCATTTAATTTCAAATAAATCTGGTTTTAGCCTGGAATTTTAATCATTGTAAATATGTATTTCCAGGCCTTCATGTGTAATATGGACCAATGGTCCCTGTATGGAAAACAGCTTCAGATGCTATCACTTTTGTCTGGCTAAGAACACCGCCTGTCTGGGAGTGAAGCAATGTGCATTTCCCAAGGCTCACTATGTGATCTTGGGCTCAACTTTTCTCATGACCTCAGATTCCTCACCTGTAAGCCAAAGGGTTAGGTAACAGGTTATCTGTTGGGTACTTCTCATCTTTAAAGTGTTAGGATTCTAAGATAAAAGGAAAACCCATAAATGTTTTTATAAGGACAGAAAGGTGTTGCAATGTGCTATCCTGGGTCCGTCTCCCTAATATTAAGCTGTGACTCCCATAGCAATTTGTCTGTATGGTTCTGTTTTATGTGCATCTTGGGGTATAATTATTTATGTATTCGCCTTACTCCCCCTCCTAAATTGCAGGTCAAAATGAATATAAATATGATTTTATGTAAAGCCTTGCCTAGGATAGGCATCCAGCACACACACACACCTCCCCTGTATGGTTGCCTCCTACATTAATGATCGTGTGTGGCTTATAGAACTGGGCATCGGAGCTTTATTTTTAATTTCTGATATGCTGTTTTTTCCTTCCTTTGGTAAAACTTCCCTGAACATCTGTTATGAGCAGAGCACTGTGCTCGATGCTGTGAGGGTTATAAAGATTCCATTTCCTATCCTGGGGAGCTTCTAATAGTGGCAGTGCATGAACATCTGCATATGAGAGAGTCACCGATGTCAAGGGCCTGGGCAATGTCTGGCAATAGCCAGTGTTCAGTGAATGACAGCTGGTTTCTCCATCAGCTATGCATGCAATTTCTAGTGTTATCATTTTCATTATTTTTAGAATGGAAGATGGTTAAATGTGAAAAAAAACACACAAAAAAATCATCTTGTAATGATTAGACAGTGCTTCAAATGATGTGACTTTATCACAAGCATCTGCATTTGCTTAAAACTCTTTGGTGCTGCTTTGAAAAATGTACGGTGTTGGACCAGGCATCCAATCAGCTTTCAGGACAATGTCCAGAGTGGCTCCTGAGATAGCAATAGCAGCATCACTTAGGAACTGATTAGAAATGCGAGTTCTCCTCGTGTTGATCAGAAACTTCAGGATGGAGTCTGGCCATCTGTATTTATAATTTTATTTATTTATTTTTGGCTGTGCTGGGTCTTTGTTGCTACATGGGCTTTTCTCTCATAGCTGCAAGCAAGGGCTACTCTCTAGTTGCAGTGCATGGGCTTCTCATTGCGGAGGCTTCTCTTGTTGCAGTGTCCAGGTTCTAGGGCCTGTTGGTTCAGTAGTTGCGGCTCCAGGGCTCTAGAGCACAGTCTCAGTAGTTGGGGCACATGGGCTTAGTTGCTCCTTGGCCTGTGGGATCCACCTGGATCAAGGGTTGAACACGTGTCTCCTACATTGGCAGATGGACTCTTTCCCCCTGAGTCACCAGGGATGCCCCCAGCCACCTGTATTTAAATAAGCCTCTGGGCGATTCTGATGTGCCCTAAAGTGTGAGAACCACTGTTGCAAGATGTTGGTAGAGCTGTGATGAATGGACCTGGGGAGGAGAGTGGCAGCGAGATGCCAAAGACGAGAATGGATTGAAAGAAGAGGGATTTCATAACCCCCCACACTCACAGACTTACAGCTTGCAGAGGGCATCAGTCATCAGTAAGAGAAATTCACAGTCACAGGCTCTGATGTGTGCTGCAAACCCAAAGTATGGGTGCAGGCGTGGCCTGTTCCAGAGAGAACTGAACGTCTGAGATTTGGTCCAGACCCAGTCAGAAAGGAGTGTGAGCAGAGTTGGTGCCTTTGATGCTGTGTAGGTGTCAGGAGACCCTAAATCTGTTTGATTCTCATAGAGAGCCATGGAGCCTATCTAATAAGATACTTTTGTATAATTCTTTCCCCTGTACTTTTCTTGGAGTTAGTGGCCATAGCCTCTGATTTTTCTTAAGCTGACTCATGACTTTAATTATCCCTATAGACATGTGTAAATAAGTGTATACAGAACTATTTGTCAATGACCAGAATATTCAGAATGCAGCTTGCTTGGTACTATTGGGTGATGATTAATTTGGATTAGATACCAATTCTGTACTAGGCACTACCCCTAGTTCTTTTTACACACAATTTCTTAATTAATTCTCAGATTTCTTCAAGTGAGAATTACTAATTCTACTGAAATGGCTCAGTAAAAGGTAAATCACTTGTCCTGTATCACACTGCTAAGAAGGGACAGAGGAGGCTTTAATCAGGCAATCTGTCTCCAGATTCCTCTCTCAACCCCTACGTGACAAGTTCATGGGATCAAATACATTTCTAGTTGAAAGTATGTGCACAAGCAGGGAATGTGTACTTTGTCTTGACCTGTGTGTTTCCCGCCCCCAGACTTCTCATGACTAGGAAGATATCAGGTGCCATAGTTAATTGGATTTGAAGCATCCTCCAAAATGTCATACACATATCCAGAGCAGTTGAATTCTAACAAATATAGATATAGAACTTGAGCCAGTCCTAAAATATGGCAAACCAGGACATAGATATGAGGATATAAGCGTGGGTTTGGGGAGGCGAGCGTTATAAATAGACGATCAGGCATATTTCAGGGCGGCTGCAGCAGCAGCAGCCACTGGGAAAGAAGGAGGAGTCTCTACCAGCTGGCACAAAACCGATCCTACATATTCCCTCTTCAACTTCCAGATTCTCTATTTCTTTGCAACTGGTTAGGCTGTCCTTTCTGTTGTCATGTGTTTGCCTCAGCTTGCACTTTTGTGACTTCTTTCCTCCCTTTAAATATTCTTGATGTTAATTTCATCTTTATGTTAAATGATATAAATAAAATCAGAAAAAAAGCACACGATGTGTATTTCCACAATTGCTCATCCCTCTTTACCCATTTGAGATGAGAAAGAAGTATAAACTAGAAAAATGCAAACAAAAAGAAGCATTCATATCTAATAGTAAGAATGCTGACAGTGTAATAATTATTAATAAAAACAAATATACCTGGAACAATATCACCGTACAGAATTGCTTGGAATGTATTTGCAAATTTTAACTTTTTGTTGGTTTAGTTTCTAAGCTAAACCATATCCATTTTATTTTACCTTAAAAAACTACATCAAAGAAAACCCTGAGGATTATCATTTTAAATTTCAGTTGTAACACAACATTGTAAATCAACTGTACTTCAATTAGAAAAATGTTTTAGAAACTAAATTTCAGTTGTGCAGTGAAGGAAAATTTTAGGCAGTCACATTTCCCTGGCACATTGGGTTTATTAAGTGCCTAAGATCAGCTTCTGTGCATGGTTATAGCTCTAGACTATTCTCATTTTGACTTATATTTTTATGCATAGCTATTTTGATAGTCCCTAAAATCAGTGCATTTGTGGTGGAACCATGAATTCACTACCTGTAGAAGTGAATTCACAGGTGCATTTTCTTCACTTGCCTTTACGCCTAATTGAAAACTGCCTCAGGACATGAAACTTCCAAAGCAGGGTGACATGCCGCTACCAAGAAGGCATCTTTGACCAAGAAAGGCAAATACTTTTGATTCAGGCCAAGAATAAGTATTTGGTTAGTTTAGCAGAAGGAGAAATGTTTCCCAAATTTGTTACTTTTTGCAACAATGTTCCCTTTTAAGAACTCAGCTCTCAATGAGAATTAAAGGTTTTCAAAACTGAGCAAAGGCAATTGTCTATAGGAGATTCAAAAAGCAATTTGTATGCAGCTTTCCCAACAGCAAATAGCTTTACTGAAAACAGCACTGCTTTTATTCACTTTCTTTAAGTATGCAGGTTATTAATACATTTTGAAATTAATAGTTTGGAAATTTTCATACCTTTCTAACTAGGAGTCAGTAGTACATCTCTACCTGCAAGAATGACTTGATGCATTCATTTTACCAACAATGAAAGTGTCATTTAGAAAGCCATTTAGAACAGAACCTTAAAATTAACATTGTGACCCTACAAGGAAACATTAAATGGGTTGAAAAGTAATGGTGTTGAAAAGGAAAGGCCTGCCTTTAAAGTACAAGTTTAAAAAAAAAAGAAAGAGAGAAAAAAAAAGCCACTAATGAATAATTACTTTAATGAGCCTCTGGTCTCAGGGCTGCTCACATTCACTTGCATTAATGCTGTGAAATGTTGGATGGTGTGAACACATTAAAATAGTCATTTTAGTGCTTTTTTGTTCAACGATGCAGTGGCATATCCCAAACTCCTCCATGAGGTGCTCTTTGGCAATTGACCTTGTCACCAAAATACTAGTGCTGCCCAGGCAATCATTCTAGACACTGCGGCTGGAAATAACCATTAAGTCCTTAGACATACTTGGAATCCTCTAGCCCTGTGGCACAGGGTCTCTCCCCATAGAAGACATTTTAGCCAAGCAGTTAATGCTGAAGACACCAATGCATGATGCTGTGTACAAATATTATTTTTGCATAGACTTCATATGCTTCTAAGTCCATATATGTTAACTGAGTGAAAAGAGAGTGTTAAATGACCTGGACAAAAACTTGGTACAGTGTCATCCATAATAAAAAGAAAAAGGTAACTATTATGTAAAAAGTTATATTTCCTAGCCTGGCTTACAAGGTCCACCATGAACTTACCCAGTTTACTATGAGAGGTTATTGCATACCATTTTCCTTCCAACTCTTGCCTCTTCCTTTATGTTCTGGCCCAGTGGAGTCTTAAACTTGAATCACAAATGTACTGGAAGGCTTGTAAATCCAAACTGCTGGGCTCATCCTCAGAGTAATGATGGATTCAAAAGTTCACAGGTAATGTTGATGCTGCTGGTCTATAGACCACACTTTGAGAAGCACTGGTCTCATCTACTGTGTCTAGAAAATGCCACTGTTCCTTCTATACCAGAAATGTTGACACCAAGTCTCTGCTCATAGCACCTCATCCAAGTCCTTGCTAATTTCTGTAGCCAGAAGTGGCTTTTATTTCTTGCTCTGTCACCCTATAACCACCAGTTCCGTTTGCTTCTGTGGTGCTCATTCCCTTGCACGTTGCACTTTCATCTACCCATTTGTACCATGAAGTCTTCCCAGGGCTCGGAACATGCCCTTTCCATCTTTGTAACATCAGGGTCCTATGTGTTGCCTGGCAACAGAGTTTACTAAATCAACTCTGCTTGAATGAATGAACAACCAAACATTCATCCCTTTTGTTGATCCCTTTGCTTTTTTAGGAGTAGTTTTCTCCTCCAGAAATGCTATTATTGATTGAGAATAAGTCCCAGTCTGTTCTTCAAGACCCTGGGCTAGTATTTTTAAGTCACAAAACTTGCCCTAACCTGCTGGAATAAGCATTACTTCCCCTAGACACTCATTGCTCACAAGTGTTGTTTGCTCCTTCTACCGACTGAGTTGTTTTTTTTTTTAAGTACTGCAGCTATACCTTATTGATTTCAGTGCCCGTGGAACCTCGTCAAGTGATGGGAGTTAGGAACCTCTTGGGAAAGGTGTGTGGAATGAGGGAATGGGGAAGAGAAGGTTCTGAATGAAGGCAGCCTTGTTTGGGAAGCTAACTGAATTCATCACTGGTGTACTGAGCTCTCCATTCCCTTCCTGGGAGCCTTTCCAAATATCTTTCAGAATCCCAGTGTGCCCTGACCCTGCCACGCTACAGGCTGTATGAGACACGGAGAGTGTAGTTAGAAAACTACTATTAAAACGCAAGCAAAATAAGAAACACCCCAAATTAAGCAATAGCATGAGAACGAGTTGGAGGTGCTACTGGAAGGAGAATCATGATGGAGACCATCTCTAAATTGACCAAATACTGAGCATCATGGCCTGGGGTGAAAGGGAACTGTGTTCGGATCATAACTTTGCCACCAGTCTTGTGCTTTTGTATTCTCAGCGTTGGTTTTCTTATCTGTAAAAAGGGAATACTAAATTATTATGGATATTAAATTAGGTGATGCATGCAAAAATACTTAGTACAGTGCTTGAAATATAGAAAGTATGCAAGACACAGAGCCATGTGGGTTAGCTGCGATAAAGTGTCAGTGATTAATGGACTTAGGCTATGTCATTGACACAAAGGTATGTGATTTTGTTATTTATCTACAAGGAGTTTACAGAACAGTTTGGTGGGAAAAGTTGACCATCCCCAAAGAAGCCTTTGGTTATACGTTGTCTAGTATTTATCACCAAGTAAATAATCCAGTGCAGGTTTTAATGTGCTTGGAGTTCATGAAAAGTAGTGACCAGGGATGGAGGGCTTGGTTAATAATTATGCTCCATAATATATCATACTTGGGGAGCTGGAAGTTAAGAATTAATTGAAATATGGGAAATAAAAGGAAGGATCTGGGACTTTAGAGTTTTCTAGCATGTAAGATTCCATGTGTATTACTGCATATTGCTATAAACACTTATCCTTCAAGGATATGTCGACTGAAAAAAATGCACAACCGAAAAATTGATTATGTTATATTCAGTGGACAAAACTGGGGATTTAGGCCTAAGACTCAACATCTCAGGTAACTCTGAGGGACTGCACTGAAGAGGCGAGGGGGGAACCGTGGTATATGGGAGATTTTGCAAAAAAGACCAGGTAGTTGGAACATCAAAAGATTACTGTTGATTAAGGAAAACCAGATATCTCAAGTTAATGAATTTAGCACTTTTCTGTGTGGGGAAAGATGCAAAGCCTAGTCCCATTGAAATCATTCCTTTGACATGCACCTCAGCTATCTGGAGCTGGTGTCCTGTACTTTCTCATCCTAAGTCTCCTCAGGGTGCACCATCAGAGATGGCTGCAGTGGCTGACCGCTAGATGGGGGTGGGGTGTCAAGAACCTGCCTCTCCCCTGAGTCCCCTCAGGGCTCACTGATGGGGCAGCTGTAATGTGATGACTTGATGGTGGCAAAAGCCTTGTTTACTGATATGGCAGGCAGTATATTTGATTCACAAGCATAACAGTATAAACTCAATTAGATGGCTTGGACATAAGTAACATTTGAGTTATCTGAACCCAATGTACAAAGAGTAGGCCCATGAAAAGAATGACATAGGAATTTTAATGGATTTATACAAAAATAGAAATATAGATCAGTAGGTATGTTTTCTTTTATAATATGCAGATATGCCATTCAGGAAAGATTTCCTAAGCCTCTCAGTTTGGATAGACATAAGTAATAGGAGTGAACACATACAGTGTTGACCACACGTCCAGCCTGGGTCTGAGTCCTTTTATATTTATGAAGCCATGCAATCCTCAGAACAATATCTACTCAGCATGAAGTAGATACTGTTACGATCCTTAATTTATGGATGATGTGTTGAGACATAGCAACATTCAGGTATTCACAAAACCCCATGTGAACCCAAAGCAATATGGCCTTTGAGTTCATATACTCAAGACAAATGTCACCGGAAGTTCCTGTTTGTCCAGTCTGAAAGCTCTGCCTGTCACCTGCCAGCACAGCTGGGGTTAAACATGTGGGACCACACCCAGGTCCCGGCTTCCTATCCCACTGGCTGCCCTCCACTACCATCCGCGTGGTAACAAGGATTCAGTCAATTCGCTCTGTGGTGAGTTTTTACTGCCAGCCACCTTGGGATACGCACACATTCCAAATGCTAGTCCCATCCTTCTGTTTGCTCAGACAAGTAGATTTGTCACTTGAAACGATCTTTTAATTGTTTTTTTTCCTCTGGCTTCTTTCCAGGGCTTTGTAGCAAATGTTAAACGCTGTTTAAAAAATGTTTTTTCTTCTGGTGGAAGAGGTTAGCATGCATGTTGGTTAACTGTTGCATTTTGAACTTCCCACTTGGTAACTGACAGCCCGTAATTAAGCAGAACTTGAACTCTGACCACGTCTACATGTAGTTTTGTAGCCTGTCATCAAATCACTGTAGAATATTTTCTGTGAAAATGGCAGAAAATGCAATGCTCTCTGGCTAAGCAGTATCTTATCATGGTGAGGTTAACACATTCTCTGATGGGTTGGAGACCTGGGAATTTTCTTACCATGTGAGGAACATGTTGATTTCTTCTTGAAAACATAGTTTTCTATATAATGCATCAATGATATATTTCCCTTAGGGACACAGAAGCTCAAATCAGGGAAGAAAAGGTGAAGGGAGGGCATTTATTGAAATATTTAATATGTTCCAGGCTTCAGGATATGTTTTTTCCTGACTGCAGGACGGGGCGGTTTACCTCTTACCTGTTCAGTGCTGACAGTCCTGATTGAGGGCTTGTGAATTAACAGCTTGGTGACAGCATACAGTTCAGATTTGGGGATTCATCTCAGACACCACTGGGGCTCCTCCTGGTCACCTGCCTTAGCTGTGTCAAGAGAACTGAGCCAGATGCAAGGGTACCAGGGCAAGTGTGCACGCTTAGTCACTCATGAGTCAGTCGTGTCTGACTCTGCCACCCCATGGACTGCAGCCCACCAGGTTCCTCTGCCCAAGGAATTTTCCAGGCAAGAATACTAGAGTGGGTTGCCATTTCTTACTCCAAGTAATCTTCCCAACCCAGGAATTGAACCCACATCTCTTGCATCTCAAGTATTGACTGCTGCTGCTAAGTCTCTTCAGTCGTGTCCGACTCTGTGCGACCCCATAGACGGCAGCCCACCAGGCTCCCCTGCCCCTGGGACTCTCCAGGCAAGAACACTGGAGTGGGTTGCCATTTCCTTCTCCAGTGCATGAAAGTGAAACGTGAAAGTGACGTCGCTCAGTCTTGTCCGACTCTTAGCGACCCCATGGACTGCAGCCTACCAGGCTCCTCCATCCAAGGGAATTTCCAGGCAAGAGTACTGGAGTGGGGTGCCATGGCCTTCTCCGCAAGTAGTGGCAGGCAGATTCTTTACCACTAGTGCCACCTAGGAATCCCACTCTAGCTGTAGGGGAGGCTTACAGACAAGCCACCTGCTTCCTTAGGGGACCCCATCTTAGTTACCAAGACACTCCAGAGGAGCATGGATCAGCAGCAGTTCAGAGTTCTGAACCAGTAGAGAAATAAAAAGGATGAAGAAGATGGGGTGAAATTTTTTACTGTGTTGACTGATGACACTTATATTCATAATCAAAAATGGAAAAACATTCTCTGCTAGGCACAGGCAGAATTCGGAACCCCCTAGAAATGCACCCCAGAAGGCCCCTTCCTGGAGAAAAAAAAAAACAAAAAACCTTGCTCTAACCTCTAGCACTGTACCAAAAGCATGGACAGATCCTTCCAGAAGTTATGATCTGGAGGAAAAGGGTAGTATTGGTGCATCTCATGGGAAACTGGCTCCCAGAGCAGGGCTTGGGGAGGGGGCAGTGAGAGACAGCTATGGCTGAGCAGTGTTTCCTTTCAAGTCTGCCGAGCAGAGTAAGTCCCTTCTCCTTCCCCTGGAAAAAATTGAGGGGGGTGTCTAGGTTGACCAGGCATGTTATGCTAATAGGTCCAGTCACAGGAAATGAAATAGGAGTAGAGAAGTTCTCCCCCGACCTGCATTAGGTACGTGAACCCCTGGAGGGTAGACGATAGTATAACAAGATACACAAAATATCACAGGATTAACATGACACATCTTCCGGGAGCATCAATTTTACTGAACAATTTGGGGAAAATATTATTTTAATAGTAGCACAAATACAGAGATATTTATAGAACAGAATATAAAAATCCCCATGAATTTTTAAAACAAAGCACAATACTTTAAAGCTCTTTCAGACTTACTTTGGGCTGCTTTGGGCTAAGCCCCCAGGTCCCTCAGGGGTATATGTTCATTCCTCTCTGCCTAAGGTAACTCCAGTGAAAAAGTCTGGAAGCTCTCCGAGGACACTGAGCATGTCACATGAAACCTTTATTAAAGCACCAGTATGAACTTGGCTGTGTTAGCATTTTAAAAAGCAAGGAGAGGGATTCAGAATGAGAGAGAGATAGTCATCAGAGAGGCACGTGACCAGAGAGGCAGACACGCAGCACAGTGTCTAATGGGAGGGCCAGCCAGTGGGAAGGGAAGAAGAAAGGAGGAAGGGGATATGGGAGAAAGACCATAGAAAGCTAAGGACAGCATGGCTAAGACAGCACTTTCCTAAGGGAAGGGGGAGAACTGGAGGTCAGAGCTGAGGCAGATGCAGCCTCCTTGTCCACCTACTTTTGTGGTCCAGCCATGACACACGACTGTGCATGCAAGACTCTGCTGGGGATGCTCTCTGAGTGAGGTATGTCTGCCATGGGATTTTGTTTGCAGAGAGGCAGTGCTTAACTCCAGTCCCGTGGAAGTTTATGTATGTCTGGTTGATCATCTGACTTATCCATAGACTAGATGACAGGCTAGAATAGAGTGGAGTGGGTTAGGGTCGGGTAGAGTGGGTCATGGCAACCCACTCCAGTATTCTTGCTTGGAGAATCCCAGGGACAGGGGAGCCTGGTGGGCTGCCGTCTATGGGGTCGCACAGAGTCGGACACGACTGAAGTGACTTAGCAGCAGCAGCAGCAGAGTGGGTTAGGGTGGGGAGGAGTGGAATTCAGTGGAATAGAATAGAATGGGATGGGGTAGACTAGAAGTCCCATTCTATGAAGCAGGCCTTGATGCCATAAGTTGAAAACTAAATACCTGTGGAATCTAGGTAGGTAGAAAAGGTGTATAGTTGTGTTAATTATTGCAAGTGCACGGTATTGAGGGTGGGTGCCTTGTTTAAAGACACTCAAATTGAGAAAATAAAGAAATAAAAAATCTGGCTGACTAGTGATTCCCTTTCTGCTATTATTCATGTTTTTCAAATGCAAGAAATGAGGCTCAGAAATTAGTTTCCTAAGGCCACAAATCCAGTAAAAACCAAATTTAATCCAAAGATCTTTTTTTTTAATTTCCAAAAAAAAATTTTATTGTGACATCTACTTCAGAATTTCCAAAATCTTTCAAGAATATTCACTACAGACAGAGGTAGAAACTCATGGTCCTCCAAGGAAACGTGGTTTCCAGAATATTTACTATAGAAGAGTTATCAGTCAAAATACTGCTATTTAACAAAAAACAGTGACAACTAGTATTTAAATTGCATGTTTCAAAATAAACAATAACAGCAAAACCAGGACTCCTGAAAGTCAAGAGAAGAAATGGTTATTGATTTGGAAAAAAATAATTGCTTTAACAGCAGAAGGATTTTAATATGAAACTTAAAAAGAAACTGTCAGTTGGTGCAGTCAAAGACTCATTAATAGCCAGATATTGGACAGCTTTTTCACTAACTATTATCTTGGTAACATCACTTTATATAATGAATTTTGATTTTTCTTGGCATATGTGTGTAAAGTCCAATAAAACACTAAAAGGAAAAAAGATAAAAATTAGTAGAGGTGAATGACTTTTCTAAGTAGGTGATTGTTCATATCATTCACTGTTAGCAGTAGATTTTTACAACATACACTTGCTATATTCTAGGTCTTCTTTTGTTTTTATGAGAGCTGGTCATGAATGTTGATTTCCCCCCAGCAAGTGGAGAGTTTGTGAAAAACCTAGGCAGAGTGGAATTGGATTCTGAACCTGACCTGACTGAGTTTGCGTATTTCCTTTATCCAGAGCTGCGACCTAGCACTATTCAGCTTTCTTTGATCCATTTTTCCTATTATTTTATTGGATAAACACATGTTTTGTTGACTAGCACCATCAACATCTTGGCTAAGGAAATTCCTATCTCTTGGTACATAGTTTCCCTCCTGATTCCAGGCTGCAGTTTAAGTATCCTGGTTTAACTCTAGCCGCAGAGGTCTTATTAAAAACTTGAAAACACCCACACAATAAATTACCCCTCTTCTGGATGTGAAACCACAAAGGAAACATTGTTGTATCCTCACACTTGTGAACAATTCTATTGTAAAGGACGGTATATTAAGCCAGTAGCCTTATTCATTAATGCAAAATACAGCAGAGTACATTTTCAAGTATGTGCAGTGAACTGCATACACAGTGCACATTATCGTCATCAGAGCTGTGCTGAGGGAATTTAGCTTAAACTGTTTAGAGGCACACCATAATAGTTGCCTGTAATTGTTTCAAAATTGGTTTTCTGTGGTTTAGAGCTCAGTTTTTATTATTGTTGTTATTTATTAATCTCATTCTATGACTGTCACATCTGATCCTGGTTTTCCTAGCACTTCTAAAACAGGAATGCTCTACGATGATTTTATTTCATCAAGTAATTGCAGTAGGACACTTCACCTTTAAGGGAACTGGAGCTCTGTACATTTTTAAGCTGTTAACAGAATTCCTTACATTTAGCATAGGTCTACTGAAAGCAAGTGTTTGCCAATAAATAGAAAATTGTGTTCTCGTTTATCCAAGTTCTTTTTTTAAAAAAAACCTCCATATCCTTGGTTTTTATTATTTCTTCATATTTTGACAATTCTTGCAGAAACATATAATGAACTTGGTTATTTATCCTGATTCTTTGAGAGCTGTGTCAAAAGCAAGGTAAAGAAGTGGATTTTCTTTGCAGTAATACATTAGTACACATGGATTTTCCATTTTAATGAGACAGGTAACAAAGTAGCATCCAACTCCTTATTCCACCCCACTCATTAATGTATTACACAAATATGGATAACTTCTAAGCTCTATATTTAATGAGGGAGGAGATTAACCTTTAAATGTATTTATTCTATTTTGCATTTAAAAATCTTGCCATTACACCAGTATTTTCTCAACTTAGTCCTTTATGTATCTCTGTAGCTATTTCCCATGTTGGAATATCAACTCTATTGGGTTAATTTTTTAAAATTTATTTTTAATTGAAGGATAATTGCTTTACAATATTGTGTTGGTTTCTGCCATATATCAACATGAATCGGCCATAGGTATACATATGTCCCCTCCCTCTTGAACTTCCTCCCCACCTCCCACCCCATCCTACCCTTCTAAGAGGGCTATTATTTTTTCATCTGTGGTTCTATCTCCTTCCTCCTCACTGTGGTTTGAGCCTCACTGGTTGAGCTAATCAATACATTACTGCTGTTGGTTGTCTCCAGCCTGGGTCCTCAGGACAGTGAGTCCCACCACTTTTCAGCTGCAAGTCCCCCACAGATGTTGACGCTGATAGAATGTATGGGAAGCAGTGGAAGTGCCACCGCATCGGATTATTGGTGCTGACACTGAATAAACCAGTGGAGGAAGCACCAGGGGAACACAGTGTTCCGAAACTCTCAGGGCTCCAGCTATGTTAAATCCTTATAATCATGTCTGCGTATATGTGTCCAAATTTCTCCCTATGTGCCTTTGTGATGGAGCTAATTAAATCACACTTTGTTCTCTCTTCTATTTCTTCTTCATTTCCTTCTTGCTTTTTTCACTGTGACATCATTAGCGTGAAGAAGGAGTTCTGCTGCTAAGATGGCCAAAAGAGGTACATACTCAAAGCAGCCTTAGAGGGTCCTTCATCCATCTGATCAAATTCCAGTTGAATTCGTGGCTCACCTCACTCTCATGGTGGACAGAAGTTCTCTTCCTCTGATTTGCCTTTTATCTCAGGGTGTAGATATTTTATATGTTTTTCCAAAATCTCTGACTACATTGGTCTCCTCAGCCTGCTACAACAAAACACTGTAGACTGGATTAAACAACAGACACCTGTTTATCACAGTTTTGAAAGCTAGAAATTCCAAGACCAAAATGTGAACTGATCTGGTTCTTGATGAGGGCCCTCTTCCTGGATTATAGATGGCTACCTTCTCACTGTTTCCTCATGTGGCAAACATATGCCTCTCTCCTCCTCTTCTTAGGCACGTGCTCAGTCACTTCAGTCATGTCCAACTCTTTGTGACCCCATGGACTCTAGCCAATCAGGCTCTGCTGCCCATGGGATTCTCTAGGCAAGAATACCAGAGTAGGTTGCCATGCCTTTCTCCAGGGGATCTTCCTGGCCCAGGGATTGAACCCAATCTCTTACGTTTCCTGCATTGGCACTCAAGTTCTTTACTATTGGTGCCACCTGGGAAGCTCAATCCCATCCTGAGGATCATACCCTCATGACCTCATTTAACCCTAATTACTTCCCAAAGGCCCATTTCCCAATACCAATACTGGGGTTAAGGCTTTAACACATGGAATTTGGGGGGAGGACAGTTCAGTCCATAGCACTGACTTCCTCTGTCTTCTCTGTTTTAAATTTGGTCTTATCTCTACCCTTTTCACCATTACTTAGTATCTTTACTAAAGTTAGATTCCATTTTAAAAGAAAATATTCTATCAGCACTGTAAGTAGAAGACTAATATCAGTTGCCATGACAAACGTTGAATTCATAAATACAAAACTATGGTAAAAAAGATAAGTGTTTTTCTGGCTCTCATGTAGCACACTTGGGGAGCACTGGTGAAAACCATGTTCAGGTTCTAAATTCAAGATTTCCCTTAGATGTGCCAGTATTCTACTACTGATGTAGTTGGAGAGTTGGTTCAAGCCATGCAGCTTTTGTTTGACCATACTAAATGATCTTAACCTAGTTTAGAACGAATCTAGAGTAGGGAAAATGGGAAAGAATTGTGACTCCTTTCCGAATCCAGATTTATAGTTGCTGCTGCTGCTAAGTCACTTCAGTCGTGTCCGACTCTGTGTGACCCCATAGACGGAAGCCCACCAGGCTCCCCCGTCCCTGGGATTCTCCAGGCAAGAATAATATATATTTGTTTCTTGATGTGAGCTGTACCGGCTACTGCGTTGTTAACTTTAATTGGTGGAACCGTGATCATTTAGGCTATTAACAGAAACCAGTCATGTGTTTTCAAAGAAACTGGTATAAATTAGAATCTTTCATTAAAGACCAATCAGCCATTTTCACATTTCAAAATTTGACACCATTGCTTTCTTGATGGGAGAGCAAACTGACCATAAAATTCATCTAATCCTTTTTCTAAGGGTAGGAGTCAAGAAAATAAAAATCTATCTATATTATCTGCTTAAAATATTTATATTATCAACTCTGGCATAACTACTTCAAGAGTAAGATTATGAAGTGATTTAGCCAATGTTGCTTGAACATTAGGCATAGGGAAGCAGATGAGGAATCAGCCCTGTTACTGTCTGCTCTGATCTCTAAGGTTTGGTTTCAGAGATTTAGAAAAGAATCAGAGAAATGTTTACCTAAAAAAAGAATCAAAGAGACATTTAGCTGTCAGTAAAATGGCCTATCTTGCTTTTCTAAGTGCAAGATAAAGAACTTAAAATATAGTGAGAAACATTTCATGAACTTTTTTTTTTAATTGGCTCAGAGAAAGTTTCTTAAGGAAGTCCATGAGTGACCCACAACTGTAGTCATGGACAGGAAATTCAATGACATCCTGGAAAAAGCTGAACATTTAGCTGTGATAGAGGCAACACAGTTGGTTCTAAGAACCTTGAAAGAGTAGTAGACCGATGTCTTATAAATTTGGGCTGTCACTTAAAAACTTTGATCTCCAGCAAGGCATTGAACTTCGCTGAGCCTCAATTTTTCCATCTATAACGATACTTGTATGGCCAAATTTCAGTGATCTATTTTGCATGTATCTTTTCCTATCACTTCTGCTTTATGCAATCTGGCTTTAAGTGTCAACATTTCCTCAACTGATACACAGAGGAAGACAATGAGAATTAAAATGGATTTTTATTTTCTGTCATCATTGTTGTGAATGAAGGTGTCAGAGAATATGTTATATGTATGTGAAAATCTGGGTATTTTTTATGATCTGTATACAGTCAAATTGTGTCATACATAATTTGCATATTGGGCATATAACCAAATGTCAGAAGGAGTTTAGGGCATGAAACTTTGAACTTCAAACAAAATTCATAAGCATCTGGACATATGCCCTTTTTTGTTTTTCTGTAATGATCTTGGTAAAATAAATTCTGGGAGGCTTTTGACATATATATTTTTATATAAGAAGCACTTTTCCCTGAGTTAAAGTCAATCACCAACTCATGGTAGTAGATTATTTTGCCATACAGAAAATTTTATTGCAATGCTCTATATAATTCATGTATGTGTAACTTATCTATCCCTTACAAATTCTACAGAAGATTTAATGCAGCTGAAAAAAGGAAAATACACAACAGAAGTGTAAATTTGAAAATAAGATGATTTAGGACAAGGGAAATGTAAATAAGTTTGAAAAGTCAAAACCAGGGGCTTATAAGGACCTTAAAGCCTTTCATCACTTTCATGTTGCTATTATTAGTTCCGTGTTGTTCTATCCACTTTAATGTATATTTTTACACTTCATTCTGACAGTAGTGTCATGAGAAGGATTTTACTCTCTTTTCTCTAGATGATGAGTCTTATTTTTACAGAGGTCGAGTGATTTGCTTCAAGTTTCTCAGCTAAAAAGTGGCAAAATTCCAAATTGAATGCAATGCTAATTCCAATACTTATTTTAAATTCCACAAACACTAACACACAATATCTGATTACTACTATCAATTGATTCAATGTTTGTCTTCTTCACTCTTAAGCTTATTCTTCTCCCTTCCAACCATGGTGCCCTTATGTAGGTTTATGTTTTTAGAAGCTGGAATTAAATATTTCACATTCATAGATTCTCAGATTTCACCTGAGACATACAGCACTGAATAGAGTTTCTGGAGAATATTTCAGAGACTTATAATAAGAAAAAAAATCTTTTGTAGAATCATATAGGGTGAGGGTTGTCCAGTATGTGATGACAGAAATGCTATCAAGTTACTGTAAGTCAGAACTACTGTCCCAGACTCTGTTTTCAGATTCTTTATGAATCCAATGACTATACGGCAGAGTGACAACAGATGGGAGAAGGCTGTTTGCATGCTCAGTCATTTCAGTTATGGCCAGCTCTTTGCAACGCTGTGGACTGTAGCCCACCAGGCTCCTCTGTCCATGGGATTCTCCAAGCAAGAATATCGGATTGGGTTGCCATGGCCTCTTCCAGGATATCTGGAAGGATGGTATATATACATTTTCAAAGGATTCTCTAAAAATACTAGGGGTTTCCCTGGTCATCTAATGGTTAAGACACTGTGCTTCATTCTGCAGGGGACAAGGGTTTGATCCCTGGCTAGGAAACTAACATCGCACATGCCACATGGCATGGCCAAAAGAGAAGAAAAAGAAAATGCTTATTATCAGTGGCTTTATAGGGAATAAAGACAAACATTTAAAATTAGCATGCACACTCTGTTCTGGACCTACCAATAAGATCAGGTGAACTGTGCAGGGCATGGGGGCAAGATTGTGGTATACAACTTGGCAGCAGTCTCCCTTCCCATTTTTACATTGGGCCTTCTGTTCTGCTTTCTGCCTCCTTCACTTTCTATGTAACATAGTTTGTAGGTTTTTTTTTTTTTTTCTATTCAGTTGATTCAGGCTGCCTTTGGAATATGTATCAGCCAGATTTTCCCCCCATGGAAGTGTGATCAGGAAGGAAAGGAGACCACATACTGCGATTTGCTGCATGTACACGCAGCTCTATTTTTATTGTATCTTAGTCAATGGAAATTAATTGCTAATTATCCAAACATTTCTATGATAATATTTCAAGCTCTCTTGTAGCAGATGTGGCCTAAACTATATTTGGAAGGGAGTAGATGGTATTATCTTTCTGATGGGAAGTATTGCGTGGGGCTTTAACATTTTTTGCACCATTTTTTATTTCAGAAAGAAAAGTGGCTATCCTTCTTTTGAACATTTGTTAAATATTCATACTGACCAGAGTAATTATGCACTGACTATATTGGCAAACATATAACTCTGTCAACTTTAAGAAATTGGGAAATGAAATTAAACATTTTGTGGATAATGTATTCGGTTTTGTGCTCATATAGACATATAGATTGTTTAAATAACCGTCACCACAATGCATTTGCAGTCATTGGTAATGACAGACTTCTCTTTTTTGGGGACTCTCATGCTGAATTATTCTCTTTTTTATTGCTTTAGATGCCTGTCCTTCAGTGTCTGAACATTGCTTTTTCATTTCCCCTTTATGAATGCTAATAATATAATGGACACAGCGCTGGCTATTTTTAGTAATTCAGCATTTCCTTATATTTATACTGTGAACAAACTTGAGAGAGTTCAACTCTGATTAAAACAGATAATTTTCCATTTTTTAATAAGAATAATGCAGGACTGATACATAGTGAGGACAAAAGGAATTTGATGGGCACAGTGTCAAAGCTTAATTGTGTCAATAATTATTTGTGTATTAGTGCCAAGTTTTTAATGAGAAGTAGTCACTTGTGTGTAATCATGATCAATGACAAGTAGTTAAAATATCTTCATGAAGTGGCAAACTGTGGGAAAAAAATGAACTAGTATTAACATTGCCTACAGTTCCCTCCATACAAACCCATCTGAAATCCATGAGTGTTAAAAACTGAAGTCCCTGTAAGGATGTTGCTATGGGTGTATAAGTGTGCGTGTGTCTCCAAGATGTTTTCCATGCATTCTAAGCTTGTTAGGTTGTTTAGGGGGAAGGACTCTTGAAGGCTTGCTCACCAAGCTGTCACTCCTGCCCCAAGATATAGCCCTCTTTATGGATATTTTCACTGCTATGTTATGATAATGGCTCTTCCCTTTCCACATTCATGCTTTCCAAGTCTTTAGGACTTATCACCCACCATCCTGACAACTGTGGCTCTACTTTGCTTAAGATCCTGGCATTTTCTAAGTGGCTTGTTCTTCACTTGTATCCATGTTTTTAAGCTAGCAAATCTGAGTGGCCCACACCCACGTTAAGTCCTACAGAAGAGGAGTGAAGGGAATCATAGGAGCCCTGAAGCATCCTTGGGGGAGTTGAGACCTACAATGGCTCAGATACCTGCTCTTTGTCACTACAACATGGAAGGTCAAGTGTAAGCTTTATCAGTAATGTGGCAGAAGCCCAGAAACCAGTTCCCTTAAGTATTATTCACACTACTGGTTTCCTTGTTGTGGTAAACGTTGGTTATCTGCCTCAACTAACTTCACACTGTGAATGAGGACAGGGTGATCCAAATTAGTACAGTGTTGTGGTTCTCATAGACACTGGAACAAACTTTTATTTACCAATGAGCATTACAAGGCTTGGATGCAACCATGGATAGGTATAATTGATACAATAGCTATGAAATGGTTTGCTTGACAAAAATGTGCAAAGAGAAACACAATTTATGGATTTTCCTAATTGCATTTTCCTTTACCTAGAATTCAGAATTAACCTTAGTGGAGGGATTGTTCATGGCTTTTCTGTGCATTACCATCATTTGTTAAAATGCCTATATTTTATCTCCTTTATTATAATTTCCTTCAATTTGATTTTTCCTTTGTGAATGATGTTTCTAGAGCTGGAAATCAGTGTCTTATATATATTGTATGTTTATAACACTTTTTTTTCACTTCTTTTGGTATCTTATGAGTGAACCCTTTCCTGTATGAATATTCACTGAGAAGGAAAAAAAAAAACATACAGACACACACCAACCACAAAGTGGTTGCTGGTAGCAGATTTTGAGTAGGCCTTAACCACCGAGTTGAAGTCTGGAGACTTGCTGACATTTTGAAAATAGTTTTTAGAACAAAATGTCAGATGATCGGAGCTATATATCATGCACGAGCAAATTGTGCAGCTGATGCTAACTAAGCCGATTCCTCCAGAGCCGCATGAGGATGGATGACCACTTTGCTTTTAGGAGAGCTAAATATATCCACATGTATATGCCACACACCACATTCAGCACACACTTTGCTCTGCCAGGCTTATACATGATCCGTCATTGACTGACACCTATGTGAACCAATGCAATCCTGGCAACCTGTCATTATTTTTGAAACGAAGCCATGGCCGACAGAACATCGTTCCATGTCCCAACTTTGGACCAATGGCGCTGCCACTCTTCTGTGATGGCTCATCAAGGCAGCTGTGCTGTATTCACATTGAAATGAGGGGATTTTTAAAACCCAAGCAGCTGTATTATTCAGACTTAAAATAAAAGCTTAGTTTCCCCAAATGGGTGTGACGTAAATATCTCATTAAATATTTTTAATTTTGAAAAAAATTATTTTAAATGCCGGTAACTACACGGGTATTGGCAGCGGCTTGCGTTTGTGTGTGAGCTCCTGGAAGGAGGTCTCCTTACTTCTTGATGGTGTTCATGTACTCTTCCTACTAATAGGACTCCAAGGAGGACTAGTCCATGCTACAGGTGGCAAGTGATTCAGAAACACAGTATACACATTCTGGCTGTTTGATGACTTTCAGTTAGGTAAACTCTTGTTGCAGAAGGAAACCCAGCTGCTTTGTCCAGGGCCACTTCATTTTCTTGAGTTACAGTTCCTCATAAGCTAAACCTGAAAAAAGGTCAAAGGTTTCTTTTCTCTGAAATTCTTGTTTGGTTTCTCTGGGTAGTGTTGGGTCCTAGCCACGATTTACTGAACAGTTCAGATTCTCAGGAGGGTACTAGCTACAAACTGGCACCTGCCATTGGCTCTTGCCATCTCCATCTATAAGGATTAATTCATGTGCTGCTGCAGCTGCTGATTTTCAACACCTCTGAAAGGAGTTCAGGGTGGAGAGCAAAAATGAGGCACTCTGTGCTGGAGCGAAAAACTGGCAGAACAGGTCTTCAGATAGTTATTCTCAGGAGCCAATTTTATGAGCCCAATTCTTGTATCTTCTCATATCTAGAAAAGCACTAAAATCCTTCATGGTGACATCTGTTCCTCATGACTAGCAGAAACCTGCAAAAAGAAAAAAAAAGTGCTTGATTGCATGTACTTCCCCTTCACCAGAATTCCATATATACTGGCATTCCCCCCTACTCTTTGGAGCAGTTTCTCAGAGCTCTCTGATATACTGTCTCCTGGGCTATAGTCCTCATTTTGCCCCACATAAAATTTGACTGACAACTCTCAAGTTGTGCATTTGTTTTTAAGTCAGCAGGGGTGACTCACTTTCCATATATCAAGAGATTAGCAGGATCCATTAGGACCCCATTTCTTTTCTGTACCTTTGGGAGGGAATTGTTGATTAGCCCCTTCCTCCAAGCTTTATGTCATTAATAACAGTTAAATAAAAATGTCAGAGGTGACTTTTGTCTCTGAATATAAGAGTAGCCTGTGTTCCCAGTCATTAGTGAAGAAAGCATCTCCTCTTTGGATGCGTACGGTTATCACCAAGTATCTGCTGGTTGATTCCAGAACCCCCCACACCCCCTCCACACCATTCCTGAGCAGCTCTTAAAATCCCCAACATTTTTGGCACCAGGATTGGTTTTGTGAAAGATAATTTTTCTAGGACCAGGGTATCGGGAATGGTTTGCAGACAATTAAAGCTCATTATATTTATTGTGTACTTTATTTATATTATTATTTCATCAGTTCCACCTCAGATCACTAGGCATTAGATCCCAGAGGTTGGTGACCCCTGCCTTACAGTCAGCTCTTCGTATCTGCAGATTCTGCATCTGTGGATATGGAAGGCCACCTGTATATTATTCATTGAAAAAAAATGTGTGTGTAAGTGAATCTGTGTGGTGGAAGCCCATATTGTACAAGACTCAATATATTAGCTTCCTAATGCTGCTGTAACAGATTATTGCAAGCCTGGTAGATGAAAACAGCATATATTTATTATCTTATAGTCTTGGAGGTTGGAAGTCCAAAATGAGCCTTTTTGAGCTAAAATCAAAGTATCATTAGGGCTCTTTCCTTCCAGAAGCGTAGGGAAGAATCTGTTTCCTTGTTCTTCAACTTGTAGGTGTGGCCATGTTCCTTGCATCTTAAGTACATCACTCCCACCTCTGCTTCCTCCACACCAGCTTTATTCTTCTCTGAAGTTTTCCTCTGCCTGTCTCTTATAAGGACCCCTTTGATATTGAGCCTGCTTGCATAATCCATGATAATCTCCCCTTTTGAGAGCTTTAACTTAAAGTCCCTTTTACCATGTAAGGTGGTATATTCACAGTCCTGGGGATTTGTACCTGGATATCTTTGGGATGCCATTAGTCAGCCTGCCTTAAGGTGCAAACTTTGAAGGGGGCTGGATTGGGTGCGAATTCTAACTTGGCCAGTGGCTCCCCATATATCCTTGAGAAAGTTATTAACTCTCTGAGTTTCTTAACCAAAAAATGGTAATAATACTGCCAACTCTACAGATAATGTATAAAAAGCAATGGGCTTTACATAGTAGGTGTTCCACAAATGTAATCCCCGTTCAATCTTGTGGAAGGAAATGTAGAAGGAATAGAACATTTCACAAGTCCAATCAAGCCAAATTATTGCTCAACAGAAATGTTGAGCAATAATGTTTATTTCTTTTAAAAAATGTTTACTTCTTTTTAATTTTTTGTTTCATTTAAATTTTTGTCTCGTTGGTAGATGCCATAGTTAGGGAAGTATTAATGCATGTAGAGGGTTTATTATTAATATTATGGTAATGAACTAGGGCATTTTCTCACTGTACTTTTTTCCTGTTGGGTCAAGTATACTCATGTTTTTTTGACAAATTCTTCCTGTCACCCAGCTGCCTTGTGTCACAGGATGCCAATGGGACTAAAAATCCTAGGACTGATTCTGCCCCTACAGAGAATAATAGCAATTTGAATTTGATTTGCCCATCTTCTGGGAAGACAGTCAAAGTTCCCCCTCAGTGAGGCTGAGTTGACAATGGGCACCCCTTGCACTCTTTACAGCGTGTTCACCTATTATTATGATGATGTCATTATTCACATTATTGCTCTCATTATTATTATTATTATCTGGTGACCTCTGTTCTGGGGTGGAACTCCCTGTGACAGATGGGAGCTTCATTTATTGGACTGCTTTATGCTGCACAATTCCCGTGCCATTCTGAGTTTATATTGAGATGGGCTGCTTTTCGAACAAAGGCAGCCTGATCACAATTTGTCAGTGTACTTGGTAGCTATATATCACCAAAGCTCTCTGCCAGTCCTTCTGGGACGCAATTATTTATGGAGCTGACAATATGGGATAACTTTCTTGTTATGAATGCCACCATCACAATCAAAGTTTTGCTATCTTGAATGGGAAGGCAACTGAAGTTCTGGTTGGTCAAAAATCCCATTAACCAAGAGTTAATTCACATTGCCCCAGGTGATCTCAAGTGAGTTGATGAGATCCATGGGGAAAGTTCTATTTCAATATTCTTTTCTATCCAGACCTGGGAAGATCTGTTGATAACCTTTGTTTCTGTAGCTTCTGTGTAATACAGATTTGGAGTTTTGCAGTTTGAGAGCAGCCTTCCTTCTGAGCTACTCTGGACAGAGTTTACCTAGGACTCTTGGGAGTGGAAATGAAGTCAAAGACTTGGGCTCTCCCTTCGAGGTGCTTATAATTGAATGAGGGGAATGATCCGGCTCAAATCTATATTTACCAATGCAGATGACAGTGAAATAAATATCAACGGAGATCAGCTTGACCACCTCGAGCCTGAAAATGGACTCAAACGATACCATTCCAGGAAAGAGACTCCTTTCTTCTCTGCTATCCTTCACTAACTCTTAGGTCACACTAATTTTAAATCAAATTCCTCATCTCTGCTTTTAAGATACCTCAAAAGAACACTGAAGAGAAAAGAAACTAATTAAACCTAAAAGAAATTAAAGTTTAAAAAAGAAAAAGACCACACAAAGAAGAGGTGAACAAAAACATGAAATGTGATTTGATATAAAATCCTGGAGGAGTACATGGCAGCTCACTCCGGTGTTCTGCCCTGGAGAATCCCCATGACAGATTATAGTCCGTGGGGTTGCAAAGAGTCGGACAGGACTGAGCGACTAAGCACAACACAACACGCCACAGAGGATATTAGTATTAAGACGTGAGATAGTTTTAGTGGTAGACCATATGAATTTGAGGTTTTGTGACTTATTGGCTTAACAGGTCCTAAGGATAACATTCCTGTATTTCAAATAGCAATATTACAGACACACCTTCTCCTAGAACAAGTGCTTCTATAGCTTTAGTTGCACACAAAATTATTTTTATCCCTTTCTCTTTTATTAAAATACTCTTTGAACGAGGCATAGTGCTTAAAAGATTAGATCTTATAGGGAAACATAACATATTGTATTTAAATATGCTAATCTCTTAGAGGAAATGAAGGATCTCAGCCTGCTCATTAAGAAATAAATTAATTCATCACCATTGCATTCATCATCAATCATCATCCAGTTGTGTCCAGTTTTCAATTAAGTTTTTCCAAACTGCTTTGTGCCTTTACCAAAAGAACTGATTATCTCTGATGATGATTTTTTGTGGGTATTCGGATGTTGATGGCAGTTGAATTGGCATAAACATGCTGAATGTCTTTTTTATTCAAGTAGTTAAGCAGTTGCTGTTCAGTGCATACAAATACGTTATGATGACAAGTTAAAAAAAAACAACAACAACTTGCTGTTTTAAGATGTATTTTCATGGTCAGATATCCAGCCTCTCATATTGACAGGGACTATTTTACATGAGCATTGCTAACAGTGATGCACATGGGGAACATTTATTGAATAGGCATTGCTTGTCTGTTCATTCCTTGAAATGATTTTTGTTAGACACCAATAAGTTTCCAGTACTGTGAAACACTCTGCATATACAAATCAGTCAATGCAACCAGCTGTATACCTGCCCTAATGGAGCTTCTAGTCCATTTCATGTAAGTTTCCTTATTCTGAGACATAGTTTTACTGGGTAAGACCCCACCCTATCCCTGCCCTAATGGAGCTTCTAGTCCATTTCTTGTAAGTTTCCTTATTCTGAGACATAGTTTTACTGGGTAAGACCCCACCCTATCCCTGTCCTAATGGAGCTTCTAGTCCATTTCTTGTAAATTTCCTTATTCTGAGACATAGTTTTACTGGGTAAGACCCCACACATCAGTGTTAGTTATTATGCACTCCCTGGCTTTAAAGTAGACACCAAAAGCCATGATCATTTCACCAATGACCCTCCAAGTGTACACAAGTCTGCCTCACACTTGGAGTTAATATGCATTCCATGCCTGAAGAACAATTTCTGACTATCTCTTTAAGATTTCCTTGCAGAATGAGGATGTATGAAAATGACTCACCATGCCTGCCACTTATCTCTAGATTCCTATAACATGAAGATGATCACAATCTGCCATCGTGCTGTTAAAATGATGCATAACCCTACCAGCACTCTGAAATGATCGAGTATTATTGCAGCCTCTTACAAGTTGGGCACTGAGATAATTTGGCTAGTGTTGGAGAAAGAATGTTCCACAACCCCTGTGGCTCCCCCTTCATTGAATAAATATGGCATGCTGCTGCTTTTGTTCTCCTTGTGTATGGAAGAGCAATTAATGTGTCAAAAAAGAAAAATCACAAAAATGTGCAGACTTTCTTCCCCCATGAAAATTGCAAGACTACATTCAATCTGCCTTAAAATTATTGTACAACATTACAGGATGTTGTTATCTGTGAAATATTAGATAACTTGTGGTTGGCATTACATTTCTTATTGAGGTTTCATGACTTCTGTGTCCATTAAGTATCCCACCGTGGGTTCATGTATTTCTTTAAAAATACCATTGGGCTGCCAACGTGTACATAGACACCTTGATGTATTGTTTTCTTATTTAGATAGTTTAAATCAAGCATTAAAAGAATGCAAACATCTGTCAATTTTAGTTAAGAGAACAGATCATGAATATGGACAGACTGCTGCAGTTCTTGCTTTCTGGTCAATTATTTTCCTGATATTCGAGGACATTCTTAGAGAGGGTCATAAAATCTTTGTGATGAGAAGGGAATCAAACTTGTTTTCTATTGCTAGTATTCAGAGGAAAGAAAGGGGAAAGAATAGAATTCAAAGGTTTTGTGTTGTGTCCATTTTGTTTGTGCATATAGTCCAATAAACCAAGTTGTTAATAATTCAGTAATCTGTACTGTAGTAAATGTCAATAAATACACATGAATTGAATGAACAAATGAACTCAATCTCTTAACAATAAAATTTATTACTAAACTTAGTAAGGAACTTAGTTACTGATAAGCTACTGATCTAGTTCACTGATTTCTTTTCATAGTTTAAATTAGATCTAGTTCATTATTTGAAAAAGAAAACGATATTTTCATTTTATGCTGTTGAACTGTGCTTATTTTCCCTCCTCTGCTTGAATATAAGCTCTCTGAGGCCTGTATGGTTTACTCCTGTTTCTGGTGTCCAGGATAATCTGTCACAAATAAGTCTTCCAATTATTATTTATCTTGGGAAGGACCTAGTGTCTTTCTGAAAAAATGTATACATTCAAAAATACAAGTATCTCTGCTTCTATTGTACATTCTATGAGAGATTTTGTTTATTTATTTGGCTGTTCCAGATCCTACTTGCAGCACATGGAATCTTTAGGTGTAGCATATGAACTCTTAGTTGTAGCATGTGGGATCTAGTTCTCTGACCAAGGATTGAATCTGGGCCCCCTTTGGGACCACTGGGTGTGCAGCATCTTAACCACTGGACCATAGGGAAGTCCTGAGGGATATTTTAAAGAACAACACATGTGGTTGCCTAAAACCTTGAAAATTGCAGCGTATACATAGTCCAATAACAGACTTCATTCTCTGTCCCTTACACAGATCACGGGGCTTCCAAATACCCTGCCTGTGTCAGCCTTCCCTGCTGTGAATAGCTACCCTACTCTCCCAGGCCCTTTGCTTCTGTTCCCACAAACTAATTTTAACTAATGCTCGAAGACTCAATCAATTTCTGTTTCAAAAAGCCTTTCTCATCTCTCCTTCCAGCCTCCTTAGGGTCTCCCATCTATAGTTTTGCTTCCATCTGTAACTGTCTTCATGTTGTTCAGTCACTCAGTAGTGCCCGACTCTGACCCCACGGACTGCAGCACACCCAGCTTCCCTGTCCTTCACTACCTCCCGGAGCTTGCTCAAACTCATGTCCATTGAGTCGATGATACCAACCAACCATCTCATCCTCTGTCACCTCCTTCTCCTCCTACCCTCAGTCTTTCCCCGCAGCAGGGTCTTTTTCAGTGAGTCAGCTCTTTGCATCAGGTGGCCAAAGTATTGGACTATCTTCATGTTAATTTTGTTGACTGATGATGCGCTTGTGTGTCAGTCTCTTCCACCAGACCAGTGAAGATCTTGAAGGCAAGGACTGTGTTTTATTCACTGTGATAGCGCCAGTGCCTAATGGAGTACATAATACAAAGGGGGTCTTGTCAATGTTGTATGGAAGGAAAGAAAAAGGTGGAAGGAAGGGAGGAAGAGAGGAAGGAAAATAGGAAGGGAGGGAGGAAAGAAAGGATGAAAGTGAAAACGAAAACACTCAAAAGAAACTCTTCAATGACTATTCTAAAGAAGATGTCTCCGCATGTACTCCAAAGTTCATAGCAGCACTATTACAATAGCTAGGACATGGAAGCATCCTAGATAGACAGTGACAGATGAATGGATAAAGACATTGTGGTACATATATCCAGTGGAATATTACTCAGCCATAAAAAAGAACGATTTTGTGTCAGTTCTAGTGAGATGAGTAAACCTAGAGCCTGTTATACAGAGTGAAGTAAAGCAGAAATGGAAAAGTGAAATATAGTGTATTAACACATATACATGGAATCTAGAAAAATAGTATTGATGAGCCTACTTGCAGGGAAGGAATGAAGATGCAGATGTAGAGAACAGACTTGCAGACACAGTAGGGGAGGGAGAGAGTGGGACGAATGGAGAAAGTAGCATTGACACATACACACTCAGTTCAGTTCAGTCACTCAGTCGTGCCTACCGTGTGTAAAATAGGTGGCTGATGAGAAGTCGCTGTGTAACGCAGGGACCCAGCCTGGTGCTCTGGAACAATTTAGAGGGGTGGGGTGGGGGAGAGGAGGGAGGATCAAGAGCGGGGTGATATATGTATAGTGACTGCAAGGAGATCCAACCAGTCCATCCTAAAGGAGATCAGTCCTGGGTGTTCATTGGAAGGACTGATGCTGAAGCTGAAACTCCAATACTTTGGCCACCTCATGCGACGAGTTGACTCACTGGAAAAGAGTCTGATGCTGGGAAGGATTGGGGGCAGGAGGAGAAGGGGACAACAGAGAATGAGATGGCTGGATGGCATCACCGACTCTGTGGACATGAGTTTGAGTGAACTCCGGGAGTTGGTGATGGACAGGGAGGCCCGGCATGCTGTGATTCATGGGGTCGCAAAGAGTCAGACATGTCTGAGCGACTGAACTGAACTGATGGCTGATTTGTGTTGTTGTAAGGCAGAAACCAACACAACATTGCAAAGCAGTTTTCCTCCAATTAAAAAATAAATTTTAAAAAGTTGCCTCCATTGAAGAACAACCATAACTTAGAAAAGGGAGGGAAAAATATAGGATTTTTAAAAATTACTGTAGATATTAAGTGTTTATCTAATGAACGATACTGTCCATTTCCTTCCCTCTACTCCACGTCCTGTCCATTTCTGACAGTGTCTATTCCCCCTTTCTTTGGGTAGCCCCTACCATAAAATTGCAATGCATTTTAAATGGTTACCTGTGGCTTCACTGGTGGCTCAGAGGTTAAAGCGTCTGCCTTCAATGCAGGAGACCCAGGTTCGATCCCTGGGTTGGGAAGATCCCTGGAGAAGGAAATGGCAACCCACTCCAGTACTCTTGCCTGGAGAATCCCACGGACGGAGCACCTGGTAGGCTACAGTCCATGAGGTCGCAAAGAGCCGGACACGACTGAGCGACTTCACTTCACTTCATATTGATGAACTAGTGATGTAATATTCCTTCCTGCTGGTATCAGAATTGTTGCAAGTGTGCTTTTGAGAGTTCAGAAAAAAGTCATCATTAAAGGAAAAAATAAAGGATTATATAATTGCTGTGTAACAAGTTTAAATATTCAAGCCGAGGGTCACTTAAATTTAATTAATTTATCATCTTGTTTTCAAAACATATCATAAGGGCCAAAACAGCATTCTGGTCCTTGAATTAAACATTTTTATGAATTGACTTCTTTGAGTTCTCATAATCGTGAATACTTACATAGTGCCTACCATGCCAGTAACTGTTCTATTTTCCACAATCAACTCATTTAATTTCACAACAGCCCAGTTAAATATAGTTTATGCTTTTTGTAAATGAAGAAACTGAGGCATATGAAAGTTAACTAATTTGTTCAGGATCATACATCTTAAGTGAGGTTTAGTTGAAATTCTAACTTAAGTAACTTAGATTCCAGGTTAATCTTGTCAAATTTCTCTTAGGACTTACCTGAGAGCCTGGATGATCAAAAAGCTCTTTCATGACAATAGTTGGAAACACAGTTATGTTTAATAAAACAAGCCAATATAGTATGATTAAATTTCATTTTCAGGAAAGTTGATTAGGTGAGCTTAGCCATTCAAATACGTTATGTGATATAAATTATTGTTTAGTCACTAAGTCCTGTCCAACTCTTTTGTGACCCTATGGACCATAGCTCAGTCGTGTCCGACTCTTTGCGAACTCATGGACTGTAGCTTGCCAGGCTCCTCTGTCCATGGGATTTTCCAGGCAAGAAAACTGGAGTGGGTTGCCATTTCATTCTCCAGGGGATCTTCCCAACCCAGGGATTGAACCTGGGTCTCCCACATTGTAGGCAGATGCTTTTACCATGTGAGCCACCAGGGAAGTCTCCATGGACTATAGCCCATCAGGCTTCTCTGTTCATGGGATTTCACAACAGTATTAAGAGATTGGTGATGATCTTCCTCAAAATTCACTTCAGAGTAAATCAAAGTGGTTGAACCAAGACTGCAGCACAAATATCCTTGGAATTTCTCCTGACTTTTCTTGCAGAATTTATGGATTTCAAGTTTGTTTGGTAAACCCCTCCTCCAGCTGGAATTACTAAGAATTGTTAAACCTTTCGTGTCTTGAAAACAAATTGGGAGAACAATAAAGGGGATCTTGGGCATTTATGCCAAGTGAAAGTGTTATTTGCTCAGTCATATCTGACTCTTTGTGACCCCATGGACTGTAGCCCACTAGGTTCATCTGTCCATGGGATTTCCCAGGCAGAAATACTGGAGCTGCCAATCCCTTCCCAGCGTATCTTCCCGACCCAGGGATTGAACCCATGTCTCCTTCATTGAGGGCAGATTCTTTACTGTCTGAGTCACCAGGGAGTCCTGCCAAGTGAAGGTCAATTATATATGGAAAGTAAAGGAATTTTTAAAACATTATTTTAATTTTCATTTGGAGATGCTTTATGAACAAACCTGCTTTCCACAAGGTGACCGTTGAATAAAGTGAAGCATGTGTGTGTGTGTCACTCAATCATGTCTGACGCTTTGTGACCCCATGGATTGTAACCTGCCAGGCTTCACTGTCTATGTAATTTTCCATGTAAGAATACAGGGGTCTTCCTGACCCGGGGATCAAACCTGTTTCTCTTGCATCTCTTGCACTTACAGGCAGATTCTTTATCACTGTACCACCTGGGTAGATGCGTCTGGTAGGTAAGTGTTAGACAGTCTTGTAATTGAGCTTCCCTAGTGGCTCAGTGGTAAAGAATCCACCTGCCAATACAGGAGACAAGGGTTCAATTCCTGGGTTGGGAAGATCTCCTGGAGAAGGGAATGGCAACCCACTCCAGTATTCTTGCCTGGGAAATCCCATGGACAGAGGAGCCTGGCAGGCTGCAGTCCACAGGTTTGCAAAATATTTGGACAGAACTTGATGACTAAATAGCAACAACAAACCTTGTAATGCTCTTCAGGTCTTAAGATCTGTTTTTTACCCATACAACACTTCTGACACCAAATGCATGGGGTTTTCCACACCAAGAAATTATCCAATTTTCTGTACACACCAACTGGATGTCATACAATTGAATTCAGTTCTGGTACTAACCATCAGGAGTTAGTGCAGATCCCAAGGGTCAAGGGCTCAGTCACTTAAGACCGTACCCAACTTCAGATGGCAATTGCACATTCTGGGGACTTCTTTACTTTTGACTGATAAACTCTTAATCAGAACTCACAGGGCTCAGGGAGTTTACTTACTTTTCTGCTTTATTATAAAGGGTACAATTCACGATCAGCCAAATGGAAGAGATGTATAGAACTAGGTATGTAGGTCCATGTTTCCATGCCTTCTCCAAGTGTATCCCCCTCCTAGGACCTCAGGTGTTAACCCACCTGGAGGCTCTCCAAACCCTGATGTTTAGGGTTTTTATGGAGATTTCATTTCATAGATATGAATGACTAAGGCATAACTGATTGATTAACTCATGGGCCATTGGTGATTGAACTCAATCTCCAGCCCCTCCCTTGTCCCCAGAGGTCTGAGAGTGGAGCTGAAAGTGCCAACCTTCTGATTCCAAGATTGGTTCTCCTTGGCAGCTAGCCACCCAGCCTCCTCATCTTTAAGGATTTTCCCAAAGTCACCTGATTAACATAAACTCAAATATGGTTGAAAGGAACTTGTTAGGAATAACAAAGGACACTCCTCTCAACCCTGTCACTCAGGAAAGTACAAGGGTTTTGAAGCTCTGTGCCAGGAACTTCATATACATCTCTTATTATGTCATAATAGCATGCCAGCATTTAGCATTTATGACTTCTGAGGATGAATTGGAGGAAACTGGAGGAGCAGTCCTTCGGAAGCTGCTGCATAATGGCCATTTTCACAGCTTCTTAGCACTCCTTTGGAACCCTGCATGTTTACAGCTAAAAAGCAAGCTCTTTTCTTCTTCTTTAAAAATGTACCTCAAACCCTTTGGTAATATGCGGTTTTCCACTCTGTGGGAGTCCAATAAATCCCTGTTGACTCCCTTCACATTCAACAGCTCCAAGTAGACGCCATGTCCATCCAGGCATTGCACACACTATGGCTTTTTCGCATGCTCCATTTAGATGCCTAATAGTTAAGCCAGTGTAGTGTGTGGGGCTCAATTTTGAACCACTGGCAGAGGCACTTATGTACAACATTTGCTACTTTTTGTTGGAGAAATAATCACGTTGGAAAAGCAAGACACTATGCATGCTTTCAAGCTGTTCTGATTTCTTCTACTTATTTAGGTACCAAGCACTCTATTTTTCTGTTTCTTCACGAGGAAATTTACATGGAGCAGGGAAGAAATTTCATTTTGAAGTTTATTCACTTTGAGAACCTGAAGAAGTAGCAGCTTAGCTGACAGCATCGCTGAACTTCGAATATCATTATAGCAGTCATTTTAGGTACACATAAACACACAGTTCAGATCTGCTTAGGAATTTGTACAGAAATTTGTTGCATGGAAGCCTTTGTGTAACAGTGACATGAAAGCTGCACTTCCCAGGTGGCACAGTGGTAAAGAATCCGTCTCTCAGTGCAAGAGATACCAAGTTGTATCCCTGGGTCCGGAAGATCCCCTGGGTAGTAAATGGCAACCCACTCCAGTATTTCTGCCTGGAAAATTCCATGGACATGGACATGAGCCTAGTAGGCTCATGCCATGGGGTCACAAACAGTCAGACATGACTGAGATGCAGGCCATGTGAAAGATAGTAACAGAGAAGGTGTCTTGATTTTCAAACTGGGAGTTAAATCAACGTTCAGGTTCATAGGTTTAAAATGGATAAAGTCTTAATATAGGTCTCCAATTTGTAGCTGTTAAATAGTGTTCAACTGAAAAGGAGCCTCTCAAACACAGCCCGTGATAAGAATGTGTGTGTTAGGCATTCCACCATGTGTGCTCAGTCCCTCAGTTACATCCATGTGTAACTCTTTGCAACCCCATGGACTGTAGCCCACCAGACTCCTCTATCCATGGAATTTTCCAGGCAAGAAAACTGGAGTGGGCTGTCATTTCCTTCTCCAGGGGATATTCCCGACTTGCGGATAGAATTCAGGTCTCCTGTGTTTACTGCTTTGGCAGGTGGATTTTACCACGGTGCCACCTGGGAAGCCCCATTGGACATTTCTAGATATGTCTGTAAAAGTCCATTAGGCAAATAATGTGTGGTAGTAAACAGAGTGGCTTGTCTTGTCTTAGCAATGGTTAGTGATTTGAGTATATAATTGAGTATATAATTCTTTTGAATCTTTTGGACATTACAGTAAATGAACCTATATACATATGTATGGACACACACATATTGATGTCATTGTATTTATTTAACATGCCAACATTTAGATCAGTTTGACTTTAAGAATGAAGTTGGAAATGTTTTCTTTTTGGTATTTGTTAGATGTTTATTAGATAATTAAATCAATGCTTAATCCCCTTACCCAATTTGTAAAACTGCCTAACAAAACAAACAAACAAAAAATGTCACAATTAACGCAATTATCAGATTTGCCTGAAATTCATAGCATTTTCTAATAGTCACCTTTTCAAATCTATGCTTTCACCTTTACATTAATAATATCACCAAATAGAGTTTCTGCCACTGCTGTAGAAACTGTAACAAATTCAGTCCAACCTAAAATCAATAGGAGCTGCTTTCAGCTTGGTGAAATACAAGGGCAAGGTCTCTTTGTGCAGAAAATGAGACTGAGCACTGGTTTCCTACTAGAGATGAATATTTCTGTTGATACTGTCCAGAGCAGACATAGCCTGTCAATAATCAATTGATCTGAAGCTAAATGATAAACATGACAGATGGATCTGTTCTTGTGTTTAGGTGTTGAAGAATAGGGTGTTTGTTTTGTATGTGAAAATTACCCTTATTAAAGTGATTGAATCAATGACAGATTTCGTTTTGAACATGTTTTTAAAAACCTGCCATATTTTCCATGGGCTGAAAATATTTATACTTTTGTAGTGTATTGGGAGGTCATGTACCACACAGGTAATTCTAGAACTGATGATACGTCTCCACTGCCTTGTGTGTGTGTGTTAGTCACTTAGTTGTGTTCTACTTTTTGCAACCCCATAGACTGTAGCCCACCAGGCTCCTCTGTCCATGGAATTTTCCAGGCAAGAATACTGGAGTGGACTGCCATTCCCATCTCCAGGAGGCTTTCCCAGCCCAGGATTTGAACCTGGGTCTCCTGCCATTGTAGGCAGACTCTACAATCTGAGCCCACCAGGGAAGCCCCATTACCTGGTATTGTGCTAATTTGGTATGAATCTGGGCTTATGAATGAAGGAAATGTGTGTCAAAACACAAAGAATTCTAATACTTCTTTAATTAAAAAAGCAGATTTTGTAAAAATTAAACCACAAACTAGTGTAAACTTGATTGTACATTTGAAATTGTAGGTATTTTAATTATAAGGAAAATTCTGTATTATAGTTTAAAAATCTCTTATTTTTCTGTGGAAAATATCTTCTGATTCTGTCTTCAGCTTATCAGAGTAAAGCATTCTTGTGGGTATGTGCTAAGTCGTTTCAGTCCTGTCTTGACTCTTTGCTACCCTATGGACGGTAGCTGGCAGGCTCCTCTGTCCATGGGATTCTTCAGGCAAGAATACTGGAGTGGGTTGCCATTCCCTCCTCCAGGGAATCTTCCTGACTCAGGGATTGAACCTGCATCTCTTATGTCTCCTGCATTGGCAGGAAGGGTCTTTACCACTAGTGCCACTTGGGAAGCCCAAAGCATTCATATTCACTATCAATTGATCTGTCATGATGTTCACACAACTTCTGTGTTATCTTTTTTCCATTGTTATTTACTACTAGCTGTGTGACTTTGTGCAAGTTGCTTAACTTCTCAGTTCCTTAATGGTCTTGTTTGAAAAACTGGAAATTAGAACCTTATCTGCCTATTTGCCTGTAGGTACAAATGAATTATTACATATAAAATAAATGTAAAAATGTAAGAGTGTGGATCACATAAAAAGTGCTGCATACGTACTATCTACTTTTATTAAATATTTCAACTCTGCCCCATAAAAGTGTAAAAGTCATACATATTATCTTATAATCTTGCATAGTTTCCTGTAGAATGCCTAATTATAACCACCTTGATAGTCAAGTTTTTATTATATATCTTCTCTGATATTGCTGTTGAAGTGGTAAAGACATAATCAGTTGTGTAATGGGGTCCATTTTGTGCATCCATATTAAGTACTCACTAGAATGTACATAGATTTTGCTCTGTCAAGAGGACCAGTATAAGCTATGAAACAAAACAAACAAAAATCACTTATTCAGGGATCTTCCCTGTTGTGACATGTAATAATATATAATAATATAGTATGTATTTTTAGTACATATAATTGATAGTATTATTATTCTTTACCGAGCAAAATTTTCCAAACTATGTTTTGTGAGATACCATGTCCAAAAGATATTAAGAATCCCCTTCCCCACCCAATTCTATGGTCAAATTATATTGAGAATATAGATTAAAGAATCAAGCTCCTGAGAATTCTCAGAACTTTTAATGTGCTAATGTGCATGAAGATCTTTCAAGAAGGGGAGGTGGCAGTTTTCAGACTTGCCGTGAACCCTTTCTTGAAGGAAACCTTTAGAGCATCTTTCAGATTTGAGAATTGCTGCTCTAAATCTGGGACTGGACCCAGAGGCCCAATATAGTTCTTCCCCAGTGATGCCACAGGGCTGAGTTAGTTTATGCACTATGAGGATTCCCCAATTAAGTACTGACATTTGAGAATGACTTCCAAAAAAATAAAATAAAATCAGGTCAAGCCAACTTAAGGATATCCCTGTATTTCTGTCTCTGTCATTCGTGTGTAAGTACACTCACTCAAGCAAAAAAGCAGGAAGCCCAGGGAAACTGACAGGGAGTTTGCTGCACGTGTGTGATCATGCAGCATGTGTGGAAAATGACATGATGTCTGAGCATCCCTGAACGTGTTGGCTTAGACTCTTACCTTTCCTCTAAATGATTCCCTCGGCCCCATATTTTACTAACTGCTTCGGTTGTCACTCTTGAGTTGTCTGGGTATAGCTCGAGCAAAGCACCTTAATTTTATGACTTTCAGATGTCTTGTTAGTGGGCAAATGAAGTGACAGGACAAGTGGGTTTTATCTAGTTGCTACGGAATAAAAATAACAAGTGCCTTTATTGCTTTGCTGACAGTCTATTTATAAATTTCTGAAGGAGGTGCCTGCAGAGGAAAATGTGCATGTGTTTTGGACATACCTGAGATTTCTCAAATGAAATGATTTATTGATGGCCCCTGCTTTACGCAACTTTTGGTAGCATGCACAAATATTGTTCCTACATTCAAGGTAGGCTTCAGGCTTGGTTCTTTAATGGCCTGGCCATTATAGAAATGACACATGGGGAAGGCTGTTTTGTTCTCCTCCTTTAGGCCCTTCACTTCAGTTCAGTGCAGTCGCTCAGTCGTGTCCAACTCTTTGTGACGCCATGAATCAACAGCACACCAGGCCTCCCTGTCCATCACCAATTCTCGGAGTTCACTCAAACTAATGTCCATCGAGTCGGTGATGCCATCCTACAAATACTGAATTACATATGGGCTTTCCAAATAGCATAGTTACCATCTTAATGTTTGGCAAAAAAAAAAAAAGAAGCAAACTTTTTCTTTATTCCTTCCTATCTATAATGTTTACAGTGTTTTTTCTCTTTTTTTTAGTTAGTATAATAGAAATTAATCCATGAAGTCATTCTTTGAAAACTGAATGTTTTCTTGATTTTCATTTGTCCCTGTTCCTCCTGTACTTTCCTGGTAGCTCAGATGGTGAAGAATCTGCCTGCAATGCAGGAGACTCAGGTTCAATGCCTGGGTCAGGAAGATCTCCTGGAGAAGGGAATGGCTACCTACTCTAGTACTCATGCCTGGAGAAATCCCATGGACAGAGGAGACTGTAGGACTACAGTTCATGGGTTCGCAAAGAGTTAACTTTTGCTCCTCCTAATATCAAGCTCTTTTATTAAAATGAATTTTTACTACAGTATCGTTACTTTGCAATGTTGTGTTAGTTTTTGCTGTACATCAAAGTGAATTAGCTATATGTTTACATATGTTATTGCTATTTAGTCACTGAGTGGTGTCCTACACTTTCGCAACCCCACAGATTGTAGCCCACCAGGCAGGCTTCTTATGGGACTTCCCAGATAAGAATACTGGAGTGGGTTGCCTTTTCCTTCTCCAGGGGATCTTTTGGACCCATGGATTGAACCTGCATCTCCTGCATTGGCAGGCAGGTTCTTTACTATTGAGCCACCAGGAAAGCCCCATGTTTACATCTATCCCTCTTTTTTTGGATTTCCTCCCCATTTAGGTCACTGCAGAGTACTGAGTAGTGTTCCCTGTGCTGTACAGTAGATTCTCATTAGTTATCTATTTTATATACAGAATCAGTAGTGTATATATGTCAATCCCAATCACCCAATTCCTCCCACCACCCCCAGCCCCTACCTCAAGCTACTTTTGAACTGCAACTCAGAGAGCAGCTCTTCTCATGTGAACCTTTCATTTCATCACCTGAGGCTGGGCCCCCCACTGCTGGGAAGGGCGGATGGCAAGAAAAGCATTGTGGATCCTGACATGCAAATGAGCAGTTCCAGCCAGGTTGCTCTCACCTGCTGAGAATCTCAGAGGGAGCAAAAACAGCTTTCCTGGTTATGCACCTGGTCTTAGCAAGCCCTTACCTAGAATAAAATGATAATTGAAAAAATTGCCTGGACTATGAGAATTTTGAGTCCAAATGGCTAGACTTTGCACCTGTTGCTGTCTCTGTCATGTTTAAGTCGCATGTTGGTTGTATTTTAAGAGTGTTTAAAACTGAAGGGAAATTTGAGGAAATGGTAAAATATGGTCACCTGTGGTTTATATGAAAATGCTATGGTATTACCAACTTTTGAAACCCACATTTTTCTAATGAACTAAATTATCATTTGTTTTCACACAGGTGTGACTCATAATATCCCAGCATCCTGAGTCAGTAAAGCAGTTTTGTAGGCTCACCTACCATTGATGCCGTAATAATTTGGCAATCTGTTATAGTGGAGAAAATACTTGATATAGTCACCCCTGTGCTTCCATTTACTTTATACAAAGAAAGACTTCTATCCTGCTATTGTTCTCCAGTATATAGGTTTCAAAAGGCCTCTCCTTCCTTGAAGACAAAAAGCTACCACCTGGTTTCAAGATAGAGTAAATAAAAGTGGAATGAAGGGGTGTTTTTTTTTTTTTTTATTGAAAAGCACCTCATTTATTTTATTTACTCTTGCCTAGAAAATCCCATGGATGGAGGAGCCTGGTAGGCTGCAGTCCATAGGGTCGCTAAGGGTCAGACATGACTGAGCGATTTCACTTTCACTTTTCACTTTCACACATTGGAGAAGGAAATGGCAACCCACTCAGGTGTTCTTGCCTGGAGAATCCCAGGGAAGGGGGAGCCTGGTGGGCTTCCGCCTATGGGGTCACACAGAGTCGGACACGACTGAAGTGACTTAGCAGCAGTAGCAGCAGCATAGTTGCTTTACAATGTTGTGTTAGTTTTTACTGTACAGCAAAGTGAATCAGCTATGCATGTACATATCCCCTCTTTTTTGGTTTTCCTTGCCGCTTAGGTCACCATAGAGCATTGAGTAGAGGTCCCTGTGCTAGGCAGTAGATTCTCCTTAGTTTTCTGTTTTATACGTTGTAGTGTATATGTATTAATCCCAGCGTCTCAATCCATGCCATCGCTCTACTTCCCTCCTTGGTATCCACACATTTGTTCTCTACATCTGTGTCTCTATTTCTGCTTTACTGATAAGTTCATCTGTACCATTTTTCAAGATTACACATATATGTGTTAATATATAATATGTGTTTTTCTCCTTCTGACTTACTTCACTCTGTAGGACAGTCTCTGGGTCCATCTGTGTCTCTGCAAATGGCACGATCTCACGCGCTTTTATGACTGAGTGATACTTCTTTGTATATATGTGCCATATCTTCTCTTTCCATTCCTCTGTCGATGGGCATTGAGGCTGGAAAAGCCCTTCATTTAGAATGAACTCCTTTCCTACTTAACAGGTAATGATTTACATTTTTCATAGAGTACTAAAATATGAAACATCCCAACTGCTACCAAATTTTTAAATAATGAGGGTATGAAAATAGTTTGTACGTAAATAAACAAAGATAATAAAGGAACGTAGAAAAATCCACAGGTGAGTGATCTTTGCAGTCAGTAAAGATTTTTAGACTTGTATTTTGCCTTCTGATGTCTGGTTTGGAAAAAAGCAATTTAGGGAGGGAGATATTTTAATATTTATATGACCACAAAGGGCTGTAATTGTTAATTACTTATTATCATATTAAAGCCCATCATCTGTATTATAGAATTAATACTTAGAAATTAAGAAAAGAATTATAAAATTAATTGTCCAATTGGTTTGGAAGGTAAGATTTTTATAAATCTAACTAAAAGTTTTATCAACAGGAATACCTTCCTGTTGCTCATTTAATTAATAGCTTTGTCTTACAATATCAAGATATGGGGGCTGCTAAGTGACATATAAATTAATTGAACTCTGTAATGAAATAACAGTTTAATTAGTCATTTATGATGTACTGATATAATCAGAAAGGAGAGAAAATTCAGCAGAAAACACCACATTATCATTACTCTCATTTTCTATTTTTTTTTCCTATCACAGGACAAATCAAAGTCATTTTGTTCAAGTTTTTTTTTTTTTTACTTTGAAATTTGTGCCATTGCTTTATTGAAATAACAGACATGTAAATGTATTACTTATTTGCTCTTAATTTCTTCCTCATGTGTTAATCATTTTATTCTAAAATAAAACACAGACAAATGAACCAAATATAGAACTTAGGAAGTTACTATAAGGCAGCATCATTGTAACTCCAATACTTTGGCTACCTGATGTGAAGAACTGACTCATTGGAAAAGACCCTGATGCTGGGAAAGATTGAAGTCAGGAGAAGGGGACGACAGAGGATGAGACGGTTGAATGGCATCACCGACTTGATGGACATGAGTTTGAGCAGGCTCTGGAAGTTGGTGATACACAGGGAAGCCTGGTGTTCTGCAGTCCATGGGGTCGCAAAGAGTCGGACATGACTGAGCGACTGAACTGAACTGATCATTGTAACTACCACTCAAGCCAAGAAATAGTTCACGTCAGTTCATGTCACTCCTACCCATAAGTCCTGTGCATGTCACATTCATCATAAACCCCTGCTTTCCCTCCAAATCTGATCTAATTTTATATTATCACTTTTTAATGTTTACTTATCACCAGGGATGTAAATATGCCTAGATGTCATTTTGGGGGACTATTGTTAAGTCCATTTTAGTCCACAATTTCTCCTTGCATCCTTTAACTGCCCTTGCAATAAATGTTCATTTATTTGTTTTTAAAGCAATGATTCTGACTTTATAAAAGGCAAACTATCCAAATAGCCAGCATCAGAAATTTCTAGGAGGTGCTTTGTAAGTGTTCAGTGAATTTCTGGTCTTTCTGTTGCCCATCTTGCAGTTCCACTTGGATAGTCAAACCCATCTGAACCCAAGTATTGCCACAGTGACACTGTGCCCAGTGATGGAATTCTGAATTATAGGAAAGGTTGGTGCTGCTTTGTCCATCTATTTCTGCAGAGGGAAGATAGACAAGGGAAGGCTTTCTTTCTGCAAATACTCATGGTGTGACCCATTTGAGATACAAACAGTCTCAAGAGGTTATAATTCAGAAAGCTGGATGGAATGTACAAGGTTGGGAGGGAGAAGGCCGGTGCAGACTGACGGCATTCTCTTGATGGATTTGGTGCCATGTCTCAAGAAACAGAGGGAAGAAGGAAGTGCTATTTTGGCACCTTTTCTGTGCCACACTCTTGTGCAGGTTTTAACTCTTTTCTACAATATCAGTGAAGAGTTAACATGTTAGTTTTGCAGGTGAAGGACCTGAAATTTTTTCTCACCAAGAAATAACCTTCTAACTGATCTAGTTCCCATGTATGATCTTTTTAGAAAACTTAAGTCTGGTAATACCACTCTAGCATCCTTTGCACTTAGAAGGAAGCCCAGACTCCTTCATGGGAGGGTTGGTCAACAGAGCCAAGGATTGGCCCCTTGCATGTTGTATTGTTTTGGATCATCCCCACTGCCCATTCCCAATCACTGAGCTCCAGCCATGTTGAAGCTACGGCTTAGGTCTGTCAAACTCATCCAATACATTGCAGGAGGCTGTAGCTTGGCCATGTTTAGGTTGGTGTTGGGACCTTTTTATCTGCCTTTTCCTCTTTCTGGAATATTTTACTGGCACATTTTGTTTAGCTAGATCTTACATCTTATTCAGACCTCAACTTAATTGTCACTTCCTCAGGAGAACTTGCGGAGAAGGCAATGGCAAGCCACTCCAGTACTCTTGCCTGGAAAATCCCATGGATGGAGGAGCCTGGTGGGCTGCAGTCCGTGGGGTCGCTAAGGGTCGGACACGACTGAGCGACTTCACTTTCACACATTGGAGAAGGAAATGGCAACCCACTCCAGTGTTCTTGCCTGGAGAATCCCAGGGACAGGGGAGCCTGGTGGGCTTCCATCTATGGGGTCACACAGAGTCTGACACGACTGAAGTGACTTAGCAGTAGCAGCAGGAGAACTTGCCTTCCCATTCCATCTACATTAGCTTTTCCCTGTAATAATTATCTCCTCCACTTACTCTTTTTCCTTTCTGGCACTTACCAACACTCTAATTATACATGTATTTGTTTATTGTCTATCTTCTACCTGACCCTGAGTGTGGGGTGTGTCTGTTTTGTTTAATGTCCTGGTTATCCCAGGGCCTAGAACACCACAGATGCTCAATAAATATTGGTTTGAATGCAGACTTGAAAGGAGGCTCAGAGACATGAAGAAACTTCTCCAAAGTCACACAGCTAGCAAGTATCAAAGTGAGAAATTTGAAAATACATCATAAAACCCATGCATTTTCAACTCTAATGGGCTTTTCTAAACTGTATTCCTTGGACACTAGTGTCCTGATATGTCTTAATAGAGGTTCCAAGAATTTTTTAAAAATCTATGATCAAGTAAATCATGGATATTATACAATTGTTGAAAGAAAATTGAACATGTTTCCCTCCCATGGGACACGTGAGAGACTTTAATATGCAAATATGCACTGTGACTCTCTAAGAAACTGTTACAGTATGCAGCATTTCTTACTAGTGTTTGACCATGATTTACTTCTTTCAGTTAAACTCATATCTTGTGGGACACCAGCATTCAGCAGGAGCTAGATTGTGAATGACTCCATGACACCCTGCTTCTCTTAGGAAGGGAGTAAGCAGAAATTTATATCAGTAAATTGTCTCAGTATTCATGTATATGTGTACACACGTGTATATGTCTGCATATTTAAGTTTTATGCTTTCTGTCCTATTCCCTGCTAAAAATATTGGGGAGATTTAGCTTAAGAAAGCAAAAATAGAAATGAAAGAAAGTAAACTGGTGTGTAATTTGGATTATTGTAGAGAAGATATGAGAGATATGTATTTTAAGAAATAACTGATTAGAAAATATAAACTAAAGAAAGTGACGTGGCTGGTAACTTAAGGTGATAAGCATGCTTCCCCCACTTTAGCATGCTATTAAAAGTGACTGATCTTAAATGCTGACTTCCCTTAATGGAGAAACTATGAAATTACAAAATACCAATGTAATCACACCTTAATCTTGTTAAATTGAAACACTGTAATCTACATTCAAATTTCACATATGGTCAATCTTGCGAGAGCTGGGTGGATGAGCCAAAGCACTATTTGGAATTTTAAATAGAGTCTTTCCTACCTCTTCAAAGCCCATTTACTTATGTATGAGAAATATTTCTCTGGGACTGGAGTAGGGAACCCCAATCCAAAGAACAAAGCAAGCAATTTTTTTTTTTTTTTGTAATTGAAAAGAAAAAAAATAAGTTGATTTCCAAAAGTCTGACACTCATGACCAGTTCTATCATAAAGAAAGCAGAGCGCATTTCAGAAGAGGGTTGAAACTGTGTGAGGAGAATACAGGTTTCAGCTGTATCTTGCCAATGCTATATTACAGTCTGTTGACAGATGTGATGTTTAAAATAGCTAAAGCATTGTTATCTATTGCTGGCTGAGTGTGTATGTTAATTGAATTAGGTGCAATGTGATAGGAAGCCCTTGACTTGTCTTGGAATACGCACTAGTGGGGAGCTTCAAGAAAGAGGCACCCTCATTTGATTTGCAAAATATAGTAACCCTTTAATTAGTGGTTAGCTGAGCAAAGAAGAGAAGCTAAAAGCTAAGAGAGAAGGAAAGATATACCCGTTTGACTGCAGAGTTCCAAAAACTAGCAAAGAGAGAGAAGAAAGCCTTCCTCAGTGATCAGTGCAAAGAAATAGAGGAAAACAATAGAATGGGAAAGACTAGAGATCTCTTAGAGAAAATTAGAGATACCAAGGCAAGGGAACATTTCATGCAAAGATGGGCACAATAAAGAACAGAAATGGTATGGACCTAACAGAAGCTGAAGATATTAAGAAGAGTTGGGCAAGAATACACAGAAAAACTACAAAAAAATATTTTCATGACCCAGATAACCACAATGATATGATCACTCACCTAGAGCCAGACATCCTGGAATGCGAAGTCAAGTGGGCCTTAGGAAGTATCACTATGAACAAAGCTAGTGGAGGTGATGGAATTCCAATTGAGCTCTTTCAAATCCTAGAAGATGATGCTGTGAAAGCACTGCACTCGATATGCCAGCAAATTTGGAAAATTCAGCAGTGGTCACAGGACTGGAAAAGGTCAGTTTCCATTCCCATCCCAAAGAACGGCAATGCCAAAGAATGTTCAAACTATCGCACAATTGCACTCATCTCACAGGCTAGCAAATAATGCTCAAAATTCTCCAAGTCAGGCTTAACCAGTATATGAACTGTGAAATTCCAGATGTTCAAGCTGGACTTAGAAAAGCCAGAGGAACCAGAGATCATGCCAACATCCAATGGATTATCAAAAAAGCAAGAGAGTTCCATAAAAACATCTACTTCTGCTTTATTGACTATGCCAAAGCTTCTGACTGTGTGAATCACAACAAACTGTGGATAATTCTTCGAGAGGAATACCAGACCACCTGAGCTGCCTCCTGAGAAATCTGTATGCAGGTCAAGAAGCAACAGTTAGAACTGAACCTGGAACAACAGACTGGTTCCAAATTGGGAAAGGAGTACATCAAGGCCATGTATTGTCACCCTGCTTGTTTAACTTATATACAGAGTATATCATGATAAATTCTGGGTTGGATGACGCGTAAGCTGGAATTAAGATTGCTGGGAGAAATATAAATAACCTCAGATATGCAGATGACATCACCCGTATGGCAGAAAGCAAAGAAGAACTAGAGTCTTTTGATGAAAGTGAACGAGAAGAGTGAAAAAGTTGGCTTAAAACTCAACATTTAGAAAACTAAGATCATGGCATCTGGTCCCATCAGTTCAGTTCAGAACAGTCGCTCAGTTGTATCTAACTCTTTGCGACCCCATGAATCGCGGCATGTCAGGCCTCCCTGTCCATCACCAACTCCCGGAGTTCACTCAGCCTTGTGTCCATCAAGTCGGTGATGCCATCTAGCCATCTCATTCTCTGTCGTCCCCTTCTCCTCCTGCCCCAAATCCCTCCCAGCATCAGAGACTTTTCTAATGAGTCAACTGTTCGCATGAGGTGGCCGAAGTATTGGAGTTTCAGCTTTAGCATCAGTCCTTCCAATGAACACCTAGGACTGATCTCCTCTAGAATGGACTGGTTGGATCTCCTTGCAGTCCAAGGGACTCTCAAGCGTCTTCTCCAACACCACAGTTCAAAAGCATCAATTCTTTGGCGATCGGACTTCTTCACAGTCCAACTCTCACATCCATACATGACCATGGGAAAAACCACAGCCTTGACTAGACAGACCTTGGTTGGCAAAGTAATGTCTCTGCTTTTTAATATGCTATCTAGGTTGGTCATAACTTTTCTTCCAAGGAGTAAGCACCTTTTAATTTCATGGCTGAAATCAGCATCTGCAGTGATTTTGGAGCCCAAAAACATAAAGTCTGACACTGTTTCCACTGTTTCCCCATCTATTTCCCATGAAGTGATGGGACCAGATGCCATGATCTTCGTTTTCTTGAATGTTGAGCTTCAAGCCAACCTTTTCACTCTCCTCTTTCACTTTCATCAAGAGGCTTTTGAGTTCCTCTTCACTTTCTGCCATAAGGGTAGTGTCATCTGCATATCTGAGGTTATTGATATTTCTCCCGGCAATCTTGATTCCAGCTTGTGCTTCTTCCAGCCCAGCGTTCCTCATGATGTACTCTGCATATAAGTTAAATAAGCAGGGTGACAATATACAGCCTTGATGTACTCTCTTTCCTATTTGGAACCAGTCTGTTGTTCCATGTCCAATTGTAACTGTTGCTTCCTGACCTGCATACAGGTTTCTCAAGAGGCAGGTCAGGTAGTCTGGTATGCCCATCTCTTTCAGAATTTTCCACAGTTTATTGTGATCCACACAGTCAAAGGCTTTGACATAGTCAATAAAGCAGAAATAGATGTTTTTCTGGAACTCTCTTATTTTTTCCATGACCCAGCGGATGTTGGCAATTTGATCTCTGGTTCCTCTGCCTTTTCTAAAACCTGCTTGAACATCTGGAATTTCATGGTTCACTTATTGCTGAAGCCTGACTTAGAGAATTTTGAGCATGACTTTACTAGCATGTGAGATGAGTGCAATTGTGCGGTAGTTTGAGCATTCTTTGGCATTGCCTTTCTTTGGGATTGGAATGAAGACTGACCTTTTCCAGTCCTGTGGCCACTGCTGAGTTTTCTAAATGTGCTGGCATATAGAGTGGAGCACTTTCACAGCATCATCTTTCAGGATTTGAAATAGCTCAACTGGAATTCCATCACCTCCACTAGCTTTGTTCGTAGTGATGCTTTCTAAGGCCCACTTGACTTCACATTCCAAGATGTCTGGCTCTAGGTGAGTGATCACACCATTGCACCTCATGGCAAATAGATGTGGAAACCATGGAAACAGTGAGAAACTATTTTTTTGGGCTCCAACATCACTGTAGATGGTGCCTACAGTGATGAAATTAAAAGATGCTTGCTCCTGGAAGAAAAGTTATGACCAACATAAATAGTATATTAACAAGCAGAGAAATCACTTTGCCTACAAAGATCTTCTAGTCAAAGCTATGGTTTTCCCAGTAGTTATATATGGATGTGAGAGTTGGACTATAAATAAAGCTGTTCAGTTCAGTTCAGTTCAGTCGCTCAGTTGTGTCTGACTCATTGTGACCCCATGAATCACAGCACGCCAGGCCTCCCTGTCCATCACCAACTCCCGGAGCTCACTCAAACTCATGTACATCGAGTCGGTGATGCCATCCAGCCATCTCATTCTCCGTCGTCCCCGTCTCCTCCCACCCCCAATCCCTCCCAGCATCAGACTCTTTTCCAGTGAGTCAACTCGTCGCATGAGGTGGCCAAAGTATTGCAGTTTCAGCTTTAGCATCAGTCCTTCCAATGAACACCCAGGATTGATCTCCTTTAGAATGGACTGGTTGGATCTCCTTGCAGTCCAAGGGACTCTCAACAGTCTTCTGAGTGCCAAAGCATTGATGCCTTTGAACTGTGGTGTTGGAGAAGATTCTTCAGAGTCAAGAAGATCCAACCAGTCAATCCTAAAGGAAATCAGTCCTGAATATTCATTGGAAGGACTAATGCTGAAGCTGAAACTCCAAGATTTTGGTCACCTGATACGAAGAACTGACTCATTGTAAAAAACCCTGGGAAAAGATTCTGGGAAAGATTGAAGGTGAGAGGAGAAGGGGATGACAGAGGATGAGATGGTTGGATGGTATCACCAACTCGATGGACATGAGTTTGAGCAAGCTCCGGGAGTTGGTGATGGATAGGGAAGCCTGGTGTGCTTCAGTCTATGGGGTCACAAAGAGTTGGACAGGACGTGATTGAGTGACTAAACTGAAGTAAACTGACCAAATGAAACTTTCTTGTTGCCCTTGTCAATATGAACACATTCACCTCTCAGTTGCAGTGAAAGGTTACTGGAACTGTGAATGACTTGAAAAAAAGAAAGAAAGGGAAAAAGAAATTCTAGAAAGAGAAATCTTGAGGATCATAATAATGGAGAAATAAAGGATCAGTCATTTGTGAAATTTCTGGGCTTTTTCTTTTCTGTCTGTTACATGCCACTGTATTGGGTTTTGGCACTTTCACCAGCAACTTGGAAGTTCTTTTAAATCAGCTTTTTCATGGGGATTTCTGATTATGGTAACCACAGGCTATGGTCCTGATGATCTCTCCAACTCCAGCATCACAGGGAAGATTTGGCTGTTTCATTCATTCCCATCACTGTTGCCTCCCAGCAAGTCTTTTTTTCTCTGGATTATTTTACTGTATCTACAAGAAAACAAAACAAAGCTGTTTTGAAGGTTTCAGTAGACACAGCCTCTGTAGTCAAGTCCTCTGGAGATCTGGAGGAAAGAAAGCTGAGACAGTGGTATGGTACCCAAATCCTCTGTAAATGGATGCTCATGTCCTAGCCTTTCACCCACTGAGAACTTCCAGGAACTCTCTGCAATTGTGCATCCAGGGCCCTTTGTTTAGTGTACAAGTGTGATTGCATTGAAAGTGCTAGAGAAAGTAAACCCTTTTGTCCAAATCAGAAAAATGGTCATGCATGCATGCTCAGTTATGTCCAACTGTGTAGCCTGCCAGGCTTCTCTGTCCATGGGATTTCCCAAGCAAGAATAATGGAGTGGGTTGCCATTTCCTACTCCAGAGAATCTTCTCAACCCAGGAATCAAACCTGTGTCTCTTGCATTAGCAGGTGAATTCTTTAGTACTACACCACCTGGGAAGCTCTAGAAGACTATGCATACTACCTGGCAAATATTCCAGCTTAAGATAAGAAGCTCTCTCATCTCAGTAGTGAAAGGGTCAGGATGGGAATAAAAAGGCATGGGAACCAGAAGCCACCAAAATTAGCTCTGAAAGAAGTCTTTCTCCATCCAGGGCTAGATTGCTAAGTGGCTCCAAGTAAGACACTTCAGCTCTCAGACTCTGAATTTTTTTTCTCTTCTATCAAATGGAATTGTTGGGACTTCAAATTTTATTATAAAAGTCACTTAGAGATCATATGTATTTCTATGATGTATCTTTACTAGAGATGTAAAAGGCATGTAGCCACATATGGAATATTTTACTCCATTTTTGAATTGAATGAATGTGCTCTAATATTCTTCCTATTATGCTTTGAGGCTAAAATATCCTATTGCTTCTGAGCTTACACAAGCTGACCTCATTTACTATGGGAACATTTTAAGTATTTAGGAATATGAGGGTAAGCACCATAGAAAGAATAATTCGATCTAGATATGAGAGACTCTTTTTTAAAGCTTCATTAACTGATAATTATTTGAGCACAAAACAATACCCATACTGTTTGATAAATGAATATTAGCCACATGTCATGCTGATAAAAGTCATGAGCAGAACTAGACCCTTCTGTATTTGCAGAGGGTGGGGAGACTTTGTTATTTTGATGCTAATGGATTATGTTCATTTTGGGTAGATAGATATCGCGAATGACTCAGCAGGGTTGACTTAAATTGGATTTGTCCATTTATACTTTGCTTATTAGTGTGCCCTGGATATCTGATACCAGTCTTATATTACAGTCTGTGCTTCATTGAATTTATCTATCAAGACCTAAAGATTTCTATGATAGGAATTTTGATTGATCATAAAAATGATGATTATGTTTTTATTTGAAAGGGCAGCATTGTGGGTTTCCCGCCAAATGCATTCTCAGAATCGGTAATTTTAAATAGCTGATTAAAATCTCTTTACAATGTATGCTCTTTTGGAGTCTAAAGATATTAGTTCTTTGTAGATATTAACTTCTTATAATGGAGAGTTATATTAGTCTGGGTAGGCTAACAGCTGTAATAAATAACTTCCAAATTTCAGTGGCTTAACATCATAAGAGTTTATTTTTCACTTACATCACACAGTCTCTTGTAGGTTGGTGGGAGCAGGAAGTAGAGAAGGGATGGGAGGAGAAGAACTCTGCCCATCACAGGTGGTGTTCAAGGTCCCAGGCCCCTTCTGTGTTGTGGCTCCAATTTTTTGCGGTCTTTTCTGTTTGGTGAGTCACTGAGAAAAAAGAAGGAGGATTATAAATGGGAGATTTTCCTTAGTTGGTTCTGCTTGGCATTGGGGGCCTCATTTCTATTTGGGCTCCATTGGCTGGATCTCTGACATGAACTTAAAGAGAGGCAGAGAATGTAATCTGGCTGAGTGATCACAAAAAAGAAAAGACACAGATACCAATGAGCATTAATTATCCCTTCCAAGAGACCTACATGACAAGTTAAAGTAAGTTAAACAGAGGTTTGGTGAACACAATACCTGAAATCGTTATGCTGAGCATGACAATGGTTTCTTTACTGTGGCAGTATGAAGATAGTAAGACGAGTAAGATGAGCAAATAACTGTACTGTTGATTAAAAAATTGAGTGTGGTTGTACATCCAGACATATATAAATACTGGTCAAGGGAGGGATATATTCTAACAGTTTGGGAGAATTTGGAAATTTTCTTGAGATTTTGTTGCTATCATTGAACTACCAGAATTTCTAACTCTCTCTGCCATTTGCTTCCTGCAAAATCCTGAATAAAATTTCTGAATATCACTTTATCATCTACCAGTTTCATAATATCAAAAGGAAGTTCAAGCTAGATAATGAATAGCAAAACATTTTATATAAGTGGTCATTCAAATAGCAAATTAAAGCTGTTGCTGTTCCATTATTATTATTGTTAAGTATTAATTCCATGGCCACAAGTAAAATTATGTTTACAAAGTTTTGTTCTAACATGCACACGCCAAATGCAAACACACTTTCACGTAGAAAAGACTGAATCAGATGCTCTGTTTTTTCAGTCTTCATATTGAAACTGAGAGTAAGACCCCTGATATTTGGTTTCCTGGTCACTGATACTTATTTCACCTCTGCCAGTTTTATAACCTGTCCTTGGAAAGTTCTATCCATTATCTGTGTCTATTCAGGTAGGCTGGACATGAAAATCTTTGTCCTTTCTGCCTCAGAATACTGTTAAGAGCTTTGGGCAAAATTAAGCTTGTGATGATGTTCTTTAAAGGGAGGTTTACTGTTTTAAGTCCCAAATATGTGTCTAGTTAACTTCGGTCACCTGTAAGAAAAGTTATTTAAAACACACCTCCATATAAATTTTCAGCTCCATGTAAACTTTCTGTCAGAATCTAATATGCTTTACATAACACATAGAACAGCGAGTATAGAGGTGGCATTCATATCTGGTGTCCATTATTTTTTGTTACCATTTTATTACTGATCTTTAAATACCCACGTTGCTTATTCTCAGTTTTATGTCATTCCTCTCTGATAACTCTTCTGGAGGTGTGGGACACTGGGATTCAGAGTTAGGGAGTGGATATTTCTCAGTATTCCCAAAGGTAATTTGTCCTCACAGCCTCATGATCAGTTTAGACGTGTGTTTAAGATGGGTTGAGATTAACCAAAAACACAATCTGGTTTTCCTAAAATTCCTACAATGGGCAAGACCAAACCTTCCTCATCATCCCTTCCCTTTCAAACTGTGGCCTCTCAGATGACTGTCTCAGCCAAATGTTTAGCTGGGAAGTTGTCAAAGAGTTAACATCTAGGGGGCAGTTAATGATAATTCTTTAGCTGACATCATTGACTCAGTCCTGGGAGAAGACAAAGGGATACTTTTGGGGAGGATCAGCAAGTTTACCTACAAATTCTGACAAATCATGGTGTCTTCAGTTACTTAAGACTGTAGATAAGTTCACTAGATAAAATTTTTGTTGTTGTTCAGTCGCTCAGTCACGTCCAACTCTTCGTGACCCCATGGACTGCAGCGCGCCAGGCTTCCCTGTCCTTTACCATCTGCTGGAGTCCACTCAAACTCATGTCCATTGAGTCAGAAAAGACCCAGATGGTAGGAAAGATTGAAGGCAGAAAAAAAAGGAAACAACAAAGGATGAGAAGGTTGGATAGCATCACCAAGATAAAATTAGATTCTCTTTTTAATTAACTTTGAGATGTACATGACTTTTATTCAGTTGCTGTTCATTCACTCCTTAGGTCTCCCGCTATGCTTGTTTGTAAACCACAAATGCAGTCGCCAAGTCAGATTCAAACACTGTGCACTCTCGAGGCCCGCTCAATCCTTCCCCTATCCTAAACTCCCTTCTGGATGACTATGACAGTTACCCTGATTCCTAAGCATGTGGACATTCTTCAGCCTCTGCTCGGAGTGTTTTTTCCCTCCTTGGCCCCCTGAAGAATAGCTCCTTATTCCTCACATCTCAGTTTATTTATTTATTGTTTTTTTAAATGTAAACAAGATTTTAATTAAAAAATTTATTGAGAAGAGTGGCATTGTTTTCATGTTTGCAAGTCTTTTTAATATCTGTTGACAGAAGGAAGCTAGTTATTCATACATGCTTCTAAAAAAAAAATGTTACTGGAGTATAGTTGCTTTGCAATGTGGTGTTAGTTTCAGGATGGCACTGAGCCAGCCATACGTATACATATAGCCCCTGTTTTTTGAATTTCCTTTCCACTCAGGTCACCACAGAGCATTGAGTAGAGTTCCCTGTGCTGGATAAGTTCCCACTAGTTATCTGTATTATGGAGAAGGAAATGGCAACCCACTCCAGTGTTCTTGCCTGGAGAATCCCAGGGACGGCGGAGCCTGGTGGGCTTCTGTCTATGGGGTCGCACAGAGTCGGACACGACTGAAGCGACTTAGCAGCAGCAGCAGCAGCAGTGTATACATGTCAATCCCAATCTCCCAGTTCATTCCACCCCCTCACACCTCAGTTTAAAAATGCCTTTCTCTGGAAGGCATGCTAGGATGCACCAGGCAGCATTAAGGCTTTCCGATGTGTGATCACACAGCGCCCCGTATGTAAGACTATTATAGCATTTGGCCAGCATATCTTGACTGCCCCTCTTCTGTGTACCTCAGGCACAGGAGAGCACTTTGAAGACCGAGATGATATTTTATTTTTGCATCTCCAAAGCCTACCTGGCCTGGTGCTTTGTAGGTATTCAGTAAACATACTTGAATAAATGAAAAATGAAGGACTGAATGTCCCTCTTAGAAGGGCTGGATGGGGGGGCGGAATTACAAGATCAAGTGACTGATAGGTTTGCTTGCTCTGACAAGTGAAGAATTACAAATTTAGACCTGCAAATTTGAAGTGTGGGGGAAAAAAAAGGTAGTAATTGCAGAGGGAGGGCAGCTAAGCATGTGGCTGCTTTGGGTATTTACTCATCAGACCAGACTGAAGCAGCCTTAATCAGGGAAAATCAATCTGCCTGTTTTCGTTGTGAGCCTAAACGTGCCGATGGGGGGAGCCCAGATAGGTGTTCCCAACAGTCTCACACCCACTCTCACATGCGCTATAGCTTTATTTACTTTCTGTGTCGAAGTTTGAATTGTTGGTAATTATCTCGTGCAGAAAATTTATCGTCTCCAGCAATGTCCTGTATCATGTTGTGCTTGAGGTCAAACGTCTTCATTTACAGAATGCCTGGAATTTGGACTCTGTGGTTTGCACTAAGTACCCTCTGCATTCGCCAGCTGTCTTTGGTAAAGTTGTCCACACGTCTTTCTCCATATTCTGTTCATATATTCTTTTTTTTATTCTTTTTCACTTTTTGAAAGTCTCCTCTTGACATTAGCTTCATCCCGGAAACTTGCAGTTGGACAAGTCCCCAGGGATGTCTTGACCCTGTGAATTCTCTTCTCCATTCACATAATCACATCCTCGCTTCTGACATGTTCTGAATATTTTTTAAAAGTTATGTTGAAGAGAATCAAACTTGAAATTTTTCATGAACCTTTGTGCTTTGTTTGCCTAGCTTCCTTTTAAGATTACTGATAGAGGGAACTTCTTTACATTCAATTGTAGCAGTTAGCACAAGGACTTGACCGTAGTTAAGTGTGCTATAAACGTGCATGGGTATTTGAAAAGGCTGCCTGCGTTTAATAATAGCATTAAATTAAACTTGAGCATGGAAGTGTCTGTGCAGTGGGATATAGTGCTTTCTTTGAAGTCAGAAGACTTAGGTATAAATTGCAGATCTCTTCCCTTCTTGACAGCCTGAGTCAGGGCAGTCTATCTCAATTCTTCATGCTTCAATTTTCTCATCTCTAAAATGGGATGATAGTAGTTGTGGAAAGGAAAACATGGAAATAAAATCCGTGTCAAGGTTATGCTTCACGGTAAATATCCATCATTAAACATGAGCAAGTAATAATCGTGTTATATTTTGTAGCCGCCAGCGTCAGACTTCCTATGTTCATGTGTGTGTGCACTTGGTGGTGCCTGACTCTTTGCAACCCTTATGAACTGTAGCCTGCCAGGCTCCTCTGTCCATGAGATTTTCCAGGCAAGGAAATAGTGGAGTGCGTTGGCTTTTCCTACTGAAAGGGATCTTCCCAACCCAGGGATCAAACTTGTGTCTCTCACATCTCCTGCATTGGCAAGCAGATTTTTTAACTGTGCCACCTGGGAAGCCCCTCCAATGTTCATAGCCCAACTATTTATGGGTGGTCTCTTATCCTGGGTGAGTTACATCAACTCCCTGAACTTCTATTTCTCTCTTTGTAAAATAAAGGGTAGCAGTGCTCGCCTCACAGTGTTGTTGAGAGGAATAAACGAAGATCTGTGTAACACACTCAGCACTGTGTAGACCTTGTTAAATACTTAATATATACTGGCTGTTGTTGCTGTTCACAGCAGCAGCTATGCTAACTGAAAATTTCACTTGCCCATATTGATGTGTCTGTATGGAGGAAATGATACATTTATCATAACAAAAAAAATTCCAAAAAGAAAATTCCACTATGATCCATACCCCTCTTTGGTCCGTCCTTTTGGTGCCCTAGAATAAAAGATGAATGAGTTTTAAATGGGGTTGAAGTTAAAATGAAAACTGTTTCCTCCCTCATGTATTTATTTCACGAGCTGTACTCATGTAGAAACGAACTCTCTGGAAAAGAGTAGCCTCACCTGGGTGATGTATATGTATCTGATGTTTAGCCCCACTCCTGACAGATAAGGGCATCCATCACTGTGGTAAATGTGTAGACCACAGCAGAGCACTGCTGACCACACAGTTTAGGTATAGTCAGTCAGTCCCAGAGCTTCCTGCAGCACCCAGGCACCCACCTACTTAAGGGCTCACAAACTTGTTCATGTCAAACAAGTAGCTACAGATGACTGGAGTATTTCCATAGATTCTGATTCCTTCTTTCTTGAGAATAGCCGATGCTGTTTCTGGGAAGGATTAATACACTACAGAAATCCTTGTAGGAGGATTAACAAATATAATTCTTTTTTATTCTTTTCTCAGGGAAAAATGTACAAACAGGTTGTTACTACCATTTTCCAGCCTAGTAAAACCACACTGGTTTGCAGGTCACTCTCTAAATAGGATTTGTCTAAATCTCAGGTGCAGTACGGAGAAGGTAATGGCACGCCACTCCAGTACTCTTGCCTGGAAAATCCCATGGATGGAGGAGCCTGGTAGATTGCAGTCCATGGGGTCATGCAGAGTCGGACACGACCGAGTGACTTCACTTTCATGCATTGGAGGAGGAAATGGCAACCTACTCCAGTGTTCTTGCCTGGAGAATCCCAGGGACAGGGGAGCCTGGTGGGCTGCTGTCTATAGGGTTGCAGAGAGTCGGACACGACTGAAGCGACTTAGCAGCAGCCGGTGCAGTAAGTCAACCTCCTGTATAAATGCTAGCTGGGTATGGGGCGTGTGTGTGTGTGTGTGTGTGTATGTGAAAAGTTGTTCAGGGCAAAGTGAAAGTATAACCCTTTTCGGAAAACGATACGCCTCTTCTACTTATTTCAGCTGATTTTTGGACATCAGTCCCTCCTGTTCTCTCTGTCTTGCCCCGATTTCTCCTTTTCACTGCCCTCTGCTGATCGCAGGCTCACCCTCCTCCCTTCTGCAGTTCTTTCCTAAGCCATTCTATCTTCTCTCTGTAGGATTCATTACCCGGCTGATCTCATCCTGGCCCACATAATGCCACCCTATATGCTTAGGCCTTTTGACTCTGTTCCAGGCACACCAGCCTCCTTCCCTACCTTGAAGATTCCGAATAGGCTCCCCTTCTCGAACTTGGTATTCACTACAGGTACAAAACTTCTCTCTGGTACTTTCTTGGCTCACTCCATCACTTCCTACAAGTCTTAATTGTCATTTTATCTGTGAAACCTTCTCTGACTTCCCTATATGTGTGATAGCCAAAACGCAACCACTCACTCTCATTCTCTTTTTTATTTATTCTTTTTTTCTAAATTCATTTATTTTTAATTGAAGGTTAATTGCTTTACAGAATTTTGTTGTCATGCTCTTTTAAGTAATTATCTCAGGCGGGGACCCAATTGGAAACAGATGGCTGAACTCTAAAGGTTCCGCCAGAGACAGGTTAGTTAATAAAGTAACTAAGTATGAAGGTCTAGGCAGAGTTAAAGGGGACCAGTAAGGAGTGATGAGGCACCCAGGGAATAGCAGCTGTGGGGCAGCCATTGCCTCCCCAGACCTGATGGGACAAGCAAGGACCACTGTGTTGACCAGAGCCTGTTTTCCAGTGGGAACTTTGAAGGAGGATCAATAGAAGTGTGATTGGAGATGGACACAACCACTTCAGGAACCTGAAGACTCACAGGAAGCAGAGGGGGTGGGAAGATAAGTTGCGGAAGCAATACCCTGGACTTCCCTTTCTCTTGGCCTCCACTTGCTCTTGCCTCTCACTGGCTGAACCCAGTAGGATTCCACAGGGCAAGTGAAGCCAACAAAAAAAGGAGAGTTCCGTTTCCTAGCACCCAGAATAGGGAAGAGAAAATCGGGAAAAGGATCTCGAGGCGTGAACAAAGACCAACTCTCAGAGGATCTTTAAAAAAGTGTTTTTTCCCTTGGCACGTGGAACTGTACCCGGAAATCATCACAACACCACCATTAAATGTCATCACCTCCTTTTTTGAAAAATAATTTTTTCATTGTGGTAAAAGTTCACATAATATAAAACAAACTATTTTAGCTATATTTAACTGTGCAGTTCAGTGGCACTAAGTACATTCACATTGTTGTGCAACACTCACCATCATCCATCTCCTGAATTTTTTACTTTTCCTAAACTAGAACTCTGTCCCAATTAAACATAAATTCCCCAATCCTCCTCTCTACCCCTTCACCCCACCCCCGCCCTGCTCCCTGGCATCTACAAATGTACTTGGTGACTCTATGAGTTTAACTATTCTAGGTCCCTCATGTAAGTAGAATCAAACAGTATTTGTCTGTACCTACTGTATATTGGAATTCATTTTTAAGGTTAATTTAGTATATGTCCTTCAAATGAATTGAACCTTCCTCATCTCCTTTTTTTGATGAAGACTTAACAGGCTGAAGTCACACTGAGCCAGTGTATCTTCTCCAAACAGGAGGAGTTTTGTTTTAAATATTTGAGAACAGTGTGAAACAGGCACTCACAAATGAGAACAGTTGCCCAGCAAATGAGAATAGGATACCATATTGGGATATACAGCACATTGTTCAGTACAGAGCATTTCTCAAAGATCCTAGAATATACATATTGAAAGGAGAGATATTTTCTTTTCCAAGGACATTTGATACAAATGTTCATTATACCCAGGAATTGATGCGACCCATATAACTCAGACAGTGTGCTAAACTCTATGGAGAAGTCCTCTCGCTTAAACCTCCAACAGTCATAATCATCAGGTTATTGTCAGTTTACCCGTTTAAGAATTTAGATCCTGAGGCTTAGGGAAGGGTGATTTTTCCTAAGGCCACTTATTTAGCTGTGGTGATGCTTGAACTCACAACCAGACTAGAGCTTTATATCCAAAGCCCTAGCTCTTGACTACTCTTAATATTAAGTCTACCTCTAAGATGGGAAAGTGGAGGTTTCAGAGCAGAAGCTATTAATATTTTGATCTTCCTTTTGTTAAAATAAATTTACTTATTTATTTTTGATTGTGCTGGGTCTTTGTTGCTGTGCCAGGGCTTTTTCTAGTTGTGGAGAGGAGGGGCTACTCTCTAGTTGTAATATTCTGGCTTCTCATTGTGGTGGCTTTTCTTGTTGAAGCCTGGATTTCTAGGCACACAGGCTTCAGTAGTTGCATTGCATGGGCTTAGTTGTCCCACAGCATGTGGGACCTTCCAGGACAAGGAATTGAATTCATGTCCCCTGCATTGGCAGGTGGATTCTTAAACACTGGACCACCAGGGAAGTCCCTGACCTTTCATTTTAATTTTTGCTGCTCTTAAGAGAAATCCCTAGGAAAGTCTCTTTTTATTTCCTGTAAGACCTTATCTCTCAAAAAGTAAATTGTATACATTCTTGGATTTGACCAAAAATCTAGAGCAGGGTCTAAAGATATGATTCTTCTCCTGACCACATTCCTTGCCCCAATCTCTGTATACAAAATATGCCTTAAATATTCATGTTAACTCTGGAAATAGATTTCCTTCTGGCTTTTTGTCTGTAGTGTGGGACCCAGAATTCTGAAGTGTGAATATTTATAGCAGGTGACACATAACAAACACTCTTTTGACTGTGGTACCTATAAGTATGATCTCTGGACTTCACCTTGAAATGACTCTTTTAGCGTTTATGCACTATGCCCACGAAACAATTGACAAACTTGAATTTTATTATTACCATGTTATTGATACCTTTTAAACCCCCAAATTTCTGCTTCCTTTCTCTCTGCTTCACTATGGCATCTGAATTGAATACCAAAGAGAAATTACTCATTCAAGCATTTCCTTTGCGATAATTATTTTGAATCCTTAAGTCCTGACCCATGTCTCTTGGGGGTCCCAGATGGGCTGGGCGAGCAGTGTGGGTAATTGGAAGTCTCCCCTGGGTACTAGTCTTTCCATCACGGCTGATATTGTCTTTGTAAAAATGAACAAACTCTATGGAATGGAGGAAGCAAAGATGGTTATTATGACCAACAGCATGTTAGAACCTTTTTTTTTTTTTTGGTTTGTGTACATCATACTTGTCTGCATAAGTTAATGAATAAAATGCGAAGACTTCCTACTTATTATTTTAATACAATTTTGAGTTTCACAGGAGAGAATTTCTTATTTGTCTCAAGGTGATTTTTTTTTTTTTTTGGTGTGTGAGTGTGTGTGTGTGTGTGTGTGTGTGTGTACTTAAGTTGTCCAAATGATAAATAGTGCCCTAGGTAAGTTGCAGACTGTATATGTAAGAAAAAGTAATATTGCATTGGAAAGTTTTCAGATAAAGTAGAATTCAATTTGGTTTTGAAAGGCTATGATGAATGTTAACCACTTTTTTGCTGAAATTCTTTTCAGACACATCTTAATGATCCATATGTGATTTTTTTAAAACAGCAAATGTATAATAAGTTATGAAAATTCTATTATTAATAACTTGTGAGGGAATGGTTTGTTCTTGATTTCCTTTCTTCACCCACCCCCTTGAAATAAAGACAGGGCTAAGCACACAAGCTATAAAGTGATCTGAGTTTTGCAGTTTTTTTTTTCGCTTTGTTACCAGAGTTCTGCAACTGAGAAAATTATTTCCCTGGTTTCCTCACAATGAAATGCTGTGTGTTTCATTCAAAACAACAATAATGGAAACATACCCTGCATGTGATATGTCTAAATACTCACAAATAAACAGTGATTGAGATTAATGCTACCTTCAACTTGGGCTTATTCTTAGACACTTATGTAGGCATGAAGATTTAATTTTCCCTGTCACATGAAGCAAACGCCTCCTCTGATCAGGCGGGTTTGTTTTGAGGTTCTCCCTACTGCCCTCACTTCCCACACTGTTGTTTTGACATATTATTAGTCTTGTTAAGTACAGACCTCCTTTCATGAAATACTGAAGAACAATGGTTGGTAATAGAATTTGCCTGTGACAAAGTTTTAGTTTTGTATGCTGTGTAAATATTTTAGATGCCATATTGCTTTGTTTTAAGATGGTAGAATGGATGTTTTTGTCCTTTAAAATTCTTTAACTTTTATTTTTTGAGAAATAGAACCCCTTTATCTTCAATTCTAAATATGCCCTGAAACATATTAAGCATCACAGATGTTATACTTATTTAGAAGTTGATATCATCAGTAATTTTATTTTCAGATGGCCAATGGTAGGACAGTTTGCATTTTTAAGTTTCAAACGATGTAAAGACTTTAACAAGAGCCAAGCTGGCTTGTGTGATCCAAAAGCTAACATCATCTCCAACACTGATTATTTTCTTCTGTCTAACATTTTGTACCAGTGTTCCACATCTGGACTCGAAACGTGTCTCTTTTATCTGTTCTCCTTCCTCAGTCATACTCAGCATCCAGTTAATTGCTAAATCCTGTATTTTCTCCTTTTTTCAATGTTTCTCCTTCTGTCATTTATTTTTCATTCTGTCCTTGATCTGATAAAAGGCCCTGGTTGCTCTGATCCTAAAGTATTTCAGTGCTTTTGCCTCCCTGTTTTGAGGTCATTTCCAATTTACAACCTTTACACAAAATTATTAGATTGCTTTGTAAAAATCTGATAAATCTTACAACATTCAGAGACCCTCATTCAAATCAATAGCAAACCTACACCCTCAATTAGTCTTTCTCCTGTTTGTCCAAGTTGATCTTTTAGAATATTCTCTGTGGGAATTGGACATCCTAGTTGATCCTAGTAATTTCTGAAGGTGCCAATTTTTCCCTCTGATACTCCTCCCCTCAACCCTGCCACCTGCCATTCTATTTACCCAACTTTTCTTTGTGAGTAAATATAGCACTTTACCCTTTCTGAAGTCTCCCTTGAACCACCAGCTATATAGGGCTACCCTCTACCGCAACTCACTGCATTTTTTTCTACCACTTTATAATTCCATTTTCCTGGGCTGTGCATTATCATAAATTTATTTCTTGAAATAACATCTATTTATTTTATGTGTTATTTGGGAGCAGTGGACTAAAAGAACTCACAACTGAATCTGTTATCCCTCTTTGAGAAACAGGTACAAATGTAGCCAAGAGATTCAAATAACTAGTTGCTTTCGAAGCAGAAGAGGTACCATGCTTGTCTGACTTCAAAACCTTTGCTCTTTGAAGAAGTCTCCATTATAACCAGTTGTATTTGTGACTTCTCTGTTAGATTTTTGTCCTGTGAAGGCAGGTATTAATGTTTCAACTGTATCTTCTATGTAAATATTGTAATTTCTGAAAGCTATTAGAAAAATATATCAATTTAATAAATAGGGAGTGATAACTCTATCAGGATGGAGAAGAAAGCAGTCTCTCTGTGATTCTTGTGGTTTGATCTGGGTAAGGAACCAAAATAGTATTTTTAATACTGTCCTCTCCCACTTTCAGGGGCCATAGGTAGCTTGACCTAAGAATTTTATCTGGGATATGGTAAAGAGAAACTGCGATGTCAGAACTTTCACAAGTTCTTACTGTTGCTGAAGGTGTTGACCCAGGGCAGCCACGTTATAGTTAATCACATTAATGATGCTTTCAGTTGGAAAAGTAACAACCAGATGTAGGCCAGGCAGACGATGTTTAGACAAAAGGGAAATAAATTTGTTCCACATGATAAAGAGAAAGGGCTCTTTTGTCCAGGTTTTCACCTAGCTGCCTCAAAGCTTTCATAGATGGTGTTTGTGCTGGATGGATAGTAGTTGTATATTAAAGTATCACTTGAGATATAGGCAAATACATAAGTCCTAAATTATTAAAATACAGGACAGTCACTACTGCTAAGGGAAGAACTCATTATACCAAAGTTCCAAACCTATCTCTTTAAGTGTTCTCCTTCTAGAATGGAGAGGGAGTCTAACATGTTTGAATCTGAAAATGTCCTATTTAAGTTGGCTTCAATCCCCTGCAGTTAATTTGCTTAGAGGCAGAAAATACAGTTTTCTGCAGAACTGTCCTTATTTATTTGCACGTATTCCATGGAAAGGTCTCTGTCAACGTTTGTCAAATAATGACACATCTTGAGTCAGGTATTTGAAGATACAATAGATGAATGAGAAGTGACTTGGTCTTATCCTAGGGTCTGGGGTGTGTATCAAGGCTTAGAGAAAAAAAATCTAGTCTGCTGAGAGGAGCAGTTGATGCAAGAGGTGGATGATATTTGTGTCAGAGAAAGCAGTAGAAATGTGGCCTGAAAGATAATTAGGGACACAGAAAAGGACTGAAGTCAGGTGTTGTGTCATAAGGCCTTACAAGTGAATCTGTATGACTTATCATTGCCTGAGTAGCAAATGAGGTCCATTTAATTCAATGAAAGTCTAAGTGTGCTTAACGTTCAGTCCCTAAGTTGTGTCCAACTCTTTTGCAAACCCGTGGACCATAGCCTGCCAGGCTCCTCTGTCCATGGAATTTCGCAGGCAAGAATACTGAGTGGGTTGCCATTTCCTCCTCTAAGGGATCTTGCTGACTCAAGGATTGAACCCAAGTCTCCTGAGTCTTCTGTATAGTAGGTGGATTCTTTACCAGTGTGCTTATAAGGGAAAAAAAAAAAATAAAGAACTACAGGTATTCCCTATTTTCTATGTTGTAAAACACAGAGAGCCCTGAGGTCTCCAGGCTTGCACAGCATCAACTGATCTCTATTAACAGGAATAGGAACAGTGTGGTCACCTCCTTATCCCTTGCAACACCCCTAACCACAGAGTTGCAATTTTACTCTTGCAGTGAGAAATGAAAAATTATAAACATTTCTTTGGAGGCACAATTTACCATATTATTCCCTGAGTCCACTTGGCCAGTAAAGGAGGCAATTCCTAAAAGCTTATTCCACGGTAGCATCACACCCTTGCCACCACAGTCGTTGCCTTTTTCAAATCACAGGTGACACGTTGAGCTTGAAGAATAGCCGCCTCTGGCAGCCTCCTGCCAAAGTGAAACTTCCCCTAAGGATGTATCCACCTGTCGGAATGTCAGGGCCTGTGCCCTCCGACTTCAGGGTGTTTCTGCATTTGTCTTTCAAATTTGAAACTCTGTCTTCTGGCATCCAGATTTGCTCCAACTTTATGAAAGCAGGTCCAGAGCCAGGTGAAGGAAGTGAGTTTCTCATCCTGGTCGGGGGGCTCATGGTCCAGAAGAGCGCTTTAGTGCACTCTCCCAGTGGGTAAGGATGGACTGTTAGCGCAGACGGCAGAGTTAAGCCGGAATGTCCTGCCGAGACTCACCATCACAAAGGGTAATACTACTTTATCGATCCCTTCCACACTGTCTCCCACCGTTGTGTTAAGCCTGTGGCGAGTACAACCTTTACAAAACGAGATCTGGAGATATGACTTACTTTCTAACTTGAACGCAGACTTAAAAAAAAGTGGATAAAAGCCTGTTTTGTAGGAATGGCGTGGTGTTGGCATTTCAGAGCGTATATGATAAAAATAAAATCAAAGTCAAGTATCTCAACAGAGGGAAAAAGTCACATTGAGACTTGCGTATAAAATGTGGCTGCAGTCTTCCGCTGAAAGCAGAAATAACTTAATTTGGCCACGTTGTATTGAATAATCCAATTCTTTTCTTGTTACTTTAAGAGAGGCAACGTTGTTAGCATACATTTTTAGAGATTAGATCCTCATTTTTCGTCTCAGACTTTATGAACAGGGAGCATTATTTATGTCAATGAGGTCAGGCAAGGTCCTGTAGACACACAGATTGATTGTCCAGAAATATTGATGATTTATAAGTCCTTATACTTTGTGATACTTTCCCTCTTTATAAGGCATTCCACTATCAAGGAGTTAAAAAGAATAAAAAAAAAGCATTTGCTGAGAGCTGCATGGGAACATGTTTTTAATTGGCATTGTCACCCTTCTAAGGATAATGGGAAAAAGCTTATACTTCACTGCCTGCATGATTTTTGATTTTACCTTTGTTTGTTACAATGCAGAATTAGGGGGGAAAGAATTGGCTGTGAGGTACCTTTTAAAAAGGCTTTTCCTTTCATTGTATGCACTAAAGGGATGAGAGAGAAGTAAAAGATTTATTTTTATGTTTAATCAAGTCCAATAATAATTGCATTGTGGTAACTGCTTTGAGCATTACATTTTCGGTAAGTAATTTATCAGCTGCATTCTTTTTTATTTTATTTTTAACATATTTTTTTCTTCTGGAAGGGATTAACAGTTACCATAGGATTTATATACCGTAGGCAATTTTTTTCGCCTTTAGTAAATAAAGTTTACTGACGCTGTAGGCTTTCTAAGGGTTCCCTGACCTTCCGTTTTATACTTACAACTTTAGTTTTAACTCGTTTTCTTCCTTGTCCTGACTTTGCAAGATTATCTGGGTGGTTGATGGGACCTGAGGACAAGAAAATAAATTTGTGGGCGGGGAGGGTGATCAACAACGTGCCCTCATTTATCCGTGGCATTTCCGGTTTAAGCACTGAACATCTCAGGTCTTAGGAAGCTTCTGGGTCCCAGGCAAACCAGGAGAGTCCATCACCCTGTAGCTGAGGCACGGTGCCCATAGTGGCTTCACGTGGAAAATTGTAAAAGAATAAAAATACAATTTCTTCCCAGCTGCGAGAACAGGGGTGAAGTAAGACAATATAACAGACTGGGAAAGATACTCCTGAAAGGCAGGACTGGAGCAAGTCAGAGAAATAACTGACTCAGGCTGAGGCCAAGCGACCTTTAAACCATATGACCTGCCTTGCCTTTCCCTCTTACCCACCTTTTTCCAGATGACGTGCTTATTTACAAATCCTCCTCTACCGCCTCCTTTCTGTGGCTATTCTCTCTTCCTTCTGGAGAGAATAAACCACCTAAGCCTGACATGCCCAGTTACCTGTAGGCTGGTTCCGTTTGGCTGTTAGCCAGTACTTCGATTCCTCAACCCTAGGGTTTCTTAGTTGTATTAATCTAAGGGGTGTCTTCAAGCAGATCAGCAGAGAGACAGGCTAGAAATAGCCATGGCCGATATGTGAGCGGTGGTGCTCCTGAAAGGCTTTGTAGGAAATCTGGGTACAGCAGCCATGGTATTTTAGAACTTATGACAGCAAAACTGCTGAACTGGTTGGCCTGATTCTGCCTGAAATGAGACCATTAACGTCGTTATAGAAACAAATCCACAGCAGCTCTTTACTCTCTCTCTCTTCCTTATGATTATTTTCCTTCCTCTTTTCCAACATTCCATTCCCCCTTTATTCTTCCTTTCTTTCCTTCACTTTACTCTTTTAAATCCACACAAGAGTTTGCCTTTGTAAAACTGATTTTTTCTTGGTTCTCTGGTTTTCCTAAGGAACTAGTCGTGTGTGTGTGTGTGTGTGTGTGTGGTTCACATATCTTTCCTTTTAGTCAAAAAGGATAACTGACGTACTATTGTGTAACGCAGAAAAGATCTAACTGTGTGTTTGGCTCAACCTGGGAAAAAGAAATATTGTTGCGTCAAGCAGAAAAATATCTAAATGAGTATCATTTGCATATAAATATATTAATAGAAATATTAAAATTCTGCATAGCCAATTCTGTATGTAATAAAAATTGTGAGATAGACTGGTTTCAGTGGAGCGGTGGAAAAAAACATGTTTGTTTTCATTGTAAAACAGTGTATACAAAAGGGTGCAGCTCTTACATTTTTGTCTTCTTATGAAACTTAAGAAATCATATTACAGTTTGCCTGAAATCTTAGATTTCTTTAGAAGGGATTTAGAATGGAAACACTTTTCTTTATTTTTCAAGTCTAGGACTATGTATGGGTTAGTTTATTTCTACCAGAAAAGCAGTCATTAGTAAGCAGCCAATCTTCTTCGAGATTTCATCCATGAGGCAAGTTAAATTAAGAAAAATTTTGTCATTTTTGTTAACTAATAATCCTTATCAAATTTAGAACATAGCTGCAATTTGCTTTCTTATAAAAATTTAAAACAGTTGCAAAACATTTTAATTAAACTTTTATCATTTGTTATTTGGATGCTGGAATGGAAAACAGCACTGCTTAAGATTTAAGTTAAAAAATTCCTATATGAGGGGAATTTCTGCTATGTATGTACATATATATATGTGTGTGTGTGCATTTATATATATTTACATATTTTAAGATTTTTTTCTAAATTTAGTTGAGTGAATATGAAATTATTCTTCAAATAGATTAATACGGCAGTTCAATGAATTCATTAAACATATAAATATTTCTTATTTTCTTGAAAGACTTCTGTTGCTTTTTTAAAGCACTCTTTCAATCTTGCTTTTCTACTACAGCATTTTGTGACTAATAGTGAATAGAAAAACTTGGTTTTTTTAATGACTTTAGAAATCTTTATAAAATATTTTCTAAACTTTGGTATCCTTAATTGTTTTTACAACTTGAGAAAATTTCTTAATTGAAAAGAATTCAGAACTTCTAATTTTACATTTGCCTTTTTGGTATATTCCTAAATAAATTTTCAGAAAAATAACTTCTTATTTTTTACAGAGAGGTGTAGAAATATAAGGAGCTTCCATACAAATCTGCCAATTTTCTATGTTCATGATATTTCAAATGTATGATTCCATTCTTCTTCTGTTGCTTTAACAAGGAAATTCCCCCAAAATTAAAATTCATAATAATATAGTATCTTGCTATTTTCAGTCAAAATTATTTGGAGGGCATCTTATGAAATGTATGAAGTCTCCATTAATATAAATGTTATTAAATATTTATCCCTATTTTTAAAAATGTTAACACTGTGTTTAAACTTAAGATATTCTAACAGTAAAGTGTATCTCTCTTTCTCTCTCTCTTTTTTTTTTATATCTCCCATTAAGTCATCATTTCTGTCCTCTGCCTCTTTACCACAAATTCAGGCAAGGAGAGCTAACATTATTTATACAGTTTAGGCAAGGTTGCATTTAAAGGCCCATTATGTTATTTTTTACCGTGATTTGCTGTAAATCATCCCTCATTGTCATCTATTTTATCTTTCGCATTCACACACATGATTAGAATGATGGTACGGAAGGTCAAGCATGAAAATGATGCTGTTTTGATGATGCATTCAGCTTTGGATAACTGACATTTATACCGGTCCTGACTCTAATACTTACTCTGTATTCGGTTTCAAGGATATCATCTCCCCTGAATTTCCTGGTGTGCAAATCTGAGAGATATAATACTTGTTAATAAAACAGATGTTTAAAGTTGCCCTGTTAGCAAAATACTTACTTACAAAAAAAGAACGAATAATATGTTGTTAAACCATCTTCCTTGTCAACGAATGAAACATTTCATATCTTCCTGAATTTTGAGAATTTAGATAGCCATATCATTGTCTTCAATTCCATGTATATAGCCAGAATCAAGCTAGTGATCCATACTCAGCAAATATTTGTGTAATAAATACACCATATTTAGGTTACATATGGATCTAGCTATTTGATTTTCCATTTGGGGAATGGTACTTTCCTCCTCCTAAAAGTGAGAGATCAACTAGTTTGTTTTAAGCATTTGCTAGCCTTCACAGTCTATGATTCTGTAACATATGTATTTTATATGTAAGTGACTCACATCCAGGCAAGCTAACTTGCAAAATCAGCGAAAGGAGCCACCTGAACCATAAAATAAAGAAAAAAATGGCCACTGACTGCATTTTTAAACCTCATTTCAGATATGGATTTCAGAAATGAAAATTACTAACATAGTAAATTTACTATTATATAACAAATACAGTAAATTTATTGTTAAATACCCACCTCAATTTACTCATTAAAGGTAATTTTATAATTTCCCTTTTGACTTATAAAGGGACAAAGCTTTCTGACATTTATTTTTGTTAAGAAGAAGCACTCTTTTGAAATATCCATATTCAGGAAACTAGGTTATTTTTGAACCATTTCTGGCCACTCAACCTGGGTATACAAAACTCAGTCAAAAGAACAGATGACTTGGTGTTTTCAAGAATTATCCCAGTTCCTGTTGTTGAAAACATAGCCTTTGAAGATATCTCAGAAAATTAATTCTTGGCTCTGAACATAGTGTTGAACCAGAAAACAAGGAGTAGAGCCCAAGGTGAGGAAGTGAAGTTTATGCTCTTATAACCCAGAATAGGCAATTTCTTTTCAGTACCATTTTTGCCCTTTATTGCAGAAACCAAAGTACATACATTTTTTGTCTGTCTGAGGCTTGTTAAATATAAACAATAGTTAGCATTTATATAGCAACTTATACTAAGGTAAAAAAGTGCAAGAAACACTGAAAATGACACTTATAAATAATACATAAATATAGTGATGTTAACAAGTTTTTGTTTTTATTTTGATTGGGATGGTATGGAGTGAAGTGTCTCATTTCCACAGTATTTCAGTATCTACTGGTACACTTAAGGGGCCATCCATGGTAGTAATTGCGATTTGTTTGCCGTGGTTTGGGATCATGGCATGCCTGACACTTATTTGTGTATATTTCTGTATAAGATTGGAAGAACGACTTTGAACCTACCCAAGAAAATCAACCCATCTCCCCTTTTCATGTGCTTATCCCACCAGTGCTTGCTGATTTACAGCCCTTAGGCTACCTTTCGGAGAAGGCAATGGCAACCCATTCCAGTACTCTTGCCTGGAAAATCCCATGGATGGAGGAGCCTGGTAGGCTGCAGTCCATGGGGTTGTGAAGAGTTGGACACGACTGAGCTACTTCACTTTGACTTTTCACTTTCATGCATTGGAGAAGGAAATGGCAATGGTGTTCTTGCCTGGAGAATCCCAGGGACGGGGGAGCCTGGTGGGCTGCCGTCTATGGGGTCGCACAGAGTCGGACACGACTGAAGCGACTTAGCAGCAGCAGCAGCAGCAGGCTACCTTTTGGTGACAGTTGCCAAAAGGTGAATTTACTTTTTAAAATTTAATTTGGCTGCAATGGGTCTTTGCTGTGGCACCACAAACTTCCGTGGTTGTGGAACATGGGTTCTAGAGCATGTGGGCTCGGTAGTTACCCCTCAAGGGCTTACTTGTTGAACTAGGGCCCCCTGAATTGGGGGCAGAGAGTTTTACCCACTGGACCACCAGGGAAGTTCCCAAAAGCTGAATTTAGAGGGGTCCAGTTTGGTGTAAAGGTCTGGAGTGTAATAGGTCTTAGCACTAAAACAGAATTCAGTCCTGCCCTCCTAGATAATACAATGCAAAACTCATTCCAGGCTTGTTTTCCTTAACACTATAATAGTAATAATGATTTAACATAGCTAAGAGGGTCAAATAATGTTTTATATATATAATGTATTATATATATAATGTTTATATATATAAAACATTATTTGATCCCGACCCGGGTCTCCGGCATTGTAAGCAGACGCTTTTACCTTCTGAGTCACCAGGGAAATTACCATATATATATATATACACATATAATATAAAGACCTATATATTTTACATTTTTGAGCATACACACCAAACTATATACATATATATGCACACACACTGTGTCATTGCTGTTGTTCAGTCCTAAGTCGTGTCTGACTCTTTGCGACCCCATGGACTGCAGCATGCTATATACACTATATGTATATGCATGTATAAGGGCCTTCCCTTGTGGCTCAGTTGATAAAGAGCCCGCCTGCAATACAGGAGACCACCTGCAATGCAAGAGACCCGGGTTTGATCTCTGGGTCAGGAAGATCCCCCTGGGAAGGAAATGGCAACACACTGTTACCCACCAGGCTCCTCTGGAATTTAGAGGAGCCTGGTGGGTAACAGTTCATGGGGCCTCAAGAGTTGGACACAACTTGACAACTAAACCACCACCATATATATATATACATGCAGGCTATATATGCACATATATATGTAAATGTATAGCATATATATATAATGCATGTGTAACTCTACTGATAAAGCATGCAAATTGTTAAATAAGAATGACTATTTTTCTCAAAAATAAGATAAATCAAAATGAATAGTAGTTCTCATGTTATCTTCCTTCTATCCCAGTGTTTTTTTTTTGCCCTCAAACCAGAGGCATGCAACCCACTTTGGAGGCTATTTTAAATAATCTGGAAAATGCACGGTATAACTAACTGATGTAGTCATTACTAGTTTAGCATGACTGCAGGCTGAATTCAAAATTTCAGCCACTATACTCATTCTATTGGGATAAATAACTGTTAAGTCCACTTCTTTAGCAATCTACACAGAGTTCAGAGTAGTGGACCATTAGGTTAATGTAGGAGTAAACAAAAGGAATTCTAGGACCTTGTAAGTTTTTATCCAATCTGAAAATTAGTTAAAGCCTGTTGTAAAAATAATAACTGACGTGTATACTACATAACAACCTGCGCATCTCTTTTCTGACACTTTAGCTCATTTGACCCTCTGTATCTTTCGATAAATTACGTATAGTCAACAGACTGATTTTTGTAGATAAGGAATTGAATCTTCTTCTTTTCATGAAATACCATCTGGCTCCAGTGCCCATGGAAAAAGTACTTTCGACAACATCTTCTGCCTTAAGTTTTTGCCTCCAATGATTGTTGAAACTTTCCAATATAAGGATCATTATTATAAACCATTTCTTTGATTTTCTTCCCATGGTAGCAGATTGAGTAAAATAATATTCTGTCCTTTTCAGTTTCTCTACTCACCATCTCCCTGGCCCTTGCTTTCAGTGTTGCATAATTTAAGGTGAGAGGAGTAATAATTGGGGTTCCTTTTTGCTTACTATAACCATTTAACACCCCAGTTTCAATCCTTTTCTTGAAACTAAGGATTTAATTGAGGAATTTTAAACTTTTTATTTTATATTGGAGTATGACCAATTAACCGGAGAAGGCAATGGCAAGCCACTCCAGTACTCTTGCCTAGAAAATCCCATGGACGGAGGAGCCTGATGGGCTGCAGTCCATGGAGTCGCTACAAGTCAGACATGACTGAGCGACTTCACTTTCACACATTGGAGAAGGAAATGGCAACCCACTCCAGTGTTCTTGCCTGGAGAATCCCAGGGACGGGGGGCCTGGTGGACTGCCGTCTATGGGGTCACACAGAGTCGGACACGACTGAAGTGACTTAGCAGCAGCAGCATGACCAATTAACAATGTTTTGATAGTGTCATGTGGACAGCAAAGGGAATCCGACATACATATACATGTATCCATTCTCTTATTGGGGGATTTTATCATGCTGGTATAATATTGTATGTGACCAAAATGATTTTATTTATATCACTACAGTGACTCTTATCCTTAACTAAAACCCTGAAATGATATGCACACTGTTATATGTATTTGCATACCTGAACTTCTTTGGAGTGAGATTTTTATGTATTTCACCACTTTCTCAGAAGTTACATGAGCCAGAAGGAGTCACTGTCTTGGGATTTGAGCTCTTCCATGAGATTCCTATCTATTCAGTGTTGTCTAAATTTGACGATGACAAAGCACATAAAGAGGCTTAGGGAGACTACGCTATCATTTGGTTCCATTTACTGGAGATCATCTCTTGGCTGTAGTTGCTTAGAAAAACAACATGTTTTCAGATTAACTGCAGACATCCATGCTATTTTCATGCCCCTCAGAAACCTTCAGAGTGTCTCTGGGGGAACAGGAAACAACAAAGCCTCTCTCCCTCCAGATTTGAGGGTTTTGTTATCTTAACACCTATGTTGTCACCTATGCTTTCTACACATAAAACTGCTCCCCACAATTCCCACCAAGGCTGAGCTAACTGCTGTGACTGTCTGCAGGTCCCTTTGGTGGAGGCAGTAGTAATTTTTCAGTTGAACACTGATGATGCCTAGCTTTTTTCTACTTTCTTGTTTAGGGCATTTATAATTTGGGGCCAGATGATAAAACATTTAACCAAGTGGAATTCAGCAAATGTCCCAGAGTGTGACTTTCATGATTACAAGTTCAATCAACCCCTTTGAAGATTTACTTCTTTTCCCCCTGAATTTCTCTTTGAAAGTCTATTTCAAGAGGAATCTTTACTTCATTTCACAATAGTCACTCGAGTATTTCAAGAGAGGGAAAATAAAACAATTAGAAGAGAGTATCAGCTATGAACTCATGTAAGTTTCTTGCATTTGAAAAAAAGGGTCTCTCACCTTTAACCTTTAGGCTTCTATTTCATTTTGGGGGTTGTAAAATATTGGAAAGAGGGTAAAGAAAAGGATTTCTTGTGGAATATAGATAAAAGGGCTGCTCTCCTCCAGTCCATCTTCAGTGAGGTTTGCTGAAGCAAGGAAGGAATCAGGTGTTAGAACAAATGGAGCTGTGAAAATGGGTCTGTATTAAAGCATGCCTGGAGGAGTTTAGTGAGATTCCCTTTGGGAGACCAAATTTGGAAACAACCCTTGGGACCACATGGAGCTGGCTTCTCCGTCAGTCACTGCAAAAAGCGTGGGTCTTCACAGGCTGCTGCGCTGAATGTGGGGCACAGACATGTGTCCTGTGTGGGGAAATAACCTGAATTCAAAAGAAACCTGAAATCCAAATGGATGATCCCACCCCCGGCTAGAGACAAGGTTACAGAATCAAACAAGTTAGGACTGGAAAGTGCAGTGGTGTGGTTAGAAATCAGTTGTGAATAGAAGCCATAAAGAGAGGCCAACCCACCTTTGAGAAAAGAGATTGTTTCTTTGAGCGTCAATCTCCTTCTTTTACATCAAATCATATTTGAAAAAATCCAGCAGAATTAACCGTGCCTCTTCAAAAGGGAAAAGAAACTCTCTCTATGTTGTAATGTGAATAACCCCTCTTCACCACCAAGCATGGCTTTAAACTTTGTTGTCATTCAGTTAGGCCTTCTTATTGTATTAGATTTGCCAGGGAGGGTTAGCACAGAGATGCACTAACAAATTTTTAAACAGTCATAAGAGAATCATTCTAATGCCCCTGTTAGGGAACTGTTGGCCTGAAACTTCTCACCTTGGCCAGGCAGGTTGATAGCCACTTGCAGGAGTTGTCTCACAAAAGGAGGTCCTGATTAAAAAAAAAAAAAAGGTGCTGCTATTGAAAACTAACTGGGGGGGAGGGGGGGCGCGGAATTCAGGATAGGCCAAAAAGAAAAGGAGGAGATATACAAGGAGATGACAGCCCATAATATGCCTTGTGAAACTAACTGAGAAAATTTGGGAGGGGCCACAAGGAGGGAGGAGCCAATAGATCCTACCAACCTCCCAGAATCCTTCACACTGGGCTCCATCTTGGCTGAGGCGCCGACACCACTGAGATGGACTCTGAATCAGCAAATATGGGTGCAAGCTAAATGACTGGCCAGAGACAACCCAGGAGCTAATGCCTTACCATAAAACATGAACCAGCAGAGCAGTTCTGGAGTTCCCTTATCGTATGTATGGCACCCCTTCCCGTGAAACTCTGTTGCTTTGTCAGCACGTGTGTCTGTCTCCTGGGACAGTTCATTTCTGAGTGAGTGTCAGACAGGAGCCTGCTCTCAGGCCATGGAAGGGGGCCTCCTCCTGCAATTCTTTGGTACCTCGGTTTTTCTGGATGTCAAAACACTACTCCAGCATACATTGCAGATACTCCCAGCTGCTCTCAGCTAAGGGCTTTCTGATTTAACAAAGCATGTCCTAATTAGTGACCTGCCTCTCTAGTCCAGAAGCCAGTGGCCCAAGGGAGGCCAACAGTGGATGACGCTAGTCTCTGAAGGGCCCCCTCCTCTGGTGTTGACAACAGCATTGGCCAAAATGGCATTCCTCCACATGTCCAGCAAGAGGCCGCCACGCCAGGTGAATTTGAAGATCTCAGCTTGCTTTCATTTGAGACTTTCCTGTACCTTGTATCTTGGTGTCATATGATAGTTGTAAGGGCCTGGCATTGTCTCCAGATTAACCACAGTAGTGGTATGGAGACTTTTGCATTTGTTTACCCTAAACCTAAGGGTAAGAGACCAGACAGGACTGTTACCTGGGGTCTCTCCCCCATTGCTGTGGTCTACTCGCTTCAGTCGTGTTGGACTCTTTTTTGCAACCCCATGGACTCTGGCCTGCCAGACTCTTCCATCCATGGGATTTTCCAGGCAAGAATATTGGAGTGGTGGGTTGCCATTTTTTTCTCCGGTGGATCTTCTCAACCCTGGGATTGAACCCACATCTCCTTCATTGGCATGGGGATTCTTCACTACTGAGCCACCAGGGAAGCCAGCCCAATAGGCTGCCCCAAACTCCCAGCAACAGTAGCTATTGGGACCCTTCTTCCCCCATCTTTCTCCCTAGCCTTCCTCTTCTTTCTCCTCCCCTTTCCCTCTCTTGCCACCTCTTCTCTTCAGCTGATGCAAGTTGAATTGAAAAGTTAGCAGCAGTGAATTTCTCATTCAGTCTGTTCTCCCAGGAACCTGCTTGTTTGGAATTTGCATCCCCGCCCTCAGTCCCATTATAAAGGAGGTGGAGGGGGAGGATCGCTGCTGGTCTTAATTCTCCAAGAACAGGTGAAATACATTCTGTCATGAATGAAACACCCTGAGCTGTAACTTTTGAGGCTCTTTCACATTTTCCCCCCCTGGCAGAGGCTGTTGTGTTTTGTTACAGCAGCACGAGGAGTTGTTATTAGAGTGTTATGGAAACCAGGTGTTAGAGCTGATTAGTCACTAATCTTCCATCTCTGGGAGCTTGGCTCCAATCTTCTGTTCATCAGAATCATTCTGTCGCGTTAATTTATTCATCCCGGCTCTAAGAACCTTGTCAAATCAACATGGTGGTCTCCGCTGGGTCCCTAATGCACTATAGCCCAGATCACAAACCTACTATATGACACATAATTCAGGATAATTGGCAGTCAGAGCTCAAACAACCCTGTGATTAAATGGGTATGGAGATTGAAATCACTTCTCACCTATTAGAAGGGAGTCTCGCTAGGCCGATGGCATTCTTCAGTGGAGGCTACTGCTGGAAAGGGCTGTGTTCCTTTCCCAGCTTTATGTGGTTGGTGATTGATGAGATAACACTTCTTTTTCCTCTTAATATTTTACCTCTCAAAACACAAAATGAGCCACTTAACTTTACATTTCCTTTTTTAGACTCCATCTCAAGTCTTCATTAGTAAATCTTAATGACTGCTAAAATTATAGGAAACCCTGCACTTAGTATAAAAGGGAAATAGACCATTTTCCCCCCTTTTGTGTTGCTTTTGCCAACAGCTCGCTTTTGACAACTGACTGTTTATAATGCCACAAAGGGAAGAGTTTGACAAGGTTTTTAATTTTTGACAAGTAGTGTGACCAGTTCTATGTGGCTTGAAACAGTTGTTTCTTTCTTCCTTTTTTTTTTTTTTGGAGGCTAATTATTTTATAATATTATATTGGTTGGTTTTGCCATACATTGACATGAATCCGCCCCGGGTGTATATGAGTTCCCCTTTCTGAACCCCCCTCCCACCTCCCTCCTCCCCCTATTCTCCCTCTGGGTCATCCCCGCACACCAGCACCGAGCATCCTGTATCATGCATTGACCCTTAACTGGCAATTCATTTCACATATGATAATATACATGTTTCAATGCCATTCTCCCAAATTATCCTACCCTCACCCTCTCCCACAGAGTCCCAAAGACTGTTCTATACATCTGTGTCTCTTTTGCTGTCTCGTATACAGGGTTATCATTTCCATCTTTCTAAATTCCATATATATGAGTTAGTATACTGTATTGGTGTTTTTCTTTCTGGCTTACTTCACTCTGTATAATAGGCTCCAGTTTCATCCACCTCATTAGAACTGATTCAAATGCATTTTTTTAATGGCTGAGTAATACTCCATTGTGTATATGTACCAAAGCTTTCTTATCCATTCATCTGCAGATGGACATCTAGGTTGCTTCCATGTCCTCGCTATTATAAACAGTGCTGTGATGAACATTGGAGTACATGTGTCTCTTTCAATTCTGGTTTCCTCGGTGTGTATGCCCAGGAGTGCAATTGCTGGATCATATGGCATTTCTATTTCCAGTTTTTTAAGGAATCTCCACACTGTTCTCCATAGTGTCTGTACTAGTTTGCATTCCCACCAACAGTGTAAGAGGGTTCCTTTCTCTCCACACCCTCTCCAGCATTTATTGCATGTAGACTTTGGAAAAGAAGAAGTAAAACTTTCACTGTTCACTGATGACATGATCCTCTACACAGAAAACCCTAAAGACTCTACCAGAAAACTACTAGAGCTAATCAATGAATACAGTAAAGTTGCAGGATATAAAATCAACACACAGAAATCCCTTGCATTCCTATACACTAATAATGAGAAAATAGAAAGAGAAATTAAGGAAACTATTCCATTCACTGTTGCAACAAAAAGAATAAAATACTTAGGAATATATCTACCTAAAGAAACAAAAGACCTGTACATAAAGAACTATAAAACACTGGTGAAAATAATCAAAGAGGACACTAATAGATGGAGAAATATACCATGTTCGTGGATTGGAAGAATAAATATTGTCAAAATGAGTATACTACCCAAAGTAATTTATACATTCAATGCAATCCCTATCAAGCTACCAACGATATTTTTCACAGAGCTAGAACAATAATCTCACAATTTGTATGGAAATACAAAAAACCTCGAATAGTCAAAACAATCTTGAGGAAGAAGAATGGAACTGGGGGAATCAACCTGCCGGACTTCAGGCTCTATTAAGAAACAGTTGTTTCTGATGAAAATAATTTAGCGCAGCTGTGAGGAATCTTTGCATGGTAGTGAAAGCTGCATTTATAGTCACTCTGAACCTTGTTCCTTATGTCTGTGAGGTCTTTAAAATTATAGAAATAATATATGTTTGCAAATTTGGAAGATAGAGACAAATAAGGTGGTAAAAATCCATGCTAGCTCTCTATTCAGGGAGAAAGTATTTGGCATTTATTTCCTTTTGGTCCTTTTGCAAATAAAGTAATTCCAAAGAGTGTGTGGATTAGATTAATTAGATTCATGATGTTTCTGTTCTGCTGAGGTTCCTGTATTTGCCTTTTAATTTCAACACTTGTTTGTGGTACTCTCTATTTATTTTCATATATGAAGTAATCACATATGTAAAAAGTCTGCTTGAATGAATCAATCCCCCACCATCACCCTGGGAAAATGACCACAGTAAGAAAGTTACTTGCTGCAGCTTGAGATGGAAGTGGTAATACAATCAAGCCGTCTGTAAATAAACAGACAAACTGGTATTTTATCAGAAAACTACTTTATAAATTATTGTAGTTTATTGAATCACTCATGATTGGAAGGAGACTTAAAATTTCTAATTTGTTTTTAATACAAAATAAGGAAGGAAAGCATCTCCAGTTGTAAAATGTAAAAGCATCTCCAGTCCTAAATTAACAATTAGGGCTCCAGCTGATTATTTTAGAGTTTATAGAATTTTTTTCAAATTCATGTTCTAATTTTCACACACCTAAACCACAGCAACCTTAGATAGTATGGTTATTAATATATTCATGGTGTGTGTGTGTGTGTGTGTGTTAGTCGCTCAGTCGTGTCCGACTCTTTGTGACCCCACGGACTGTAGTCTGCCAGGCTTCTCTGTCCATGGAATTCCCCAGGCAAGAATATTGGAATGGATTGCTATTCCCTTTTCCAAAGGAACTTTCCAACCTAGAGATCGAACCCTGGTCTTCTGCCTCACAGGTGGATTCTTTCCCATTTGAGCTACAGGGAATATTCATGGTATTCTAACATAAATATGTATAACAAAATTTAAATGCCCAGTACCCCCTTTTTTTCCTACTGTTAAAAATAATAGCTTACTAGGTACCTTGTGATATAACTTTTCATTTGTGATTTAGATTATTTCCTTATCATAAATTCTCCAGATTAGAATCTGATAAAACATAATATTCCTACAAAAGTATAATATAAAAGGAAAATTATTGTAAATGAACTCAAAATACTTCCATTATGACAGCCTTCACTCAAACTTTATCCAGATTCTTAGAGGCAAGCTGGCTTTGAAATGTCTGATATTTGCATAATTATAACAATTTTACATTTGCATAACTTTATTTTATTCTTTTTGGCTAATTGAACTGCAGTATCTCAGTTCACACCTCAGACCTTGGAGTTGAAAAGTTACAGATTGCAGGGTAACTTTGTATGCCCTCAGCCCGCAAACAGTAATTATGGATGTAGGTGTGAAATGAGGATAATGATGATTTCCTCAGTCTGATGGATGTACTCCATGGATGTCTCCATGGGGTTGTGACGAGTCAGACATGACTGATCAACTGAGCACAGCACAGCAATCATTGATCCAATATGGAATCTATATTTGTTTGGCTCTCATGATGTGATGTAAGCCATGTGCCCAGTGAAATCTCTAAGGATTTATCCTGGTAAATCATTTTCCCCCTCAATACTTTACCTGTGGTTTCTAAGGACTATGGTATTTGGAGAAGAAGCCAGTAGACTAATACATTTTCTAGGTCGAAACCTATAAGTATTTTTAAGGTCTACTGGTTTTCTCTTTTCTCCACACGAAGCATCAGTGTTTCAGAGGGCCCATTTCACTAAACCATACCAACCTGGATATGCTCTTTGTTCAAAAAGAGATAATTAAGCCAGTGGGCAACACTATCTCCTTTGTGTTATTATTAGAATTGTGAATATTTTTTGCATAAATTTATTAACTGCAAGTGAAATATCAGTTTTCCTTCAATTTTTAAAAATCATATATAGACATACTTAGGTTATTCTTGTTACCCCTTATTGTGTAGCTGGTAAACGTTTTTTGTGTTTTGGGTATATTCGGTTCAGTTCAGTTCAGTCACTCAGTCGTGTCTGACTCTTTGCAACCCCATGAATCACAGCACGCCAGGTCTCCCTGTCTATCACCAACTCCCAGAGTTCACTCAAACTCATGTCCATCGAGCTGGTGATGCCATCCATCCATCTCATTCTCTGTCGTCCCTGTCTCCTCCCGCCCCCAATCCTTCCCAGCATCAGTCTTTTCCAGTGAGTCAACTCGTCGCATGAGGTGGCCAAAGTATTGGAGTTTCAGCTTTAGCATCAGTCCTTCCAATGAACACCCAGGATTGATCTCCTTTAGAATGGACTGGTGGGATCTCCTTGCAGCCCAAGGGACTCTCAAGAGTCTTCTCCAGCACCACAGTTCAAAAGCATCAATTCTTCGGCGATCAGCTTTCTTCACAGTCCAACTCTCACATCCATACATGACCACGGGAAAAACCATAGCCTTGACTAGACGGACCTTTGTTGGCAAAGTAATGTCTCTGCTTTTTAATATACTATCTAGGTTGGTCATATTAGAACAACAATAAATGTTGCTGGGAACATATTGGATTGGCTACAAAGTTTTTTCAAGGGTTTCCATAACATCACATGGAATATATAAATAATTATGTATATATATTTATGATTTCTGTGAATAAGATTGATTGAAGACTCTATTTCTGGTAATCCCTGAAATGTATCTAGTACTCCATTTTTTCATTTAGACAACTATCTATGTTCTTCCACATACTTGGATAAGGTTAGAATTCTAAGTCCCCAAGTCCCCACCCCCTTCTCTATATATCCTGTGTAATACCCTCTGTTTTAGTGTGGGTAGGGCCTGATAAATATGATGGTAGTTATCCCCATGTCTATAGGTTATCTTCTATGGCATAGATGAGGGATTTTTCATATGTAGTTAAAGTCCCTAATATGTTGACTAATTTTAAGCATCAGTTCAGTTCATGCACTCAGTCCTGTCTGACTCTTTGCAACCCCATGGACTGCAGCACACTAGGCTTCCCTGTCCATCACCAACTCCCGGAGTTTACTCAAACTCATATCCATCAACTCAGTGATGCCATCCAACCTTTTTATCCTCTGTCATCCCCTTCTCCTCTTGCCTTCAATCTTTCCCAGCATCAGGGTCTTTCCCAATGAGTCAGTTCTTTGCATCAGGTGGCCAACGTATTGGAATTTCAGCTTTAGCATCAGTCTTTCCAATGAATATTCAGGAATGATTTCCTTTAGGATTGACTGGTTGGATATCCTTGCAGTCCAGGAGATTCTTAAGAGTCTTCACCAACACCACAGTTCAAAAGCATCAATTCTTTGGCGCTCAGCTTTCTTTATAGTCCAACTCTCACATCCATACATGACTACTAGAAAAACTATAGCTTTGACTAGACAGACCTTTGTTGGCAAAGTAATGTCTCTGCTTTTTAATATTCTGTCTATGTTGGTCATAGCATTTCTAACTTAATCAGGTGAAACTTTAAAAAGAAGGCCTAGATATTAGAGATATTGTCCTTCTCATGGATAGAACAAAGTATCATGGAGAAAGCCAGGTGGCAGAAAACTGGGTGACATCTAGGAGCTGACAGTTTGTTCCACAGCCACAAGGAACTGAATTCTGCCAGGAATCAATACATTTGGAGAGGACCCCAAGCCTCAGATAAGATTTCAAGTCCCAACAAGCCCTATCCCACCAACCACCCCGCCCCGACCCCGCCTGCTTGACTCTGTAGTCTTGTGAGACCCTGAGGAGAGGACCCAGCTAAGCAATGCCCAGACTCTTGACCCAAAGAAACTGTGAAGTAATAAATGTTTTAAGATATTAAGTTTGTGGTTATGGGTTACACAGTCAAAGAAAACTAGTACAGTTGTCATCCCAGTTCTCTTTCAAGCAATCAGGTGATAAAAAATTAAATTCAAAACTTGGAACTAAATCATAATCGTTCCCTGCTAAATTTAATGTGTGTCCCGAGAAACAAAAGCATCAAAGACCAACCACAAGAAGACAGAAGTTCAGTGAAAGGAAATTTTTTATTCAAACAGAATTCTTGTGTTGTGTGTTTTTTAAAATAGCAGCTAATGTTTTAGGGTAAGGTTTTGGTAAACCTCGTGGGTGCCTTTGTATTAATTTTATTAGTATTGCTTTTGGCCGCACTGGATCTGCATTGGTATTTTTGCATGTGCTTTCTCTATTTGCTGCAAGTGGGGGGCTACTCTTCATTGCTGTGTGCTGGCTGCTCAGTGCAGGGGCTTCTCTTGTTGCAGAGCGCAGGCTCTGGAGCACACCGGGCTTCAGTAGTTGCAGCACAAGGGCTCAGTAGTTGTGGCACACGGGCTTATTTGCTCCAGGTATCTTTGCGGACAGGGATCAAACCCATGTCCCCTGCATTGGTAAGCAGATTCTTACTCACTGCACCACCAGGGAAGCCCTAAATTAATCTTATTGCCATCTTTTCTTAGGAGACAAACAGGCCTATTAGTTACAGGAGAAAATGATCATTTTGATAAAGGGGAAATGAGTGCAGCTAAGGTCTCTACAGGGTAGGCAGGGCAGCAAGGAGAAGATGTGGTCTGTTTGCACATAAGTGTGTGGTACAGTGAAGGACAAGGTGGTGTAATGTATTTATTTCTTGAAAATGAACTTGAAAATGCACTCTCAATGGGATCAAATAGGCAGTTTGTTTAGGTATGCTTGCAAAGCATTGAAGAACTAGGTGGGACTTAAGACTTACAAAAAAGTCTTCTGCCCCTTCATACTTCAATTCTGATTCTTTCACACAGAAAAATGAAGGACACTGGCTACATTGATCTTGCTGACACGATGACAGGTCACCAGACCCATGGCAACATCTGTACATGGCTTCAGGGCTTCCCAGGTGGAGCAAGTGGTAAAGAATTTGCCTGCCAATGCAGGAGACTCGAGAGTTGGTTCAATCCCTAGGTCGGGCTATCCACTGGAGAGGGAAATGGGAACTTGTTCCAATATTCTTGCCTGGGAAATCCCATGGACAAAGGAACATGATGAGCTACAGTTCACAGGGTCACAAAAAGCCAGACATGACTGAGTGATCGTGCACGCACAGGTGGCTTCACAGGATTGAAAGGAAACATTTCAAGAAAAGTTCTTTAGTAGCTCTCAATGTTAAAGTTGGATTTTATGGTTTTATGTCCATCATTCAGGGGTCTACCCTAGGTGTAACACTGCTGGTATTCACTGCTTCTTCCTCCTCCCTCTCATTTTCATGGGGGCAGCACTTGTCAACCATGGTGGCTTTTCTGCTGAATCCAGACTGCAGCACCAGAGCCCATTCAACTCAGTGATCTTTAGAGCCACTACCCACAGGTTGGTGTTGGCAAAAGACAGGAAAACTATTTTGTTGTTGAATTGCCTGTCTCTTTACTGTGATGCGTGAGAACCCTGAGATCTCAGTAGGAGAAGGGAATTCTGCACGTCCCCACAGCTAAATTGGGGCAGAAGTAGAAACTGATTTTCCAGACCTGTAGCCCAGCATACTGGTGGCTCAAATGATAAAGAATCTGCCTGCAGTGCAGGGGACCTAGGTTCAATCCCTGGGTCAGGAAAATCCACTGGAGAAGGGAATGGCTACCCACCCCAGTATTCTTGCTTGGAGATTTCTGTGGATGGAGGAGCCTGGCAAGCTACAGTCCATGGGGTTGTAAAGAGTCGGACATGACTGAGAGACTAACACTTTCATATTTTTATCAGAAAAAATCACGTATAAAGTATGGTATTCATCATATAAGTGAAATAGGATAGTGAAGAAGGAAACCAATTCCATTTTGTTGGTTTTGAGCCTTCCCGCCATGGCTGGAAAATCTCAAGGTATTAACCCTTAACTGAGACGCAATAGGGAATGATGATTTCTGACTCTCTTGTTTGTACAAATAAAATGTTTTATTCATGAAAGTAGTGGATGGCGATGTTCCTTGTATCTGTCTGACATTGTGGGTGGTTGAAGAAAGAAAGGTGGACAGTGTCGTAGGACATAAATACCCACAGTGGCTGTGAGGGGGGAGGCAACAAAGGCACCTAAAGGTTCTACTGGATCTAGTCCCCTCTTTGTGCAAGTTTGATATCAGTGATGGAAAACACCTGCCTTTGAATCTGCATTGCTGCCACAACATAGAAGCACCAACTGAGCACTTTTCTCTCAAAGGGGAAAATCATGCTGGTGAGGGGAGGAGTGTAGAAAATATCTAATATATCTTGTTCACAAAAAGTGTCATTTTAGTGTCAGTTCCTGTTTCTTTTAAAGCCATTAAAAGCCCTACATTGAAGTTGAAGTCAGGAAAGACAGACTTCATGATACAATTTGTTCCTGACACCTTGGGGTACATTTGTAGCATTGCACCCCTGGGAAATCACTGTAGGTGTGCAATTCCTGCGACTGTTAAGTGGAAGTGTGAATCTGATTCCCCACGTACACCCAGCAAACTTAAGCAGAAGATACCCTTTGTTTTCTTAACCATTTCAACTTATTGTTAGTGGAGCCTGTGAATTCTTTCCTTGGTACATAGCCTAGGGAGTGTCTCTACCACACAGTTAATATCAGATGGAAGGTGTGTGGTGGGGGAGACAAAACCCAGAAATTTTCTTCTCAAATATGGATAGGACTTCTCTATTTCTACATAAAAATTCCTCTAACCCTGGGCAGAGTCACAGACCCAGGAAAGGTATAGCTATTTGCAGATGTGGGCTTAACTTTTAAAATTTAAGCTCAAAATGACAGTCTGTTTGGGGTGTTATAGATGACAGTATCTATAAAAATAACTTTTGACCCTGCCAGTCAAGATCAGCAGTGACAATAAAGATGATGATGGTGAAAATTGCCATTTACTGAGTGTTTACATTATTAAAATACCCTTCAAGGACCCTCACAGAGTACATCTATTTAGAGCTTATTTGACAGAAATTGTGCAGTGTACTTTACAGTCATCCTTCTTTGTCCTAGCATTGTCCAATCAATGTTTCTTATTTTTTCTTTTTGGATGAGGAAACAAAATCAAAAAGGTGAAACATTTCGCCCAAGATGACTAGCATATCCAGAAGCCAGCTGCAGTCTGTCTCATTTCAAGCCCAAGTTCTTTGCATGACATCTCTAGGTAAGAACAAGTCACTGCTAAAGAGGCCTCATTCCTTCTGGGTCAAGTCAAAGGTTATTGACCACAGATTACTTCCCTGGTGATAAGGCCATCAGCTTCCCAGATGGTGCTAGTGGTAAAGAACCTGCCTGCCAGTGCAGGAGACATAAGGGACCAAGCTTCAATCCCTGAGTTGGGTAGATCTCCTGAAGAAGTGCACGGCAACCCACCTCCGTATTCTTGCCTTCTCCCACTCCAGTATTCTGTCCTTCCGTGGAGGGAGAAGCCTGGCGGGCTGTAGTCCTTAGGGTCACAAAGAGTCGGACATCACTGAGCATGCAGTCTCGAGTCATGAGGCCATAGCAGCTTCTTCCTACCCCAACCCCCACACCCTTTGCTGTAGTTGGACAAAAGATACTGAACTCATGGGAGAAGCCACTTCCCTGGAGACCTCTGAAACTGATATGTACCAGTGTTACATTACAAAACATATCAGACTCACTTGACTCAGAACCACTGAATTCATCATAAATAATAGGTGACACGTGAAACAAACGCCCCTTTCTTCCCAAAGTCTCTGAATTTCGTCTACTTTGACATGACCCACTTTAGGTAAGATTTCCACTAATGAACACTTAAGCTAGTTTCTGATTTCTAAATGTACATTAAAGCTCATCTGATGCAAAATTAACCTATCTTTATTACTGGAACTGTAGACTATTAAGATAGCATGCAGAGTTACTGAATTATAAATTTGGAAGAGATTTCCATGTGAGGCACCTGTGATTTGAAGAAAGCTGTTCCCCTTCTGAAATTGAGTTTTGAGTCCAGGATTCATGAAACTAAGAAGGAATAGAGAAGGTGGGACAGGGAGCACCCCTTTGAAGGTCACATACTTCAATTTTGGTCCCAGGACAAACCCAATTTAGCAGGAATCATTATTCCTGGGAGGTACTGACATTTGCAACACAGGTATAAAAATAGTAATGCCCCATAAATGTTAGCTGTGGTAAGCACCTCCTTTGCAATTTCTTATTCATTCTCAGGAAACCCCGGAAGATGAGTATTATTTTTATCTCCATTGTTTGGCTGGGGACACTGGGTTTAAAAATCTTTATTTGTAAACAGTATGTCATAGACCAAGGAGTGAGGTCTGTTAGTTGCTAAATATCATGCTCTTATCCACGAGGGTATACTCCCACCCCTTATCTCCTAAAAGAGTTTAACCCCTATAGAGAATATTGGCAGCCTATGTGAACTTATGATATACGTATGCTGATCCAAGAAATTATAAAAATGGAATAAACACCAGGAGCAGCCAGTGGCATGTATGGATAAAGTCAGTAAAGACAGTCTCATCAGGAAAAGTCCCCCTGCCATAGAAGAGCTTCATCAGTTTAGTTCCTGCATTTGATGTATTAGCTGTGTCCTTGTGCTCTCATTTACATTTTAACGGGAGTTTTTAGTGTCTTATCTGGGAGTGGTGACATATTAAGGCATTATTAGCCATTCATAGCCAAAATTAATGTGTCCAATTTGTTCTCAGTTACCTACAAGCGATCTGACCGAACTGGTCTTTCAGACAGAAAAGGTGGGAGCTTTTATTGAGCATATATTATGAAACAGGAATAAAATAGATCAGGGATCTGCAAATTATTTCTTTAAGCAAGGACTTTGTGGGCAAAGGAGAAGGCAATGGCACCCCACTCCAGTACTCTTGCCTGGAAAATCCCATGGATGGAGGAGCCTGGTGGGCTATAGTCCATGGGGTCTCTAAGAGTCGGACACAACTGAGTGACTTCACTTTCACTTTTCACTTTCCTGCATTGGAGAAGGAAATGGCAACCCACTCTAGTGTTCTTGCCTGGAGAATCCCAGGGACAGCGGAGCCTGGTGGGCTGCCGTCTATTGGGTCGCACAGAGTCGGACACGACTGAAGCAACTTAGCAGCAGCAACAGCAGCAGCAGCAGCAGTTGTGGGCAAAACTGTCTCTATTGCAACTATTCAACTCAGCATTTGGGGCATGAAGGTGGTTACAGATGATACGAAAAGGAATGATTTGTTCTGATAAAACTTTAGTTAGAAAATTCAAGCTGCAGACCTGTTTCTGAGTTTCCTAGATGGCTCAGCAGTAAACCATTTGCCTGCCGTTTTGGACCTCACAAGATGAGGATTTGATCCCTGTGTCGGGAAGATCCCCTGAAGGAGGGCATGGCAACCCACTCCAGTATTCTTGCCTGGAGAATCCCGTGGACAGAGGAGCCTGGCGGGCTACAGTCCATAGGACTGCAAAGAGTTGGACACGACTGAAGTAACTTAGCATGCACACATACCTCCACGTACTCCTCATTCCTTCCACACAATTATTATTCATTTACAGTTTTTAATGTAACATATATATATGTGAAAATTTTAACTGTGAAATTCTAATGAAAGTATATAACTGTGTAACTCTTTTACCTTTCATGTCTATGACATATTTTACTGTGTTTCTCAAGAAGTACTTCATTGATTCTGGGCCCTGAATGCCAAGGTTGGTAGTAAATGTTGGGATATCCCCCGTGGAGTCACCAAAGAATGGGAGCAGTTGCTTCTTTTTCTCTTGCTCTACTAGAGATGGACATTATTGTGACTATTTTTACTAGTGATCTTTGTAAAAGCCTAGGTATATAAAAACATAGAGATGACATAACCTGACGGAAAGACACAGTTAATAAGTGGCAAAACCAGGCCACAAACCCACATCCATCTCATTCCAAAGCTTGGGTTTCTTCTGCAGTGTGGTTTGCTAGAGGCCAATCCATCACTTTTTTCTGGAACAGAAGCTAGCACATAGTATATGCTCAGTCAACATTTGTTAAAAGAATAGGGAAGAGGGTCAATCTTTGGAGGATACAGAAATTGGATGGCAAGGGTCAGTGACCTTCTTAATAGTTTTGCCAGATCCTAGCAGAACTCAGTATATTGATGCTTTGTGAGCAAAGCCGGCTGCTCATTGTAAACTATACTTTCCCTGCAACCCTAGGCTGTACAGAACATGAACCAGGAAAATGGATAGACTGTGTCCTGGGATTTATCTGGCAAGTAATTCTGTATTGTGTGCTCTATAAGAACAGATGAATATCTGTCCATATCATAAGTCAGGCAACCTCAACCCAATCATCTGGATGCCTTTCAAACAGTGACATCAGTTTGGATATACTCCATGTCCTCTTTCTGTATTCTCTGCTATAAAATGGACTTTCGTTAAGCATTTGTTTCTTCCTGGAGTATGATATATCTATACTTACACTTATATCTACATCTGAATATGTCTGTATTTCTGTATGTGTGTGTGTATGAATATGAGAGACTGACCTTGAGATAAAGAAGGAAAATGAAAGAAAGAGGAGCAAGGAGGGAGAAAGAGAAGAGAACAAGTAAAGAAGTAGGAGAAAGAGAGACTTGTAGGAGTCTGAGAAGGGAGTTGTTCATATCGGCACATTCTCAGATGATTGAAATTATTGTCGTGGAGATGATCTTGACTGGAGACCGCAAAGTCTACTTCCCAGAAGCCACGCAGGCAACATCACAGGTGACGTGGGGAACCCGGAACACGTGCATTTTCTAAAAAGGACCATCCCTCTGCAACTCTGTTAATTACACCACAAGCCATAGAGGTTCAATGTTGTATATACACCTAATTTTCTAATGAAAACCCAGCTATCCAGATGTTCAGATGAAATAGCCTGCTTTCTGAAAGTTGGTCAATATATTTTCAACAATTGCATACATTTTCCACACAGTTTACAGAGCCCACCTCCCGCTGGTCGAGGGTAACACTCTGGAAAGAGGGTTAGCCTGTGAGCAGCCGACTGACAACCCCTGATGATCTGGGTGTGACCTGTCTCTCCTTCCGAGTCCTCCGCTTGACACCAGAGCTATGACGGCAACCCAGCTTGAAGAAGGTCCCACAGTGAAGTGGCAGAGTTAAAAACTCACATTTAGAGGACTTCTCTTTTTTACATTTTCTTTAAAAACAAACACAAAAGCAAGTTTTGGGTAATCAAATTTTGCTGAAAGGGTCCAGGGAGGAGATCCAAAACAATATCTTATTCTGTGTCCTCCACTTTGCGAGAAAAATCACCCCCCAACGTTTCAAAGAGGTGGGGACAGGGCGTCACTGCCTGTCCCATCCCAGCTGTGCCATTGATCATCCGCCACCAGCCTTGTAGCACACACAGTTGAATTGCTTTTCCCCGAGGGAAGCAATGCCTCCAGGTGTGCTAATAATAAAATTAATAGCTTAGAGAAACTGCTTGCTACAGCAACAGCGGCGGGAGAAAGGCAGGATCGATTTCAGTGTTTAACTGTCCTAATTCCATAGTGTATACCCCACCTCAGCCCCTGGTGAGCTGTGCTGGGTCTCACGGTTAATCAATAGATGCCTGATTTAAAACAAAGAACCGGTTTCAAGATGAGAAGTCTTTGTGAATAAAAAGACGTATGGTGAAACTGTCAGCATTCTTCCATTCCCATCTTAACCCTGCAGCTCCAAGGGCAGTCACTAGCGGATATGAAAGGAAAAAAATCGTGTGCATTGTCTCCCCTTCTGCCTATAAACAAAAGAAGGAAACCATCTAGGCTGTGCTGCTGCTGGTGGCATCACATAAATAAGAATTTATTGAGTTGCTCTGTGTTTAAAGGACTGTGAACATAAAGACGTGTGAATACTATCAGCTGCACCAAGAGTAATATGTTTCTGCTCTAATCGGCCTGCTATCTGGTGGTTCAATTTATACCTTCTTTCGTAGCTGGCGTTCTCATCTTTTCCCTGGAGGGAAGGATCAATTTTGCGATCAACTCCTTGGCTGCTGCTGGAGTTTCCCTGTCCACTGAATCTCCAGGCCAAGTATTTTCAAAGCTCTTAATCCCTATTTCTCCATCTCCTCTCAGGCACCAAACCTGCCTTCCATCTACATGACATTGACCTCGTGGCCACCCTCGTCCAATTCCAGATGTGGTGAAGGGCAGGGACCTGGCACGCTGCAGTCCACGGGATCGCAGGGTCAGGCATGGCCTAGCAACCCAACAACAACAAGCGAGTCCCCTCTTTCTCTGTGTAACCTTTCTCAGCATCTGCTATTATTTCTGCTGTCCTGTCTGCCTCTTCCAAGCCATGTCCTCTCCCTCACTTCATATTTTCTCCCTTTTGTGAAATAAGCTGTTTGAGGACAGCGAGGAAAGCCTTAGGTCCTTTTGATGTATGTTTCTCAACTGGCCTCAAATAAGTCCTTGTGTTATAACATGAGCTCCTAGAAAGAAAAGATTGCGTTATTTTCTTGCCAATTTATTGTTTTAAATGCCGATGTTATTTGTGGGTTTTGTTTCTGTTTTATTTTTGTGTTGCTGCTGCTGCTGCTGCTGCTAAGTCACTTCAGTCGTGTCCGACTCTGTGTGACCCCATAGACGGAAGCCCACCAGGCTCCCCCGTCCCTGGGATTCTCCAGGCAAGTGTTAGGGAGCCCTAAAAATAACCCATCCCCATTTTGTTCCTAGTGTGTAACTGCACTTGGGTTGAAGTATAAACCTTTTTGTACCACCAAGTGAGGAGGATAGACTGGTCGAGGAAGGGCTGGTCCTCTGGAGTACTTCTTTGCAAGGCTGGTTTATGTCAAGCCCCATTTCTCTCACCACCCACTGCCTCCTGTGATGATGAGCCAACCAAAGAAAAAGATTGAATCTTTTCCCTAATTCAAAGAAAATAAAGCAGTAATGCCTTCCCATACCACTCCATTCTCCACCTTTTCCCCCCTTTTGTGTGAATTCTCCAAAGGCAAAGCATTTAATTTGAAACTGAAAACTGCAATTAAATTTGATTGGTTTTTTTTTTTTTCATATTTATTTTTTTATGGTGATGGTGGGAGTTGATTCCCAGTATGGTTTCTTTTCAACTCATTTTCCCAGCATGAGAGACCATTCCATATTAGTGCAGTCTGAGTGGAGCCTTTCACTTTTCAGTTAGCCCTTATGTTTGTCACCATCTTATTACATTAAGTTCTACTTCTTTTTTTGTTGTCTCTCTCTCTAATTCCCTCTCCTCTCCTCTCTCTTTCTCTCTGTCCTTCTTTGGGCAGAAGAGGTCCAAAGATGATGTCAGAGATGCTTTTCTGGAATTTTCTCTCCGAGAAAACTGTTTTCTAAATTCATATAAGAAGTAGGAGTGGGGAAGTGTTATGTAGAACTGTGATCTAAGAATAACACTTCCACCAATATATAGGATCTTGTGGACATTTAAAGCTCCCTTTTTGTTTTTTTTGTGTTTAATTAGAAGTCTTATTTCCAATGATGCCAAGCTATGGGAGGCCTAGCATGAGAGTGCGTACATGGAACCATGCAAGGAAAGCAGCCACTTCTCTCTGTAGTCTGCATTTTAGAGATTTACCACATGTAGAAAGGGTATACATTTTCTCTTTAGAATCCAAAGATTTATAAAATTAAAGAATATTGCATTTGTTAGGTTATAAAACTGACTGGCAAACAAAACCAATTGTATTTACACGGTCTAAGAACTCAGCAAATGGAGGAAGGAACTGCGTTCCAAGAAGTATGCACATTCTATCCCAAAGGAGTCCTGAAACAAACAGGATATTCCAGGGAAAGAGACAGGAAAGGGAAAGAAGAATCCAGAACATTGTACCCAGGGTGCCATTAGCCTGCCTGCCAACTTCATTCCTTCCTTGCCAGTGGTTTTCAGTTTCTTCCAAGCTTTCTTTTCCTCTTTTATGGTAGAAGACTTAGTGATACAGGATTTTCCTGAAAAAAAATGACTCATTTTCTAGCCAGATTTATTAGAAAGTAATTATGACTTAAAGTTAGAAATATCTGTACGTAGCAGATCAAGTTCACGGGACCTGAATTTTGTTCCCAATAGCATCATATTCAAATAAAGGTAAAACTGTTATTATATGCCAAGCATTTGATTGGAATTATATTGCCTTTTAAAGATGTAATGCGAGGTGAATGAAAAAGAAAAAGGAAAAGTCCAACTTTAATGACCTTCATTTTACATCCTGAAAATGAATGGTAATAACCAGAAAATAGAGAAGTTCCAGTGAGTTAGGGTTCATAAATATTAAATGTAATGGAGGAAAATCACAGATTTTTAAGAAATTAACTTGAACAAATGGTGATTTTAGTTACGATGTTGTCATTTTGAGGAATGGTCATTAGCACTGTGGATTGTAATGGGCATGAGCTTACTGTATAGAAAGAATGCCTTCTGATTAACTCGGAATTTCTTCCTGATGCTTCAGCCAGTTTACAACTGTTCTGAGTATCTCTTCATTTTGCGCTTGTGATTGGCTCCAAGGGCTCTTTGTTTAGAGATGCGTGTGCTCTATTTTCATGATTAAGCTTTTTATGATTAGTCTCCATTTTCTGTTTTGTCTTAACTTTTACTCGGAATAATATGCAATGCCTTGGAAAACTGATTGGCTGGCGGATGTAATTGAGTTCAGATGCGGTTTCCTTTCCCTCCCCACTGTTTCTGGTCCCTTCTCTGTTCTGAGCTGTTTCTGACTGCCTGGAGAACAGCTTTCAGAGCTGCTGTTTAGCATTTTCTCACAGTAAACTGGTTTCTTGCACAACCTGACTGTAATTGACTTCAAGACAGTTGTCGGGAGCACAGAGAGGGCCCCCACAGTCTCACACTGAACCCATTTCCTTTAACACACACTTATATATGCCCAACAGTCGCTCTTGAAGGCAGCAGTTGAAGATGTAGGGTTTATTGACATTTTATGGAAAGAAATATCGCATAACAAAACTCCCTGAACAATTTGGCAATGATTTGTTGGGTTCCCCAAGTTTTCTCTCTCTTTGAAGTTGTCTTCGCCACGTAAACTCTTAAATCTTTTTGGGTCCTCCCTCTGAATCTTTCTCGAGCATCACCAGCATCTCCTAGCCTCCTCCCTACTTTCCTCCTCAGATCTGCCCTTCCTCGCTTCTTTTGTGAGTCTACTTTGCTCTGGACGTGCCCAGTTTTCATTCCTACCTCCTCATCTCGCTCAGCAAAGAACCTGCCTTCTCCAGGAGGGCACTATTCTCTGCTGGGGGAGTGAAGGGATTTCAAATAACTAACCATGGTTAATTATGTTTCTTAACACATTAAAATGAAACTTGCATTGATGTTTAGGTACATTAAGGGAGAAAGCAATGCTTATTCTTCATTTGCTGGTTTGAATAATCATGTCCACAGTGAAATTCATTCACCTGCTCTTTTTAAAATTCTCCCTCTTGACATGTATATTCTAAGCAATGACTCCACTATCCTCCCAGGCAAACAGGCCTAGCTCACGGGAGTACCAAACCCTATCACTCTTGCTTTGGGTCAGGATATCCCTGAGGTGTAGGGGCTTCCCTGGTGGCCCAATGATAAAAATACGCCTGCCAGTGCAGGAGTCATGGGTTCGATCCCTGGGTTGGGAAGATCCCCTGGAAAAGGAAATGGCAACTCACTCCAGTTTTCTTGCCTAGAGAATACCAGGATAAAGTGGCCTGGTGGGCTACAATCCATGGGGTCACAAAAGGGACTTAATGACTAAACAACAACATCCCTTAGGTGTGACTTGTATTCTGGAGTTGCCTGGGAAGGTGAGGATGAAGTTAATCCCTGTGGTCTTTGCCTTACTTCACTCACTCCCTTTTTTTTAACTCCATTATGCCCTGACAGGTCTCCAATGGGAGAGCATCCTTGATAAATCTTGCACATGAATCTCCCTCTCAGGCTCTGCTTCCCAGGAACTTGAGCCAGGACAAATCCTATGAGGTATTATTGTCCATACGTTATGGATGATAAACCTAGGGGATGGTGATGAGGCTTAATTTGCCAAATGTCATGCACATCCTATGGGAGGAGCTAGAAGCAGAATCTGGGCCAATCCAAATGAAAACATGCCCTTTTCACCATACAGTGTCCCTTCCCTGTGTTGCTTGAATCATTTTCCAAAGTGCAGTCTTGACATCTCATGACTGCTGGGAATCTTTGGCTCTTCTGTTCCCTACGTTGCTTGTCTCGGCTACCACTCTCTCACAATCTGTACCTAACAGAACGTCCCAGCTTTGATCCCCACTTTATCACTTCTGATCCCCTTTCTGCCCAGGTTTGCAGAACTGCTCAGGACTCATCACATATGCTTTCAGGTTGATTGCAACCTGTACCTGTTTTTGTCATACCAGTTTCTCTCTGCAATATTTTTCCTTCTCCCTATGCTTCAAGAACTGACTCCACACTCCCCTTGGTGGCAGAGCTTAACTATCACCACCTTCATGAAGTGTTAGGATCTCCCAAACTGAAGCAACACTTTTCTCCCTTGGACTAGTGTAGGAATTCATAACTTTATTTCATTTTATCTGGATCAGGAAGAAGGCAAATTTCTCTGCATTTGAAGAAAGTAGACAGTAGAAGTTCTCTTTAAAAATGATTTAAAAAAATAAAAGTAAAAACAGATCATTAATTTTTTTTCTAATTTTCCCTTTTCATATTTTCTTGTATTTTCTAAAATAAATAAAAGTGTTGCTTCTGTAGGTCAGACTCCTTTATATAAAGAAGGGAAAAAGAGAGAGAGAAAGGTAAAGGAAAAAGAATGAGAATGAGAAAGAAGAGGGGAAAAAGGGAAGGAAGATGGTGGGGGAGAGGAAACGTTTAGCTGAGCCATAAAAAATGTGAGCACTTATAAAATCCAGAAAAAGAGAATCTGTCATTCTTAAATAATCATGGGAAGAGGTTCATATCTACAGTGAGGAGTGAGTGAATAGCGTAAAGTTTTTATATCCCAGTGTTTTTTGTTTTCTTTTTTTTGCTGTAGATGCTGCTCTTCAAGATTATTATAAGGATGTGGAAAGAAAACAAGTGGTGATTGACTAGAACTAAAAGAAATAAGAAGTAATGGCCTGAAATGTGTGTGTGTGTGTGTGTGTCGGTGAGGGGGGAGAGTAAGTTAGATAATAGAAAATAAAATTAATGGTAGGTCAATTAGACAACAGAATAATTTCCCAGGGAAAATAATTGAGTCAGTAGCGTACAAGCTATTCAGAATGAGAAGAGATAAATCAGTGAGAAGATTGATGTGGACAAACCGCAGAGGAGTGAGATGGACCAGAGGTGAGAAAATCCGTCAGGCTCTCCAGATGAAATGTGTGCACAGATTTCCTGGAGCAGATGCCAGAAGATTCTTGCCCCTCACTGCAGGAATTAGAAATGCATGGACATCCTCAGTGGAATCCCATTTAGGATTGCCAATCTTAATTCTAGAATTCAGAGGGGCCACTTTTCCAGCATTGGGCACCATATGCTGCAGTGATAGAAGTTACTAGCATGCCAGGGCTGTGGAAGCCTGGGGTCCTAGTTTGAGGACATTACTTCAGAGAGAATAGGACAGTTACCCAGGGAGAACTAGGTCTCCTTCACATGAGAGGCCTATTTGTTGAAAACTTTCTTCAAAATCTCAAACATTGTTCCAAGTAGAGCTTCTTCAGTAACCCTGTTTGCACTGCACCCATAAACACAACTGTGATCTGAACAACAGAACTCCTGCATGTCTTATGGATGAAGGCTTAGAGCTTCCTCATCAGAAAGATCTGAAAGCTGATCCTACCCTGTCCAAGGATTAGTTGTTGGTCTTTAACCTCTCACTCATATCTAAGAGACTTAGTCTTTTCATCTGTAAAATGGAGAAAATCGTATGTTTTCTTTGCCACTTTGGTATGGTGATGAAACAGTAAGGAAGCTCATACAGGGCCTGGGGTGAGGGGTATCTTTGCACTAACTGTATTTCCTTCTTTTGCTTCCAATGCCAATTATTCCTCTTCCTAATTTCTACCCCTACATTAAATACAAATGTTGGTCTTCCATTGTTGTATCAGATTTATCTACAGGTATAGCCTCCTTTTGAATTGCAAAGTGTTAAAGAAGATGGGTAAGACTTTTTTTTTTTAATCATCCTCCACAAACCTCTCATCTAAGATGCCATATTAGTTTTCTACCACTGCTTAGAAATTATCACAAATTTAGATTAGGACACTACCTATTTAGTGCCTCACAGTTGCCATGGGTCAGTTGTCTGAATACAGTAGTTAACCAAGATTATCTGTGTTTAGAGTCTCGTATGGCTGAAATCGAAATGTCACCAAGGGTGTATTCCTTTCTGGAACTCAGAGCAAGAGTTCACTTCCAAGCTCATCCAAGTAGTTGGTGGAATTTAGTTCCTTGTGAAGTTTCCATTTCCTTGGCACATGGCCCACCTCATCTCAAGCTAATGACAGAGCCTTGAATCCTGCTCATGTTTTGAGTCTCTCCAGCTTCCTCTTCTTCCACTTCTTTGCCTTTCTCTTCTGCTCTCTGTCAAGAGAAATTTCTGCTTTTAAAGCCTCATATGATTACATTGGACCTACCTGGATAATCCAAAATAGTCTTGCTATTTTAAGGTCAAATGATGAATAATCTTAATTAGTTCAGTCACTCAGTCATGTCCGACTCTTTGTGACCCCATGGACTTCTGCACGCCAGGCGTCCCTGTCCGTTGCCAACTCCCAGAGTTTATTCAAACTCATGTTATTAGTCAGTGATGCCATCCAACCATCTCATCCTCTGTGTCCCCTTCTCCACCCACCTTCAATCTTTCCCAGCATCATGGTCTTCTCCAATGAGTCAGTTCTTTGCATCAGGTGGCCAAATTATTGGAGCTTCAGCTTTAACATCAGTCCTTCCAATGAATATTCAGGACTGAATTCCTTTAGGATGGACTTGTTGGATCTCCTTGCAGTCCAAGGGATTCTCAAGAGTCTTCTCCAATACCATAGTTCAAAAGCATCAATTCTTCAGCTCTCAGTTTTCTTTATAGTCTAACTCTCACATCCATACATGACCAGTGGAAAAACCATAGCCTTGACTAGATGGACCTTTGTTGACAAAGTAATGTCTCTGCCTTTTAATATGCTGTCTAGGTTGGTCATAGCTTTTCTTCCAAGGAGTAAGCGTCTTTTTAATTTTATGGCTGCAGTCACCATTTGCAGTGATTTTTTAACTTTCAAAATAAGTTTTAATTGTAAGCTTTGTACACAAATTGTTGTACAGTTATTTTAAAGTGCAATAGTAAGTGAAAAGTACAAAATATAAAGCATGCTCCTTCCCCAGTGAAGTATCAAAGGTTTGTTCGTGGCCCTGGGTTAGTGACATGCTGAGCGGGCAGTGTGAGAATCGCACCAGTACAAATCAGGCTGGGTGACCACTGCCCGGATCACGTCCGTGGAAGAACCAGTGAATATCAGGGGACCAAAACCTTCTAGTAAACGTGGGCACTCGTAAAAACAAGGTAGAGAGTATTAGCAGTAGTGTAGCTCAGCCTCTCCCCCCGCAGTTAGGTATCAATAAGTGATAGACAAGTTCTAAAGCGCAAATGGTCTCGAGTGTTAACCGACTGTGTACATATTGCACTAGGCAGGCCCCGAGAACTTGGCTGCATCTCCAGCACTTGAAGGATTAGTCGTGCCTGTGCGCCCGCGAGCAGGTGCTGCTGCCCCAGGCGGACTGTCCAACCCATGTGGAGTTACTGGTAGAGGAGCTTGGCCGCCTTGTGCATGGCCGTCAGCCACACCGTCGCCTGCCTCCTGCTGCCGTCGGCGTCCTCGCAGGCCGTCAGTGCCGGCTGCCCCTCCACCCCCGGGGCCGTGTACTGCAAGGTCATGCCTGTGGCCCTCACCTTCCATCTTTCGGCGGCGGGCCGGCTGGTATGAGAGAGTGTCCGGGAGGGAGGCCCTCCATGAGCATCTGCACGGCGGCGATGCGTGCCACCTCCACTTCGCAGTGATCGTCCCCATCCCCGTCCAGAAGCTGGAACCTCTGGTTGCTGGAAAGACAGCAGACCGTCGTGTCCGGCTTCTCGGAGTTCCTGAAAGTCATGAGGAAGGTGGCTCCTGCGGAGGGGACCAGACGTGAGCATGCGGCCGCCCCCCGCGCCACCCCCTCCAGGCCAGGGACATGCGTGGAGGACAGAAGCGGGCGACGCGGCGGCAGGAAAGGCGTGACGGGGTCGGGGTACAATGCAGGAGGCCAGAAGCGCCGCCTGGGGCTCCCCCGGCCCGGACTGTAGGGCACTAACCCGCCCCCAGGGGACCCACAGGGCAGCCCAGCCCGCTGCTGCCAGGAGGGCCTGCAGGCCGCCATTTGCAGTGATTTTGGAGCCCAGAAAAATAAAATCGGTCATTATTTCCACTGTTTCCCCATCTATTTGCCATGAAGTGATGGGACCAGATGCCGTGATCTTAGTTTTCTGAATGTTGAGCTTCAAGTCAACTTTTTCACTCTCCTCTTTCACTTTCATCAAGAGGCTCTTTAGTTCTTCACTTTCTGCCATAAGAGTGGTGTCATCTGCATATCTGAGGTTATTGGTATTACTCCTGTCATTCTTGATTCCAGCTTGTGCTTCATCCAGCCCAGCATTTCTCATGATGTACTCTGCATATAAGTTAAATGAACAGGTTGACAATATACAGCCTTGATGTACTCCTTTCCCTATTTGGGACCAGTCTGTTGTTCCATGTACAGTTCTGACTGTTGCTTCCTGACCTGCATACAGGTTTCTCAAGATGCAGGTCAAGTGGTCTGGTATTCCCATCTCTTGAAGAATTTTCCACAGTTTATTGTGATCCACACATTTAAAGGCTTTAGCATAGTAATAAAACAGAAGTAGATATTTTTCTGGAATGCTCTTGCTTTTTTCATAATCCAATAGATGTTGGCAATTTGATCTCCGGTTCCTCTGCCTTTTCTAAAACCAGTTTGAACATCTGGAAGTTCATGGTTCACATATTGTTGAAGCCTGGCTTGGAGAATTTTGAGTATTACTTTATTAGCGTGTGAGATGAGTGCAATTGTGTGGTAGTTTGAGCATTCTTTGGCATTGCCTTTCTTTGGGATTGGAATGAAAACCCCATGTCCAAGGTCAGGAGCGATGGCTGTGCTTTGAGCAGATATCCCACATCCAAACCCAAGCAAGATGGTAGGTGCTGGAGTGGTGGCTGCACAGCACTGGAGCGGCTGGGAGGAGATGCCCTATGCCTGAGGGCAAAGGAGAAGCCCCAGCAAGACCGTAGGAGGGGCAAATTCGTGTTTAGACTCAAACCCCATTCCCGCCAGAGATGCTTAGAGGGCTCAAACAAACCTTGTGTGCACTAGGTCCGAGGGACTTCACAGAGACTGAGACAGAACTGTGATTGAGTGTCTCCTAAGGAGGTGTGGGTCAGAAGCGTACCGCCGCAGGGGCAGCAAAAGTAAAAAAACTCAAGCACACAAAAGATCAAAAGGCTGTATGCTGCTGCTGCTAAGTCACTTCAGTCCTGTCTGACTCTGTGCGACCCCATAGAAGGCAGCCCATCAGGCTCTGCCATCCCTGGAATTCTCCAGGCAAGAACACTGGAGTGGGTTGCCATTTCCTTCTCCAATGTGTGAAAGTGAAAAGTGAAAGTGAAGTCGCTCAGTCTTGTCTGACTCTTTGCAACCCCATGGACTGTAGCCTACCAGGCTTCTCCGTCCATGGGATTCTCCAGGCAAGAATGCTGGAGTGGGTTGCCATTGCCTTCTCCAGGGGATCTTCCCGACCCAGGGATTGAACCCAGTCTCCCACATTGGAGGCAGACGCTTTAACCTCTGAGCCATCGGGGAAGCCAAAACTGAACTCAAAACTGAACTCATCATTATTCCTGATACCTTCAAAAATGTTTCTGCTTTTGTGGTCTATGTTTCTTCTCCTGGCCCCTTTTATCATAGTACCTATGGCATATTTTTATTTCTCTGCCTGCCTAATCTTACTATGAAAGGTTCCATGTGGGTAGACAATATGAGCTATTAGCTTTGGGATCCTCAAAGCCTGTCACAGTTCTTGATACAGTGCTTGAGGAGTGAATGTTCTAATCCATACTAGAGAGACCTGGGCATGTCCCAAATCCCATGACAGATTATTTAAGCAGATTATGTATCATGAGCAAACACGTGACTTAGAGTTTTAGCTTTGGCCATTGAGTTATCTTACATCTATGAATCACTTCATCTATTTATGGTTTTCTCTTCTGTAAGATGGGCATTAAAATAAGTTGATGTTTAGCAATCTTTTCGGAGAAGGCAATGGCAAGCCACTCCAATACTCTCGCCTGGAAAATCCCATGGATGGAGGAACCTGGTGGGCTGCACTCCATGGGGTCGCGAGGGGTCAGACATGACTGAGTGACTTCACTTTCACTTTTCACTTTCACACATTGGAGAAGGAAATGGCAACCCACTCCAGTGTTCTTGCCTGGAGAATCCCAGGGAAGGGGAGCCTGGTGGGCTTCCATCTATGGGGTCACACAGAGTCAGACACAACTGAAGTGACTTAGCAGTACCAGTAGCAGCAGCAATCTTTTCATCATAACCACAGGCTTATTTTTATCTCTCAGTGGACTTAGGTTTGAAAATATATTGAATACCAAGCTATATTTCAGTTTAGTTCAGTTCAGTCGCTCAGTCGTGTCCGACTCTTTGCGACCCCATGAATCACAGCACGCCAGGCCTCCCTGTCCATCACCAACTCCCGGAGTTCAGCAAACTCATGTCCATTGAGTTGGTGATGCCATCCAGCCATCTCACTCTCTGTCGTCCCCTTCTCCCCCCGCCCCCAATCCCTCCCAGCATCAGAGTCTTTTCCAGTGAGTCAACTCGTCGCATGAGGTAGCCAAAGTATTGCAGTTTCAGCTTTAGCATCAGTCCTTCCAATGAATACCCAGGATTCATCTCCTTTAGAATGGACTGGTTGGATCTCCTTGCAGTCCAAGGGACTCTCAAGAGTCTTCTCCCACACCACAGTTCAAAAGCATCAATTCTTCGGCGATCAGCTTTCTTTATAGTCCAACTCTCACATCCATACATGACCAGTGGAAAAACCATAGCCTTGACTAGACGGACCTTGGTTGGCAAAGTAATGTCTCTGCTTTTTTATTCAGTAGTAAATAAATTCTCCCCATGTTCATCTGTCAAAATCATGTGTTAAAGTATATATTGTCAAAACCACTTGATTATCAGTGACTATAACTAATGCTACTGTGACCTGATATAGTTATTGCCACATAAAAAAAAAAAAAAAGAATCATCATCTTGAAGGAATAAGTAAGGTGTAAGGCAGGGCGCTAGAGGAAAGTTTCAAATAAGATAATTTTGTATTAGAAAATGAAAGTCAATATATGTCAGTATATTGGTAATTAGATTGTAATATTGAAAAAAACTCAAATGATTTTGAAGCCCCCCTGGGAACTTGCAACACCTGATTGTTTGATCAGATTGAATCATCTGACGGTTTGATGTTGAATGATCTTAAAGTTTATTCCAGTGCTAAATTTTATTCTGCCCTCTCTTCTCTCTTGGTGGGGTATTGGTGGGACTTCTCCATGGTCTGGAGATCTTTGTAGTATTACACATAATTGGTGTAGTGTTGAAATTCAAATACATCAAGGGAGTTCACAAACACATGGGGTTAGACTGAAGCAGGGCAGAGAATACACAGGCCAGCTACTGAGCTCCCATCAAATATTCTCTTAAGAGGTACAGGCCTGGTGATGTCAGATCTTCTGATCTTACTGTGAGTTGGAAATCTGGATTTTATTTATGTTACAAAAGGACTGTGTTTTTAAATATCATCAAGGAACATAAGGAACTCAGCTTTTAAAAATCCTGTATGAGCCATAAAAAATGTATATCTACAGGCCAAATGAGGTCCATGGACTGCCATTTTGCAGTCAAACACAGCGTTCGATGATTGGGGCCCCATACGCCTAGCAATTCTTTCAGGTTTTCTCTGGGCCAGGTTTTCTTCTCTATCACTGGCCAGTCCACTTTGTGGTACTTTCATTTCGCTACAGTGAAATGAGGTAGCACGCACGAGGGTTCTTTCTAAGTGCAAAGTAACTACTGAGGGGGTGTACTTATTTAAGTCTTTGATTGCGTGTAAGAAGGAAGTAATGTTAGTTTTAAATTTGGAGTCAACTTATGAGAGATACATTCTAAGGAAGGACCTAAGATACATCTAAGGGGTATGTGTGTGTGTGTGTGTGTGTGTGTGTGTGTGTGTGTGTGAACTTATGAGAGATACATTCTAAGGAAGGACCTAAGATACATCTAAGGGGTATGTGTGTGTGTGTGTGTGTGTGTGTGAACTTATGAGAGATACATTCTAAGGAAGGACCTAAGATACATCTAAGGGGTATGTGTGTGTGTGTGAACTTATGAGAGATACATTCTAAGGAAGGACCTAAGATACATCTAAGGTGTGTGTGTGTGTGTGTGTGTGTATGTGTGTGTGTGTCAACTTCTGAGAGATACATTCTAAGGAAGGACCTAAGATACATCTAAGGGGTATGTGTGTGTGTGTGTGTGTGTGAACTTATGAGAGATGATACATTCTAAGGATGGACCTAAGATACATCTAAGGGGTGTGTGTGTGTATGTGTGTGTGTGTGTGTGTCAACTTATGAGAGATGATACATTCTAAGGATGGACCTAAGATACATCTAAGGGGGGTGAGTGTGTGTTTGTGTACACACTCACATACAAGTGAGAGAGAGAAGGGTGAGAAGAGAGAGAGGAAAGGAGAGAGAAATGATTTGATATGCAAGTTATGCTATGTTGTCTCTGATATTCGGGACAAGTCAACATTTATTCATTGCAACATTATGATAGAAACTGATGGAGCTTAATGCCTGCTTAATCATTCTAAGCTAATAGTAGATTGAGTAGGTTGAGTCTTTAGAAGCTTCCAGTAAAACACTCTGAGGTACCACATCCTGGGGAGAAAGGAATTGAATAGTCTCATAAATTTGAACTGCTAACTTAGAAGTGAGAAGTGCTATCAAATAAATAAACCATGCATGCACTGAAGAACACTAGAACCACATGGACATAATTAATATTTTCTTAAGGCATAGAGAATGTACATATTACCTTCAGATTTAGATTGCCAAATCCATTTATTTTGGTATAGTGGCATGAATTAGAAATCTTTTAAGCATTTTCATTTAAGAAATTGTAAATTTAACAGGGATTTGGCTTAGTTTCACTTAATAAGACTAGTGTTGTTTCAGCCGAGTTAATGAGGACTTCCATATTTTCCCATGTCTGGGTTTGTCTGTTTCTGAGGTAGCTCTCTGCCCAAGAACATTGCTCCTGACATCCAAACACACATCAGGTCATACCAACAGTTAGTGGAACATGTTACCTCTTTCTTACATTTTAGAAGTTGTTTCATTTGTGCTTTTTTGTTTTCTTTTATATGAGTGGTTAGAATGAGAACAGAGTTGCTCCATGGAGGTTTCTCTCAGCCTTGGATAGGAGGGAACAGTGAATATGGTAGTTCCTAACTTTCTGGGAAAGACAGCTAGAAGACTCAGGAAGCCACACTTGTTCCACAAAAGTTTCTTCCTAACTCCTCATGTTTCTTCTTGTTCGGTTCTCAGTAGGCCATCACACTGTCTCAGCACCTTGGGCAAGTCTTCCTTAAGTCCTTCAAGTTTCCTTTTCCTTATGTGTCGATTAAGAATAACCATAATACCTACTTCATAGCACTGTTACGAGGAACCGATGAGGGCATGCGAATGGAAGGCACAGCTTTCCTGGAGGATAGGAAGCACTCAATAAGTGTTAGTTATTTTGGGTAATATTGTTATTCCTCACCTTATATTGACTAAGTGATTGGAGTTTCTAATTTACGGCAGCTAATGATTTGTTTTTATAGCATTTCCACTTGTTTTCCTCATATAATTCACACAATTCTGTTGAAATGCCAAAATTTGAATTTCACTTTCTTCAGGGCTAATTCCAACTGCTAAAAGGAGAAAGAGAAAAAAAAAAAAAAATATATATATATGTGTATATATGGGGGAATAATGCCTGATACTAATAATTCTCAAGAAATATATTCTTCTCATCAAATTATATCAGCTGTTAGTGGCCACTGAATTAGTATAGTGTTTAGTCACACACAAATTTTTGCCTTGTATTTTGCCTACCTGGTATATTGTAAACTTCTGGGAGTAGGAAACCATGCCTTAGTGTCTTAAACTCCATGCAGTGAATTACACAGAGATAGAAATACAATGTCGTATCTGACTCTTTGTGACCCCATGGACTGTAGCCTACCAGGCTTCTCCATCTGTGGGATTTTCCAGGCAAGAGTACTGGAGTGGGTTGCCTTTTCCTTCTCCATGGGCTCTTCCTGACCCAGGGGTTGAACCCGGGTCTCCCACATTGTAGGCAGATGCTTTACCCTCTGAGCCACCAGGGAAGCCCCAGAAATATAATGGACTCAAATAAAATTGATGACTAAATGTATCCCATTGCATGTGACAACTCAGTAAATTAGATATTATTGTTACTACTACTCCTATTTTTCAGTTCAGTTCAGTTCAGTTCAGTCGCTCAGTCGTGTCCGACTCTCCGCGACCCCATGAATCACAGCACGCCAGGCCTCCCTGTCCATCACCAACTCCCGGAGTACACTCAAACTCATGTCCACAGAGTCGGTGATGCCATCCAGCCATCTCATTCTTGGTCTTCCCCTTCTCCTCCCACCCCCAACCTTTCCCAGCGTCAGAGTCTTTTCCAGTGAGTCAATTCGTCCCATGAGGTGGCCAAAGTATTGCAGTTTCAGCTTCAGCATCAGTCCTTCCAATGAACACCCAGGATTGATGTCCTTTAGAATGGACTGGTTGGATCTCCTTGCAGTATAAGGGACTCTCAAGAGTCTTCTCCAACACCACAGTTCAAAAGCATCAATTCTTCTGCGATCAGCTTTCTTCACTGTCCAACTCTCACATCCATCCATGACCACAGGAAAAACCATTGCCTTGACTAGACGGACCTTGGTTGGCAAAGTAATGTCTCTGCTTTTTAATATACTTTCAAGGTTGGTCAGTGTCAAACAGGGATGTAGAGATTTAACTTCTCAGAGACCATGTAGTCTGCAGTGGTTGAGACAGGACTGGTACTGAACAATTGAGATCAGAGTCCATTTCTAACCACCTAGCTGCTTTATCCTGGGAGGTGAGATGAACGAATGCGTGCATGAAAGAAAGCAATTGTAGTCTGTATGGCAGCTCTAAATATTAGAGTGTTCACCCTGCCTAAAAAGAAAGAAAGCTTCCTTTTCCTAAATTAATACTCATTCTTGAACTGCCAAATCTCTTTGTACCTTCAATGCCTTTTTTAAAAAAAATACTTGCCTCACACACTTTTTTATATCAATTTGGAGCAGTATAGTTCACACCTCATTTCAATTTTGTAACTGTTGAACAAATACCACAAGCAAAATTGTTTGCTCAAGACTGTAGAAGAAAAGGTGTAAATGAAAAGGTCTTATCTTCCCTTCAGGAGATTACCATCTAATAAGCCCAAATAAGTAAATAATGACAAAACAAAGTAGTGTGATAAGTGATGGACACTCAGATAACTGACAACATTGTGAAAGGGACAGACTCAAGGGACAGTCCAAGAAAGCCTTTGAGCTTTCAGAGCCTTTAAGATTCAAACTTTGGTCTCTCTTTTGAAATAATTTCATCACCTGATTTATTTCTTCTTCAAAAGTAGTATCTTTTTCATAGTTTCCCTTTTGTTGTACAGAGCAGTGTGAACATTTTTTATAAGTGTTGATAAAATGAGGTGGTTTTATCATCATCTGTTATTGAGACACCCATGTGGACTCAGAGAATAATTTTTGATAATGCATTTGGATCTAAAAGATGCAGTAACTGATACTAAAATGTTTCCTTAAAATTAATATATTTATCATTTACAATTCTTTGTTGAAACATGCTTGGCTAAGGAATGTGCTTTCCTCTTTCTTTCACCAGTGTGATAGCATAACAAGAACTGATTTTTGTTTGTTTTTGCATCCAAAGCTAAAGTAGTAAATTACCCTATATTCCAAAGACTATAATCCCAGGGGACAGTGTGGGCACCTCAATATTTACTACCTTGTGAGAAAATGATTTTATTGTTGGCAGCCCTGTCCATAGACTACCTGGTTAAGATGATTAAAAGATGACAGTGTTTTTCTCAGTGATACTAGTGTTAGCTGACAATGATGATACATCATTATATTTTAACTATATATGTCAAATATAATATATTGATTGATTATATAAGTTATCATTTGACATCACTTTAAGAGCTTTACATGCTTGATCTCATTTTCCCCCTAAAATGTTAGAAAGAAACTCCTGTGGAAGTAAATTTTATTATTTTATTACCCCATTTTACAGATGACAAAATAAAGGTTATGGAAGCAATGTCTTCAAACCCCAAATTCTTAACTTCTAAAAACATAGCACTTTCCCACCAGAAGTCTTTATAATATTTTAAGACATTTATGTCTCATTGGTACCCCAACTTCTCTTGATTTGAACAGAGTAGAGAAGATATCTTTTAGTTTAGGGGCTTTATAACCAGGAAGAACATATTAGAAATTATTCAAGTGAAGTAGATGAGCAAGAAAAGATACGGCTCAAGTAAAAGACTTTTCTTGAAAAGCTTCTGCAGATAGCAAACCTGCGGCAGCAGCTGCAGGTGAAAAGGATTCTTCTCTCACCAAGAGCAGCAACAGCAGCAGCAGCCGCCCTGCCATTCTCTGGGTCCCTGTTCATTAGTAGTCAAGGTTTTCATTGTGCTCAGCAAAACAGTCACAGAAAATAAATGTGCTGCACAGATGGGCCCATAGAAAATCTACTTGATGTATTCTTGAAAATTCACAGCTAAATGACTTTGAAGAGACGGGGGTTATTGTGTCCATGATTAAAATGAGGTGTGGCATGAATCTTTCAGACACAACTCTTTCCCTGTAGAGCTTTTTAAGACAGATAAGGTGCGAAGTGGTCACTGGCCTCTGGCTCCGGGACATACCATGGGTTATGGAACCATTCCCCTGATGAAGTATATCTGCTTTGTACGGCGTTAAACTTGAAGAACTGAATAAAATAAATTGGCTTCATTTTATATAAGCAGAAGCCTTTCATTTGAGGCTTTTTCAGCTTAGATTTTCAAAAGGTAGCACTGTTAGATCAGTATTTCTTTGGACCACCTATACCACTCACACCAGAATTTTCTGATTGTTAATCTGGTTGCTTGTCAAAATTGCACTCTATCCTGTTTGTGCATGGGAATAGAAACCAGAAGCCTTCATTTTCACTAGTACCCCCGGTTATTGTGCTGACTAGTATGTCACTTTTTAGTGAACTTAAAATAGTACAATTTAAATATAATGAAATACACATTATATGCAATATTTGAGATAATGTGATACCCTTATGTTACAGAAAAGTATAGCTGGGCTTTCCAATTTTAAAGAAGACTGAGCTGATGAATTACATGTTATACCATCAGTGATGCTAGTTTAGTTGGTAATTTCAAATGCCATTTTTTGTATGAGTAAACCACATTGTCTTTTTACTTACGAATAATGTTGATCATTATTGCTATGTCTTTATGTTCACGGTTGCTGTGTATTTTGCATGTTACAACTATGCCATTTGATATTTATCAAATGGTAATGCTATCTCTCGGAAATTTCTTAAGATCCTTAACATTGGAAAGGAAGTTATATATGATGATTATTTTGTAAAGAATTATCTAACCACCAGCGAACCCTGTTTTCTTTATTTGGGCAGTGGCCTCTGTGAAATATTAGCAAAAATATTGAGAAAACTGAATTTGAAAATAAACCGCAAATACTGCTAATGATTGAATCTATATTCCTATTGGAAAACTTACCTTGAATAGTGTGAGTTTTGACTTATGTGGGTCTTCAAGAGTTGCAAATTGGATAAAAATGACCCACTGATAAATTAGAATTTGAGAACCACTGCAAGCTGATGACTAATTTTTTTGCTGAGTTTGACACTGACTGACCTTTTTAAAAAAAAAAAAAAAACAAGCATCATTTGGATAGAAGTGGAATAGCAGACTTACTATTCTAGAAAATAAACATCAGAATGACGGAATGCAGGATCACAGTGTTGATCAACTTGGAAGAAGATTGATAAGGTGGTGTTTGGGGAAGCCATTCACATTGTAGTCTAGGTGGATGGTGTGTCTTTGTTGGGCAAAGCTGTGGCCCTGAAACAGTTCTGTGTTCATAAATGTTTAACAGCTGATTCTGGGATTGAGGGAGTCCCAGTCTGTAGTATTTGCCATTTCTTATGATGCCAGTACTCTCACCAACTTCACGCTACCAACCTAAACATCAATCAGATAATCCAATTCCAGAAAATTTAACAGCCAGCATTTCTGAGTTAATGCCAGTTGGCTACAATATACTCTTCCCTGAAGGGACCTATAGGTGTGAGAAAACAAGATTAACCCTTTTGTGAGCTAATGAAGATTATAAATCAGAACCTGACTTCATTTCTTATATTTGAGAGGCACAAAATACACGGCCACCTCTTTCATAATGGGCCTGCTTTTTTCCTTGACTATAAATCAGTATGAATGTCACCATATTCTATTTGGTATATGTAACCAGTGTTCTCCAGCTGTCTTTATTTCTCTAGAGCAGAAGAAAATTGCATGTGGGGCTTCCAATTAAGTAGACTTGACATTTTGATTTGATTAGCAATAATGGACCTTGGGGTTGGCTTGGAGATTGACATTAGGTATGGTATCACATGAGCAGCGAAGGAAGACTGAGGGGCCGATTGATTGAATACGATGAATTCACTGAAGTTGACTTAGTAGCAGACAGATTTACCTTATCACGTAGACATAGATCTTAGCTAGGGGATTGTCTCTATTTTGCCTTGTGCTATAACTTTAGCAGTGCATTTTCTTTTTCTTTGTTTCTTTATAAGTCCCCTCCCTTGCCAGTCTCCTGGTCTGGAATATATTTGTGCTTTTTTTCTTAAGATTATTTATACAGTTCTCTCTAGGAATGCTTCATCTTCTAGAATATGACGGAGCAGAGAGGAGCATTGCTTTCTTAGAAATCCCTTTCCTTCATTGCATCTTCACATCCATCTTGTACTACCCTTCAAGATGCAGTTCACGTAGTGCCTCCTCCTTCCATATCAGTCTAGCTAAACGCCGTCTCATCCTGCTGTGGACTTATTTAGCAGTGGCCAGCAACTCTCACTAGAAATACTCTTGCCTAGAAAACCCCATGGATGGAGGAGCCTGGTAGGCTGCAGTCCGTGGGGTCGCTAAGGGTCGGACACAACTGAGCGACTTCATTTTTCACTTTCACACGTTGGAGAAGGAAATGGCAACCCACTCCAGTGTTCTTGCCTGGAGAATCCCAGGAACAGCGGAGCCTGGTCGGCTACCGTTTATGGGGTCACACAGAGTTGGACACAACTGAAGTGACTTAGCAGCAGCAGCAGCAGCAACTCTCACTACATGGAAATCACTGAAGATGCTTTTGAAAAACAATGTTTAGGAGCCACTAGGGATCAGAATTACTTGATCTAGGGTAGGACTGCAAGGAGATCCAACCAGTTCATTCTAAAGGAGATCGATCCTGGGTGTTCATTAGAGGGACTGATGCTGAAGCTGAAACTCCAATACTTTGGCCACCTCATGCGAAGAGTTGATTCACTGGAAAAGACTCTGATGTTGGGAAAGATTGGGGGCAGGAGGAGAAGGGGAAGACAGAGAGTGAGATGACCGGATGGCATCACTGACTCGATGGACATGAGTCTGAGTGAACTCTGGGAGTTGGTGATGGACAGGGAGGCCTGGCGTGCTGTGATTCATGGGGTTGCAAGAGTCGGACACGACTGAGCGACTGAACTGAACTGAGGATGCAGACATTGGCATATTCTCCAAAAGTACTATTGATGACCCTAATATGCAGCCAGAGTCAAGAACTACAATTCTATAGTATAATAGTTTTTTCCACAACTCAAAAGCAGTTCAGACTCCATAAAGTACATAGAAGTAAGGCTGGCTCTTTAGATTGAAAAGAGCTTGTATGTTCAACTAAAGGTGGCATACAGCTCCCAGGGAGTAACCATACTGAGTCTGCATCCTACTGAAAGGGAAATCATTGCAATAAGAACTTGAGAAAACTCAGAAATCATTTCCTAGGATCTTGAGTAATCTTGGAACTGAAATCCATTAAAGGAAAAATGTTGTCCAATGACTCACATTGAAAAGAAAATACTTGAAGCCTCAAGGGTTTTACCCAGTATCCCAAGTGACTTTCCCAAGATCATGTAATCTATGGTCAAAGGGGCAAAAAAATTAGCTCATAGTTTTAGAATGTATACACTGACTGGGCCAAACCATTTTACATGTATAGTTGACCCTGTGAAAACATGGTGGGTTAGAGGTACTAATCTTCCGCATAGTTGAAAATCCAGGAATAACTTGTATTGGCCCTCTATAGGTGCCATTCCTCTGCATCTATGGATTCAACCCAACCATAGACTGTCTCCACCTTCAGTATTTACTACTGAAAAAATCCATGTACAAGTGGACTTGCATAGTTCAAGCCCATGTTGTTCACAGGTCTACTGTATCAACTATTTTTAAATATATTTTTTTCCTTTGTATTACCTAGTAGTTATCTATGGTATTGATATACCATGGTTGGCTTATCTTTAATTTTTGTAAACAACTTTACAAAATATATATATATTTTTGTAAACAACTTTACAAAATATATATATATCATAGAGTTCACTGGTATAAAGTGTGTAGTTCAATGATACCTGCAGAGTATATCTTTACAGTGGTACAAGTATGACCATGAGCTAATTTTGCATGCATAATTGCTAAGTCACTTCAGTAGTGTCTGACTTTTTGAGATCCCATGGACTATAGCCTGCCAGGTTCCTCTGTCCATGGGATTCTCCAGGCAAGAATACTGGAGTTGGTTGCCATAACCTCCTCCAGGGGAGCTTCTTGACCCAGGGATCAAACCTGCATCTCTTATGTCTCCTGCATTGGCAGGTGGGTTCCTTACTACTAGCACCACCAGAGAGGCCCCCATAGCTAATTTTAGTACACTTATTACCTCAGAAGGAAAACATGCACCATTAAGCCTCACAGCAGTCATAAAAGATTCTGTTTTACTTTACTTAATGATAGGACTAAAAGAGAGATTAAGCAGCTTGCTCATTGTCACACTTGTAGCTAAGGGTAGAGCCAAAATAAAATAAAATCTCAGGTGGGCAGAGTCCAAGGCCCCCACTAAGAGCTGGAGCCAGTCCAGTGTTCTGGTCACTCCATCTGTGGAGGGGGATCAGTTTAGATAAAGAGTAAATGGAGAGGTTTTTTCCATTGCAAATCACCTGTGGGAAAAGGATCATGTGTGTGTGTGTGTGTGTGTGTGCAGGTGCATGTACATGTACATCCATGCACGCAGTCATGTCCAACTCTAACCCCATGGACTGTAGCCGAACAGGCTCTTCTGTCTGTGGAATTCTTCAGGGAAGACTACTGGAGTGAGTTCCCATTTTCTTCTCCCGAGGATCTTCCCAACCAGGGATCGAACCTATGTCTCCTGCATTGCAGGCAGATTCTTTACCACTGAGCCACCAGGGAAGCCCCAGGGAAAGGATCTTACTAGGAAGAAAAAGGAACAGAGACAAATCTCAGAGTTTTCCAGTCTCCCCTGAAGGCATGCCCTGTCCCATGGAATCATTTTGTTCAGGCTGCTCTGTGCCCTCCTGCAAGCCTGGGATGTATATTCTGCCTTGTCTATCTGCTATTTTTCCCTTCTACAATGTAGTCTTGAGGATGAGGACCATGAATGGTTGCGTTTGTCTCTTTCATCATACTTAATGCTATCCTTAGCACATGTAGTAGTTCTTCATAGATACTTGGGACGAATGAATGAATGATTCCTGGTAATGCTGCAATATGGCATCCAGACAGCGGGAATTCTAGATTATTTTCCCATCATTAAAAGGTTACTGGTGGAAGATTCCTAAAATTATATATCTATAATGTCAGGCATAACAGAAAAACAGAATTTGTTTTATCTAAAAAATGCATTCTCTGGTAAATTATTGGTATTACCTAATATGGTCATTTTAAAAATCCATAGCATATATGCTTAGATTTATCCTATTTTAAGTTCTTTTTGAAAAATACTGACCTTCAAGTGGTAAAAGCTTTGTCATGCCTTCTTAATGACTTTCTAAGAAAGAACTGCGAGTTCCTAATGTATTTTACTCATAATTATACCTTAGGATGGTGTTTAGAAAAGTAGGTGGCCTGAGTCACAAATTCAAATGGAATCCTTTGGAGTTTTAATTACACAGCACTGCCATCTAGCATCAACCACACAGGTTTTTTTTTTTTCCAATTAAAAAATTTGAGAATTTTCTGTACTTTAAATCTGATTAAGGGGATTGGTCTGCAGTCTTTTAAGAAGCGTGGACAGAGATCCTTTCAGGAAGTACTGCAGTAGTTTCCCACCCACGTTGTTTGTTTGCTTGAAAACCCTTGTGATTGGGAGTGAATTGATGTCACTGAAGAAAGGGGTTGTGAAATCTGCTGAAGAGTTTCAAATGTCAGAGCTGCATATTCATGAGTTGCAGGCACCTGTGGCCATGCTGTCTTCCTGCAGCACCAGTGCTGCAGTCTTCAGAAGGGCGCTGGAGGTGGTTTCCAAATGGCATTGGTGTTTATTTGCATATAAATAAATATATAAAGGAGGTGGAGAGAGCAAATGCGTGTAGAATTGTTTCAGGTGAGAAAAAAACTCTGTCCTCTTTCGAGAGAACGCCGGCTTGAGCCGACACTGCCTGGGGAGTGGATAATTCCCCTTACAAAATCTGGATCCCTTTGGCTGACAGTGTTGGTAAAGCAGATTTCCTCTCACAGCCTGACAAGTCAGGAGAAGCTCACTCCAAAAAAAGGGACGTCAGTCCTTTTTGCCATTTCTATTGGGTGTCCCCTAATGTAATGAACAATGTGATTGCAGGATTCAGTTCTCAATCTTCTCAGTCCCAAAGTGTGCTTAATAAAACACATCAAAACAAATCAATAGTATTTAAGAGGGGGGGAAACATCACACTTTAGATTGATGCTTTACATAATGAGCCCTTTATGAGATGTAATGCCAACTGTTAATCAATAGACATGCCAGAACTGCCTCTAATACAACCTTGTAGAGTTTTTTTTTTAATTAATCCTTATTAAAAATATTGACTTGTTGTGACTTGCTGGGGCTGCTCCTGGCTCTGTTTTTTATCCTAATTAGGAGGTTATGCTTCAGTGCTTAGGCTCAGACAATAATGTAATGATTATTGTCTTAAAACCTGAGAATCAATATAAGATACTGGTAAATTGTGCCAAGTGTCACAATTATGAAAATTACTTGAGATTTTAAAAGGTTTAAGTGAGCAAAATTATTTTTTTTGTCTTATGCTTCCCCCCGCCATTTGCTTATTTCTACAGTTTTCTCAGGATTGAATAGGTTCAAAAGTTTCATTTCCCAAAAGACTTTTTGAATCATTATGTTTTAACATGCCACCATCCATGAGAGTTGCCATCCTCCTGAATGCAGTTGTTTCAAAGGACCCCCTCTTCCCAACACCTCAAAAAGCATTTAAGCCTTAAACTTTATGAAAATTCTGGTATGAAAGGAAAAATAGAGTATCCAAAGACTTTAGCAAGGAGTGCAAGTAATTGAAAGACATGTAATAAAGAAAGAAAAATAAATGGATAAAATTGATAGAACCAACTGTTGCTTTTCCAAGAGACTCGGAATGTAAGAGTTGGGAAGGATGTAGTAATAACACTAAGAAAAAGAGTACTTGAGACAGATAACACTTCCTTACACAAACTGGATATTTTCTGTTTTTTTTTTTTTTCTTTTTTCTGTACATGAACTCAATTAATACTCACTCTAGTCCCAGAAGTATTGCATGACTGATATCCCTATTTTACAGAGGAGGCAGTTGAGGCAAGGAAAGTTCCTTTAAAGTTATCATAGGAAGTGGCAGGGCAAGGATGATGAAGCCAAGCCTCTGGTTTTCTTGTCTGTCTGCGCTGTTAACCTCTATGGTAACTGAGCCCATCTGTCAAGCCCAGCCTCCTCCTTTGCCTTGAGGAAGTTGGGTGGAGCTCAGTGCATGTAAATGGCTCATCTTAGGAGATTCAGTTCAGCCAATGCTAAATGGTTGGATATCCCCCGTTAAATTAACATAGCTTACAAATCTTGATCCCTTCCAGCCTCCAGGTTGAAGTCTGTGTCCCTGAGGTGTTCAGACCAGCGGTGGCAGGCAGGACTGTGCAAAGCCAGGGGATCTCATCGCCTCGTGGGTCACCCTGATATATGTGTCCCACGTCTCATCATGGCCAGCTCTTGACAGAGCCATTGTTCCTATGAAAATGAGGGGGGGGGGGTGATGGGAGGGAGCCCCACTGTTGAGCTCTATGTTTGTGAATAAGGAAAATGTTTTCCTTCTATAGCCTCTTTAGAGACAATTAAGCATTAGCTTTTGTCGGATGCTAAATTATGAGTGAATTTAGTTTAAAGTATGTGAACCATGCACCCTTTGAAATTTGCCTGAAAAGGCTCATTATAAAACTAATGCTATGAAAAAGCACTCCCTTTCAGATTAGGGAAAGCACCTGAATAGTTTTCATAAGTGGCTGCGCATCATTTGAAAGCATTCTAGTGTTGCCTGAACCGCTTTCAACACACCTTTCAACTAGAAAATTTCACATTCAGCATATCTGTAGTTCTACACGACTTTCAATAATATTTAAATTGGTTAACTGTATTTCTTTTATATCTCTTTTAATGCTTTTATTGATTTGAGGTAGATAAACTTGATTGTGCATGAAATCTTATTTTTCCGCACAAAGGAGATAGGATTTGAGTATATATTAGGAGAATCGTACCTCTAAAGTAGGCCAGACCTCTGAAATGCAAAGGTCTGGGTCAGATAGGTGTTGTTGAGGCCTTTGAACTCTGCTGGTCTGATTCTGACGTTTGTTTCCCCTGCAGTCAGTGCCAGCCAAAGATGCCCTGGAGGACATCTCTCTCTTAAAGCTCATTGAGAAAAGACTCAGGAGTTTCAGTGTGAAAAAATAAACACTTCTCTTAAAAACCCAGGTGTGTTTTGTTTTTTTAGGGTAGCTTAGAGATCAATCCTGGGTGTTCATTGGAAGGACTGATGCTAAAGCTGAAACTCCAATACTTTGGCCACCTCATGCGACGAGTTGACTCACTGGAAAAGACTCTGATGCTGGGAGGGATTGGGGGTGGGAGGACATGGGGACAACAGAGAATGAGATGGCTGGATGGCATCACCGACTCTGTGGACATGAGTTTGAGTGAACTCTGGGAGTTGGTGATGGAGAGGGAGGCCTGGTGTGCTGTGATTCATGGGGTCACAGAGAGTCGGACATGACTGAGCGACTAAACTGAACTGAACTGAACTGAGAGACCCCGTGATTCTTAGAGCAAATGCGTGAACATTTCAGCTACTGTGTGCAAAAATACAGTAGGCAATATAAAGTAAAAAAAAAAAAGACTTTATATTGAATAGGCCAAACCAAGGGCATAGTTTATTTCACTGTTCACATGTAGAAATCTAATTAGATTAGTGCATCACAAATAAACATAAGACTCAATATGTAACACACAAAACCCTGAGCTGCATCAAAGAGTCAGTGTTTTTGGAGGTTTCTGCCTCATATGGACAGCACACTGTCCATATTTGGATCATAAGGATCCTAGAGAACTGAGTTCAAATCTCAACTCTGCTACAGCCTAGCCTCCTTGCGTTGCCAAATTACACCACCTCTTGGAGCATCACTTTTTTCATCCGAAAAAAGAGGGATGATAGTACTAATCTCATATGAGTAAGTAACAGGAAACTCAGCCACTGCTTTCCTTGTATGCCCCCTGCCTGGCACATACTTGACAATGGTTTGGGGATGCAACACAGTCAAGATGGGCATGATTCCTGCCTCCCTGGGGCTTGCAGTCTGTTTGTGGGAGTGAATTTGGGAAGACAAATGTGAAGGCTGTTGCTTATAAGTGCTGCAGTAAGTTGTAAGTGCATAATTAAGCCCACAAATAAAATAAACTTGCCAGATACAGTAAATAAAGAAAAGTAACAAGCAGAATGTTTTGGAGTTAGGATGCCAAAATGATAAGATTTTTGGACTTTATGCCTAGAACTGAGCTAGTAAGGTGAAGACCACAAAATAGACCACAAAATAGAACCACCGTGGTACTCATGTGCAAAGGTGAAGGGGCAAGGTGAGGTGAGGTCAGGGCCCCATGTGTTTGGGTGAACTGTCAATGGCTGCTTTCCATTGAGTCACAAGAGATCGAGATTTCCTCTTCAAGCTCTGGGCTGGTGTTCTTCTTAAGGAATCCTGGGAGAAATGAACACCTGCCATCAGCAGGCACCTTACATATTACAAAAAAATGTTTAGTGACATGTTTCCATTTAATCTTAGCAGCAGGGCTAAACAGCATTGTGAAATAGAGTAAAACAAATTTTACCTGTAAGGAATGGATTTATTCAAGGCTATGCCACACGTGAGTGGTGGGAGGCAAAAACTGATTCTTCAGAAAATTTTATCTCTACATCTTGTCTCTTCTCTGCATCCCAATTCTGTGCTTTTGGTTTCATTGCTTAGATTAAATGTCCTCATTAAAAAAAAAGATATCCACAGCATGACTGAATATTGTAGGGAAGGTGAAGGTGCTCGTGCCCTAGTGACTTATATTTGGAAATGCAATAAGGACAGTAATCGAATATTTATTGAAATATAGTTAAGGAAATATTTGATACATAGGTCAACTCTAGGAAGTTTTCAGTTTTATAGTAAAGTAAGAACTTCTTATTCCAATATTAAAGCTGACTAAGGACTATTTTCCTAGGACAAATTTGCTCCAGTCTAAAGGAACCTCCTTTCACCAGTTAATTCTAGATATGGGCTTTTAGCATCTCAACCATGTGTGTTAATTTCAGATATTTATTTTTAGTGAAAATACCAGAACTAGTCCCTCTACTCAGATGATGGTCAAGCCAATGATTCTGCCCTTGTTTAGAAATAGAGACTATTGACACAGAAGGCTTTCATATTTGAAGACAGTCTTAAAACATTTGTGAATCATTATCAAAAACACAGTCACAAAAAATAATATTTATGGAAAGGCATTATATCTGAAGGGCATTCATTCTCTAAAATTTGCTTTCTGAATAATTGCACAATTTAGGCTCCTTATAGAACTGCTTCTGCAAAATTGTGTTCTATCATCATTGCCAGCAGATGATACTGATAGAAACTTTAAGAAATAGTGGGAGGAAATACATTTTTGTTGGTAACAATGACTCAGTTGGAGCTGTTGTCTATCACAACTAAAAGTTTTCCTCTTAAGGATCCATAAGTGTCTGGGAAAATGAACTGCTTTAATTTTATGGAAACCATATAGCACCTTTGTTTCCCTCTTTGCTTTGGCTGCTAGGAAATGTAGATGTAAATAAATCTGTACACTACTTCAAGCCTTAGAAAAGGCACTAAGCATCCCAGTTTGCAAACATCACCAGCATGATATTCTATTGTTATTTTTTTCCCCACTCTTATATTTCTTAAGTTCCAATTCCCTCAATATTTATTTTATTCTAAAAGCATTTTGAAAGTTACTTCAGATATTTTATAAAACTATATGGGAAATGAAGAATATGTGATACAAAAACACATCTAAATGGTAATCATTTGATCTCTCCTTTCTTTGTACATACCATTATTTAATGAAGGATTTAAATAGAATGTAAAGTCTATAGAAACTTTAGAAGAGGTAAAAATAAGGCTGGATATTAACATGAATATAGTCTTTGAAGGATTTTCAGTGGTGGTTGCACATTAGAATCATCATTAGAAATATTTTTAAAACATTGGTTATTGAATCCTATCTAAATATTTTGATATTTTAGAGGTTGATTGGGGCCCTGGCATCTGTATTTCATAAAGCATTGTTGATTTTAAGCCCGGAGGGAGAACCACTGACCAAAGGGTTTATTGAGTGAGAACCTGCTAGAAGAATAAAATGTATATAAAAATGCAATGTGAATTAATTCAATAGCTCAATACCAGCTTACTTGGACTGAAAGAAAATGGCTTAACATTTGCCAAACACTGGATAAGTTCCTGTAATAGACAAAGCTCTAGGATTGGTAGCAGAGAATTTTCCAGTTGCCTTAGTGTCCCAGTGCATTGAATAATGCCTCTTCTTTATTGCATCATCACCACCATCATCCCAAAACAGATGTTACTCTAGCAAAGCACTTTACTCTGTGCTGGCAATATAAAGTACACTAAGATATTGCCCTTATAGTCAAGGAGCGTTGGTTACGTGAACAGACAGGACATGTACATAAAAAAGGTAATTAACAATACTGGGTAGCATATGCTAAGTGCCAAATCAGGGGCGGCAACAATAAACATGAGTTTGGGGAGGGAAAACATCGTTGTGGGCTCTGACACTGGAAGCCTCATGGAAAAAGTGGAACGTAAAAGCTTGACCTTGCTATTTGTGTAGGAAATAGATAAATAATCTTCTGAAAGTCAGTATAGCTGCAACTGTCTGCTCATGCAGTTTTATTCAAACTTCATTTTAAAATAGCAGGCCACGTCTCTGTATGTATGACTACGGGTTTTAGCAACATAACGTCCCCTCTTCTTTTTTGTTTTTCGCTTTCATTTATACCTCCATGTCTGAAACTATCAAACAGGAAAACAGCTGGAAATATATATTTTCGGGAAGGCATTGGAGAAGGCAATGGCAAGCCACTCCAGTACTCTTGCCTAGAAAATCCCATGGATGGAGGAGCCTGGTAGGTTGCAGTCCATGTGGTCACTAAGTCGGACAGGACTGAGCGACTTCACTGTCACTTTTCACTTTCACTCATTGGAGAAGGAAATGGCAACCCACTCCAGTGTTCTTGCCTGGAGAATCCCAGGGACGGGAGAGCCTGGTGGGCTGCCATCTATGGGATCGTACAGAGTTGGACATGACTGAAGCGACTTAGAAGCAGCAGCAGCAGGGAAGGCATAAAGTCTTACATCCATTTATGAGGAGGGTCAGCATATTCACTAGGATTTCAACCCTGCCTTGAGTTGACTGCTATTTATCAGTTTATTATGTTTCAGTCTAAAAGCAACCCTGTTTTATTACGATTAGGGAAAGTGAAATTGTAAAAATATAAAATTACATTATAAAAATAAGAAAATGCTTGTTAATATATAATGTATTCACTTAATGTGATTTTTAAAAAGCACTTGATTTCATTTTCTCCCTAAGTATAAAAAGCATTTAGAAGGAGTTGTTTTTAGAGTGAATCAGCAGAAAATATCCCAGGCAAGATTGAAAGCTAACATCAACAATGACTCTGAGAAGGCAGTAACGTTTCAAAAAAAAAAAAAAATTATTTTTTGACAGCCCGATATAGAGGATGTGATTTATATAGTGATCTGAAAATTAATAAACAATTATATCAGAAGGTGAAATGGTGCTTTAAAAGAAAAAAAAAAAAAGAACCTTATGGGTTTTTTATGAGCATGGGTAAAAATCCATGAAAACACTCAAGAATGCCCAGATGCTTTCTATCAAGCGAGTAAAGAGCACTTGAAAATGTCTCTGATAAAACTCGATACAGAGAAAATAGTATTGGTCTAACTTTAATAAGTGGAGAGTTAGAAATAACACAGAAGACTGGTTCCCTCGAGTTACCAACTTCAGCACTGTCTTTGTGTATCCAGATGAAACATGAAGAATTTAGTCCATAACGAGTTCTCACACCCAGGCTCAGGGCAAACAAATCCAATTTTTAAAATTCTTTTTTGAACAGAAGTTCCTTCTTTCTCTTCCGCTAGCTTTTGAATCATCATTCACTTTTACCCTTCTTCCCTCTAACTCCCAAAGCTAAAGGACTTCATTACAGTTAACAGTGAAGAGCATGTCCTTGAGGTTCAGAAGTTTTTGAAGGTTCAACAATTGAGGCTTTTTGTCATCATTGTTTAAAGGCCAGACTAAACCTTGTTTCTTTAGGACTCTGCTGTGCACAGACAAAATAGAACCACATACCATTTGGAAGCAAAAATCAACAATAACCCATTTCATAGAAGCCAGTCTACTTGAAGAAACCAACTTAAAAATGCCGGACTTTTATCGGACTCTGCCCATCACAATTGTGGACTCTTGTGAAAGAAGTTTATTGCATAATTTTAGCAGGAAAGATTGGTTATATTTGGCACAAGTGGGTCCCTGATACATTTCAAAACAAATAGGTATTTGAAGCCTTGAGTGACAAAGTCTAAACACTACACACTGTGGCTTATCCTCCATCATGGACAAAGAAATTACATAAAAGGAAGAGGGAATGAAAACAAAATTGTGATGAAAATGACAATATGTCCCTTCCACTTTTTGTGTCCTTTTAAATATACTTTACACTATTCCATTTCTACCTCTTAGAGCTTTCAGTCTGTCTTCACATCTAAATGTACCCATTTTGAGAACCTAGTCGTTTATCCTTGGCCATCTTTCTTCTGGGGAACCTGTCTCCATGAGTTTACTAGGGGTGCCTTAACAAAGCAGTACATTCTCAGTGGCTTCAACAACAGCAATTTATTTTTTCACAGTTCCGGAAGCTAGAAGTCCATGATCAAGGTGTCAACAGGCTTGGTTTCCTCTGCAGCCTCTCCATAGCTTGTTGATGGCAATAACTCCCTATGTCTTCGCATGGTGTTCCCTTTGGGCATGTGTGTCTTTTTCTTTTCTTCTTAAAGGATAATCATATTCAATTAGGGCCCACTCCAATTACTTCACTTAACCTTAATTACTTCTTTAAAGACTCTGTCTCCAGTTATATTCACATTCTGAAGTTCTGGGGTCTGGGACTTCAGCATATGAATTTTGAGAGAAGACTTTTCAGCCCCTAACACTCCACCTTGTGGGCCCCTCAAAATCTGTCTTTCTCCCATGCACCACCCACCCAACCCAACTACTAGGAGCTCTTTAAAAGCAGGAAACACAATAGAGCTTAATCTGTCGTTAGTGTAAAAGGGAAACTCTAGACTCAAATAATTGAAAAGTTTGAGGTCGGACTTCCCAGGCGGGCTAATGGTTAAAACTCTGCCTGCCAATGCAGGGAGCACGGGTTCAATCCCTGGTCCAGAAAAACTCCACATGCTGTGGGGCAACCACGCTTGTGCACCACAACCCCTGAGCCCATGTGCCACCTGTGTGCCCTCGAGCCCATACTGTGCAACAAGAGAAGCCACCGCCATGAGCAGTTCACACATTGCAACAAAGAGTAGCCCCTGCTCACCACAGCTAGAGACAGCCCACGTGCAGCAACAGAGACCCAGCGCAGCCAAATTAAATGCATAAATAAAACTAAAAAACAGAATCGAGGTAAATTTATTACAGATTCAGGCAAAGCTGCATCCAGATACTTTAGTGGTTTTATCAGATACTGATCTAGTTCTCCTTCTGTCAGTTCTGCTTGCTTCCACAAGGTCTGTCTCAGACAGGCTTTCCTTCAGGGTTACAAGGTGGCTGCCAACTGCTCCCAATTACAGCCTAGCCTATTGGCAACTCCAGGACAAAAAGAGACCACTTCTTTCTTACCTGGTATAATAAAAGTCTGGCATTCAAGTCTCATTAGTCTGGCTAAAGTCTTCCATCTGTCACTAGTCCTGTGGTCAGGATAATGGGATTCCATGATGGGTGGAACCTGGGCCATATACATGGCCCTAGATCAGAAGTGGAATGAATCATATGGACAGATGGGGGTCCCTTGGGTAGTGATGACGCTGTTATCACAGGCAGGAAAGGCAGCTAAAGAGGCAAAAATCAGTAGCTATTCACTCCACCAGTCGCGCACCCTCCTACATCACAAATGCTCAGTGATCTTTCATCTCTCTACTTGTGCGTCTCCTCCTCCTTGAGATCATCTTTGAATATTCTCAGCATTGGAAGCACTGCGTGCTACCTTGTCCACATCTTAATTATTACAGGAACCCTTGATCTGTTTTCCTTTCTCTCCAAGCCAAGGGAACTCCATGTGGACACAGTTTATCATTCCACCTTTCATACATCTAATGCCAAGATAGTGACTGATGTATGCGAGTTAGTCCCATATGTGTCTCTGTGTGTCTGTGTGTAAAGCGTGTGCTCATTTTAAGCTACTCACCTCAGTGAACCACAAAACAGGGAGGTTACTTCTTCCACATGAAGCTACTATGATTCCTAATATAAATAACAAAAAAGAGTTATCTGGGAGTAGCTGAGAGGCACCTGTCCCCTAAATCGGGTTGGAGGACATGAGCTTCATTGTCAGAGGAGAATGTATGACAGGAAGAAAGCTGAGTGTTATTATGTGATTTTCCTTTTAAAACAATCTGATATTTAGATTGTTTTAGAAGTCTTCCAAGATCCTTTGTAAAGCTTCATTTGATTATTCTGTGATGAAAGGTGTGATATAGCGAGAGGCAGGCAGGAAGGTTGAACCCAGGGGTGCACACAGGGTAGGGATTCAGTGATTTAGATCCTACAGCCAGGCAAACAAGTTCTGAATTTGGGAAGCTCATGGGAGTCAGAAAAACATCCACTGAATCAATCTACTGGAATCAAAGGGAAGTAAAGACTCGATAAGAATCTTCCCACGTCACGGGCTGGCGGCTGCTGTTCCACGACTCTCCCTCTCGGCTTACCTCTGCTTCTGTACTCTTTCTCAATTCAAAGGCAGGAGTCCCTTGTCCACTCCGTCCATGTCTATTCTGTTCTTTTCTGGGCCTATGTAAACACTATTTCAGAATAATACATCTATTTATTTCCCAAACCTCTCCACTTACTCTTCTTCCTCTTAAGGGTATATAACTTCTCGGCAGAATAGCAATTATTTTTTTTTTTTTACTTTTTATCAGAGTGTGGTTGCTTTAAAATGTTGTGTTAGTTCCTATTGAACAGAAAAGTGAGTCTGCTGCTGCTGCTGCTGCTAAGTCACTTCAGTCGTGTCCGACTCTGTGTGACCCCATAGACGGAAGCCCACCAGGCTCCCCCGTCCCTGGGATTCTCCAGGCAAGAACACTGGAGTGGGTTGCCATTTCCTTCTCCAACGTGTGAAAGTGAAGTCGCTCAGTCGTGTCCAACCTTTAGCGACCCCACGGACTGCAGCCTACCAGGCTCCTCCATCCATGGGATTTTCTAGGCAAGAGTACTGGAGTGGCTTGCCATTGCCTTCTCCGAAGTGAGTCTGCTACACACATACATATATACCCTCTTTTTTGAGTTTCCTTCCCATTTAGGTCACCACTGAACACTAAGTAGAGCTCCTTGTGCTATGCAGTAGGCGCTCATTAGTTATTTCTTTTATACATAGGATCAATAGTATATACATGTCAATCCCAATCTCCCCTTGGGGTTTTTCCTAATCAAAAGATTTCTTATGGAAGACTAGGAACCTCTGTTCACTATGAGGTCATAAACTCTGGTACAGTATGTAGCTGCTGCTAAGTCACTTTAGTCGTGTCTGACTCTGTGCGACCCCATAGATAGCAGCGCACCAGGCTCCCCCGTCCCTGGGATGGATTCTCTAGGCAAGAACACTGGAGTGCGTTGCCATTTCTTTCCCCAATGCATGAAAGTGAAAAGTGAAAGCGAAGTCGCTCAGTCGTGTCCGACTCTGAGAGACCCCATAGACTGCAGCCCACCAGGCTCCTCCGTCCATGGAATTCTCCAGGCAAGAGTACTGGAGTGGGGTGCCATTGCCTTCTCCGAGTATGTAGCTATAGATCTATGAACTTCTAGGTGTGTGATTGGAGAAACCAATCCATCCACTTTAGCAGTTTGTGGCTCTTATCACTGTCACACAGTGAGCACTCAAAAATAATTTTTAATGATTGAATGAATGAAAATATAAATGAATTATTTATTTGGAATATCCATATTTCATCAATTTAAGACATCTGTTTTTCACATTTTAACATCTCTGAAAAAATTGATGACAACGTTGAATCACTGTTTGCCAGAGATCACTGTAATGGCACTGTCATTGTCTGTTTGTGTGCAAACATGGTCAAAATTTCAGTCAATTCATGTGCTTTATAAGTAATATATATTAAAATTGTCTGCATCAAATGCAGTAACTTGATATTTCATTTAGTGGGCATTTAGGGAATAAGTATTTGTTCTAGTTGTTTTCTGATGATCTTCCATTTAAACCTCCTTAAAGCAAGAAAGCATGAACAACAAAACTTATAGAATGGATGTCAACCTCTTGGAGAAACATCACCAGGATGATAGCAGAACATTATTTTAAGAAATGCTGCATCACTGACTCTCAAGCACAGAGAATTTTCATGTGTGGAAAAACACAGATATTTATGGCTCAGTTTAAAAATAAAAGGGTTCAGAAGAGTTGGATGCTGAATATGAGGAAGTGTTAGGAATTCACTTTGTTTATATTTTCCACAAAAGGGATATACAATTAAAATATATATTTAAATAAGACTTTAAAGCTCTTTCAATAAACTCAAAAAATTTAAGTGATAAAGCATTAAAGGAAGATTGCCAACATTTTTTACTACTTAATCATTTAGATAGTAATGGCATATCATAGCAATCAATAGATTTTAGGTCCTGTCAGATACAAGAATATCAGTAGAAGAGATATTTTTGGCCTAAAGACCCAGTTATCATACCTCAAATCTTGCCACATAATATATTTCCTGCTTCTTCCTGAGACTAAATTAAGATATTCTCCATGAAGATAGGCTCGGATTAGATCTGAGGAAGAGTTTTTCCGAAGTTAGAATATTCTGAAGACAAGAGTTAGCTATTGAGGGAGACTGTAAATTCTTTAGTTAGTGAGATTTGCAAAGAAATTTTTTCTGTGCCAGTGATGGTTATGTTGGCATGCACAGAGCAGCTGTCCCTGTGAAGTGCTTATTTCCTTTCACAGAATGATTGGTGAGCTGACCTTCCCTCCTCTGACTACCTAGGCACAAGAAGAAGAGCTTCTGAAATATTATAGTAAGAATTGGGACTTAGCAGATTGTCTTAATCAACATAGCAGAAGCCTGTGAAGAATGGAAAATAGTCAGGTTGTTTGAACTCTCACTCCAATGATCAAGAAAAGATTTTCTTGATCACAGATACAAGTTGCTTCACTTGTTTCTGTTTTAGAAAATAAGAAGCAGATATTTGCTTGTGGTTGGATATTTGAGAGAAGTCTTTTCTGGACACCCATGTGCATTTTATTGATCTGTATAAAATGTAATTAGCAGTATTTGCATAGTTGGTTTATAAGTAGATCAGTGTCCTTATGTGGCTGAATCTACAGGTCTTCCTATAAGCAGATGAAATAAATCCCGGAGAAACTGGGATCTGAGTCATTTGCCTTTCAAAAAAAGTACAAAAAGATCTGGTATCTTGAAGGAATCATTGAAGTTTCTTGTCATATTCATTCATCTCATCAAAAGTGGTAATGTCGAATGTCATGACTAGTAGATGCTTTTTATTTATTTTCTTATTTGCATTGGACTGATTGGCCTTTTGTTGATTGATGGGCAATATATAAGAGGACCAGAAAGCCATAAGCCAGGTCAGGACACAAGAGTCATACTGCAGACTCTAGAGCTGTATTATACATCTCTCATTTAATGTTTTGTTTGTTTTCTCTTTTGCCTGACAACTCCTGCTCTTCCTTAGACACACGGAGCAGGCAATATTTCCCCAGGACTTTTCACCTAACCTACCTAGGGTTATGTAGTTGCCATATTGCCAACCCATACCTACATTCATTTCAGAATTAACCAGACTGTGGAATACCTTTTCCTGGTCTTTCTCTCTACCAGGAGTCCATGCACAACTTAAGGGCAGACTTGTTGCTGAGACCCAGTACTAGGACAGTGCCTGGAATAAGACACATGGCTAAATAAATGGTCAAAGAGTTGAAAAACGCGTGCAAAGTATTGTATGTACATGGATAAATTGATGAACTTGAATTTACTGGAATTTTGTTGAAGTTTGTCCTCAGAAATACTTTTACAAACACTCTTATATACTGGTACTGGGACTTCTCTCACATACTGTAGTACTGATATAACAGAATAATATGACCAGCATCACTCCTTTACAAAATAGGATAGGTGACTAAGTGACTATGGTAGTAGTCTTTTCCTTTTTTGCCATATTCGTCTCTATTTTTCACTTTTTATAGTTATTCTTTCTAACTAGTAACTTATTTCTTCAGATATAGTACTTGGCTGCCTATTGTTATTGCTTGAGTCCTACCATTTTTTTTTTTAAATGATGTTACCCATTAAGTGAACTTGTCCATTTTCTTGGTTTTTCTTATACTCATTCCCCTAAGATCTTTCCTGATGTGTAACAATAAGGAAGTTCTTAGCTAAAATAAGAATAAAGATAAAAGACAATCCAGCTTATTAATAAGCTATTAATAAGTTATTTGGTCATAACAGGATAAAACAGAATTAGGGGGCTTCAGGGTTTGTTAACCCAGCCATATGTGACAGAATCAGGAAACCATGTTTTTGGTTTTGCTGTCCACACATTGACTTTATTCCAAACATGGCTTTCCTTTGGCTGTGCCTTGACAGTTGCAATGAGGGCTATGTGATTCCTCCCTTGTGTTCAGCAGGATAGAGAGAGCATCTCTTTTTAATGCTCATAGAACAAGAAAAATTTTCCCATATATCTTAAGAAACCTCCTCACATCTCCTTTCACAGAGTTGGGTCCCATCCTCATTCCTGGCCAATCTCTATTGTCACTGAATGTTCTACAGCAGTTGGCTTAGACCTGGGTTCACAAACAAATCCTTGATAAGGGAAAATAAGAGTAACGTAAGTGGTACACTACTGGAGGGAAGGATCAAACCACTAAGTATTATGGCTTCAGTACAGTGGATTGTACAATACCCTGATGCTGGGAAAGACTGAAGGCAAAAGGGGAAGCAGAGGATAAGATGATTCGATAGCATCACCGATTCAATGGACATGAACTTGAGCAAACTCCAGGAGACGGTGAGGGACAGAGAAACCTGGCGTGCTACAGTCCATGGGGTGGTAAAGAGTCAGACATGACTTGGTGACAGAACAACAACAACAAAACAGTAGGTTAGGGGTGGAGGGGAAGCCACTGTGTCGACTAAAACATGGCTCTGTCCCATGTGCTGTATCTTTTCCTTTTAATAGTAAGAGCTAAATTTAAATGGTAATAGCTCAACTTAAATATTAACAGCTCAGTTCAGTGTCCCAAAATGTATCACAACTTTTCTCCTAGAGCAAACCCACTTCCAAATTTTCCTGCACGGAAGAACTATACAAGAAAGATTTTAATGATGCAGATAACCACGATGGTGTGATCACTCACCTAGAACCAGAAATCTTGGACTGTGAAGTCCTGTGGGCCTTAGGAAGCATCACTACGAACAAAGCTAGTAGAAGTGATGGAATTTAAGCTGAGCTATTTCAAATCCTAAAAGATAGTGCTGTGAAAGTGCTGCACTCAATATGCCAGCAAATTTAGAAAACCCAGCAGTGGCCACAGAACTGGAAAAGGTCAGTTTTCATTCCAATCCCAAAGAAGGACAATGCCAAAGAATGTTCAGACTAATTCACAATTGCACTCATTTCACATGCTAGCAAAGTAATGCTCAAAATCCTCCAAGCTAGGCTTCAACAGTATGTGAACCTAGAACTTTCAGATGTTCAAGCTGGATTTAGAGAAGGCAAAGGAACCAGAGATCAAATTGTCAACATACATTCGATCAAAGAAAAAGCAAGAGAGTTCCAGAAAAACATATACTTCTGCTTCATTGACTACACTAAAGCCTTTGACTGTGTGAATGACAACAAAGTGTGGAAAATTCTTAGAGATGGGAATACCAGACCAGCTTGTCTGCCTCCTGAGAAACCTGAATGCAGATCAAGAAGCAATGGTTAGAACTGGACATGGAAAAACAGACGGGTTCCAAATTGGGAAAGGAGTATGTCAAGGCTGTATATTGTTACCCTGCATATTTAACTTATACACAGAGTACATCATGTGAAATGCCAGTCTGGATGAAGCACAAGCTGGAATCAAGATTGCTGGGAGAAATATCAACAACCTCAGATATGCAGATGACACCACCCTTACGACAGAAAGTGAAGAGGAACTAAAGAGCCTCTTGATGAAAGTGAAAGAGGAAAGTGTAAAAGTTGGCTTAAAACTCAACATTCAGAAAACTAAGATCATGACATCTGGTCCCATCACTTCATGGAAAATAGAGGGGGAAACGATGGAAATAGTGACAGACTTTATTTTCCCAGGCTCCAAAATCACTGCAGATGGTGACCGCAGTCATGAAACTAAAAGACACTTGCTCCTTGGAAGAAAAGCAATGACCAACCTAGACAGCATATTAAAAAGCAGAGACATTACTTTGCCAATAAAGGTCTATATAGTCAAAGTTATGGTTTTTTCCTGTAGTCATAGACGGAAGTGAGAGTTGGACCATAAAGAAGGACGAGCGCCGAAGAATTGATACTTTCTGGCGTTCTGTGATTCATGGGGTCGCGGAGAGTCGGACACGACTGAGCGACTGAACTAAACTGAACTGAACTGTGGTGTTGGAGAAGACTCTTGAGAGTCCCTTGGACTGCAAGGAGATCAAACCAATTGATCCTAAAGGAAATCAACCCTGAATATTCACTGGAAGGACTGATGCTGAAGTTGAAGCTCCAGTACTTTGGCCACCTAATGTGAAGTGTCGACTCATTAGAAAAGACCCTGATGCTGGGAAAATTGAAGGCAGGAGGAGAAGAGGACAACGGAGGATTAGATGCCTGGATGGCGTCACCGACTCAATGGACATGGGTTTGAGCAAGCTCTGGAAGATGGTGATGGACAGGGAAGCCTGCTGTGGTGCAGTCCGTGAGGTCACAAAGAGTTGGACATGACTGAGTGACTGAACAACAAATGAATTTCATTGAAAACTTCCTTATTATCCATGCCAAAAGACAGGCTGTTATTTTTAACCCCGTCTCATTCGGTTTCAAACATGGTACAACATAAGGAGGGCTAAATACCTAGTTCATACATTCAGCTACCATTTACTATATACCGAGCATTAAGGATATAATTGTACATAATTCCATTACTGGACAGATTAGTATTATAAAATCAATAGCGGTAGAAAATATTCTTAAGCAAATTTTGCACATCTTTATACAAGTTTGTGACAAAAGCTGACAATTTTGGTGGCAAAGATTAGGGCAACATGAAAGAGTAGTAGGAGTTCCCGTTAGATGGGTTAGCTAGAAAAGACTTCTTCAAAGAAGCGATGCTTGAGCGAAATCCTGAAGAGTAGAAAGATTCAGATATGCAGACAAAGAGAACTGCATGCACAGAGAGAATCACATACAATGTCTAATCAAGGAACTGAAAGAATTCCAGCAAGGGTGTGGTGTAACAGAAGGCAAGGGGAGAGTGCTTCAGGAAGAAAGGATTGATGATATAATTCAATGCTGCCAAGATAAGGATGAGGACTGAAGAATGCGTGTTGGATTTGGCACCATGGGTACCATTTGAGACTTGAGCTGGAGCAGTTTTAATGGAATGATGGGAACAGGAACAAAATCAGAGTGGTCTGAAAAACGATTGTAAAATGGCAAAGTGAGGGCATGGTGGGTACACAACTCTTAGAAGAAATTTCTCTATGAGGTGCAGCAGCGTTATTTGATGGCTGAAGAGGACTCTGTGTTCCATGAAAGTGGGTTGTTTTATTTTTTCGTTTGATTTGAGATGAGACTAGAATTTCTACTACCAGACTCCGGAACTATGTATAATTTTTTGGTCTTTTTTAAAAATTCATATATTGCTTACTCATAAACACCTGATATATAGTTCATGTCAGTTGCTTAGTCATGGCCGCCTTTTTGCGATCCCATGGACTGCAGCACGCCAGGCCTCCCTGTCCATCGCCAACTCCCGGAGTTTACTCAAACTCATGTCCATTGAGTCGGTGATGTCATCCAACCATCTCATCCTCTGTCGTCCCCTTCTCCTCCTGCCTTCAATCTTTCCCATCATCTTTAAACCTTTGACAATGAAACAAATGAATGGTATTTGAGATCATGTTTATGTATGAATGGGAACTATCAATTATAAAATGTGAGGCCAAAATTCATAATAGAAATCTTTTGGAAGGAGCAGGGCTCAGATCCTGTGCACATGTGAAAGTTTTAGCATTTCATGGAAGAAAGAAACATGTTCCCATTATACTAAGCAGGATAAAAATGGGTGCAGATCCAGTGGGTTTCTCAATTTGGACTAAAGTCTCCATATCATGGTTTCTGTGGCAAAGAATCTGCCTGTAATGCAGGAGAAACAGGTTTGATACTTGTGTCAGGAAGATCCCCTGGAGAAGGAAATGGCAACCCACTCCAGTATTCTTGCCTGGAGAACCCCATGGACAGGGCAGCCTGGTGGGCTACAATCCATAAGGTTGCAGAGTTGGACATGACATAGAGTCAACAAGTGTTCTTCAAGAGAATGAAGCAAGATTATCAGAAGAAAGTAAGGAAGGGCAAGTGGAAATTCACCCATCACACTTGCTGAGAATACAATAGAACGGAGAAATGTAGTAAAAGTGAGGGGGGACAATTTTAGGCCCTGTTTCAGGAATTTACACTTAAACCTTTCTGTCTTGTTGGATAACCCTGATTGTGGTTAATCTGTATGAGTGCAGTAGGGGTAGAAAAACTGATGGCTGGTTGGATGCATCCAGGGTTTTACCAAATAAATTGAGAGTAAGGGAACTGAGGACACTTCCTAGGGTTATTCTGGTAGAGCAGGAAAAGGAACGAAGACTGGAGGGGATGGCAGGAGAAGAAAAATGAGTCCTTAGAGATCAGCTCAGAGAATTATTGTCCTGAGCTGAAAGGATCTGTGGTCAGGTTTTCAGATGCTGGGATATCTGAGCGTGTCTGTTACATTAGTCAATTACAGTATCCTCCTAACACATCTCTCTGTGTCATCTCTCTTCTTCACCTCTGCCTTGGTCCTAATCCAATCTTTTCTGCAATGCTAAGTGACTAATGCCAAAACAGTGTCTTCATCACAAAACAGCCCTGCTCACCAGGCTTCATTTTGTTTCTGGGGCGAATTTAAAAACAAAAACAACACATAACTTTGCATTCAAGGATTTCTGTCATTTCCTCACACTTGACATACTGAATTATTTTCTTGACAGAAGTTCACTGTCCCCTCTCTTCTTCTATTATTCTGCCTCATCTGTCTTAGTCTGGGAACTCCTTCTTTCTTTGTAACAGTGAAAATCACTATCGTGGCTTTAATCTAGTTCTTTTTACCATTATTTATACTTTACTAAAGATATAGTCAAGTGTATTTTGCCTGCCAAGGACTCATAACATCCTTTATGTCTCCTTTGGATGTTCTGGTGATTATATCAGAAGTGTTAAATTAACATTTAAAGCTTAAGGATATTTTTCTTTCTACGTCGCATTTTAATGATAAATGACAATAATAATAACTATGATAACAAGGGCAACTTCAGTTGTCCAGATATGGGAAGAATTAGTTTATATGATTTGCCCAAGACTGCATTTAACACGTTAACCTCACTCCTACACAGTGGAATATTAATAATATTTAAAGAAAAACAGCACTTCTGTCTTGGGTACTTGGAACTATGAACGATGTGGAAATGCACTTCTACCATGTTATCACAAGCAATGAAGTGGTTTACCTTTCCCTGCGTGTTCATCTCAAGGATATATTAATAGTAGCTTCCCTTGATGAAATAAGAATATTCTCACTCTCTGTGAGTGTAACCTTGAAGGGAGCAAGAAGCCTAGGAGGTCAGCTGGTGTAGGCAGGCTCTGGCCAGCATTTGACTTGTGGGGAAAAATACACCTGAGAAGCTGGGCATTCTGACTGCAGAAAATGTTATTCACTATCAACTCCTCCCCTGGAGGTGCCAGACTGTTTACCCGGGGCTGTGCGTGGCAGCTCTCCAGCCTCCCAAGGGACACAGAGCCTTTTTTTCCAGGGGGAGTGTGACACTTCCTCACTCGTATGCACCCAGAGTGCCATCCTGTGGCCTAAATTGAGCTATGTTTGTGTGTAGTTGTAACTGCCTGTGGTGTTTTTAAGTTTTACGAGAAGCAGAAGTCTAGAGGAGGTAAAGATTTATACAGGGTTCCTAAAAGTGTGACCAAAAGGTTCAGAAAGTGAAAAATGCAAATGGACACCTTCTGATTCTTGTCAAATTGGTTCCAGTTACAAGCCTCATCTGGCCCATTGCTGGTTCTATTCTGTTATCTCGGTCTTAATTCCTTCCCTGGTTCCCATGGTTTCCCCACCCCCACCCCCCACAGCTACACTAGTAATGACGTTTGCCTTTGTCTTAATTTCAAAACAGGTTTTAAAATGCTAATGTTTGTAATGTCAAGAGATTAGGTGACTTGACTTAAGGAAATCTGGCATTTCACACTTGGGCAAACTGCAGTAAAACAGTGTCTTCCAAACAAAGGATGCACCTGGCTCTTTTCCACTGCCTAAAGCATATCAAATCGCAGGAAGTGAGATATGACAGGTTATTTTTATACTGTTCTTTTATTCTAGTACAGGTAAAAGGTAACGGGAATTCTCATTTACTTCTGGGGGGAGCATTAGGGGAGGGCAACTTGCTGAATAACAGCTTCTCACTGTATATTTAAAATAACATTTCAAACATTCATACATGTTGATCCAGCAAGACTTCATTTCAGAATTCATCCTCAGGAAATGAACAGAACAGTTTAGGAAGATCACTATATGCTTATATTATTTACAGTAACTTAATTTTTAAAAACCCAATTATCTAATAATTTGAGGCTGACTCAGTAAGGTACGGAGCATCATACAAAGGAAATACTGAATGGCCATTAAAGATGTTGCTACAGAAGAAGGAATATTTAACGCCAGAGGAAAATATTCTCAATATGTGAAGGGGCAACAAGCAAATTATAGAATAGTGATTTGGGTCTTACAAAGGAAATAGAAAGGACCAAAGAATAATCTCACTCTATTCTCAAGCTAAGTTAGAAACCAACAGAGGGAGAGCCAGATCATTGAGATTAATATAGCAGCTTCCTAGTACTCTTTGTTACTCTTCAAATTTACCCCCTCCCCGAGTGAAACTGAGTACACAGTCGCAGGTAGACCCAAGCAGTGCCAAGTCTCCTGGTCACAGAGCATGGCAACTGGAGAGTGGAATCTGCTTGTCCATTTCATTTTTACCAGTCAGACAAGTGATTCCTGTTCTTCGGCGGAGAAGTAACCAAGAAGTTGAAAGGGATGGAACTGGATCCTAGAACTCTATGCCTCTTCTGTCTAGAACATGGACATTCCTTCTTTTCTATGGCAAGAGAGGAGTAGGGGCAAAGGCTTTCACGTTTTGTGCTGCAGTTTTAGAGTGCTTCTTAATTAGTTTGGGACTCAGGAGGAGAGAGGATTACTATTCCTGCTACTTCTATAAACACCAATAAATATGTTTAGTGGACTATTAAATTTTTGCATGTGTGTATTACTATACATTTAATGGCTAGAAATATCCATATATCCATGCAAAATATTTTCTACAATGAGCATACACTGTTTTTAGTGAATTATGTATATGTGTACACATGCCCATATATGTAAAATAAATATATAATAGAATATGTGACAATGTATTCCTTTGTATAATACTCACAGTATAAAAGAATCTATCTGTAATGCAGGATAAAAGAATCTATCTGTAATGCAGGAGACCCAGGTTTGATCCCTGGGTTAGGAAGATCCCCTGGAGAAGGGAATGGCAACCCACTCCAGTATTCTTGCCTGGCAGTCTAAGGTCCATGGGGTCACAAAGAGTTGGACATGACTGAGAGACTAACACACTTTTATAAAAATATACATACACATATATGTAAAATATATAGTGAAACATATGAAAATGTATTCCTTTGTATAATACTTACAGTATATTATAGTATATTTGAGCATATACTTGTATTAAATATATATCTAGATACCCATATATTTAAAAAGATAAATAAAAAGTGTAATTATTAAGATAACCTGATACATATCATGACATAAAATTCTTCAGGTGCTTTAATATACAAGCAAAGTTAACCATTCCATACAGGGACCCTTTCTCCCTTAGACGTAGAAAATAGTTGGATGCTTGAACATAGCAAACCCTTCTGCTTACTCTTGTGTGGTTATGATGAAGGGATAGTTTTGTGTTGGTGACATAGGACGTGGAAGAGAGGAAGAGGCAGAGGGCCCCTGTGGATAGAAAGGATGCTTGCTGGGAAAGTGGTTCTTCCTGTGCCAGGAAAGTTCCCTCCCAGAGTCTCCCTGGAACCGCCCATGGCTGGATGGCATCACCGACTCTGTGGACATGAGTTTGAGTGTACTCTGGGAGTTGGTGATGGACAGGGAGGCCTGGCGTGATGTGATTCATGGGGTCGCGGAGAGTCGGACACAACTGAGCGACTGAACTGAACTGAACTGAACTGATGTCCATCATTCATTTTGACAAGCTTATGGGAAACACCATTAACTATTAGCTAATGCCAAGACAGAAAGTATTAAAACAGTTGTCCGTCATAGGAAGGACTTTTAATCAAGTCATCATTTCCAAGATAAATCTGTTATGCTACATTATCAACAAATAGTACAATAAACATTTGATATTATGAATTATATCTCGTACTATACATTATACATGCACTGACTTCTTGGATCCTCCCTACCAGCAATTCTTGCGCCTAAACCAGAGTTCTTATACCCCTTATATTTTTAAAATTTTTTAATGTAGTATTTTAAATTTTAATTATTTATTTTTGGCCGTAGTGGGTCTTCATTGCTTCCCAGGCTTTTCTCTAGGCGTGCACGTGTGTCCAGTCACTCAGTCTTGTCTCGCTCTTTGCAACCCCATGGATGGTAGCCCGCCAGGCTCCTCTGTCCATAGGATTTCCCAGGCAAGAATACTGGAGTGGGTTGCCATTTCCTTCTCCAGGGAATGTCGGCCGAGGAATCGAACCTGCGTCTCCTGCATCAGCATGCGGATTCTTTACCACTGAGCCGCCAGGGAAGCAGTGTGCAGGGGCTAGTCTCCAGTTGTGGTGCATGGGCTTCTCATTGCTGTGGCTTCTCTCATTGCAGAGCATGGGCTCTCGGGCATACAGGCTCCAGTAGTTGCAGTTCCTGGGCTCTAGAGCACAAGCTCAGTAGCTGTGGTATGCATGCTTAGTTGCTCCTTTGCATGTAGGATCCTCCCAGATCAGGTTTTGAACCTGTGTCTCCTGAATTGGCAGGCAGATTCTTTATGACTGAGCCACCAGGGAAGCCCTCTTATGCTCGTGTTTTAGATGAGAAAGCTCAGCCACAGAGTTTAAAAATTGCTCACAGTCATATAGCAAGTAAGTGACCAAGAAAATTTCATACCTGTACAATCTGACTCCCAATTTGTGTGCTCTTTGTTACCATTCCACACAGCCCTCACAGTCTGATCTGTTCAAATGTAACATGAGTTAGCTTTCTGAAGGCACCTCATAGTTTGCGGAAAGGAAAAGCACTTTAATATTCTGCGTCTTCTGGAGAAACATCAAAGTTCAGTGGCACCACATGATTTTTATAAAAAATATTTAAAATGGAATTCTAGTCATCAAGAGTGCATTGGTACTGAAGGAAAAAAAATAAATGACTGATGCTTGAAATAAACACCCCAATGCTGTATGTAATCACAAAAGAAAATAAGATGAGGATGCCGACCTGACTTATCTGATTCTCTCCCACCCTCCTCCTTGGGATTCTCAGTTTATCTTATAGTTGAAAAAGAACCCCAGGGATAAGTCACTTCATCCCATATCATTCCTTTCTGCTTTTTTGAATTTAAATTTGAAAATGTGAAGCCTGAGAAGTTCTAGAATCTAGTCTTTTTAATAAGAAATTTAATTTAGGGGATGGCATGGAAGAAGAGCTATAGAACCTCTAATGGATTTTTTTTTCTCCCCTCCGAAGTAACATGAAATTAAATATCGGTAATTATTTGATATGCTTTTAAATGTAGATTCTAAATCCATCCTATCAGAGGAACTTCCAGATGTACCAAGCATGAGTGTGACAATTGAAATGGTGAAATGCTTAAAAAATGATGAGAAATTTCATTTTCGAAACCAGATGACAGATACAAAAAGTTGGCAGAGTGTCTGAAACAAAACATAGCATGCAGAGGGAGATCTAAAAATACTGTAAACAAAAACTGAAAGACAACTTGGAATTTCACTTCAGAAATGTTGTAGATTTTAAAATAGCACCAGTGACTTCTTTTCCCCTATACAATGAAATTTGATGAATTTCCACTTTTTTCAATGCTTGTACCATTTTTTATACATTTTATTTTTGTTTACAGTTTCATTTTTAGTCATTTTTTTAATCATAAAATTATATGTAAATTCTCTAAATATGTTTCTCTGTCACAGTACCGTGGTACCATTCAAGAGAATGTACTAATTCACTTGTATTTCCTTGGTAATATCCCACTTAGTCACAGGGCAAGAGGTTGCCTGAGAGCAGTTGTTTCTAAACTGTGTATCGGGTGATCCATCAGAATCACCTGGATCATCATCAGAATCCTGTGGAGGGCTCCATAAACCATATTGCTGAACTCCATCCCCGGATTCTCTGATTTGGTTTGTCTGGGGAGATGCTTGAAGATTTGCATTTCTAGCAAGTTCCTGGATGATATATGTTCCATTGGACCACTCTTTGAAAACCCTTGACTTCCCTAGAAAAGAAGAAGCCAAACCATCTCCCTGTTGCTCCCACACCATATGATGAATGTCAGGGTCAGTAAAAGCTGAATTGATGCTGCACATGTGTGTACTGGGGGGAGGGCTGCAAAAAGTTTTAGCATCAATAATCATAACTGAAATATAGACTGAAGAAATAAGGGAGAGCATGAGTAAAATATGGATTTGTGAAAACAGAAGCCCTGTGTTGTGACCAAATACAGGTTGGTGTGGCTTTGGCAAAAAAAAAAATATGGATTTGGAGGGAAAATATTCAAACACTCAATACATATCATAAAACATTTCAAAGTTCTTGACTGAAGCATAAATATGCATATATGTTATGGCTAGCAGAAATTAAGAAAAACAAACGCTGGCCAAAAAATGAAATTCTGATGACTATTAATTAAATCAGTAAGATTGACTAGGCCACTAGAAGGGACATGTTTGCTTAGCTAGATGTGGGAGTGAAAGTGAAAATGAAAGTCGCTCAGTCGTGTCTGACTCTGTGACCCCATGGACTGTAGCCCACCAGACTCTTCTGTTCATGGGATTTCCCAGGCAAGAATACTGAAGTGGGTGGCCATTCCCTTCTCCAGGGGATCTTCCCAACCCAGGGATAGAATCCAGATCTCCTACATGGCAGGTGGATTTTTTACTGTCTGAGCTACCAGAGAAGCTCAGATTTGGGAGTGGGGGTAGCTTATAGCCACCCTGTTCTTTGACCAGATGACAATGGTGAAACCTAGCCAACTTCTTTTGGATCTGTATGACATGATGTAAACTGGATAAAAAAATTTTCACAATTTACTGCAGTGGCTGTAAAATATACAGCCCTTTCATCCATATCTTTAGATCATATCCATATTTAAAACATTGTTGAAGCAAATCCAGGGAAAGAGTCAATGAGATACAAGGTATGAAGTACCAATTTTATGGAACTTGGGAGAATTCTGAAAGGTCTGCATATAAATAAGGGATGGAGTGTAAATTATAACAGCTTGGCTATGCATTTAGCTAATGAACATCACTGATATTCAGAGAGCGTTGTCTCACCTCTTCCAGTGTATGTGTGTCTCCTTCCCACCTCTCTTTCTTCCTTTCTTCCCTACCCGCCTTTCTTCCCTTCTTTCTTTCCTCCTCCTTCCTTATAGTCAGTGAGTAGTTATGCACATCGGCTCTGTGCCAGGCACTGACCGTGAATAAGACTTGTTGTTTAATTGCTCAATCATGTCTGAGCCTTTTGTGACCCCATGAACTATAGCCCACCAGGCTCCTCTGTCCATGTGATTTCCCAGGCAGGATTACTGGAGTGAGTTGTCCTTCTCCAGGGGATCTTCCCAACCCAAGGATCAAACCCACATCTCCTGCATTGGCAGGCAGATACTTTATCACCAAACCACCAGGGAAGCCCAATGAATAAGATATAAATCCTCCTTACAACTTCATGGGTCTTTGCAGTCTATTAAGGATGTTAGATATTAAGCAAATTGAAGTAGAAAATGTCCTATGAAGTAAGGATGTGCATTGTAAAAGCTTATGACAGAGGGCAGGTCCTCTCAAGGAACTGGGTCACATTTCTCTGGATTAATGGTTAGACTTGCTATGTTTTTAAAAGCGTAGACTTTGCCTTGTCCATTCTTTTTCCTTTGCCTCTAAAGCACTGCCTAGAATATCTTGTGCACTCCATCAACCTGTGTTGAATGAATAATTCTGAGCTCTGAGTGTGACTAGGGCTGGCTAGGTGAAGGGTTACTTGGTAATAGGGAGCATTCCAGGAAGGGGGTGCATGATAATTGTACCCAAATGTGAGCAGAAGTGTATGGAACTTGGCTGTTCAACATGGTAGCCATTAGCAACATATGGCTGTTAAGCATTTGGAATATGGCTAGTCCTGTTTAGATGCATTATAAATATAAAATATACATAGATTTTTGAAGACATAGTAGGAAAAAAAGAACATAAAATGACCTGTTAGTAAAATTTAAAATACTGATTATATTGAAATTATAGTATTTTTGGATACATTAGATTAAATCAAATATCCCTTTAAAATTAATTTCACCTGTTTCTTTAAATTTTTCACGTGTCACCTAGAAAACGTAGCATTACATATGTGGCCTGTGTTTGTGGTTCCTATTATATTTCTACTGCACAGCGTTCATATTTAGTATACCATATGTATGATTTTATTTGATGGAAGTATCATGCGAGAGGAGTCTGATGTGTATTGCAAACTTCTGCTCCCTGACCTGAAATACGAGGGCATTTCATGGCATTCATTCCTGCAAGTCCCCATGCAGAGAGAAAACATGTGTCTTGCTGAAACACTGTTGTGTAGTAAAAGCTTAGTGTTTTGACCTATTATTCGATTGTTGTATTGTGCATCTCAATACAGAAATTTTAGTATCTGAGAATGCTGCTGAGCAAATAGATTTAGTGCGCAGCTTCTGAGAAGTGTGGTGATCGATGTAAATGCCAACCATATTTCTTTCCTGCGTCCCATTCCTAGTTTGTTTGCTTCAGAGGTTATGGTGATTGGACAGTTTTGTTTTTATTTGGCCAAGTGGTGATATATAGAGGCAAATTGGCTCTCTCTTTTGAGAAAGAATGAACTATGAGAAATATTAGTAGAGTGTGACCGTTCTCCACAGACACAACTTCAGCTTGTAGGTGTTTTAAATCCCTGAATAGGAAACAGCGCTAATGATTAGAGTCTTTATATTCTGAATACATTCAGAGGGATTGTGGCGTCTGGAAAGAAAAGGAACGTGATATAAAAGTTGATTCTGAGGTCCAGCTTTGTGTGCACATAAAGCAACAGAAGCATGAGAACTGACTGCATTTTTGCAATTGCTTTCAACCAAGGGGGTTCTTTGGATTCTAACAAATAACTAAATTCCAGTAGGGTTACAACGTACAAAGGTATAAAAACAAAACAATGAAACAGCACTCTTCCATAGGGAAATCTATAAATCTAAATAAACATTACAAGTAATAAGGGAGGGTTAAAAGAATTCATGTTAACGTCTAATGCAGTATATTCACTGTACATTTTACATGATATTTTATTTTCTGATTCTGTCCTTCATTCGCTTGGAACAAATGAGTTGAGAAGTAATATTTTCTTTACTTTTCTTGATGGAGAATGGGCAGAAGCTAAGGCTCTCTCCCTGCCCTCTGTTGAACTAATTTAGGCAAGTTTATGCTGTCCAGTTTGCACTCCACACAGCTGCTGAAAAATGGCCAAGTTCTGGGTCCCACCTCATCTTTGTAAAGGGTGGAGCATACCTCACTGACCTCATAAACTTCACCTACGAGATGTTTCACTTTGAATAAGGGAATCAAACTGACTTTGGACCATAGTTCCGTGAGGCAATACTTTGTTTTTTGTATGAATTTTTGAGATTTTGTGTGTTAGCTGTACTGTGGGTATCATGTTGTTTTGATATGCAATGTTATAGCATTGGAATTCTGGCTCTATCTTCTCAAAGGCCTAGTGGATAAATAATATTTGATAAATATTTATTGCATGCCTACTATGTGTCAAGGCAAATCTCTACTTGGCATCAGAAGAGATGAAGCATCCTCCACACTTGAAATGTAGAAAAATTTCTTGTTCAAAAATTTCTGAACAAGGTAGAGAAATGTATTCAGGGCCTAGATCAGGCCTTTTTGGGGGGCTTACTATGATGGAGATCTCCTGGCTTCTGCTCAAGTAAGAGTTCACAAGGTTAATTTGCTCTATGCTTCTGAAACCCAAAAGTGAAAATTTTAGAGGGCTATGAAATATCCTCTCTGAGGTTAGGGAACACTTTGCAGAAATTCAGAAAGCTACAGAATAGGAGTGCCAACGGTGATAAAGAAGGATATTGAGGAGTAGATGCCGAGCCCAAAGCTTGGGGAAATATTAGCCTGCACTATAATTCAACAAGTATGATGGAATCTAGCTGTGTCTGTTAATGTAGGCCAACCATGGCTGTAAAAAAAAAAAAACAAAGAATTCATTTGTTTCTTAATAACAGTAGTAGATAGGTGAATAGCAGTGAGTGGTTCTCTTTCACACTGTCCTTATAAGAGGGAGGGAACCCAGGTTAATAAGACTCTGCTACATTCAATATAAATCTTCAAAGATCACCCCCATTTGGGCCAGCTGTAGGAAAAGGAATGTGGTGAGGCATCTAGGAGGTCTTAATAGATTTTGACTGGAAATGGTCCACCTCACTTCTCTCTTTTCATTGGTAGATCTCAGTTCTATAGTCACACCTACGTGCAAGGGAGACTGTGAAAGATAATGTAGATGTGCACCCAGACCAGAGAGGAGAACCCAAAGTTAGGTCAGTGGCACGAAATCTTTGCTAGATGGGTTCAATGGAACATCAATCCCATGTACCCTTAACACAATCTGCTTTTTGCCTTGGGATCACTTTTGTGTAGACTTGACACAGCAACCCATGTCAAGCTGATACTTGTAACATTTCAGTTTTTCAAAATTATCTTACCTGAGTTGGCCTGCATGCTCCACTCTGATCTCACATGACATAGCTCTCTGGGAACAAGTTCAGATGAGTATAACATTACATCATCTTGTCCATAAACATTACATCATTTTGTTCATATCATGGCTGCACAGGCAACATGATGAATGCAATGACCATGTTTTTGGAGTCATCTGTAGATTCAGGCCGTGATTTTCAACTGCATAGCTTTGTACGCTTGGATAAGTGTCTTAAACTCTTTGCATTTTGGAGTCAGCATTTTAATGAGGAAAACAGAAACAAATAAAAAAAAATTTACCTTTCAAAGTTATCAAAGCAGTTCAATATTTTTAATGTAAAATAATTTTTAGAGATTAAAGTCTTAGCTCTGAGTCTCAATTTTTTGTGTTAAGATAGCTATCAATATCTATTTCTCAACTAATTTATTTTCACAAACCAAGATTGGAGGTTGGCCTTTCTTAAATAATGTTTTAGCATTTATGAAGACAGTAGCATTTTCTTACTTACCCATTCAAATGATTAATGTAAGAATAATCAACTTTATCCCTCCCCCCAGACTCTGCCAGTCATGTGGTATATAGGGCCATGTAGGACATGTTCATGTTGTGTGTATGCTGCATGCTCAGTCATGCCTGACTATTTACAACCCGTGAACTGCAGCCCACCAGGTCTCTCTGTCCATGGAATTTTCCAGGCAAGAATACTGGAGTGGGTTTCCATTTCCTGCTCCAGGGGATCTTCCTGACCCAGGGTTTGAACCCGTGTCTCTTGCATCTCCTACATTAGCAGATTCTTTACCACTGTACAGCTCAGAAGCCCCATAGTGCATACTGGGTGCTATACAAATACTTTCCAAAGGTCTGACTGTGTTCATTCCAAGCCCCAGAATTAACAATTCAAATTTGTTGCAAGCTAAAACTCTGACAATTCTGCAATGATTGTGATGTCCAGTTTTTCTGTCTTAGATGGGAGTGATCCACGAGAAAGGAACTTGGATGGGCTCATCTAAACCTTGCCTGCCAAATCAATTTGAAGTAAAGTTGGTAAACTCTTTTATCTCTTGGTTTTCCATCCTCTGAGATATTTAGTACAAATTGCTTGACTGGCATATGGGAAAAAGAAGAGACATTTTCTTCACTTCAGTGAGAATTAACAAAAGAACGATTTACACTCCCAGAGATCAGGTAGCATGGTGACCACGGACTTCTGAGCTTCCAAGGATCACAGTCAAAGTGTTCAGAACCAGGGAGAGAAAGGGTGAAAGAGAGAAAGGGCAGTTTTAGGAACAGCTGCCTTCTTCAGACCTTTCCCACCTAGGAGTTGCCTTCTTCAAAGCCTTCCAACAAAGACCAGGAAGAAAGCCATTTGTGTCAGAACCATGTCTCCTGCTGAATGCAGAGAGAAAGCACTCCCTTTCCTGCTGTGCTCCATGTGGAGATGAAATAGCAGCTGTCTATTATGCATTTGTGCCAAAGTCATTCCTTCATTCAGCTATCCTCCTTCCCAGGTAGAGTAAATTCTATCTGGGTCAGCCAATTAACCAGCCCTTGTCTTAAATTTATTCACCTACTCAGGCAGTCTGCAAAGATTCACTCGACTCAAGTACTATGAGGCTCTTCCGCTCATGGACATTACCAGGAAAAAAAAAAATTAGGGATCTCAACAAAAAATAGGAAAAAAAAAAGGATTATTAGGGAGAATGGTGACTACTGCTGATAAGGTGATACCTGGATACAGGGAGTAAGGAGTGAGTGTTGAATTTAAATAAGATGATCCATCCTGGAAGACCATTCTAGGTGAGGGACATTTGACCGAGGCCTGGATGGCGAGGAGTAATCGAGGAGGCAATCAGACATAACTCTGAGAATAGACCCTTCTGGAAACAGAACATCCAGTGCTGAGACACTGTGTGGGAATGTTTTTGACTAGTGCAGAGAACAGAAAGAAGACCCTTGTTTCCAGAGCGGGTCAATATGACTGATGGTGTGAGAACAGAAGATTCCAGGTTAGTTAGGTCCTCATAGGCCCCAGGAACAAGTGAGTTTAGATTTTATCCTGGGTATGATAAGAAACCATTTGTACCTACTGAGAATTTATTTATTTTTGTTTGTTCCATGTAGTTAAAATATTCTGTGCTACTGAAAGTTCTTTTTCTGGTGTCTTGAGCTCTGCACTCAAAATCTTAGTCTGTCAAATTGCAAAAGAAACAGAGACTCATAAAAGAATTTTTAAAATATTTATCGACACTTGCAAATTGCCAGCTCTTGAATGGCAAAGTTTATTCCTTTGTAATTTCCATTACATTTATGCCAAAGAGTAAAATCTTTTATTTTTTCCCCAGATGATTGTAATGAGGACTTTTATTTAATGTATCAGAAATTATACCATTATGAAGGCCCTATTTCCAAAGGGTGATTGCTAAAAGCCATTCTTTCTTTAAGGCATGCTTTCCATTTAAAAGCACTTATCTTTGCAAGAATGAATGAAGTAGTTAAAGGAACCAGTGCTAATTAGGAATGACAAGCTGATGATCAACTCCATTCCCCTTTTCTTCTTGGTATGTTTTTCTGCGAGTTTTATGTAAACCATTGGCATTTATTATAAATTCTTTCTTTCGTAGGAAAACGTATAGTTCAGTTATTTATTGCTTTGATTTCTGTAGTTTCCTTTGTTTGATGTTTGTCCATTCTTGAGAAGTAAAAATTTTAAGTGAACACGAAACTATAGACTAATTCATTTAAGGTATAATATCTCCAAGTAGAAGCTAAAGAATATGTCATATTGATTTAAATGAAATGGTAGCTCTAAGGTGTTGAAGGCTAAATTTTATTTTTATTCAGTGCTGTCTGTTATTGCATCTATGGTGATACCATGAAACACATGCTACCATAATTTTGTTTTTCCCTGAAATTGTTTAGAGCTCAGGATTATTAAAGAAATATTTGGAAATAATTATTTTTTAAAAACTTTGTATTTTGTATTGGATTATAGCTGACTGATGATGTTGTGGAAGTTTCAGGTGAACAGTGAAGGGACTCAGCCAAACATATATGTGTATTTGTGTGTGCATGCATGCTAAGTCCCTTCAGTCGTGTCTGACTCTATGTGACTCCATGGACTGTAGACCACCAGGCTCTTCTGTCCATGGGATTCTCCAGGCAAGAATACTGGAGTGGGTTGCCTTGCCCTCCTCCAGGGGATCTTCCCCACCCAGTGATCGAACCTGTGTCTCCTGCAACTCCTGCAATACAGGCAGATTCTCTACCGCTGAGCCACCAGTGAAGCTCACATGTGTGTCCATTTTGCCTCAAACTCACCTCCCATCCTGGCTGCCACAAAACATTAAGCAGAGTTTCCTATGCTATACAGTAGGGCCTTGTTGGTCATCCTTTTTAAATACAGGAGTGTGCACATGTCCATCCCAAAATCACTTCCTGTGCCTTCCCCTCATCCTTCCTCCCTGTAACCATAAATTCATTTTTTAACTCTGTGAGTCTCTTTCTGGGAAACAATGAGTTTTTGATGGTGGTTTGTAACATGTCTTGGGGAAATTGATGAGGCTTGTGATTGCTGTTATGTTAAATTCTCTGTATTCCCATTCATTATGCATTCTTTTGGCTTTAGCGTTAGCTTTGGTTTTGGATGTGATCCTACAATAAGTGGTACCCATCCTCTGAGTAATGAAATGCCTTTTGGTATGTTTTCAGGAGCCAGCCCATTTACATCGCTAGAGATGCAAGGAGATGACCTAGGTATTGCTTACAAGGTTTTGGTGTCCCTACAGTCTCTGGCTACAAGTAAAAGCAGGCTTTTGGGCTAGCAAAGCTTGGCAACCTTTGACATTAACACACTGAAGAATAAGTGGAAATTCTCCAGTTGTTACTACATGAGAAATAAAAGACAGTGGTGAAGCCATGCTTTGTCATGAATAACTGATCGAAAGCTACAAAGCCCAGTGTAAAAACTTAGATTAACAGAGCAATGGAAATAGTGTAACTGCCAGGGAATTTCTGCTGGCATTCATCTTTTGGTTTTTATTTATTGTAAAAGTAGTAGATGTTCATAGAAGTTGTAATTGGGATGCAAATTATTGTATTGACCTCCAAGTATAATGTAACATAAAGATCATTAGTAAAGTATAATATACACACTGAAGAACTAATGTAATTTATCCTCACTGTCAAGAAGGGTATTTTTTTTTTTTTTTGGTTGCTTCTCTATCAAAGCATGTGGAGATACAAGTGGAGTACACAGAAAGAGAATAATATATTTAGATTGATGCGCTTGGTGAAAAAGTAGCTAGGAGAGGGAGGGGAAATTAAGACAAGAGACAGATGAACATAGAGATAGGAAGAGAAGTTTTGGATGGCTTTAGGAGAAAGAAAAGTGAAAGTGGAATGGCTCCTATGGGGTGTGAAATTTGGGGAGATCAAGTGGTAGAACAATTTTTAAGAAAGTTTTACTGTGTAAAAAGATAAGGAGGTTTGCTGAATGTTGTGAGATGCAATTTTCCATTAATCCCTTTATACACTCTGAAAACATTTCAGTAAAGATATCCACATTTTTCTTCAATACTCGCAGTTAAAGTTGTGCTTATTTCTAATGCATCACCATGCTGAGATGGGATCTTGCTATTTGACAGGCATATAGATCAAGATTTTGATGGAAGAGCTTAAGGCACTATATCAATAAATTAGGTTATACAGATAAAATAGAATATGCAAAAAAGATAATGCAACTTTCTCCTAATACCATACCATAAAATAAGATCATACTCTATGTAATGTAACCTGTTTTTCACACTAAATATATTTACATACTGATACATGTCATTGTATTCCATGTGAAGTTTACAAAATATTTTATTTTGTGAGGGACTGCAATTGGTTAGTTCATTCTCCTATTTTTGGACAACCAATTGTTTGCAAATGCTTAGTTTCTATAAACACTACTGTGACACATATCCATGTAGCTAAATCTTTGGATATATCCTAATCTGTTTTGCAGGGACAAGAACTGGTGAGGAATAGATTGTTTGGAAATAAAGGATCGAATTTTAAGAGGTATCAAATAGTTTCTAGGAGTGATTTGCCAAATTAATTGAGGCAAAGCAAAAACAAGAATCCAGACAACTAAAAAATAAAGAACGTCAGCATAAAAAGCATGAAAATTAAGCAAACTCAAAAAAATATTACAAGATGAATTGAAAAAAGGTTTGCAATGAATATGTTACTTTAAGTCTGTCTTGTAGTTAAATGGACCAGTGAGATGTTGTAAAGACATCATAAGTGGAATAAAAAATATACTTAGTACACATAATTGCAAAGTAATGTAACAATTAAAACAAGTCAAAAATGATACAAAGAAGCTAGCAAAAATCCAAAGAGAAACGAGTCAAGATCAATGAAAATCAATTTTTATAAGAATATAGTCCAAATATTATACTCTCACATGAAGACTAAGAGTTCATGTGATCATGGTTGAAACCATGAAGCCAAGTGAAGTGAAGGACTTATGCAGCCCTTTGTTTTCCTTATTTCATAAAACAAGAAACAAAGAACACCCTTTGAAATTTAATTTGGATAGTTCTAAAAAAACAAAGAGAAAATAAAATCTTTTACTAACCAGCATTTGGAGATACTGTGTTTCATATTTTTCTTTTTATGCAATGTTAGCAACCTTTTTCTCATATATATGATGGGTATCCAAATGAGTTAGGAATGTATTAAACTGCAATTTAAAAAAAAAGCTTCAAATAAGAGATCTTTTTTTAAAAAAAAAAGAGGTTAGATTTTCTCATGTAACAAAATGTCCAGAGAAGTGGTACTCCTGATTTCAATTCAAGGGCTCAGAATGGGGTTAGTTAGATACTATGGTTTGTGTGTTACATTGTCATTTCCCAATGAACCATCTTTGCAGTCTCTATGCCTTTGTGTCTGCCCTTGGATCTCTGCTTAGCCTGAGAGAAGGTAGAGAAAGTGATGTAAAAGTGGTTCAAAACATTTTTGCATTTTTGTCTTGCACTTTCTTATTTTGAATGCCATAGTACCAAATACAGCCTCTTCTTTCCTCTCTTAGCTTCCTTCTATCATAAAAGCTTCGTCCATCTTCCTATTAAGAAATACATGTAGACATGGATGAAACTTTGTGTTCCTAAATCTGTTAAAACTTCAGCTGGAGTTTTCAGTTCAGTTCAGTTGCTCAGTCGTGTCCAACTCTTTGCAACCCCATGAACCGTAGCACACCAGGTCTCCCTTTCCATCACCAACTTCCGGAGTTCACCCAAACCCATGTCCATCGAGTCGATGATGCCATCCAACCATCTCATCCTCTGTCGTCCCCTTCTCCTCCTGCCCTCAATCTTTCCCAGCATCGGGGTCTTTTCCAGTGAGTCAACTCTTTGCATCAGCTGGCCAAAGTATTGGAGTTTCAGCTCTAGCATCAGTCCTTCCAATGAACTCCCAGGACTGATCCCCTTTAAGATGGACTGATTGGATTTCCTTGCAGTCCAAGGGACCCTCAAGAGTCTTCTCCAACACCACAGTTCAAAAGCATCAATTGTTTGGCGCTCAGCTTTCTTCACAGTCCAACTCTCACATCCATACGTGACCACTGGAAAAACCGTAGCCTTGACTAGTCAGACCCTTGTTGGCGAAGTGACGTCTCTGCTTTTTAACATGCTGTCCGGGTAATAGAGGGTTGTAGCTCTACTTGGGGATTACTCTCTGTCTCTGCTTCCATTTGTGCAATGAACATTTTGCTACAACTGACAACAAGAAGGGGTTTACTGATGTCTCCACCATTATTGGTCCCTCATAGGTTTCCGAAAATCAAAGCAAGAATAAATAAGCCTCTTAAGGCTTGGATATGTGAGAAGAATGTGCTAGACTAGTGATTCTCAAACTTGAGTGGGCATTAGAATCACTTGAGACACTTGTTAAACCCAGAGCAGTGGGTCCTATGCCCAGAGGTTTTGGTTCAGTAGGCCGAGGATGGGGGTCAGAATTTGTCCATCTAACAAAATCACAGATGATGCCGATGCTACTGCTTTGGGGACCATGCTTTGAGAATCACTGGGCTGCAAGTATGTTAGACCATAGTCAAACATGTAAACGTCAATAGAGGTCTGGCAGGTATATAAATGGTGAAATAGGGTTGAGCACTAGACCACAGAAAATATGGAAAACCAGAGATCTGGGGCTGAGTCTCTGGTGAAAGGGGATAGCCCCCAACAATCTTTTGCAGTTTGTATGTTGTAGTGTCTCTGGGTGATCTGATATCTAAACAGCAGCTGGAAATACATGTTTTATGAGTCATTTCTCAATTTTCATACATTGCACCCAACTAAAATAGGATTTAAATAATATGTGAGTCAAATAAATGTGTCTGCAGGTTAGACATGGCCAAGGAGTGGCCAAAATGTAACTGTGTCACCACACCCCTTCACTCCCTAGCTCAACAAAAACTCAAACTTGAATATGTACCTACTTTGGTTAAATGTAGATACTGACATTTTTGCAATACTCCCTATAGATACAACTTTCAATAAGGCATATGTCTATTTTTGGTGACAACATTCAAAGAAAGAGTAGCTATAAGATCATGTTTATTACCACCTTTATTCATCTTCTTTGATTTTTTTTTGCTCCTCATGACTCCTGGCCCTTTAAATGTTTTTCACAGAAAAATTCAATAAGTATCCTTATTACATCTGATAAATGTAAGAGATTACAAAAGGCTAAAGATAACAATATGCTCCTACCTTCAAAGTCTAATGCATCATAAAGTTAAGGATTGGTACTATTTTAAAAGCTAAGAATTGGTACCATTTTGAAGCAAAGAAGAGGAACGCCTGTTGACTTGCATGGGGTTTGCATTCTTAGTCGTTTTATTTCTTAGCCTTTCATTTTCTTGAATCAGTTAAAATGTTTTATTAACCATCTGGTCACCTACAGGAATAAACCATTGCCAAAATACATCAAGAGATCTTGTAAACACTCTATATAAAAGAATAAAATAAAGTCCTGGTCAGTTTATCCATCTTCATTAATGATTCATAATGTAGTTCTTTTTTTTTTTTTCACTATGACTAACAAGTATCATCTACTTATGATAGGCCATTATACAAAATCATTAAAACATGCTTAACGGTACTGTGTTAATTATGCAATGATAAATTATTCTTTATTTCTTCATTAACAGTATTGTAGCAGTAGAATTAGCATTGTTTGTTCCTTTTTGGAGAAAAAAATCATTAATATTAAAAAATGAAAATTCTAGAAACGTAATGTTGTGGAATGACAGCTTTAATTTGATCTTTAAAATCCTATTTGCTGCTCCCCTCAGCTATAAAAGTTTAACCATTATGTCACTGTAATTACATTGGCTGTTTATCTCTTATTCCGTGGTTACATCTAAGTCTGTGCGACAGACTGAAGGCTGCCTTTAGACTCTGCATCAGGAGACCTGAAGGGTCTTACTAAATCTTCTGCTGAATTTAATCTAATAGTATATTTAAATCTCCTCTAGTTTCACTCTCTGCTTTTGAATCATTTCATTTATTGAACAACAAACAATTCAGTAAATGCTTATGAAGCACTGAGCTAGGCACCATGGGAGACAGGCAAACAATGCAGATGAGCCTTCGTTTTCTGCCTTGTCGTACGGACAGTTTATCTTGAATGCTGGACATCTACATCATCATAAAATAAAGTGTAATCACTGGTGTGGGATGGTGCAAAAGCAACATTAGGACCTAGAAAGGAAAATGAGTCCAGCTAGACTGTTAAGTAAAATTTGAGCTTAGCCTCAGACAATGAAATAACAACAGTCATGACCAAAACACCACGGTGTGAACCTTTACTCTGTCTGGGATGCTGCCTCTAAGAGCTTTCTGTGCACGAGGTCTTTAAATCCTCACAAGATCTCTGTGAGTTTGGTCTTAGTATTATCCCATTTCACAGGCTCAAAAGCACAGAAGATTTTATTACGTTAGTGGTTCTCTACATTCTGATCTTAGGATCAGAAGCATCAAAGTCACATGGAAACATAAAAACTCCTGTTCCCTCCCCAACCCAGTCTTACTGACTGACAGACTCTCAGAGCGGGACAGCAATCTGTGTTTTGATATGCCTCCCAGGGGATTCTGATGTTCTCTGATGTTCCAGAGTCACAGCTCTAAGTGAAGAGGCTAGGGCAGCAGAGGGTCTATCAGGTGACGTAGAAGTCATGATGCTTGGTCACTGGTCCCATCTTTGGCACTTACTGCATGTGCAACCTTGAATATATTACTTACCCTCTTTAATCTCAGACGTATCATCTGTACAATGGGGAGAATCATTGTCCTTACTTCTCATCACTGTTTTGAGCATTAAATGAGACCACATACATAATTCTTAGCGCAGGTCCTGATACAAAGTGAGCTTTCAATAAGTGGTGGGCCTTATTATAGTGAATATCTTCACATCATCATCATCACCATCTTCATTGTTATTCCCATCCAGGCAAGGAAAACAGCATGAATTAAGGCAGGGAGAAGAGAGTAAATCCTTTTCCTAGGCAGAGGACTAAGGGGACAGTTTCTCCCTTTTGTGGCAGAAGCAGGTCACAAATAATGACCTGAAATATTAAAACCTTAATATTTATATCCTTCAAAAATCTCTTTGATTAATCTTCTTCCACAGGGACTTTTTTTTTTTTTTTGGTATGCTATCTTTGAACATGTTTGGATATATCCTGTTCTCAGTTTTTTATGTTACCTTATAATTGTTCTAATTTGAAAGAAAGAATGCATCTCTCTGGAATAGATAGCCAAGTCCCCTGGGTCTCCCATTTCTTTAATGTTCTCCAGTGGGAGAGTTGAACAGCTCCTGTTTTGGCATCAGAGTGAACTAAAAATCATCTCTAACACTCACCAGATGTTTGACTTGATGTCAGTGGCCTAAGGTACCTCATCTTTTAAATGGGATGATATTATATCACGTTGTTTGTTTTAAACAGAATTATTAAGATGTTTAATCTAAGAAGCTCTCAATAACAATCATGTATTTTCTTTCTTTTCTATTTTAAAAAATTTCTTTCTTTTGGTGCCTGAAAAGTTACAGAAGGATGTTGTTAATGGTTTGTGAAGTTCTAAAACGTTACAACTTAGCAGGACAGGGCAAGAAAGCAACAGTGTATAGTTGCCACTTCTTTCCCTTGTTTTTCCTAAGTGAGAAAAGATGAGTGCTATGTTCAGTTTGGGGGCAGGCAAGCTGGAATAAGGGAGATAAGTGCGAAGGAGGGGGCAAGGAGCGGAATTGCTGTAGTCTCAGTAGCTGTTTAACAAGCCTCAGTGAGAAAAGGGGTTAAAGGAGATATATCTCTGGTCTCAAATATGCACCTGGGAAGATTTTCTGGGAACCCTTCCAAGTACAACGCAAGGCTTTCAGTTTTCTGCGTACGATTATGTCTAAACACACTTCTGTTACAATTCAGTTATAGGACTTTGGCCAAATCACGTTCCCTTCCCTCTGCCTTTTTGTTTTAAGTAAATGAACAAATTCTTGCAGACTTGTTGGCATGTATGAATGCTTACTCTGTGTTAGGTGCTGCTTTCCTGTATTAGAATGTTTGCTCTAAGTCCTTGCAGTACTATCCTAGAAAAGTGAGGATTATTCTCATTTCTCAGAGGGGTAATGAAAGACGAAGACAGGCTAAGAATTTTGCTCAAGGGTCAGAGATAGCAAGGAGTGTTCAAGCTGAAATTTAAAACCGTGTGTGTGGACTCAGAGACTGAACTCTTGAATATTACTCCAGGGGAAAAGTGAGTGGACTAAGAGAGAAAATTAACAGTGTTTTCACCTCAAACTAGAATACTGTGGATTCCCCCACCCACTAGTTTTTACATATCCTACTTGGATGTTAATTTACATTCTGGCAATTCCCTTTATGCTAAAATAATAAAATTTCCTTCAATCCTGCATTTGCAATTCTTTAATATTTCTCTACTGTTCTTTTATATACCAGGCTTTCCCAAGCTACTTACTATCTGCTTTCTTGATTTATAAAACCTTCAGAAATGCTGGGCAACTCTGCTCCTTTTCCAGTGAAGAGCAAAAAAGCTTTCCATTGTTTGCTCTGCATCTTTGGTGGCTGGTACTAGGTCAAACAAGGAATTCCTAGTAGCCACAGTGCCTATTTTAAATGTGAAATTGAAGGCTGATTTCGCTGAAGGATTGGTATGAAAATGAAGAGACTATATTTTTATATTTTAGATATTGTTATTTATTTTGCATGAAAAAGCTGAAAAGATTGGCATTTGGCTATAGGGCTAACATGGAAATGTTACATTTAAGAACTGATGCTAATGACCCGAGGGACGTGTTCTCCCCACCTCCACCTACATCCTTATCTTTTATTTTTTGGTAAATTCTAATGCAGAGACAAGATGGGGCATGCTTGAAATAATTTGGCTGTTACTGCATATGGAAACATATTCATGAGTGATGTAGGAAATGTGACTGTTGAGTTGTATGTGTTTTGTTCCTAAACTCTGGGCTGTTTTCCCGTGGAGTGTGCATCAGCCTTCAGGCCCTCTGGTAGCTGCAACAGAACAGAGGCCCTCGCTGGCATCTGGAATAGGGAGTCACCCACTGTGGAATCTTTCCTAAACTGACCCAAGCAAGCACTGTGTCAAGATGCTTCTACCTGTATGCTTCCTATATGGCTTCTGTTACGTGAAATGAGTTGAGAGCTACATTTCTGTCACCAGGCCATGAATATTTTTCCATCTGAATATTATTTCTTCAGCAGTTTACATATCTAGGGCATTGAATGTTGCCGATGTGTGCTTAGCAAGTCAAACTGGCAGACAGACTTGTTAGCATCATCAAATTGTACCTAGGCATTTGGATGCCCAAGATATGTGCAAGGTCAGACAGAAAACGGGGTAAACAGCTTTCTCAGCCCAAGATTTTATTATCTGAAACAGCTAACTCTTATATGAGTCAAGTGCAAAGGAAAATAGTAAAGCCTTTCCGGAGAAGATGTAACCAGAGTGCATAAAAGCAAAGGGGAAGGTGTCCATTTCCAAGGGCTTTAGTTTGTAGAGTGCTAGGATGGGAGATGCAGTGTGGATTATGGTATTATCAAATCATCTTAATTTCATGTAAGTCCAGGTGATCGCTTCTTAAATTGATCTTTCTGTGTTCCAAATATGTGAAACTATCTTAAGTTGGTTAAAGCTGAAATGGAATTTTTTTTCCTTTGGGTACATAGATGTGAATCAATGTATAGAATTTTATGTAGCCTTGGAAAGTACGAGAACTAAGGGTTGGAAAACCATATAGACTCTCATTCCTACATCTCAGTGCAACTGCTTTATTCTTGTCTCACTCACAAAGTCAGTTCTTCTGCATCCGCTTGTCTCTTTACGAGCAAGAGGTTCTGATCTCACATTTTCCAAACTTGTACATTACAGATCCAGCTACTCGAATATAGTTGATTTCCATTAGTCGCTCCTTTACCTCCAAATATTTCCCTAATGCTGGGGAAGATACTGTCATTTTCCTCACTTTGGTCATGTGCTCACCCCTGTTCCAGTCAAACTGAAGAAATGGGGATTGGATTCATTTTACACTATGGTCAGTTCAGTTCAGTCGCTCAGTCCTGTCTGACTCTGTGACCCCATGGACGGCGGCATGCCAGGCCTTGATGTCCATCAACAACTCCTGGAGTTTACTCAAACTCATGTCCGTTCAGTTGGTGATGCCATCCAGCTGTCTCATCCTCTGTCGTCCCCTTCTCCTCCTGCCCTCAATCTTTCCCAGCATCAGGGTCTTTTCAGATGAGTCAGTTCTTTGCATCAGGTGGCCAGAGTATTGGTGTTTCAGCTTCAACATCAGTCCTTCCAATGAATATTCAGGACTGATTTCCTTTCAGATGGACTGGTTGGATCTCCTTGCAGTCCAAGGGATTCTCAAGAGTTTTCTCCAACACCACAGTTCAAAAGCATCAACTGTTTGGTGCTCAACTTTCTCTATAATCCAACTCTTACATCCATACATGACTACTGGAAAAACCATAGCTTTGACTAGATGAACCTTCGTCTGCAAAGTAATTTCTCTGCTTTTTAATATGGTGTCTATGTTGGTCATAACTTTTCATCCAAGGAGTAAACATGTTTTAATTTCATGGCTGCAGTCATAATCTTCAGTGATTTTGGAACGCAAAATAATAAAGTCTGTCACTGTTTCCATTGTTTCCTGATCTATTTGCCATGAAGTGGTGGGACTACATGCCATGATCTTAGTTTTCTGAATATTGCGTTTTAAGCCAACATTTTCACTCTCCTCTTTCACTTTCATCAAGAGGCTCTTTAGTTCTTCTTCACTTTCTGCCATAAGGGTGATGTCATCTGCATATCTGAGGTTACTGATACTTCTCCCGGCAATCTTGATTCCAGATTGTGCTTCATCCAGCCCAGCATTTCTCATGATGTACTCTGCATATAAGTTAAATAAGCAGGGTGACAATATACAGCCTAGATGTACTCCTTTCCCTATTTGGAACCAGTCTGTTGTTCCATATCCAGTTCTAACTGTTGCTTCCTGACCTGCATACAGGTTTCTCAAGAGGCAGGTCAGGTGGTCTGGTATTCCCATCTCTTTCAGAATTTTCCACAGTTTATTGTGATCCACAGAGTCAAAGGCTTTGGCATACTCAGTAAAGCAGAGGTAGATGTTTTTCTGGAACTCTTGCTTTTTTGATGATCCAGTGGATGTTGGCAATTTGATCTCTGGTTCCTCTGCCTTTTCTAAATCCAGCTTGAACTTCTGGAAGTTCACAGTTCACATACTGTTGAAACCTGACTTGGAGAACTTTGAGCATTATTTTACTAGCCTGTGAGATGAGTGCAATTGTGCGGTAGTTTGAGCATTCTTTGGCATTGCCTTTCCTTGGGATGGGAATGAAAACTGACCTTTTCCAGTCCTGTGGCCACTGCTGAGTTTTCCAAATGTGCTGGCATATTGAGTGCAGCACTTTCACAGCATCAACTTTCAGGATTTGAAAGAGCTCAACTGGAATTCCATCACCTCCACTAGCTTTGTTCGTAGTGATGCTTTCTAAGGCCTACTTGACTTCTCATTCCAGTATGTCTGGCTCTAAATGAGTGATCATACCATTATGATTATCTGGGTCATGAAAATTTCTTTTGTATAGTTCTTCTGTGTATTCTTGACACCTCTTCTTAATCTCTTCTGCTCTGTTAGGTCCATATCATTTCTGTCCTTCATTGTGCCTGTCTTTGCATGAAATATTCCCTTGGTATCTCTAATTTTCTTGAAGCGATCTCTAGTCTTTCCCATTCTATTATTTTCCTCTCTTTCTTTGCATTGATCACTGAAGAATGCTTTCTTATCTCTCCTTGCTATTCTTTGAAACTCTGCATTCAAATGGATATATCTTTCCTTTTCTCCTTTGCCTTTTGCTTCTCTTCTTTTCACCGCTATTTGTAAGGTTGCCTCAGACAACCATTTTGCCTTTTTGCATTTCTTTTTCTTGGGGATGGTCTTGATCCCTGTCTCCTGTACAATGTCATGAACCAGTTATTTAGGCACTCTGTCTATCAGATCTAATCCCTTGAATCTATTTCTCACTTGCACTGTATAATTGTAAGGGATTTGATTTAGGTCATACCTGAATGGTCTAGGGGTTGTCCCTACTTTCTTCAATTTAAGTCTGAATTTGGCAATATGGAGTTCATGATCTGAGCCACAGTCAGCTCCTTGTCTTGTTTTTGCTGACTGTATAGAACTTCTCCATCTTTGTGCAAAGAATATAATCAGTCTGATTTCGTTATTAGCCATCTGGTGATGTCCATGTGTAGAGTCTTCTCTTGTGTTGTTGGAAGAGGGTGTTTGCTATGATCAGTGAGTTTCTCTTGGCAAAACTCTATTATTCTTTGCCCTGCTTCATTCTGTACTCCAAGGCCAAATTTGCCTTTTACTGAAGGTATTTCTTGACTTCCTACTTTCATTCCCATCCCCTATAAACTAAAAGGACATATTTTTTTGTGTGTTAGTTCTAGAAGTCTTGTAGGTCTTCATGAGCCATTCAAGTTCAGCTTCAGCATTACTGATCAGGGCATAGACTTGGATTACTGTGATATTGAATGGCTTGCCTTGGAAATGAACAGAGATCATTCTGTCATTTTTGAGATTGCATCAAAGTGCTGCATTTCAGACTCTTTTGTTGACTATGATGGCTACTCCATTTCTTCTAAGAGATTCTTGCCAACAGTAGTAGATATAATGGTCATCTGAGTTAAATTCACCCATTCCAGTCCATTTTAGTTCACTGATTCCTAAAATGTCAATGTTCACTCTTGCCATCTCCTGTTTGACCACTTCCAATTTGCCTTGACTCATGGACCTAACATTCCAGGTTCCTATGCAATATTGCTCTTTACAGCATCAGACTTTACTTCCATCACCAGTCACATCCACAATTGGGCATTGTTTTTGCTTTGAATCCATCTGTTCATTCTTTCTGGAGTTATTTCTCCACTGATCTCCAGTAGTATACTGGGCAACTATCGACCTGGGGTGTTCATCCTTCAGTGTCCTATCTTTTTGCCTTTTCATACTGTTTATGGGGTTCTCAAGGCAAGAATACTGAAGTGGTTTGCTGTTCCCTTCTCTAGTGGACCACATTTTGTCAGAACTCTCCACTATGACCTGCCCGTCTTGGGTGGCCCTACACGGCATGGCTCCTAGTTTCACTGAGTTAGAAGAGGCTGTGGTCCATGTGATCAGATGGATTACTTTCCTGTGATTGTGGTTTTCATTCTGTCATTCCATAAGAGGCTTATGGAAGTTTCCTGATGAAAGAAACTGACTGAGGGGGAAACTAGGTCTTGTTCTGATGCGCAGGGCCATGCTCAGTGAATCTTTAATTCAATTTTCTGTTGATGGGTGGGGCTGCGTTCCCTCCCTGTTATTGAAGAAAGTGAAGTCCTCAGTCCTGTCCAACGCTTTGCGACCCTGTGGACTGTAGCCAGCCAGGCTCCTCTGTCCATGGGGTTCTCCAGGCAAGAATACTGGAGTAGGTTGCCATTTCCTTCTCCAGGGGATCTTCCCAACCCAGGGATCGAACCCGGTTCTCCTGCACTGCAGGCAGATGCTTTATCCTCTGAGCCACCAGGGAAGCCTGTTATTTACCTGGGGCCAAACTATGGTGGAGTTAATGAAGATAATGGTGACCTCCTTCAAAAGGTCCCATGCAAGCACTGCTACACTCAGTGCCCCCAACCCTGCAGCAGGCCACTGCCGACCCACGCCTCCACTGGAGACTCCTAGACACTCACGGGCAAGTCTGAGTCAGTCTCTCGTGGGGTCACTGCTCCTTTCTCCCGGTTCCTGGTGAGCACAAGGTCTGTTTGTGCCCTCCAAGAGTCTATTTCCCCTGTCCTGTGTAAGTTCTGGCAGCTCTATAGTGGGGTTAGTGGCAACCTCCTCCAAGAGAGCATATGCCATATCTGATCTGCTGCACCCAGAGCCCCTGCCCCTGCGAGTCCGCTGCTGACCCGTACCCAACAGGAGACAGCGAAACACAGCTCTGCCTCAGTCTCTGTGGCATCTCTGGGTCCTGGCGCACACAAGGTTTATTTGAGCCCTCTGAGTGTCTCTGGCACGTATGGGGTTTGATTATAAACATGATTTTGCCGGGAGTTGGTGATGGACAGGGAGGCCTGGCGTGCTGTAATTCATGGGGTCGCGGAGAGTCAGACACGACTGAGCGACTGAACTGAACTGAACTGAACCATCTTGCTGGGGCTTCTCCTTTGCCCTTGGATGTGGGATATCTCCTCAGTCACTCCAGCGCCACAGCCATATACAGTCTCATCACTGTATCAATAGTATTGCTCATGGCTCTGACACTGTGACAAACTTACAATAATCATCTGTGCTTTGGTCTGATTTCCAAGGAATGGGCAGGAAGATCAAAACAGAGTCCCTGTCTTTATTTGTTGTCTATCCACGGCATTCAGCATCGTTCCTAACTCTTTGGAGATGTACAGTAAGTGCTTGTTGAGTGCAAAGTTTAGAAACTGAATGAAGTCAAGCCCCAGTAATTGGAATGTCTGACTCTTCTCCTCCTTCAACCAACTGAGCCTCTCCTTTCAGTGTCTCCTTATTACAGTGATCATTTATCATGATTGTGAGATGGCAGATTGTCACTCATCATCTCAAGGAGAAGTGCAGAATTCCCCTGGAGTAAATTTTAATTCAAATTTAATCTTTAACAAATCACATGAAAACACTTGGGTATAATGGAAAGGGGGTTAACACTGAAAGAGAGGTCAAGGAATTCAACCTTGATTAAGGGTTGGAACCCTGGAGGAAGAAGTAGCAACCCACTGCAGGATTCTTGCCTGGAGAATCCCGTGAACAGAGGAGTTACAGTCCATAGGGTCAGAATGGGTTGGACGTGACTAAAGTGACTTAGCACGCACGCACACAAGGGTTGGAAAATTATTCGTTTGTTTTTGAAGTTTCTTCTTACTGGAAATAAAGTTTAATTTTCCAAAATTTAGATAATAAAGAGAGGTAGTTGGAAATAGAGTCATTTATAAATGCTTAAAATTTTAGATCATTTTTACATTGTGGAAATTTAACCTGTTTAAGAACAATAGAGGACACAGTATAGAAACAAAAAGAGGTGACATTTGTGGGTGATAGTCTAGGTTTAAAACTAGACGCCAGGATTTCTGTCCAGCCTCTGCTGCTTTTCTGTATTCTTAAGCCAAGTTTCTTTATTTTGTTCCTCGTTGGTAAAATGAAGATGGAGTAAGTCAATAAAAGAGTGGTCTGCCTTCCTGCATGCTGTATCACTTCAGCCTTGGGCAACTATTTGTGGCCCTATGGACCGTAGCCCTCCAGTCTCCTCCCTCCATGAGATTCTTCAGGCAAGAATACTGAAGTAGGTTGCTATGCCCTCTTCCAGGGGACTGACCCAGGAATCAAATCATCTCTTCTGTCTCCTGCATTGACAGGTATATTCTTTACCCCTAGTACCACGTGGGAAGCCCATAAAAGGATGAGAATGTTGTTTAAAGAGTTAGCAAGTACAGTCTCTCACATGGTATAGTAATTTAGACCTTCCCAATTCATATAAATAAAAGATTGCAGATATCCAGGTACACATGTTAATGACAATTTTGGGTAAATCTCACACCAAATTATAAATCATGAATGTCCTTTGATATGTGAATCACTTTTATAAGTTCCATTCCATCGGTTCCATCGCTCAGTCGTGTCCGACTCTTTGCGACCCCGTGGACTGTAGCCTACCAGGCTTCTCCGTCCATGGGATTCTCCAGGCAAGAATACTGGAGTGGGTTACCATTTCCTTCTCCAGGGGATCTTCCCGACTCAGGGATCGAACCCGGGTCTCCCGCATTGGAGGCAGACACTTTAACCTCTGAGCCACCAGGGAAGCCCTTTTATAAGTTAGGACAGTCCAATCCCATCTGTCTCTCTTCCTTGTTGGTTTATAGGAAACATGTTGCTCTGTGCTTTTCATCCCTCAGAATGTGTTGTGTTGTCTCTCCTCTTTGTCATCAACTGGTCCTGCTGGCCAAATCAACCTGTTGCTTTTTTTAAAATCCTGCCGCTTCCATAAAGGGTTATGAAGTTGTCTTTGAGTCCCCACTGAAAACCGCAGGTTATCCTGCTGGGGCATCTGAGAAGGCATTTGACAGAATCTGCCTGACGTTTGGTTCTGGTGTGTGCCCTTGTTTTGTTTGCTTGGCCATTTGTGCTTTGGGTCCTCAGCTGATGTTTCCCACAATCCTGACTACTTAGGTTTTCTAGCAACCTCTATTGAAAACCAATATTAATTTATCAAGCCTGGGTTTCTCTTCCACTCCCAGGACTTAAAGAGTGTCTATGTGTTGAAAGAGGGGTTTTGATGACCTCTTTGTGCCTTTATTCTTTCCCCACAAGAATGACCTTCCATTTTTCTAATCAAAGGCAAAGAAGAAGGTAGATTCACTTTCCAGGCAGTTGTACCAGAACACAAACATTTCATAGCATGAGGGATGTTGGTAATTGCTTTGGGAGGGAACATTCCCCTCTCAAAAATCAGAAGGTACCTCTATATTTCAGGCAGTACATCATAGCTGTCTCCCGCAGAGGCTTTTATCCACATGTATGGAAGAGTTTACACTGCTGTAACATTTGATACTATATTAGACAACAGAGAGTAATAGGCAAATGTGAGAGAATTTCATTTCCTTGAAACTCCAAGTGTTTACAGCATTATGTTTCTGGTGAATGGCAGTGCTAATGGTTGTAAAAATAAAGTGGTATACCTTGAGGGATCATTAGGAAATGCAGGAATGCAAGTACATAATTTTGAGATTCATGCTATTGAGTTTTTTTTCTTTAAATTTGCACATATTTTCTATTGGGCTCTGCATTTGCTAATCCTCTTTCATATTACCTATTGATTTACAACCAAACTACAATGGTAGGCACAGGCTACAAAGAGTCTTTTTAATAAAGGTTTGTATAAGTGAACTCTTAAGCTATTACTCAAATTCTTGCCCCTTCTTTATAAAAATACTTCTGAGCCAGAATGAATATGAGCTTCTTTCCAGGGGATTGTATTCTTCTGTGTCTTGAAACCTGAACTGTCAACATTTTTGGACACTGGAATTATAATCAATCTCAGACTTGCAAAATAAGGAATAGAGATGTAAATATGGGAGAAACAGTGATGTAAGAAAAAAAATGATTTGATATCATCATTGCTGCTTTTAATATTCAGTGACAAACCTAAATGCCAGAAAAGAATTGGCAAAATAGTAATTAGCAGGAGCAGTCAGGGAAGAACTAAACACATATTATGTAAAAAGGTCAAATTTCCAACTTGTTGTCACAAAAGCAGTTAACTACAAATCTGTCTTCTGGAGATGCACAGTTTTGGCTTGCAGCCAAAGAAAAAGTATCAATTTCAAATCAGCAACCTTCTAAATACAAGCAATTGCCTCTAGTTACATTGTTTTGGTTAGTACAAAACATTTTTTGATAATGGATGTCTCCTTTATGTTAATTCAACATTGTTAAGAAAATTTCTGGTAAGGAAGTCCTCCTCTAGGAAACACTTGGTGAGGCACGGTGAATTTCAAGCTAATAACTGGCCAGAATTCCGAACTTCTAGACAGCATATTAAAAAAGCAGAGATGTCACTTTACCAACAAAGGGCCGTAGAGTCTGGATAGTCAAAGCTATGGTTTTTGCAGTAGTTATGCATGGATGTGAGAGACAGACTGTAAGAAAACTGAATGCCAAAGAATTGACGCTTCTGAACTGTGATGCTGGAGAAGACTCTTGAGAGTCCCTTGGATAGCGAGATCAAATCAGTCCATCCTAAAGGAAATCAACCCTGAATATTATTCATTGGAAGGACTGATGCTGAAGCTGAAGCTCTAATACTTTGACCACCTGATGCAAAGAGCTGACTCACTGGAAAAGACCCTGGTGCTGGAAAAGAGTGAAGGCTGGAGGAGCAGAGGATGACAAAGGATAAGACGGTGGGATGGCATCATTGACTCAGTGGACAGGAGTTTGAGCAAACTCTGGGAAATAGAAGGACAGGGAAGTCGTGTGCTGCAGTCCATGGTGTCACAAAGAGTGGGACATGACTGAGCAACTGAACAATAGCAATCAAACTTCTTGATTTTGTTGGCTCTGTCCTTAGAGCAAGGGTTGAACTTCTGTGGCCTGAGGGTCAAATCCAACTTGCTGGCTGTTTTTGCAAATAAAGTCTTGTTGTTACACAAACACACCCATTCATTCAGGTATTTTCCCTGGTGGCTTTTGTGCTACAGGGGCATAGTGAAATAGTTGCAATAGATCCTACAATGCAGGGGGAAAAAAAATTACCACCTGGATCTTTACAGATACGTTTGTTGATTCTTGACACATGGCCTTGTGAAACCAGAGTTAAGTCACAAAGATAGACCACTGATCTGACTTCACCTGGTATCTGGAGCCAGCTTCTATTCTTTGAGTACTATTTAAAAAATTTCCAGGCAGTTGGCAATATTTATGCTTTGTTTTCCACTTAAGGAAGCAGAAGCTACCTTGAAAAAGAATGCTTACATTGTATTTGTTTGACAAAGCAGGAAGAACTATGTCACAAAATTTATATGAAAATTCTTATGGAAATCCTGCAAATTAGCAAAAGACATGAGAAATATGTTCAGGGAAGTTAAACACTAAGATAGAGAAACATTGCCTAAGATTTTTCAAAATTTTTCCCTTTTTTTTTTTAAGATTCCTTGATGTAAATACACAGGTATTTTAAACATAGTCTTTTTTTTGGGTGCTCATCAGAGGTGGGTTTGATGCCAAAAGCTCAACTTTTCTTTACACCACTAAATCATACCTTGGAGACAGAGTTTTTGGGTGAAGTAGAAAAGGATAGCTTTATTGCTTTACCGGGCAAAGGGGAACACAGAGGGCTCATGCCCTCAAAACAATGTGTCCCAACTTGGGGAAAACAGTGACCAGTTTTATAGTAAAAGAGGGTGTGATTAGCTCATGGACATTTTTTCTGATGGGTTGGTGGTAAGGTAAGTAGGAGTCAACATTTTCAGGTTTAACTGGTCTGGAGTTTACATGTTTGTGGGCAGCATACAGTAACTTCTTCCACCTGAAGGGGGTTTCAGTGTCTGCAAAAGAGCTCAAAGATAGTGTTCTGTGCATCCTTAGATGGGGAAGCAGGACCTTGTCCCATGGCTGCTCTTGACTGTTTCTTTCTGGTCTCACATTCCCTCCCTTCCCTAATTAACAATTGCTTGAATCTGTCCATTGGACTCAGGAAAGATCATGGAAGCTAAATGAAGGCTGTTTTCTATAATCAAAGAAACGGGGAGAAAAGCCTTGTGATCAAGAGCCCCGCCATGCCCTGCATGTTATCAGATTCTCTGCAATGTATCCACTCCTGGAAGTAGGTTCACTGACAGGAGACAAGGTCCCTGCCCTCAAGAAAGAACTTAGATAGTGAGAACATTTCTCTTTGCTTTCATCCCTTTCTGGATTTTGTACCTCAGTCTCATACCAGGTCATCATTGAAGCTAAGTCTTCATGAATGTTATTTACTTTCTCGTCAGAGTAAAATAGTAGAAAATATTGACTCCATGCTCTCACATCATGCAATCAAGTTCATAACAAAAATATGAATGTAGATTGTGCTGTAAGTTCAGTTCAGTCACTCAGTCCTGTCCAGCTGTTTGCAACCCCATGGACTGCAGCACACCAGGCTTCCCTGTCCATCACCAACTCCTGGAGTTTACTCAAACTCCTGTCCATCGGGTCAGTGATGCCATCCAACCATCTCATCCTCTGTCATCCCCTTCTCCTCTTGCATTCAATCTTTCCCAGCATCGGAGTCTTCCAATGAGTCAGTTCTTCACATCAAGTGGCCAAAATATTGGAGTTTCAGCATCAGTCCTTCCAGTGAATATTCAGGACTGATTTCCTTTAGGATGGACTGGTTGGATCTCCTTGCAGTCCAAGGACTCTCAAGAGTCTTCTCCAACACCACAGTTCAAAAGCATTTATTCTTTGGCACTCACTCCCATACATGACTACTGGAAAAACCATAGCTTTAACTAGATGTCTTTGCTTTTTAATATGCTGTCTATGTTGGTCATAGCTTTTCTTCCAAGGAGCAAGCGTCTTTTAATTTCACGGCTGCAGTCACCATTTGCAGTGATTTTGGAGCCCCCCAAAATAGTCTGTCACTGTTTTCACTGTTTCCCCATCTATTTCCCATGAAGTGATGGGACCAGATGCCATGATCTTAGTTTTCTGAATGTTGAGTTTTAAACCAGTTTTTCACTCTCCTCTTTCACTTTCATTAAGAGGCTCTTTAGTTCTTCACTTTCTGCCATAAGGGTGGTGTCATCTGCATATGTAAGTTTATTCATATTTCTCCTTGCAATCTTGATTCCAGCCTGTGCTTCCCCCAGCCCAGCATTTCTCATGATGTACTCTGCATATAAGTTAAATAAGCAGGGTGACAATATACAGCCTTGACGTACTCCTTTCCCAATTTGGAACCAGTCTGTTGTTCTATGTCTGATTCTGTTGCTTCCTGACCTGCATACAGATTTCTCAGGATGCGGGTAAGGTGGTCTTGTATTCCCATCTCTTTAAGAACTTTCCACATTTTGATGTGCTGTAAACCCCTCCCCTGAATCTTCGTTTTTGCTTGCTCATTCATTTTTATTTTTTATATTCCACATGAATGAAATCATACTGTATTTTCCTTTCTTTGTCTGACATTTTTATTTAGCATAATACCCTCAAGATCCATTCTTGTTGTCATAAATGGCAAGCTTTCATCTTTTTTATGTCTGAGTAGTTTTCCATTATATGTATGCATTCCACAACTCCTTTATTCATTCCTCTATTGACGGGCTCTTAGGTTCTTTCCAAATCTTTGCTATTGTAAATTATGCACAGATGAACATGGGGGTGCAAATATCTTTTCAGATTAGTGTTTCCATATTCTTCAGATAAATATTCAGAAGTAGCATAACTGAGTTTTGTGATGAAGGCAGGGCTTGGATAACTCTCATTCCTAATCTCTGCATGAACATTTATTGGGTGTGTGGAGTTAGCAAGTCACTTGACCTCACAGAGTTTCCATTTCCCCATCTCCAAAACATGGGTAAATATAAGCATGTCTCAGGATGTCAAAATGAGTGTCCACTTATGTAAGGAGTCGAACTCAAGACGTGGCATTTTGTAGGCATTCATTACATGGAAGCTTGATAATGACTGACTTTTAACATTTCATCTAGAAACCTGTGGTCTAACACCCTTCTCTCCCTGTGACAATTTGATGCTGATTTCAGTCTCATGTCTCAATACAGGGGCACACTCAACAAGACGGGAAGCGGATACTCACTGCTTTCCCTCGTTAGGTTTGGAGGCTGCAGGCTCCAGGCCTGCTCTGCTGGCTCTCTGAGCTCTGCCTGGCGGGGAGGAGGAGGGAAGGGACCATCTTTCCAGTTATGGTTCCTTAGCCAGTGCCTAAGGTGCAGCCATCTGTTCAGCTCCTGATCTCAGGAGGCAGAGAGGAACGCGGGAAGAGAGCAGAGGGGCCCACGTGTGGGGAAGGCGGAGCTGAAGAGCAAAGGCTTCAGTAAACTTCCACATTTCATATTGAAATTTTAGCAGGAGGTGTAGCCAGGCTGACTTTTGTGAATGTTAAACAGCTTGGAATGGAAAGAGGGAAAAAAGGGTGTGGAATTAGACTAAATACCAATCAGACATAGACTTTTGACTTCTCATTGATATTCAAGTGAAAAAAGACACAAACTCACAAGTTTGGACCATGATCACAAATATTTGGGCTTACAGGGTGCATTTCTGCCCTTCTGTGGCTCTAGCTCCTGGGGGCTTCTAGCATGGAGGAATAGCATTGCATTTCACAATTCATCAAATTTATAGACAGCAGATCCAGGGACCTATCTCACCATTTCCTACACAAATGGCTCCAGGGACCCTAACAGATTCTAAAAAGCAGCAACATGTCTCTCTGAAGCTAGAGAGCAAAGTACAATTGTGAATTTGCTTATCCTTTCTTGCTCTGGACATTAACCAGAGTTGGCTTTTTATCCCCAGACATATCAATAGAACAGCGCAGGGGAACAGAAAGCAAATTGCCTTTGACCTCTTATTTACTAGTGCATTAAATTACGAGGGCACCATCTTCCACTTTTGCTGATTTGAAACCAGATTTGCCCTGGTCCATTCAGAGGTCACAGGGATAGTCAGTCTTGAGATATTTTGGAGTATATCTGTGTTCAGACTTGTTCTTAAATGTTCCTAAGAGGAGAGACTGGAAATCTTCCAGGACACAGTCTGGTTTTCACACTGTGTCCTTTACAGTGCTATCTGGGGGTCGGGAAGGCTGAATGAGTGTGACTCGGACTCCCCACTCCTCTCTCTTTTATGGATGACTTCTGTATCATTTTTCATTTGGTGCTTTAAAGGTTTTAAAATAAAGCGCTTTCACAGAGGAGTTCTAGTACAGAGGAAAGGAATCTGTGAATGCACTGTTTTTAGGTTGACTTAGCATTTCTGCGTTTGGTAATAAACAAAATTTGCAGAGGAGTTAAGGATAAAAGGACCATGCATTATCCATTACATCTTCTTAAACACAGAAGCATGATACCTGCATTATTTAAGAAACAAGTAGACAATCCAATTAACATGTTATCAGGAGGAACAGCTTTTTTTTTTCTGTAAAAAAGTTTCTTTTTTACAGAAGCTTTCAGGTTGAGCTTTTAAAAATGCATTTTTTAAAAAACAAAAATGTGCTTATATAATGAAATTTTTTTTACTGGATTTCTAAAATATCTGTGACACCAGCTCAGATTAGGAAACAAGCGCCGCATGCACTGACCCTTCTCCAAATACCCTTGTGGACAAACTGCTTCCATGATGTATCATAATTTGAAATGAGGAAGAAAACTGGTCAAAGTGATGTGTATTCAGCATTGACAGTACCCCATATCAGATAGATTTTTGGTTTTCCTTGTACCATATCTCTCAGAGGTCTGTAGTCAATTTATAAGATGCAGATATTCAAGTACAATGAAACAGTGCCCAGAGTGTGATCAAAGACCATTGATGAGAGCGAGGCAAGTTTAAACAACTGCCTGCAGGATTGGTTGTCACAGAGAAATTGTAGCTCTCCATTAGACACACCTGAAGTCCACCTATGCATCATGCATTGCACATATTTGCATACCCACACAGGTACAACACACACACACACACACACACACACACATCTCAAATGGGCTGTCAGTGATTAACAAGTCAACCCCCTTAAGTAGTAGGATAATCTGAAAAGTTAATAGTGAACAGTGTTACAGCTCATAGGATTAGTTAATTAGACAAAGGCTTGCAGGCAAGATCTCTGTAGTCTTTTCTGCTAAAGTGATGGAACACACTTGGGCAACTGATGAAAAAACCAGTGTGAACACTCTTCAAGGGAGGAAATGTGGAATGTAACAGAATAAAAGCTCAGCATAGCAGGAACAAGCTGGCAGAGGCAGTGCCATCCATTGATTGCCATTTTTCAGTGACAGTAAAGGCAGAGGCTTGGGGAAAGATTTATAATTTTGGTTACCATCTTTCCTCCTGCTTCAAGGCAATTTTAATTACTTTTTAAAATCAGTCTCTAAACTTGCATTTTCCCACATGAATCTTTGACCTTCACTTTCAAGGACAGCTAGGCAAAGACTGCTTGTCCATAGGAGGTAATAAATATATTTTGTTAGATAAAGGATGGATATTTAGCCACATACAAATGAAGACTAATATCTTATTATTTTAAAATTTTTTTAAGATGAGAAATATGTTGGCAGATGCTGCTTCTTATAACTGTCCCATTGTGATCCCTTCCAATGACCACAAAATTGTTTCTTTTTCTTTTGTACCAACAATCACAAATGTATTGGCCTATGTTGGCCAAGCAAGGGTTTCAAATAAGTGAAGCAGACAGTCTATAAAATCAAAAGGAGTGATAAGATGATACTACTACTACTACTATTTTGGAGCATAGTACCCAGTTTAAAAGTGACCTCACAAATTAAACATTTGTTTTCATGATGGTGTTTGAACCCAGGTTTGCTGGATTGTCTGATAAATTTTTTAAATCAAGTTTTTGTTATAACCAGAGTCATGTACAATTTCAAGAAGTACGGAGACATCTGTGGTACCTTTAGTCAACTTCTACCAACAGCGATATCCTGCACAACTTTATTCTGATGTCAACAATAGAATTTTGACAGTGATACAGCCAAGACACAGAACATCATCATCAACACGGATTTCTCATGCTGACTGTTGGCAGCCATAATCATTTTCCTCGTATTTTCATTCCTTCCTTTTTCCTGGTAACCATTAGTCTGTTCTCATTTCTATATATATATATTTTTCATTTGAAGAATAGCATATAAATGGAGCATAAAGTATATAACCTTTGGAGTTGGCTGCTTTCACTTAGCATTATTCTCTAGAGAGTCACCCTGATTTTGTTTATATTAGTAGTTCATCCTGTTTTATTACAGAGCAGTATTTCCTGTCATGTGTACGCCAGAGTTTTGTTTAACCAGTCACCCATTGAACATGTATTCAGAATTGACAGAATTCCAAATCAGATGGACATTTGGCTTTTCTGGTGCTGTACCTCTCAGAGGTCTGCAATCAGTTGTTTCCAGATTGGGGCTATTATGAGTAAACATTCTGCTATAAACATTCATGTATAAGCTTCTGTGTGAACACAAGTTTTGTTTCTATGGAATAAGTGCCCAGCAGGGCAATTACGGGATTGTATGGTACTTCACATTCAGTGTTTTTTTAAAACTGCTCATCCATTTTCCAACATAACTGTGTCATTTTATACCTAAGCCAGTGGTGTTTAAGGGGTTTTTCCATATCCTTGTCAGTATTCAGTGTTGTCACTATTTTTTATTTTTTAAATTTTAGTCATTATGGCAAGTCTGTGGTAATATCTCATTGTAGTCTCAATTTGCATTTCTCTAATGGCTAATTGGGCTTCCCAGGTGGGTGGGTGGTAAAGAATCCACCTGCCAGTGGAGAATCCCAGAGACGGTGGAGCCTGGTGGGCTACCATCTATGGGGTTGCACAGAGTCGGACATGACTGAAGTGACTTAGCAGCAGCAGCAGCAGCCAATGCAGGAGACTCTGGTTCAATCCCTACGTCAGAAAGATCCCCAAAGAAGGAATTGGCAACCCACCCCGGTATTCTTGCCATGGAAATCCCATGGACAGAGGAGCCTGGCGGGCTGCAGTTCCTGGGGTTGCAAAAGAGTTGGACACAGCTTAGTGACTAAACAACATGGCTAATGATGTCAAACATCTTTCAAATAAATTGGTGAAATGTCACTTTTTCTTTTTGTCTATTTTCTAGTCAGATTTTTTTTAAGTTGAATTTTGAGAAATATTTTCTTTATTTTTATATATGTCCTTTATCAGCTATATGGTTTGCAAATAGCTGCTTTCAGTCTGTAGATGTTTCTTTCAGCCTCTTATCAGGGTCTTTTTATAGAGCAGAAGCATTTAATTTTAATGAAGTTCAATGTATTAATGTTTTATTTTATGGATTATGCATTCAGTATCAAGTCTAAAGGTTTTTTTTTATTCTAAAGGTTTTATAGTTTTTTCTATATAAAAGTTTTGCACTTTATGTCAATAAATCCATTTTAAGTTAATTTTTGAATAAATCTAAGCCAATAGACTTTTCTTTTTTTTTTTTCTTTTTTGGGAACTTATGGACATCTACCCATTCCACAACCATTTCTTGAAACTGTTATTCATTGATTTACTTTTGCATTGTTAAAAATCCTGTTGGCCATAATTTTTGTGAGTCTGTATTTGGGTTATTTATTTTATTCTCTTCAATTCACATTTATGTGTGTGTTCACTATGCCAATACCACAAAGTACTGTTACTGTAGCTATATAGAAGTCTTAAAACTGGGTAGGATGATATCTGACACTTCTTTTTAAAAATTGTTTTAGCTATTTCAGTTCCTCCCCCTTTCTATACAAAATTTAGAATAATCTCAACTGTGTCTGTAAAATTTTTTGCTGGAATTTGACATGAATTTCAATGTATATATCAGTCTAGAGAAAATTAGTATTTTTCCTTATAATGATTCTTCTATATCATGAATATGACATGTCTCTTCATTTATTTAGAATTAATTTATTTCATCAAAAAATTTAATTTCTTTCATCAAAAAAGTGTTTATTTTTCAGTTTACCATTTCTGTACACATTTTGTTAGATTTACATCTAAATAGTTTTCTTTTTTGAAAATTATATATAGCACTGTACTTTGAATTTTTGTATCTGTGTGTTTATTGCTAGTATATTGAAATTCAATTGATTTTTACGTGTTTTATCTTGTATCCTATAATCTTACTGAACTCACTTGTTTTCCACAAGTTTTTTTACGATTCTTTTCATAGAAAACCATGTTCTCTATAAAGAGGCACAGTTTTGTGTTGCCTTCCTGCTTAGTATGCTTTTTTTTTTTTGCCACGCTGTGTGTCTTGTGGGACCAGGGATTGAACCCAGGCCCTGGGCACTGAGAATGCAGAGTCCTAACCACTGGACCTGGAGAAGGAAATGGCAACCCACTCCAGTGTTCTTGCCTGGAGAATCCCAGGGACGGGGGAGCCTAGTGGGCTGCCGTCAATGGGATCGCACAGAGTCGCACACGACTGAAGTGACTTAGGAACCATTGGACCACCAAGGAATCCCCTCTGTATGCATTTTATTTCCCTTTCCTGTGTTATTGTATGGAATAGAATTTCTAGCACTGTGTTGAGTAATGTGATGGGAGCAGACATCCATGCCTCAGTCCCATCCTTGGGGACAAGTGTTTGTCTATCACCATTAAATATAATCTTAGTTGTAGATTTTTTATTGATTCTCTTGATCAAGTTGAGAAGTTCCCTCTACCATTTTCGTTTGAGTTTTTATCACCAGCAGATGTAGATTTTTGCCAGATGTTTTTTGTACTTTCACTGATTTTTCTTCTTTTTTTCTTTAATGTGGTGGATACACTATTTTAAAATGTTGAACCATCCTTGCATCCCCAGAATAAACCCTGTGTGGTCAGGATGTATAATTATTTTTATATACTGTTGACTTATGTTATCTTATTTGCTAAGATGAGAATTTATGTGTCTATATTCATGGGAAATATTGGTCTTTAGTTTTGGAAGTCTTTGGTTATGGTTAAGCAGCTTCATAAAATGAATTGTAAAGTGCTCCCTATTCTAGTTTCTGGGAGAGATTTTATAGAACTGATGTTAATTCTCCTTGAATCATTTGATGGATTTCTCCAGTGTAATCATCTGGGCATGAGATTTTATGTGAATTTTAAAATGACAAATTAAATTTCTATATTTGTCACAAAATTAGTCAAATGATCTAATATTTCATATTAGGGGAATTGCCATAGTCTTAGGATTTTGAGTTGTTGGTCCATTTCATCTTTGTAAATTTCTTTCAAGTACTAAGAATCTTGTTTACGCCATCAAGGCATCTAGTGATGTCTCCTGTGTCTTCTTTGTTTCTTTGTCACTCTGCCAGAGTTTGTTGATTTTATTGACTTTTTTCCCCAAAGAAGCCGCCAGTTTCATTGCCTTTCTGTGTTCTTTCTATGTGTGCAGTTTTATTTAATTTGGTTCTTTATTAATCTCTTCCTTCTCACTTTTAGTTTTACTGTTTTCTTCTGTTACTAGAATCTAGAAGCTTTGATTATTGATTTGAGACTTTTCCTGTTTTCCAATGAATGTGTTTAGTTCTGTAAATTTCTCTCTCAACTGAAACTGTTTTCAGTTTCTTACAAATTCTGATATATTTCCTTTTTCCTTCACTTTAATGTATATTTTGATCTTGTATGATCTTTTGTCCATGAATTATTTAGAAAATTGTTGTTTATTTTTTAAGTGTTTAGATATTTTCTTCTCACCTTTCTATTACTGATTTTGTTTGACTCTATTGTGGTAAGAGAACATACTCTGTGTGACTTCAGTTTGAGATTTGTTTTACAATCCAGGCTATGTTACTTGGGTACTTAAGGATGTCACAATCTGCTGTTGTTGGGAGGAATAGTCTGTAAGTGTTAAATAGGGCTTGTTGGTTGATGGTGTTTTGGGATTCTTCTGTATCTGTCTTGATTTTCTAGTTGTTGAAATTCCAGCATTGAAAGCTCCAGCTCTATTTATGGATTTATATATTTTCCCTTTCAATTCTGTTACTTTTTGCTTAATATACCTTGCAGTTTTTGTTATTGCTGTTTTTGTTTTGTACATATATATTTAGAATTGCAACTTCTTGGAAGATTGGTCCCTTTATCACTATATAATGCCCCTCTCTAGCTCTGATAATTTTCTTTGCTTATGAAGTAGACTTTATCTAATATTAACATAGTCACTCCTACATTCTTTTTGTTAATGTTAACTTTATATCTCTTTTTTCTTTGTTTTACTTTCAACATGCCTGCAATGTTATATTTAAATTTACTTACTCATTGACAATGTGAAGTGGGTTGTATTTTCTAATTCATTCTGAAGATCTCTATTTTTTAATTTGTGTATTTAGACCACTTACATTTAATATAATTATTGTTATTTTAGGGCTTAATTATGCCATTTTACTCTTTGTTTTCTATTTGTGCTCTTATTCTATTTTTCATTTTTCTCTTTTCTTCTTCCTACTTTTCTGTGGTTTATTGAACATTTTTTTGAACTCCATGTTGATTTATGTACAGTGTTTTTGAGTGCATCCTTTTGTATAGTCTTTTTAGCTGTTACATTATACCTACATATCTTATCACAATGTACTGCTTTCATCACCTTACTAGTTATATTGTTGAAACCCTACCTCCCTTTATATCTTTTTACCCTTCTCATTTATAATCGCATTTCTTAAATATGACCTCTACATGTATTAAGACCTCATCAGACAATTTTATAAATTTTACTTCAACCACTAAAAGTAATTTGGAAAACTCAAAAGGAGGGAGTCTTTGGTCTTTATTAATATTTTCACTAAGCATATATATTCTTTCTTATTTTTTCTTTCATTATTTTCAAGATTGTTTTTTTCCCCCCATTCTGTTTTAGAGAAGTATTTCTTTCAACATTAATTCAGAATAAGTCTGCTGGTCATAATGTTTCTTAGTTTTCATCCATCTGAGAATGTCATGTCTTCTCCTTCATTCTAGAAGGATATTTTCACTTGATCTAGATTTCTGGGTTGAAACTTCTTTTCTCTCAGTATTTGAAAAATGTTTTGCCATTTCCATCTTGCTTCCATGGTCTGAGAAAAAAAAATCTATGAGAAAAAAAAATCTACTTTCATTCAAATTGCTTTCCTCTAAGGGTAAGGTATCACTTTTCCTCACTGCCTTCTAGATTTTCTTTAAGTTTTCAGAAGTTTAGCTATGATAATGTCTTAAAGTAGATGCATTTGACTTTACCCTCTATGGGGTTTGTTCTTGATGTTTACAAATTTGAATGTATTCAGCTACAGTTTTAGTACTTTCTCCACCCCTCTTTCATGTCCTTTTCCTCTGTCTCTGAAGCATTAAGTCTTTTGTTCTCATTTTATAGGTAGGTCCCTAAGGCTCTGTTCATTTTTTCTTCTTTAGTTTGTTTTTTAATCAACTGTATAGAGTGGGTAATTTCCATTGTTAAGTTTTCAAGTTCCTTCATCCTTTCTTCTATCTCTTTATTCTTCTCTGGAGCCCATCTATTAATTTTTTTTTTTTTTGGCTATTTTAATTTTCACTTCTAAAATTTCTATTGGAGTCTCCTTTGTATCTTCTATTTGTTTGCTGAGACCTTTTTTTTTTTATTTGTTTATAAAGTGTGCTTTAAATTGCTGTTGAAGCATTTAATGATGGCTGTTTTTAAATCTATGTCAAATAATTCTAACATCTTTCTCCTCTCAATGCTCGTATCTATTGATTAAACCTTTTTCATTCAGTTTGAAAAGTTTCTAGCTCTTGGTGGTATAGGTTTCGTTTTGTTTTCTGAAATCTGGACATTTGAGGGATTATGTTTTGAGAGTCTGTGTCTTATTTAACCCTTCTAGTATAGTTGGTTTCCTCTGACACTGCTCTGTAAGATGAGGGATCCTACCTCATCATTGCTGCTTTTGCCTAAAAGTCCAGGTTTTTTCACTCAGTCTTTGCTAGCACTTTAGGGCAGAAAGTTCCTTGTTAGGATCTGGGAGAGGAGGAGAGCTGGGAGGTCTGGTTCCCCACTAGACCTCCACTGAGTTTCCCTGGTGGTAGGGTTAGGAGTGCTCCATTACTCTTCCCCACGTGATATCTGCTAGTGCCAATAGCCAACAACAATAGGCAGAAGGACTCATTCCCACTGGGAAATAATGAAGGTCCTGAGTCTCCACCAGTCCTCCTCCTGTACCACCCTAGCAGAGAAGAGTGGCACCTTATAACCATCCAGTGAGGGTGGAAGGCCAGGCTGGCATCCTCTGAGGAGGAGATGACCTCATTACTTCCTGTAAGGCATAAAAGTCCTATCTGCCTTCTTAACCTTCTGTGATAGCACTGTCTGGGGTTGGGGTCCTTGTTGCTTCCTCAGAAGCATGGAAATCTAGGCTCCACACTTGGCTTTTGCTGGTGAAGGTGGGAGTGGGAGCTACTGCATTTCCTATGCTCTTTGGCTGGGGTGAGATGGTTAACATCTAAATGTTTCCTCTCTTGTTAGGCTTCCCCTTTCAAAGTCCTTTGGCAAGAGGCAGCAGGATTTTGTTGGAATTTTTATTGTCTGAGTCTATTGCTGTTTCTGGGTTGACAATATCTTTAGTTCCAAAAATGAAATATATAGGGCAAAAAGAAATTTCAGAAACTCACCACAGTTTTGTTCCTTGGGTCCTGAGGGCACTAGTAAGTCTGTCTCTTATTCCTAACTTTCAGATTCTTCCTACTGTTATTTTATATATAATGTATAGGGTCTTCAGCTATACCTAGTGGGGAAAAAAATTGTAAAAGTACACTTATACAATCGTTTTGGAAGTGGGGATTTCTAGACTGCCTGATTTTCCATAATAAGCTCAGGACCCAGATTTTAATATGAATTCTGCAGGTTTGTCTCTTTTTTTATTGGAAATTAATTTTTAAATAACAAGCAGGCTAAATACAAAGTGTCTAGAGTCCAGCAGTCTGTATACTCTGCTCAGTTTTCTAAGAAATTAGCTTTCCCTGGCTAAAATTTGTCATTTTCTTACCTCATTTTATATAAATGTCTATCATTTATCTGGAGGTGACATTGCTGACAAACTGAACTATCAAGGGCATAGGCAAGAAAGAGAAATTTAGCAGGAAAAGATCACTAGGCAACCAAATTAGACGTCAAAATGTCCAAACATTAAATTTCTTGTACTTTATAAATAGGTAATAAGCCTTTAGGCGCCCACTTAGAGCTCGATTTTTAAAAATATGTGTAAAATAAAATCGCATACATGCACACGTAGAAAGTTAGCCCAATTTCCAAAGCATGATGCAAATTAGATAAGATAGGATTTCATGAGTTAGGAACACTGAAAACATTAAAAAGTAAAAACTCACAGTGAAGCAGAGGAGAGAAAAATGATAAAATACATTCAAAACAGCCAACCCTTCTGCTCCTAGAACATTTGTAGCTCCTCAGGGTTAGTGCACACAGTCTTATACATCTTTGTGTGGGTGCTCAGTTGGGTCATATTCTTTGCATCTTCATAGATGGTAGCTATGTATGGTTTTTCCAGTGGTCATGTGTGGATGTGTGAGTTGGACTATAAAGAAAGCTAAGCTCCAAAGAATTGGTGCTTTTGAACCTGTGGTGTTGGAGAAGACTCTTGAGAGTCCCCTGGACTGCAAGGAGATCCAACCTGTCAGTCCTAAAGGAAATCAGTCTTGAGTATTCATTGGAAGGACTGATGCTGAAGCTGAAACTCCAATACTTTGACACCTGATGTGAAGAACTGACTCCTCTAAAAAGACCCTGATGCTGGGAAAGATAGAAGGCAGGAGGAGAAGGGGACAACAGAGGATGAGACGGTTGAATGGCATCACCGACTCTATGGACATGAGTTTGAGTGAGCTCCAGGAATTGGTGATGGACAGGGAGGCCTGGCGTGCTGCAGTCCATGGGCTCGCAAATAGTCTGACACAACTGAGCAACTGAACTGAGACTGTAGCCCACCAGGCTTCCTCTGCCCATGGAATTTTCCAGGCAAGAATACTAGAATTTGATGCCATTCCCTTCTCCAGGGGATCTTCCCCACCCAGGGATCAAACTTGTATCTTGTCTTCTGCATTGGCAGGCAGATTTTTTTAGCATTAGTGCCACCTGCATCCTTAGTGGCTTCCCCAGTAGCTCAGAAGGTGAAGCGTCTGCCTACAATGCGAGAGACCTGGGTTTGATCCCTGGGTCATGAAGATCCGCTGAAGAAGGAAATGGCAACCCACTCCAGTATTCTTGCCTGGAAAGTCCCTGGACTGAGGATTGTGGTAGGCTACAGTCCATGGGGTCGCAAAGAGTCCTACTCGACTGAGTGACTTCACTTTCACTTTCACATCCTTCAGTTCAGTTCAGTTCAGTTCAGTCACTCAGTCGTGTCCAACTCTTTGCGACACCATGAATCACAGCACGCCAGGCCTCCCTGTCCATCACCAACTCCCAGAGTTCACTCAAACTCATGTCCATTGAGTCGGTGATGCCATCCAGCCATCTCATTCTTTGTCGTCCCCTTCTTCTCCCGCCCCCAATCCTTCCCAGCATCAGAGTCTTTTCCAGTGAGTCAACTCGTCTCATGAGGTGGCCAAAGTATTGGAGTTTCAGCTTTAGCATCAGTCCCTCCAAAGAACACCCAGGATTGATCTCCTTTAGAATGGACTGGTTGGATCTCCTTGCAGTCCAAGAGACTCTCAAGAGTCTTCTCCAGCACCACAGTTCAAGAGCATCAATTTTTCGGCGATCAGCTTTCTTCACAGTCCAACTCTCACATCCATACATGACTACTGGAAAAACCACAGCCTTGACTAGATGGACCTTGGTTGGCAAACTAATATCTCTGCTTTTTAATATACTATCTAGGTTGGTCATAACTTTCCTTCCAAGGAGTAAGCGTCTTTTAATTTCATGGCTGCAATCAGCATCCGCAGTGATTTTGGAGCCCCCAAAAATAAAGTCTGACACTGTTTCCACTGTTTCCCCATCTATTTCCCATGAAGTGATGGGACCAGATGCCATGATCTTTGTTTTCTGAATGTAGAGCTTCAAGCCAACCTTTTCACTCTTCTCTTTCACTTTCATTAAGAGGCTTTTGAGTTCCTCTTCACTTTTTGCCATAAGGGTGGTGTCACATCCTTCAGTTCAGTTCAGTTCAGTCGCTCAGTCGTGTCCGACTCTTTGCGATCCCATGAATCACAGCATGCCAGGCCTCCCTGTCCATCACCAACTCCCGGAGCTCACTCAAACTCATGTCCATCGAGTCGGTGATGCCATCCAGCCATCTCATTCTCTGTCGTCCCCGTCTCCTCCCACCCCCTATCCCTCCCAGCATTAGACTCTTTTCCAGTGAGTCAACTCGTCTCATGAGGTGGCCAAAGTATTGCAGTTTCAGCTTTAGCATCAGTCCTTCCAATGAACACCCAGGATTGATCTCCTTTAGAATGAACTGGTTGGATCTCCTTGCAGTCCAAGGGACTCTCAAGAGTCTTCTCCAGCACCACAGTTCAAAAGCATCAATTTTTTGGCGATCAGCTTTCTTCACAGTCCAACTCTCACATCCATACATGACCACGGGAAAAACCATAGCCTTGACTAGACGGACCTTTGTTGGCAAAGTAATGTCTCTGCTTTTTAATATGCTGTCTAGGTTGGTCATATCTTTCCTTCCAAGGAGTAAGTGTCTTTTAATTTCACATCCTTCAGTTCAGTTCAGTTCATTTCAGTTCAGTCGCTCAGTCATGTCTGACTCTCCGCGACCCCATGAATCACAGCACTCCAGGCCTCCCTGTCCATCACCAACTCCCGGAGTTCACTCAAACTCATGTCCACAGAGTCGGTGATGCCATCCAGCCATCTCATTCTCTGTCGTCCCCTTCTCCTCCTGCCCCAAACTTTCCCAGCATCAGAGTCTTTTCCAGTGAGTCAACTCGTCGCATGAGGTGGCCAAAGTATTGCAGTTTCAGCTTTAGCATCAGTCCTTCCAATGAACACCCTTCACATCCTTAGTAGACACTAAAAGTCTTCCTTTATCTGTATGTAGTTCAAGTATTGATATTTATAATTAGAAGTTTGAGTTTCAGGGATTCATATGATCATCTTTATCTTATGCAAATTTGCAGCTACTTAGCTAAGACAAAAAATTATTTTTAATCATTCAGAGGAGGAAAAAAACCTACTTATTAGAGAGCCTTTACCATGTGTTAGGCATCATATTGAGAGCCTTCCCATAGTGTCCCATCTAATTTTTATAAGTACTCTAATCTGTAAATACTAATTTTCTGTTTTCAGTGGTTGAGAACCTGAATTTTACAAGGGCTCTGGCTAGTCAGTAGTCATGATGAGATTGATATCCAACAAGACTACAATAGCCATGCTCTTAACCAGCCTATACTATGGATTCTAAAATGTTAAGATCACATTTTGGGTGTTAAGGGATAAGTTTTTGGACATCTGGAAATTGCACTAGTGTTAAGACACTTGAATCTTTGGTACAGCCCCCAAAACTTCCATGCTGACATTGATCATCTTTGTCCTCTAAGCAGGTCCTGGAGTCTTGATTGGTGACTCTCAAAGATGCTTCTCAGCTTCCTAAGTCAGAAACTGTAGGCTCCAGGAAACTGAGAATTTAAGTTTTTTATAAGTGACTGTGGCAACAGCTAACTCTGCTTGATGTTTACCACAGATATGCCCTCTTTTTATTGCCACTTGTCAAAAAAAGGTATTCATGATTACAGGCAATGTTTGATACTATACACAAATAGTCTTAATTAGGAGAGTTTCTGAGATCCAGAAGGACCTCTTGGTATGAAAGGACAAGAGGAAGAGATAACTTGGCTTCTGCTCTCTTGGGGCTGATGCCTTCCACATTGCTGCACATTTAGGTTAGTCCCTTGGTATACACAAGCATCCCATTGCAGTGTGGTAAATAACCAAAGAAGAGCAGAGGGGCTCCAAACTATAGATCTGCTCCCCAAGTACATTCTGACATACTGAGTAGACAGTGAGCATCAGGAGCCTGGAGAAAAATCATTACACTGGGTCTTGCTTGTATTTGCCATTTTAATTAAATTTGTGTTTTTTCATTCTGTCCAGGCCCTGGCCCTGTGGTCCAGGCTATTTTGCATGGCCGATGAAATCAATAAGAGCCTATCATTTGGAACTTGGAGGCATCTAAGCGTTTTGATCTTATTTGCTCGGCAGAAGGCTAGAGTTTTCTGAGTGATGTTTGTCTACATTTCTAGGTCCCGGGTGTCAAGCTGTGGGGCTCCCTGGTTGCCAGATCATATGTTGGAGAGGCTTCTTTACATCAACTTACCTATTGCATTCATTACTCTTCCCCATTTTTCTTTTGCACAGAGGATATCCCAACCGTGAAAAGGACACTAGGGTGGGCTTAGGTTGATAGCCATGTGGTTGTGCCAATTGGACCTCTGTGAGCAAGATGTACTGTTGGCAGGTGACTAGGGAAAAGACCAGGTGTGTCCAAGAATCAGATTTGCCAAGAAGATAAACCAGATGAATTTACTGAAGGCTCATTAAATAAATCAGAGGAAGACTGCATGTCAAGAATGCCTTATATTATTTTTCTCCGTACCCAGCCAGGCAAATTTTATGTCGGTCCAATGTGACCTGGTACCATTAAAAAGCATCATCAACATATATTTATGCCTTTTACATCTTTATTTTATTTGTATTTATTTAATTTTGGTGCCTTTTTTTCCCAGTCCTTCAGCAGCAAAAAGAGAATGCAATTAAAGTCAAATAAAATCAGTTTTACTCTGAACTACTTCATAGTAAGATGTTTCATTAGCGTGAAAGACTTACCATGTCTTCTTCACACATATAGAAAATCAAAATATGAGTTATTTTGCTACTATTTTTCCCTCAAATCTATTCAGTTAAACAGCATGGGAATTAATTTACTGCATCGAATGATTCTATTTAGGCTGATTGTTTAAGTATACGTTAAGCGTTTGCAGAAGAGATGATGCAGCGCTGACCAAATTTGCCTTTGTGCGTTTTGATCCGAGTCAAAGCATGAATCAGAACAGAAGGCAGTAATTCTTAGAATCATAGTCTGAGTTTTTCTCCTGTGATGTTTTTAGGTGGCCAAGTGACAAGTGCCCAAACCCCAGCCTGACTTTTCAGAAAGCATCAGCCTTCTGCCAGACCTGGGATAATGGATGTCAAGGACCGGCGACACCGCTCTCTGACCAGGGGACGGTGTGGCAAAGAGTGTCGCTACACGAGCTCCTCCCTAGACAGTGAAGACTGTCGTGTGCCCACGCAGAAGTCCTACAGCTCCAGCGAGACTCTGAAGGCCTATGATCATGACAGCAGGATGCACTATGGAAACCGAGTCACAGACCTCGTTCACCGGGAGTCAGACGAGTTCCCGAGACAAGGTAGGTGGAGCTGACCACACTGAGGGTCCGAGCGGTCTTCCTTGTTGCACCGTTGCGCATCGAAGACTGAGGCTGGTGGAAACAGGGAGCAAAGCAGGTCTGCATCAACTCTCCATTCAAGTTTAGTTCAAGAGAACAGTCTTCTTGTCAACCCATGTCAGATTCCTATGGGGATCACAGAAGGGCCTCTTCTGTCCTAGACGCTTCAATTCTTTGACAGTTTGTTGGTTACTTTTGGAGACATACCAGGGTAGGTTTGGATCAGATGTAACAGAGAGCAGACCCTTGGCTCCATGAGGGATATCCCCGTGACCATCATGGATTTTGGTCCCAAGGAACGTGGAATTATCTGTGATTTTTAAGCTATTCTCCTTGAAACTGAGACACAAGCCTCTAAGGGTTCAGATTTCTCCTGCTTCTCACATTGAGCTTCTCGGTAATATTCGCTTTGAACAAATCGTATAATGATAAAAACATATTTGAATCTCTCTCCACTCCCCTCCCATATAATAATATTTAATTTCTCTTTCCCCCCAAAAAATATGTGGTGTTAATTCTGAGTTATACATGTTTTTAATGTTTTGAAGTATAGGTCAATTCCAATTCCACTGGTATAATTCCCACACCTGCTTTCACCTAAACATAATTTTCTTATACAGTTTTGATTTCTTTGGGGAGGAGAATGTTTTCATCCTAAGCACTAACAGTTGGCATTCTCTTCTTAGTCACTATCCATGGGAAATGTTGTTATCACTTGTGATGAATTGCTGTAAATGTATGAACGCCTGGATTCAGGCACAGTGCTGAGAGGCAATGTGTCTAAGTTGACTGGCTGGCTCCAGGTCTTATGCTTTGTGTACCAGCCTCACCCTATATGTGATTTACATAAAGTCTTGGCCAAATTACCAGTGGACACGCAAAACTGCAGAGAAGGCACCAGGAAGGGGCACTCTGCAGTGCCAAGGGTCAAGGTTCTACCTGCTGGTTTACTGCATCGTGTTAATACTGATTCTATAGTTCTTGTTCTATGTCCCTGTCAGTAAATGTTGCAACTAATTTAATTCTTCATTAGATACTCTAGCTTGTGTCTTATTCCTTTCAGGCCGCTATAAGAAAATAGTGTGAACTGGTGGCTTATAAATAACAGAAATTTAGTTTGCGCAGTTCTGGAAGCAGGGAATGTCAAGGTCAAGTCCTAGCAGATTTGAGTTCTGCTGAGAGGTGTCTTCCTGGCCCATAGACAGCCATCTTGCCCTGTGTCCTCATACAGCTGAAGAGGGCAAGGAAACTCTCTGGGGGCTCTTTTATAAGGGCATTCAACCTATTTATGAGGGTTCCACCCTTGTAATTCATTTACCTACCAAAAGCCCCACCTCCAAATACCATTGAGGGTTAGGTTTCATATAAAAATTTTGGAGCGTCACAAACATTCAGTCTATAGAGGCTTCAAATTCCATCCCTGGTTTCTTAATTTCCTTAGCTTAGCTTACTTAGTCTTTTTTGTTTATTTCTTAGAAAACACTACTTATATGTAACATATATGTATATCTCCTATAATCCAGTGATTGTTCTAAAAAAACATGTTCTCAAATGCTCCTCCATTAGCCTAGCTTCACCTTTTATATTTAATAAAACATTCCACAAAATCAGTGGAGAAACAGTTAAAATTTTATCTCTGCTGCCTTTGTAGACCCTTGCAGAATGCACTTGTTATTTAATCTTCACTCTTATTTTCTGAGTTAACTGCATGTAAATGAAACACATTGCAAACAAGGGGAGGAGGGTTGCTTGAAAATTGCTCTGTATCAGATGTCTTTGATCTGTGAGTAACTTCAACAAGTGTTTTACTTTGTTAAGTTCTCACCCGACCCCAAAGTGCATGTAGTGGAAATTAGAAAAAAAAAAAAAACCTGAGGAATCACAGCTTAATTAAGGGAAGGCTTAACTATCCAATTTGAAAAATGAGGATATCTGCCTGTTGCTTCCAGGGGCGTATCTCATATAAGACTTAGATATTTTGAAAGGTGATGCACATTCAACAAGGTTGACAGCCTTCATTTTCTGTTTCCTTTATGATATTGTTGCGTATGTTTTTGTTTCTCATGATCCTGGGCTAAAATGTGGCCTCTCCTTCCTAAGTCTCATTAAAGGTGCATCCTGGCTTCTGATCATTGTGCACTGAGCTGTAGATCCCAGATTACTGTTGAACTGTGGATTTGCCTGTCACCTTTTCCCTTATTAATATTTACATAAAATGAAACCAAGTGCTTGGGATTTTATTTTCAAATATACCTTTATTCTTCCTGTTTAATCTTGTTCCTCTCCATTGATAATAATGAAAGTCGCTTGGCCATATCAAACCCTTCGCTTTGCAATTAACAATTCACACATGCCTTGTGTTGTTATTGAGCCCATATTTGTTTGTGTAATGTGTTTGCATGAATTAAAAACTGTGCAGGCCAAAAGTAGAAATGAAAAGGCATTGGAAGTATTTGCATATGCAAGTGCAATTCCTTCTGAAGACATCTATGAATTTATGCATGAAAATGTAGTCAGTCTGAGTGGATCTACTTTGATGGGTTCTAAAATTGAACTCTGCAGGAAGTAAATAAGCACATATTTAAGGAGAGGAGGAACAGGAGATACAATCTGGCAAGCGGCATTTTCAGTGTGAAACTTAGCCACTCCAGAGAGGGTTAAAACAAATTTTACACTCAGTAATAACAATAATTTTTTTTTAAATGTCATGCATTTCCCATTTTATTTTCTTATTCATGAAATCAAAGAGGAGGATCATCTCAGCACTTATTAGCCTAGAGATACATTAGCAAGGATCAGAGCAGGATCATCTCCTACAGTATTCTTATTTAAAACCCAAGACAGCGATCATAAAACAAACACGCTTCTCACTTGCAAGCAAGTTTGGCAAACACAGTTGGATGACTCTCCAGATGCTCAGAGGAGAAAAGACTTGCCAGCTAGTAGACGTGATTAGGGGCTAGGGTCAGACCTTGTCCGGTTTCCCCAGCTGGCCAGCAGCAAGCATCAAATGTGAGAACCTGCCAGGGCCCAGCGGGAAAGATGGGCCACCAGTTCCCCTGAGAAGCTTATGGAAATGCCCGTCAAAGTAAAGCGCCTTTGCTTGCTTTCCACACAGAATCCTCCTCCTGCCTCCTTCTCCTGTGGGTCTCTCCTACGAAAAGACAATGCAAATTACCTGTCTGGCCTCTATTATGTTGGATTCTCCTGGTGTGAAGGGAGAAAATGACTGACCTTAGGTCTGTGGCCTCTGGAGTAATTAGTAATTAGTAAATGACTAATCCTGCACTAAGTAGCATCCTAGTGGTCTGAAAGTTAATGCACTGACAAAAGTGACCAGTGGTCTGATCCCTGGGCAAACCCAGTCCCAGCCTGATCTGTGAAATAGATGCCACTTTGAGTAATACAGGTCAGCCAAGTTCTCAGCCAGGTTGTATCAGCTTGTCGTTTTGGACCCTGAAGTTAGGGTGTAGAGCAATGTGATACACAAGACATTCTCCTGGGGCTTAAGAGCCTCAAATTAGATGTGAATTCTGCTTTTGCATATTTATGCACTTTTGACTCTGGTAATACTGTGCTTCACCTGGATTATTATACAGTCTTCAGATATATTGAATAGCAACAACAATAATCACCAAAGAGTAATGGCTAACAGTCATGGAGTCTTTCTTCATCAGGTGCCCATCTAAGCACTTTACCTGTAGTAGCTCAGTTAATATTCATGGTAATACTGTAAAGTGGGTACTATTATTAGTCTGTTTTTTTCTGGATTAGGAAAGCAAGGCATGGGAAGATTAAAGAAATCATCCAAGGTCACAAACATAGGAAGAACTAGACCAGTTTCCCATACAGGAAGTTGGATTCAAGAGCTATGTTTTATTTGAGAAGTTTGAGAACTTCTCAAATAAATAAGTAAACCAATGAAAACCATGTGAAATTCAATGTATAAACCTTTTAGGTGTCAACACACCTATAAGGCTTTCTCAGTATAGGAACTATAGTCACGAAGGTTGATGAAACCTAGAATGAGCTCAACCACCGCCAGCACTGCTGATCTAGATTCCTGTTCTCGCCTACTCCCCTCCACTGTGCACAACTCTCCCAGACTCCTTGGAAACCTTCCTTCCTACAAGACCTTTCCTCCACTCACTCCTGTAGGAAAAAGTTTCCAGGGTCAATATGAGTGTCAGGCTAGTCAGCACCAATTCTCTGCCCTCCCCGAGGTCATCACTTTTATGTACCACCTCTCATTCTGGAACACTAACCAAGCAAGGGGTCCCTCTCTAAATACTATTTCTTAGGCAAACAGAGTTTCTGGGCTATAGGCAAGGCCCAGTGTACCAGAGAGTTCCACCAAACTGCTCATCCCTCAAACAGCCCTCCTCTCCAGTTAATAGTGCAAGCCTCTTGAGAGGGGGCCAAGATTAAATTCTTTCTCTGTACCTCAGGCTGTCTGTTTGGGTCAAGGTTGAAGAAAGAATTGGGGGAAGACTGGAGTTTCGAAAGATTGCTTGTATCACTTCTCTCCATCAGATCTAGCACAGAAATAACTTGACTAACCCTTTAAAAATACATCAACACATACACATATGCATTTGAGACTAGGTTTGATTTTGGCATGTCGTAAACCAGTTTTCACTCTTATGATCTTTAAAATAATTTGGGCAATACATTTTTTGCTCTGTGTAATTTGACACAGCATAACTTTAACATGTGCTAATGATCTAAAAACTCACGAACCAGTAAACTCAAGTGGTTACCTGTATCAATTAATGTATATTATAATTATTGAAGTACATTGGAAATGTATGAGCATTTCTGTTTATACCATTGTCTTAATATAGTTACTGATCCGCTGTACCCAAAGCACCATTTAGGTTCTATTTTGAAAAACCTAGCCTTTTAATTTGCCTGTAATGATAAACTTTTACATTTTAGGGGTGTTCAAAAGTTTGGTTGATAAATATCTGGAAGACTTGATCAGTAGCTTAAGGAGATTGCATTCCATTTATTCTTCTACCCCTAGGCAGGACTTCTTTTCGTGCCTCAACTGAGAATAATATTTTATCAATACTTCTTACTGTCGTGTTGTTGCTTAAAAAAAAAAATTCTTTAAGAAAAGAGAATTTCTAACATTTCAGTGGATAATGATATGTTATCTTCTTGCTGGCTAACTCAAATGTTTGTTGCTTCATCCGAAAGGCATATGGGAGAGTAGTTGCAGACCCAGAGTTAAACTGTGTCTAAATCTCAGTATCGACGTCTTTGAGCAGTGCGACCTTGATCACATTTGAGAATGTAGACTGTCTAAGTCTTATTTTCTGTTCTTATAAACGTTTCCACCAATATGATTTGGGACCCTTTCTTTTGACAATGCATTTATCATGCTGTGGATGTTATCTTTCTGTTAATAAGTGCTGAATATATGCTAACAGTTATAATTGCTATCATTTTAATCTTATAGCAAGCAAAAGTGGTGATCATCCTCTTTCTAACCTTACAATATTGTGTGCAACACAAATCTCTTTTTCCCCTTGCTTAGGTTTATTTCCTGTGACTTGCAATAGTTCTGGCTCCTCGAAGCCAGAAATTCTCTTCCAGCTGTTGGATTCCCCACACACCATACCTTTTGCTCCCGAAGATGAACATAATTCATAGATTCAGTTCAGTTCAGAAGCTCAGTCATGTCCGACTCTCCGCGACCCCATGAATTACAGCACGCCAGGCCTCCCTGTCCATCACCAACTCCCGGAGTTCACTCAAACTCATGTCCACAGAGTCGGTGATGCCATCCAGCCATCTCATTCTGTCGTCCCCTTCTCCTCCCGTCCCCAACCTTTCCCAGCATCAGAGTCTTTTCCAGTGAGTCAACTCATCACATGAGGGGACCAAAGTATTGCAGTTTCAGCTTTAGCATCAGTCCTTCCAACGAACACCCAGGATTGATCTCCTTTAGAATGGACTGGTTGGATCTCCCTGCAGTACAAGGGACTCTCAAGAGTCTTCTCCAACACCACAGTTCAAAAGCATCGATTCTTCGGCGATCAGCTTTCTTCACAGTCCAACTCTCACATCCATACATGACCACGGGAAAAACCATAGCCTTGACTAGACGGACCTTTGTTTGCAAAGTAACGTCTCTGCTTTTTAATATACTATCAAGGTTAATTCATAGATTATTTCCCTATTTTTAGAAAGGAATGAAAGATACCATCTAACAAATGTCAGCTGATGCCTATACACTGTAGAGTTGCTAATCAGACAATTTTACAAGGAAAGAAAGAACAGAAAAATGCTCGAAGGTAGTGGCATTGGATGCAATATTTTAACAGATGTGCCTTTTATAGCATATAATTGGCATGTGAATCTGAGGAACGGGTTTAAATTACAAGCAGATTTTATACATATAAACTCTGGATGAAAATGAATTCATTCTCATCATGCTACATGTAATACTTTGAAGTCCTTGTCAGCTTAGAGAGTTGAGCTTTTCTGGATTTTCATTTTTTATATTCTCTGCCCTTCTAAGATTACAATCTTCCTGTCTCCCAATTGTTTTTCTTTTAGTAATTACCTATTGTCAATTTTACCTTCAACTTCAGATCTAACTTTCTTCGGATTGTTTTCCTTTTTCTGCCCCCCGTGGTAATTCTCCATTTCACCTGTGACGTCCCCTCTTTCTTCTCCACCGCATCTCCTTTAAAACAGCCTTGTTTGTATAATGTCAGTGTTCACAACCTCTCTTTCTCAAGACTCATTCAATCACAAGTAAGAGTAGGATAATATCCCGACTGAAATTAACTTATGCAAAAATCATATGCTTTGTCTTACATCGTTGGAGAATCCAGAAGTATATCTGGCCTCACACTTATCATGTCTTGTTCCTCCTCTCTTTACTTGGCTTTACACTGGAGAGAGATATGTTTGATGTCTGTTGATAACCCCACTCTCAGATTTCTTCCCTGGGTAGCACCGTTGGAATCAGTATTTTGCAATCATCAGCAGAACATTCCTAACGAAGGTTCAGGTGGGCCGGGCATGGGACACATGCTCATGCCTCTGTCACTCTGCCCTCAGTTGGCCGTGTCTTGGGCTTAGGCTATCCTATACCTGGAGGTGGCTTATGGTGAGTACCTCTTAGGCCTGATGGCATTAATACTGTATAGCAAATACATGTCCTGACATCAGACATAGCTAAGAAATATCACCATGTCCCCAATACTAGCAGCACTCAAGTATGAAACACATGTGGTCTTTCCAAGCTGCATTATTGCTTTTCCAATTGCCATTGGAATATTTTTCTTAAAAAATCATGTGTCAAACGTAATTGTCTTTTCCTCAATATCTGTTTCCTGCGGCAGCCCCCCACCCCCCACTGAAATGCTAGTTTTGGGGAATGGCATCACATTTGCCTCTCTAAGACTCTTTTTTTCTTGCTTCTCTATATTGATCTTCACTGCATCGTGGCCATTATCCCTCTTAATTTTATTTTAGTCCCAAGCTTCCTAACCCATGGGAAGCGTCCAACATTGCAATATTTTCCCTCTGCTTCACCATTTAAGTTGCCTTTTGCCCTTGGTTTTTCCCCTAACATTTTTTTTTCTTTTGTATGATGGATAGTCTGGTGTTTCTAAAACACTGTCTTATTTTTAAGGAGTAGCCATGAGGCAACTGTGTTAAGTTATGGTACTCAACAATAAATAAGGCAAACATGACCACTAAGCTCACAAAACTTCACAATCCTAAAGAGGAAAATATAATAGAGAACTAGATTTGGTCTGATAAACACAGCAAAACAGAAAATATTAAATGGCTCTGGGGAGGTATCTCACCCAGAATTGTGCATCAAGGATCTCAGAAATTGTGATACTCCTTCATACTCTTGAAGGATGAGGAAGAGTTAGGTGATTTAAGAGGCAAGAAAGAGTATTCAGGCAAAAGATATAACATATCCAAATATCTGGATGTGACAAAGATGAGTTGTTCCAAGGATATAAGAGGAGTTCAGGTTAACTGAATGTGGCGTGGGGAAACATGAGATGGAGTGGAAGGGAGAAACTGGTTCCTGAAGGCATTTCAGAGAAATTACGCTTGCTTCAGTCGATGGAGTATGTTACAGGAAAACAAGATGATCAGTGAGGTGGGGCAGCAGGCTGTGTTTTGTTTAGGCAAGGGAGCCTCGTGCCCTAAACTGGGACAACAGAGATGATCTGAGAAATGTTGTTGAGGAACAGGCATGGTTGACTTTAAGGACCCTATGCAAGTGGGAGGCGGACATACTAATCTGGTTCTCTTGGGCAGTGACTGCTGTGTTCTCCTGCAAAGAGAATATTGCCTTTACTGATGCCAAGATCACTTTTAGAGTCAGAAAAGATCAATGTTTGTAAATATCCCCTTAAAGTGGAAATGCCTAAAACTGTTACTTCAAGTTTTCCTGCAGTGGCAACATAAGCCAGCATATAAAAATATGGTATTATAAAAATTTGAATGTTTTTCACAGTCTTATTAGGTTTGTCTATGCAAAGAATGGCACCAACAACAGAGTATCTCATATTGGTCCAGGGCAAAGAAAACAGGAAAAGATTTATGTGTTGTCTGCTGCCCCTTTGTGTGACCACAACACATTGCTCATTTTCTCTTATTGGCTAAATAAATCAGGAACTCATACCAGATTTGAGCACATGCCTGAGTGTATATTTTACTTCTGCCAATTGGAAACTTGACTAGCAAAAACAAGAGGATGTTGAGAATATGAAATCAATATTTCCTGGCAACTAGTGGGACAAGCAAGGTCAGGGAAGGAAGTAGAGTCAAGAACATCACTCAAGTTTCTGGATATGGCAACTGACTGCATGTTCTGCTCATCACTGAGGATGGGCTGTTTGTAGGTTCAGATAGGATGTATAACTGCAGACCTTTTGAATTTGAGGTGCCCTCAGGCCACACACATGTCAATGTCTAATAGACAGTTGAATGTACAACTCTGAAATTCTGCTGAGACATTTGAGCTGGATAGAGATTGAGAAGATGACAGCTAAATAATTTTATGGGACTCGGTTTGATCCAGCCTAAAAACTGATATAGAAGAGCTGTTTGTGAAGAAATTAAGTGGTCATTCTAATTAGTTTTGCTAAATGTCACTGGGAATGCTTTGAGCTTCCCTGGTGACTCAGATGGTAAAGAATCTGCCTGCAATGTGGGAGACCTGGGTTCTATCCCTGGGTTGGGAAGATCCCCTGGAGAAGGGAATGGTAACCCGCTCCAGTATTGCCTGGATAATTCCATGGACAGAGGAGCCTGGCAGGCTGCATGCAGTCCATGGGGTTGTGAAGAGTCTGACACATCTGAGTGACTTTCATTTTCACTTTGGTGTGATCAGTCAAGAAGAAATGTACAAGGAGCAGATATAATGGGCTCACATGAGAACACAGGTAATTAATAGACAGGAAGAAGATCCTGCAAAGAGAATGGAAACAAACAAAGAAAAAATATTATTGCTTTAGATACTCTACTGAGTCCATCTAAACTTGACTTAGCATTCCTTCCAGGTAAAAATAAATAAAACAACACCTGTTATATTTCCCATTCCACTGCAATGACTTGGCTTCCATTTTACCCCCTAGATCAGAGGTCACAAAGTCAATGCACACAGGCCATGCTTGGCTCCTGTGTTTTGTTTGGCCTACAGATTGCATTAGACATTTGAATGGTGCGCCCATAGCCAATCCATTTAGGTTCCCATTTGCCACAGATGCCATGGCTGCTTTTTAACACCTGTCCTTCTCTGTAGCCTCTTATGTTACACACCAGGACCCTGAAGGGTGTTGCCGTTGCAAAACTAACCAGAACTTTCCTGTGTCCGCTCCTTCCTTGTTGAATAATCTGACTGCTCCAGATCTATTCATCCCACAGATCTATTCTCTTTCGGATCCCCTCTATGGAGAAAACTCAGCCTTCTGATTTCCACAGGCCCTCCATGGCTGTTCTTATTGTCATTATCTCTTAATGAGTGACTCAGAAACCTTGGCACATGGAAGTTAAGACCCCCATGAATAAGGAGATTAACTGTTGCAGAAACCAGTAATTGAGAAACCAAGCATCATGCTTGGAGAGTTGGAGAACTCAGGTTTATTACACTGGCGGGTCCAGAGGAGTTAATACTCCAAAATCTGAGTTGACACTCCAAAATCTGGGTTACAGAGTTTTTATAGACAGACTATAGTGGGCAACACTAGCTGCTAACAGGCTGGTTTAAACCAAGGAGTTTCACATGCGCGGGAAAACCAGTCAAGATGGGGAGGGAAATGCCTGATCTTTACAGGGACAGGCATAAGATTAAGCAGGTTTGCAGGGGCTGGGCAATTGCAAAGAGCAGGACAAGGGTGAGTGAGATAAGCTTCAGCTTCTAGTATTTTAAGTCCCCACTTTCTGAGACTACATGACCTATATGATCCCAGACTTTGCAAAGAGCAAGCGGAGTTACGGAGGCAGAAGGAACAGGAGGTTACGTAAAATTTTAACTTTTCCTCTTCAAAACAAAGTGCAGTTTTCTGACTCATGGAGGCAGCGACAAGATAATTTATTTCCATTAGTGGTTTGTTTCCTGTTCTAATGAGAAGAATTTAAAGCACCATGACTCACAGAAGGAATCTGCTTAGAAATCTGGGTTGTGTATCTGTCCGGCATGACGACATCAAATCTCATGTTGTGAAATGCCAACTTGCAAGAGTTTTCTGCAACATACTTTGACGTACCTATGTTGAAATTCACTACCATATGCTTTTTATGTGTATTGGCAATCCGATGACAGTATTGGCTTTTCTAGGCTGGTGCTACGTACTGCAGTCCTGTCTCTGTAGGGACCTACTATGTCTTATGTGTAGGGAGCCTTTGGTGCACTGTGAGTGGTTCAGTTCAGTTCAGTTCAGTTCAGTCGCTCAGTCGTGTCCGACTCTCCGCGACCCCATGAATCACAGCACTCCAGGCCTCCCTGTCCATCACCAACTCCCGGAGTTCACTCAAACTCATGCCCACAGAGTCGGTGATGCCATCCAGCCATCTCATTCTCCGTCATCCCCTTCTCCTCCCGCCCCCAACCTTTCCCAGCATCAGAGTCTTTTCCAGGTGGCAGGATGTAATTCAGACCAGAAGCTTTAGAGAAATGTCACTGTGAGAGGTGGCATAATTGCCTATGCCTGTCTCAGGATACCTCGTACTGCGTTCAGAAGGGGTGCTGGCCCACCCACTCATGAATCATCATGCCGATATTATCAAAGGAGATACTCCATTTTCAGTGTCATGTTCTAGGTTTATAATTTAATTTTCAGCTCTGGCAATTCCAGAAGCATCTCTAGGGACATATAAAGGGGAAGGGGCTGATGTCTGGCCACCGTGAATTCACATTCATTTCTTAATTGGCACATATATTTCACAAGCCCTCTCATTTTGTTGCAGCCGGATTCCATCATACCACCGTTAGTCAAAGTTCCTTCTGCACTGACTGCTTTCCTTTCCACTCAACCTCAAGTCAGACCTACTTTAGTAATAAATGTCTGCTGGGAGCCATCAGAACAAATACCAAGTGTGCACAAAGATATTAAAAATAAGTGCAACACAGACTTATTTGATAATGTCCAATAGCCTTTTATAATAATTGGAATATTTTACCAAAGTTACCATGAGAATTATCTTTAACACATTTTCTCTAGGATGGAAAGATCTTTCTGGGGAAAGAAAAAGAAAAAACCTACACAGAGAAAAGTCAGAGGGACTCTGTTATATTCTTAACTGGACCTGTTATTCACCTCCTTTTTCCAGAGCTTTTTCTTTGGCCAGAACCACAAAATGTGAAGCTTCTCTTTGTTCACCCTGATTTCTGAATAGTAGGCATCGGGCAGTCACTGTCCCAGTGGGATGCATTTTATTTTAAAAATAGTTTGAAGTGCTTCCTTTTCAATTCCCCCTCGTCCATGGCCACCTTGACTATATAATAGGTGCTTCCCAGTCTGTCCTTGTACAGTTCAGGTCCACTCCACATATGGGGAATTAAAGCAGTCAATTTATTTGCAGCTCTGTGAACCAAAATGTTGAATTTATTTAGAGAGTAATTCCAGTGGATTAAATTTGTTTCTATGGATCTATTTGCTGTAGCTGGAACATTGACAGAAGAGAGGACTATTACTTTAATGTCCTCAAAAAAATAAAAACAGTCAACTGCGAGGTAAATATCCATAGCTCCCAAAAATCCCTCTCAAAATGACTGCAAATGCAGGGGACACTATCGACTTTAAAAAGGTTCCCAACCACCTGGCAGCCTCAGGATCAAATGTTCCTTAGTTCACAGTGGCAATTCAGTGAATGCTCACAGACTAACCCCCATCTCTACCCACTGCAAAAGCCCATCCTGGAGGTGACCCAGTTAACACTTCGTGCTTCACAAGCCCAGAAATTGAACAGCAGGGAGACTCCAGCAGAGTGCAGAGATGTCCTAGCTGAGCAGCGAGGGGGCCGCAAGTGGGGCCACCCCCTCATGTCATTTCTGTCTCTGGACCAGTGGCCACTCATTAGCCTCTTCTGGGGAGTTTTGAAAAGTCCCCACACCCAAGCCAGTTCAATCAAAATCTCTGGCAGGGGAGCAGGAGAGAGACGCTGGTTTGGATCTAGGCATCAGTATTTTTAAAATGGTACTTTTACATAAATGAAACATCTCAAAGGATTGAGTGCAACAAGGACACACCACGGAAAGTAACAGTTTCTTTGACAGCTGATAGCATTTCAAGCTTACAGGGCCTAGTACTGTAGTGACTTGGAATCTCACTTTTCATGCAGAAGCCCCTATTTCCAGTTTATTCCTAATTCTTAGAGGGCTTCAATTCATAAATACTGTACGGCCAGGAGCACATTCCATCGTATTTCCAAATCAAATCAGTAATGAGCAGCTGTTTGATGATGTTTTATTTATCATAGGTTCTGTGATATCAGGGTCTCCCTGTTCCAAGTCACAAGAACTAAGGGACCTGGATTCCTCCAGAACTCCTGCTTCCCATCATATATTCTGTTAGGCATTAAACACAGGTTTAATTTGAGCACCTGGCTTGGAATGTAGCACACAGTCAATTAATTGTGTCCATTGATCTACCATCTTCAATGGCAAAGCCGTCATGATGAATTGAAGCCTCCCCTCAGAAGAAAGACAGGCGGGTTACATGTATGGTGAAAGGTGAAGCCAGTGAGGAAGAGTAATACTAACAGTAGGTTCCTACCTGCTCTTTGATTTGAATATTTATTAAGACTGAGAATAGCTCAAATAAGGTTGAAAGTCTGACACTCACAGGGAAGGTAAGATCATGGAACCAAGCAGGCTGGGTTTTCACCTGTGTGTCATGGTAGAGATTGTCCTGATTTGGATTATTTATGTCCAGGCTGTGCCTCTCAGCTCTGATGAGTTGGTGCCTTTGGGAATTCAGGGCTAGTGTTGTTAGATCTTTCAGCTTTTCAAGAAAATTGAGAAATATGGATTTCATTTTCATAAAATACTCAGATTTTATTATTTTTTTGGTTATTCACATTACTTCTTTTTTTAATTTTATTGGAGTATAGTTGATTTACAATGTTGTGTTAGTTTCAGGTATATATCAAAGTGATTCAGTTATATGTATATTCGTTCTTTTTTTCAAATTTTTTTCCATATAAGTTATTACAAAATATTGACTAGAGTTCCTTATGCTATACAGTAGGTCCTTATTGGTTATCTATTTTATGTATAGTAGTGTGTTCAGTTCAGTTCAGTCGCTCAGTCGTGTCTGACTCTCTGCGACCCCAGGAATCACAGCACACCAGGCCTCCCTGTCCATCACCAACTCCCGGAGTTCACTCAAACTCATGTCCATCGAGTCGATGATGCCATCCAGCCATCTCATTCTCTGTTGTCCCCGTCTCCTCCCACCCCCAATCCCTCCCAACATCAGACTCTTTTCCAGTGAGTCAACTCTTCGCATGAGGTGGCCAAAGTACTGGAGTTTCAGCTTTAGCATCAGTCCTTCCAATGAACACCCAGGATCGATCTCCTTTAGAATGGACTGGTTGGATCTCCTTGCAGTCCAAGAGACTCTCAAGAGTCTTCTCCAGCACCACAGTTCAAAAGCATCAGTTCTTCGGCGATCAGCTTTCTTCACAGTCCAACTCACATATATGTTAATCCCAAATGTTGCTAGAATGGCCACTTGTGGGACAGTTTAGGGGGGCTCTGTGCACATGCTGGCCTCATTTCCTGCCCCAGAATTTTCTGATGCTGAAGTGCTGAATTCCCTTAAAGACAGGAAAAATGGAGTGTCAGAAAGTCCACCGCTGGCAGATGTGGGGCCCCCTTGACCAGTAAGTTCAGAAGCCAGAGGATAGGAAGCCAAGGATAAATGCCCCTCCCCTTTGTCCTGAGAGGCACAGCCTGAAGCTTCTTGGAAGGGTCCACCTCCATCATCACTAAACACCCACAGCAATGGCCAGCTCTACAACTGAGTCTTGTATTGCTGTTCCCTCCTGTCCTGTTCTTCATCCTGTCCTTCACTCTTCCTCCTTTCAATCATGTCCCAATTAATATACCTATCCACAAGAATTTTTCTCAGCTTCTGCTTATAGGGCAAAGTGAGTTAAGGCCTTTGGCAGCTAAATCGCTGGAAGAATCACCATGTAGGCCAAAGGAAGACTGTAGAGAAGGTGTAGCTCCTGAAGTTGTCAGTATAAGACTTCTTAGCTGGAAAATGGTTGATCTAAAAAGAAGACATTGAGCTTACATTAGACATGTGTCTTGGTACTTAATAAATTTTGGAAGGTTTGTGATTTGCTTTTTGGATGTTATTTTACATAAGAAATGTGATTGTTTTTTCTGTTTCTTTGGTTGTTTTTCTCAAAACTTTTAACTTTAGAGTAGTTTTACACAAAAGTTGTAAAAATACAGAGTTCCCTGTTTGGTTGTTTTTTTTGTTTGTAGTGCATGAGAGATTCCTAAGAACATGCCCAACAAACCTGATACTGCTTTTCCCCCTTGAAAGCCATTATATCAGATCTCGGACAGTGCAGAGTAGCAAGCGTATCCTGTAAGTTCCTTCAGGACAAAGACAGTGCCTCATGCATCTTTCCATCCCCTTTTGTACCAGCCAGAGTGCTGTGCATGGGGACATTTAATAAAGATTTGTTGAACAAGGAATCCCCATCACACATTAGAATCTGGAGGGATCACATCCAATCCCCAGCTCTGCCTCCAATCCCCAGATCCTCTTCTCCCTTCTCTGCAGGGCAACTTTTCCCCTGTGTTGTTTCAGTTTGGCCATGAAAGATTGAGAAAGAACATTGGAAGGCTCAGTTTTATACTCAAGGCTGGCTTTGCCAGACCCCCCACCTCCTCAGGCACGATCAAGTAATCTTAGTGCCAGGTCAGCCAGAGCTGCCTCTTGGCTGCCCTGGTACCCTGAGAGCTTTCTAGGACATGCCTGTGCCCTGCATGTCGTGATATATTTTTAGCCAAATCCTGAGTGAAAGCCAACATTCATTTTGCTTCTTTTCTAGATCGTCTAAGCGCATGTCTTTCTTGTTTACTGGGTGCCTAAAAAAAACAAAACAGCAATGATAACACATGCTATAATTTCAGTCTCAGATCTAAGAACACCTTAAAAAGGTCCTTTTATTAACCCTTTTCAGAAAACTCAACCAGCTTGATCACAAAGCCGTGAAAGACACAAAATTAATGTATTTGTGAACAACTTGCTTTTGTTCTACCTTAGTTTACATCTGAGGAGAATGATTAGTCAAAGAATGTTAAATTATGCAGTAGTTTAATACTGTAAGCTACTTGCTTTCAGTCTTTCACAGAATTAGAAGGATTCAGCAATCTATGGAAGAGTCAACACAGTTTATTAAAGGGCTTTGGTCAGGAATGAAATAAACAAAAGGTACCTTCTTTCACAGAGTTTTGTTGTGTCTTATTTTTTCTAGTACTTTTGATTGAGTACTTATTGGAGTGCCAGCAGTTCTTCCATGTACCATACCCATATGCATTCAATATCTCCCTAATTTTAAAAATGGGAACACAGGAAAATAAATCATAGATAACTTAAATGAAATGGACAGTGGGAATTCACTGGAGTATTTTCAGCAGAAGAGCAGTGTCTTATCATTTATCTCATAGAGAAAACCCTGAATTCTCTGTGGGAAACAGATCCTAAGTTAGTTAGAAAGTCAGCAGGGAGAATAGGTAAAAGCTATCTAGGATTGCTTGAGGAAAACAGCATCCTGAGCCCTACATGGGATTCAGATGTGTCTGATGGACATTTGGAATCTCTGAGTTCATTCATACATGAAGGGTAATAAGTTCATCTCTTGTACTGGATTTGCTAAGTTTCAGAGATGTTTTGTAGAGCATAATGACAGCACTTTTCAACTAGAACTTGGCTCTTATCTGTAAGTCTTACTTTCTGGATCAGTGGGTCCAACCTTCTGTTCTTTATCTCAAACCACATGTCCTCCGCTGGCCTCCACTACCCTGCCCTCCACATGCAGGGAGTACTGACTTCCTGCTCCTCAGTTGTCCTTAGCAGACAATTCCTTGGCTTTTCAGAGTGTATCAGCTTCTTTTTTTTTTTTTTTTTCCTTAAGAGAGAAGAATGTTTTTAAAGACCAGAAAGTCCTCTGTCATACAAAAACATAACCATCCCTGGTTATGTGGACTATCACAGCTTCTAGCTCACAGGTAGATTTTGTACAGAGATGCAGAAATTCCAGTTAAACCAAGTGCTGAGGAAACCAAACATGAAAGTGGCTAACAGCTCATCTTGCAAATGTGCCACTTGCATGACTGACTTAGCCCCCAGGCCAACCAATTATTCTGAAAACTGTCTCTTTGGAGCTTACTGTCACTATTATCCATTTCCCCAAATCTGTATCACCATAGAACTCCCCTCTTGCTTAAGGCAGAGACAAAAGAGTTGTAACAATAATGTTAGTAACTGAACTGTTACTGTCTCATTATAACCTATGAGATTCATACATGAGAATCATCACTATACCTAAGGACAACCAAGCTTTAGAGGGTTTAGCTACCCTACTAAGGACAGGCACTTTGTATAAAAGGAATGGAAGATAACTAAACTTATGCAGTCTGACCTAAGTGGCTGCTCTTTGTAGGTGCTTGGAAATGTTTGTTGATTGACTATGTAAAAACCATACTTTCCTCTGTACTTGCTGGAGGGAAGAAATCAAATCCAAATGTTGAGGTGGTCTGCACGGGCAGGCTGCTGAGAAGCAAAGTATCATTACAGCTATTAAGACAGTGCAGAGGGCTATTCTGGTGCTCAGATCTGTGCAGCCAGATGGAAATCATAGTTCAGGCTTAGTGTTGTCAGACAGCAGAGGCTTCGGGCCAAGGGGAAGGCATGGGTGAGTGATTTTTGACTGTTTATCTCTAATGTGTGTGGCCAGTGTCACTCCCATCTCTGATGGCTGTGATTTATTCTATTATACTGTCAGGATTAAAACACCTTAGCAGGAGGAAAAATAAAGGGAGGGATACAAATGCTGTGTCACTGATGTGACAGATGCTATTTCTCTGGAAACCATGGACGACAAGGGCATGGAAGCGCTCAAAAGCACTAGAGCTGGAGAATATCAGAACCAGACAGATCCTTGGGGACCATCTGTTTCAAACCACTCATTTGACAGATAAGAAAACTGAGACTCGGGGGCTTCTGTGGTGGCCAAGGTCGCACAAGTTCCTAAATTTAAAGCTAGAACACTAGTTCCCACGTCGCAGTTCACCGTTCATCCTGTTCGGTCACCTGCTGGTCAAGTTCATGGTTCCTTCCCTGGATTCATAGAGTTGAGTTTTACATTTGTGAGGTTTGCATTCTACATGAAGTAAAGAATCTGTTTGTATATTAACATGGTTAAAGAAAAGTAGGAGGGACTTCCCTAGTGGTCCAGTGGCTAAGACCTTATGCTCCTAAAGCAGGGGGCCCAAGTTCGATCCCTGGTCACAGAACTTGATCCTGCATGCCAGTTAAGAGTTTGCATGCAGTAACTTAAGACCTAGTGCAGCCAAATAAATCAATAAAGTTTTTTTTTTTTTTATAAGTACAAAGCACAGGCAGGAAAATTTTCCCTGTGCTCTCTAGTATCCATGCAAGTATTATTTATTTTAACCACAGAATGGTGGTCCTTAGCTCCTCTCCCTGTTATCTGTTTTGGCTGGTGCCTTTGCATTCTCTGACCCAAAGGAGACCTCTGTGAAATGACGGCTGAGCCATCCTCTGCCTGCTGTAGCCGCCAGCTCCTTGCTGTGTCCTTACCTTACCTTACCTCACAGTCCTCATCTACTTTCTCTCTCCTGCTGTTTCCTATGTGAACAGAGAGGCTGGATCAGAGCAAGTCAGAGCTCCAGCCTGCCAAGAAACCCCAGTGCCTGCCTCTCCATCTCCTGCCCCCCTCCTGACTTATTCCTCTGCACAGATTTTCCAACAACTCAGATGTTCCAAACTCCTTGAAACCAGTAAAAGGACCCAGAATTTGAAACAGAAAGACAGAGCTTCAAGCCTATGCCAGATCACCATGTGCCATGCGATGCTGGGCAAGTCTTAGGTTTTCCTGGGGTGAAGTTGTGTTCCTGTATATAACTGGTATCTTGTTACCTACTCCAAAGTGTAATTTTGGGGGTAAACTTTATTGATGGTGAAATAAACAGTGTTTGTTACTACCAGATTGTTACTGTGAGTGAAAAGTGTAGTGACAAAAGAGATTGGGAACTCTACAACTCTATTCACGAATCCCTGTAAGACCGAATACATTCCTTTTTTGATGAAGACATCTTGTGGGACAGCCTGTTCCAGCCCAGGAGACTGAGCCCAGGACTCCCCAAAGCCATTGGATCTTCCTGGTGTCAAAGTGTGACATGCTATCCCCTCACCAGAGCCCTTCAGTATCACCTATCAGCAGGACCAACTTCCCAACTCCAAATTCCATTTATCACTTAGTGGAGAGGCAGCATTTCTTGTGGCTCAAATCTCAGCAATCCCCCCCATGTAATGAGGCCATCAGGCTCTGCCTGTACATTTCTCTAAGAGATAAGTCTGCCACGTCATAGGCTGAGACCACGGCGTTCAGCGATTTCCATTTCTCTAGGCATGAACGTGGACACATACATGTGAAAGTAGCCCCTGAAAGAGAAACCAAGGGAAACTATTATTGCAGAGGTGAGGGTGGGGGCAGGGGGGTGGGGTATTCCTGCTCAATCAGAGCTCAAATTCATCTAAAACCAGTCTTGCCACATAGTAAATGTATCTTTAGGGTTGCCTAGAGTTCTAAATGATCTAATTTTATAGAAGCTAAAATCTTTATCTGTATGAAGGTGCTTTTAAATTTTTTTAAAAAATCACTTTTCTAAGAGAATGTTTCTGTTGCCTCTAATAATTCTCCTACTTTGTGTCCCTACACTGAGGCAGGTAAGCTGGCCGTAGATGTAGTGTCACAAAGGACAACGGGAGGAACAAAGGCCTCTTTCCTCTCTCTCTCTGATCCCAGTGGGTTGGTACCAGAATAGAAGCAATCTTTTCCACAGCTCAAACCAGGGATGGATCCCTCAGAAGAATGAACTTCTGTAAACAGCTTGAAAACCTCATTTGCTGTTTGCTTTATCCTCACCCCCATTCAAACCTTAGGACTGTGGAAAGGATTCGAAACCTCAAATCCAGGCTAGTTAACTTTAAACCCTAGGAGATCACTCAGTCAGCAGACACTTACCTATGGCAGGCTTTGTCCCTAGTTTTGTTTGGGAGCTGGGGAAACATGAAAAAGGTATAGTCCATGCTCTCAGGAAATTCACAAACTCATGCCAGAGAGGTAAAGAGAGCTCAGTCATGCTAACACCAGATAGAAGCTAGTCTGGCCGACAGAAGCCCAAAGCATTAGGGAAACAGAAGGGAAGGCTTCCTGGAGACCATTGTCTGTTGAGATTTTTGCAATATGAGTCAAGGTTGAGTTTGCTGAAGATTTCCTAAGATCCATTTAGGATTGCTCTAGTGTGAACTAGATTACTAAAATAGACCGAGAAAATAGCATCCAAATATTTAAATATATGATTACCCTTTCTTTATAAGTACTTAGCTGGAAGTGTCTTAGGATGAATACTAAAGCGCCTGTCTGTGAATGTACACCATATTGGAAACAGATTTACTGTCCCAAAGTGTAATGCTTACTCAGCCATCTGATGAGATTTGAGCGCTGAACAGTTTGAGAGGGATGCATAGAGCTGTTTTATTACAAGATGCTGTTATGAGTTATAGCAGCTTTCCTTATGCTATACGGCTGTCGCCAAACAAGTTACATGAATATAAGCAGTTTTATTTGCAATTTTTTGCTTACATTTTCTTAGCATATTCCGATTATGGCTTCTCACAGCCCGATTCATGCTCCCGTGGCAGTCCCAGTATATTGCTTTATTCAGAGCCAAAAGGAGCCTTTAAAAACATTTGTAGAAAGTCGTCCTCTGAGTATGCAGTGTTTGTGTTTAATGGATGCTATCACCTGGCACTTGTTTAAAAAAAAGAAAAAAGAAATGAAAAAGAAGACTTTTCACTCTTGAAAATATGTGTTTATTTCAGAGACAACCTAATAAACACATTAATTAGCCTCTTGTTTGATGCAGTTTCGGTGACCTCTGAGTAGGAGGTTTTGTCTTAGGAAAAAAAATAGCATTTTGAATTTCATTTGATCAGAACTGAATCCAAAACAACTAAAGTAAAAAAGAATTAATTTCATATGAGAGATGTACACTAGGCTTGGTTGTTACATACAAATTATAGGCTGGAAAATTAGTGTTGTTGATTCTCCTTGAATGTGTGAAAGTAAATCAGAGAAATTGATGATGTTAATAAAAATGATAATAACAGTAAATTAGTTTATACTAAATGTAAATAATTGTTAAGCTGGGAGCCAGATGAACCTGAATAGCTAGGGACTTAGTTTAAACCCCATGTATTTTTTATTTTATTAATTATCCATTTAATCAAATGAATTGTGCTTCATAATTACAATCAATATTTAACATATGTGCTCAAAATTCAGTGTCTTCCTTCATTTCGCTGTTTATTTTTGGAAAACAGTGTTCATTGCTGCTTGGCTTAGCCCAGTGTTTAAGAGATCCTGGACATTTGCACATGACTGTATAACAACCAAGCTGCATTGACAGGCAGGGAGGGCACAGGTTGCTGCATGGAGTTGGGGTACTTTGGCTTCCCTGGTGGCTCAGTCAATAATCTGTCTGCAATGCAGGAAACCTGGGTTTGGTCCCTGGGTCAGGAAGATCCCTTGTAGAATGAAATGGCAACCCACTCCAGTACTGTTTAGCAGGTTACATTCCATAGGGTTGCAAGAGTCAGACACAATTTAGAGATGAAACCACCATTCTTTCAGAGTCTTTTAAAGTACTAGCATTAGATTTTTGTCTTTTTCCTGGATAAAAGAAATTCACATCTATTGTAGACAATTTGTAAATACCAAGTATATAAAGAAGAAAATTATAACAACCTATTATTTTACCTCCCAACAGTATTTGCTATTATCATTTTGGAATATTTATTTTCTAGCCTCTTATCTGTTTATGTATTTGGGTAATGTGTTTTAAAACTTGGAACTATATGTACTATGTAGTACCCTACTCATTTTACTTAGTATATCATGAATGTGTTCTTTTTCTTAAAATATTCTTCTGATATAAGTTTTCCTTAACAGCTGTGTGGCGTTGTCATATGGATATACCCACACTATGCGTTTCATTTAATCTTTTTCTTCCAATGGAATTTCAGTTTTCGTGCATTTTTTATTATAATGCTCCAGTGAACATCATTCTATATAAATCTCTATGCATGTCACTAATTTCATATGAAGAACTTGTGAACATTTTAAATTATGTTACTATAGAAGGGAAAAAGAGCAAGTAGGCTAGGCTTTAATACTGGTTTAAACATTTAGGGACTTTTAAAAATAAAATTATAATTCAATTTACAAATGATGTCCCAACATCATATTTTATTAAGTATCATTTTGTTGTAATGATACTTTGCTAAACCAATTTTTATTTGTATGAGTGTGGAGATCCTATGTCGTATTTGTCTAGAGCCCAGTTAAGGAGGGATCCATAAGATCAAATGACTACACCTCAGACCTCAGGATTTTTGCAACAGCATCTTAACTGCTAAATCTAATGAAATTAAGGATTGTACCATATACATGCAGAAATACTTTTAATATTTTCACTTGACTGTACTCGTATATATTCATATACAGTTCAGTCGAGTTCAGTCACTCAGTTGTGTCCGACTCTTTGCGACCCCATGGACTGCAGCATGCCAGGCTTCCCTGTCCATCACCAACTACGGGAACTTACTCAAATTCATGTCCATCAAGACGGTGATGCCATCCAACCATCTCATCCTCTGTCATTGACTTCTTCTCCTGCCTTCAATCTTTCCTAGCATCAGGGTCTTTTCAAATGAGTCAGTTCTTCATATCAGGTGGCCAAAGTATTGGAGTTTCAGCTTCAGGATCAGTCCTTCCAATCAATGTTCAGGACTGATTTCTTTTAGGATTGACTGGTTGGATCCCCTTGCTGTCCAAGGGACTCTCAAGAGTCTTCAACACCACAGTTCAAAAGCATCAATTCTTCAGCATTCAGCTTTCATTATAGTCCAACTCTCACATCCGTACATGACTACTGGAAAAGCCATAGCTTTGACTAGACCTTTGTAGGCAAAGTAATGTCTCTGCTTTTTGATATGCTGTCTTGGTTGGTCATAGCTTTTCTTCCAAGCAAGCATCTTTTAATTACATGGCTGCAGTCACATCTGCAGTGATTTTGGAGCCCCCCAAAATAAAGTCTCTCACTGTTTCCATGGTTTCCCCATTTATTTGCCATGAAGTGATGGGACTAGATGCCATGATCTTAGTTTTCTGAATGTTGAGTTTAAGCCAACTTTTTCACTCTCCTCTTTCACTTTCATCAAGAGGCTCTTTAGTTCTTCACTTTCTGCCATAAGGGTGGTGTCATCTGCATATCTCAGGTTATTGATATTTCTCCAGTCAATCTTTATTCCAGGTTGTGCTTCATCCAGCCTGACATTTTGCATGATGTACTCTGCATGTAAGTTAAACAAGCAGGATGACAGTATACAGTCTTGACATACTCCTTTTCCAATTTGGAACTAGTCTGTTGTTCCATGTCCAGTTCTAACTGTTGCTTCTTGACCTGCATACATATTTCTCAGGAGGCAGATCAGGTGGTCTGTTATTCCCACTTCTTTAAGACTTTTCCACAGTTTGTTGTGATCCACACAATCAAAGGCTTTAGTTTAGTCAATAAAGCAGAAGTAGATGTTTATCAGGAACTCTCTTGCTTTTTCGATGATACAGTGGGGGTTGACAATTTGATCTCTGGTTCCTCTGCCTTTTCTAAATCTAGCTTGATCATCTGGAAGTTCACAGTTCAGATACTGTTGCAACCTGGCTTGGAGAATTTTGAGCATTACTTTGCTAGCATGTGAAATGAGCGCAATTGTGCAGTAGTTTGAACATTCTTTGGCATTGCCTTTCTTTGGGATTGAAATGAAAACTGACCTTTTCCAGTCCTGTGGCCACTGCTGAGTTTTCCAAATTTGCTGGCATATTGAGCACAGCACTTTCACAGCATCATCTTTCAGGATTTGAAATAGCTCAACTGGAATTCTGTCACCTCCACTAGCTTTGTTCATAGTGATGCTTCCTAAAGCCCACTTGTCTTTGCATTCCAGGATATCTCGCTCTAGGTGAGTGATCACACCATCGTGTTTATTTGGGTCATGAAGATCTTTTTTGTATAGTTCTTCTATGTATTCTTGCCACTTATTCTTAATATCTTCTGCTTCTGTTAGGTCCATACCACTTCTGCCCTTTATTGTGCCCATCTTTGGATCAAATGTTCCCTTGGTATCTCTAATTTTCTTGAAGACATCTCTAGCCTTTCCTATTTTATTGTTTTCCTCTTTCTTTGCATTGATCACTGAGGAGGGCTTTCTTATCACATTGCTATTCTTTGGAACTCTACATTCAAAAGGGCATATCTTTCCTTTTCTCCTTTGCCTTTAGCTTCTCTTCTTTTCACAGCTATTTGTAAGGCTTCCTCATGTATATTTATATACAGATGTGTATAAATATAAATGTGTGTATTTGTGTGCTTCCGTTCCGTTCCGTCGCTCAGTCGTGTCCCACTCTTTGCGACCCCATGGGCTGTGTGCTTAGTCATGTCCAATTCTTTGTGACCCCGTGGTCTGTAGCCCACCAGGCTCTTCTGTCCATAAGGTTTTTCAGGCAAGAATACTGGAGTGGGTTGCCATTTCCTTCTCCAGGGGATCTTCCTGACCCAGGGATCAAACCCACATCTCTTGTATCTCCTACAATGGGAAGCATATTCTTCACCACTGTGTCACCTGGAAAGCCCATAAATACAAACATATTAAACATGTATGTTAGAGAAATCACAGAGAACATAAACATATATTAAGCACATTAAAATATTTACACATTTATATTCATGAACATGCATGAAAATAATATTTTTTAATGTATATTATATTATTTAAAGAATTTACACATAGAGTTGGGGGCCTTGATTGGATTTGGTTGTGATGTGTTAAAATAAGTACCAAGAATGTGGGCGGCTGCGACACTGAAAATTAGGTAAACAGGTCTGATAAGTTTATCTCGTTAAGACACCAGGATAGAGATATGCACAGCTGTGTGTGTGTGTGTGGAAAATTCCTGTGAGTTAGGTAATTTAGAAATATCATGATTTGAAAATGCTATATAACCCCTTGGCTCTGAGTGCTCGGGGTCCTTGTTGAAACCCGCTGTGTCGGGCAGATGCTTGGACCCCAGCTAGCTGGAAATAAACCTCACTGTGTGTCTTGCAAAAAAAAAAAAAAAAAATTATTAGAATACATTAAAATCAGATGATCATTAGAACAATTAACAATAAATCCCAGGTCATATAATAATCTGATCTACTATTAGTTTCCATTTACCCTAACTATAAATTCTTGACTAGAGTTTATTTCAAAAGGAACTCTTGCATCCTGGTTCAAAATACACACATGCCAGAACAGAAAAGATGGAGTCAAGAGACAAAGGCAAGGATGACTGGATTTTTCTGTCTATTTTGTATGTGTCTGTGGGAAGCTTTCCACCTATACAACAAATCATCTCTGGGGAGGACAGTGTCATGATATGAGAAGGGCACGAAAAATGAAATGATGTCTGATTCCCGTGGGAAAAATAGGTCTTATGTGAAAATTAATCTCAGTGTGGTACAACATTTGCTATATAAACCTGAACAAAAGAAGAAGAAGGAAAAAAAATAAAACATTGTGAGAAGATGCTTTCGCCACTGAAGCTCTCTTTTATAGTCATCTCTGCAGTTCCGTGGGGCACTGCCAAGGTGATGAAATATAAGGCATGATGTTCCTAGAGGGCTCAGTTATTGTGGAGCCAGCACACGTGCTGCCAGCCGAGACCCTGGCAGAGGACTACCCTGTCCTCATGAAGCCTTGACTCTGACACTAATTTACTTACATTGCCTTGGCAAGTCAGTGACCCTCTGGAAGCTTCAATTCTCTTCCCTAAAGTGAGATTAAGAAACATGAATGATCCTTAAGATCCCTCAGGTTACTCCTTCTATGTCTGCTTTTCTAAAGACTCAGTCTCAGCTCTTCAACTGACTTGCCAGATCTTTGAATATATCTAGTCATAATTTCATAATAAATTATTAATACCACATTATGAGAAATCTGATGAGCAAGAATACAACTATGTTTGGATGTGTGGATACCTGTGAGTGGATTTGGAATAAAGAACCAGCGTGTGTGCCTAGTCGTGCCTGACTCTTTGCATCCCCGTGGATAATAGCCCCCAGACTCCTCTGTCTGTCCGTGGAATTCTTCAGGCAAGTATCCTGGAATGGGTAGCCATTCCCTTCTCCAGTGGGATCTTCTCGACCCAGGGATAGAACCCATGTTTCCTGCATTGGCAGGCAGACTCTTTACCACAGAGCCACCAGGGAATCCGCTAAAGAACCTCCAGATGGCTCCCTGCCCCCTGCCAAAGGAGCATCCTTTCTAATCTACCTACCTCCTGCCCTGACTGTCATTTTCACACTCACCGAGATTCTCTATCAGATTATGTCATTCCTCTTCTTTGATCCAAGTGGATTATATTTATAAATATTGAATGATAGACATAACCTCCCAGTATTGCCATACAGTAGAAATGGTGTTGTAAAAGGATTAGGTATTTTGGAAAAATTCATATGGATATTAATTACATATAGGAGGAGTCAAAAAAAATCTCTTTCTTTAGGTTTTTGCTTCTTGCACTCCTAAAGAATTAAATGTTTGTTCTCCTATTATGCTTATCAGTAAATTCTTAATTTTGTTAAAGAAAAAAAAGAATCCAGGGCAAGTGCTTACATTATCACCATCATCTGCTTGAAGCCTGAATTTCATTAAGTAGATTGTTAATAAAATGAGGAATGATATATCACAACTGCAACGCTGTGTCTCCCAAAGTTAATGAAGAGTTATAATTTTCTAGACGACAAATTAAAAGGCTGTTAAAATGGTTGGTAAGACTGTCAACGGATTTAGCAACATTCCAATTAAAATAGTGCATTAAAGAGAATTAGAATCTTGAATTTGGAGAAATGAGAAAATATGTTTAATATGTGATTTAATATAGTTAGGAGCCCCAGAATCTTTACATAAGATGAGATGGATATCATCTTAAAGATAACATGACACAGTTAACAAAAAGTAGGACATCAGCCATCTAATACAGTTTCACAGACTCATTCAAGAATTTGCTTGCCTCAAACATTAAAATTATGTTTTATAAATTGTAGAAATAATATTTAAACAATGGTAGCCTAATATATAAAATATGTTATTAGTATATGTATATGATATTAATATATGTTAGTAATATATGCACTTTTATATTACCTCTTCCTAGAAAATCATTGATTTTCATTTTTCTTTTCGATACTAATCGTTTGGGATACGTAGAATAGTTTATAGAACATAATGCACTTTTATATAGAATAGTCATATTTTTATATGCTTTTTTTTCCAATTATACTTCAGTCTTACTTATCTTCAATGATTTCCTTTTTCAGTTCAGTTCAGTTCAGTTGCTCAGTCTTGTCCGACTCTTTGCGACCCCATGAATAACAGTACGCCAAGCCTCCCTGTCCATCACTAACTCCCGGAGTTCACTCAAACTCATGTACATTGAGTCGGTGATGCCATCGAGCCATCTCATTTTCTGTCGTCCCTTTCTCCTCCTGCCCCCAATCCCTCCCAGCATCAGAGTCTTTTCCAATGAGTCAACTCTTCGCATGAGGTGGCCAAAGTATTGCAGTTTCAGCTTTAGCATCAGTCCTTCCAGTGAGCACCCAGGACTGACTTCCTATAGGATGTACTGGTTGGATCTCCTTGCAGTCCAAGGGACTCTCAAGAGTCTTCTCTGACTCCACAGTTCAAAAGCATCAATTTTTCGGTGCTCAGCTTTCTTCACAGTCCAACTCTCACATCCATACATGACCACTGGAAAAACCATAGCCTTGACTAGATGGACCTTTGTTGACAAAGTAGTGTCTCTGCTTTTTAATATGCTACCTAGGTTGGTCATAACTTTCGTTCCAAGGAGTAATCGTCTTTTAATTTCATGGCTGCAATCAGCATCTGCAGTGATTTTGGAGCCCCCCAAAATAAAGTCTGATTTCCTTTTTAGAATGCCATATATAGGATTTATATACTGGACTTTACCTAACCATTCCCTGGTTGTTAAGTAATTAGGTCACTTCATGGTTCAATAAATAATTTTGTGTTTATTTACAGTAGGTTTATAGAAGTAGAATTAAATATGTGAAAAGAATGACCTCCTTTGGGACTCTTGACACATCAAATAATTTTTATCATTTTACGACGGGTTGACTCACTGGAAAAGACTCTGATGCTGGGAAAGGTTGGGGGCGGGAGGAGAAGGGGACGACCGAGAGTGAGATGGCTGGATGGCATCACCGACTCTGTGGACATGAGTTTGAGTGTACTCCGGGAGTTGGTGATGGACAGGGAGGCCTGGCATGCTGTGATTCATGGGGTCGCGGAGAGTCAGACACGACTGAGCAACTGAACTGAACTGAACACTACCATCAGTAATTTAAGTATGGTAGGACTTCCCTGATAGCTCAGACAGTAAGGAATGTGCCTGCAATGTGATCCAGGTTCATTCCCTTGGTTGGGAAGATCCCCTAGAGAATGGAATAACTACCCATTCCAATATTCTTGTCTGGAGGATTCCCTGGACAGAGGAGCCTGGCAGGCTATAGTCCCTGAGGTTGCAAAGAGTTGGACATAACTGAGTGACTAACATTTTAAAAGGTACTACATTAAAAGGTAATTCAACTACAAGCTGAACAGCATTTGATGGCATCATTATTTTATAATTTTTATAAAATTAATAGATAAGATGGCACCATATGGTGGTTAACTTATTTTTAACCAATCTGCCCCAAGAATTTCACAGGTAATTAGATAACATGACCATTTTCTCTTTTAATTTGGCTTTCTATATTTTATTCTTTGACAAGTGGTAATATATAAGGTAGCCTGCATATGATGCCATAATTTTCCATTAGCAAATTCTCCAGATCTTCACAGAATTGAGATTAAGCTTATGGATCAGGAAGATCCTCTGGAGGAGGGCATGGCAACCCACTCTAGTATTCTTGTCTGGAGGATTCCATGGACAGAGGAGCTTGGCAGGCTGCAGTTCATGGGGTCACAAAGAGTTGGACACGACTGAGTAACACCTTTTTACTTTCAGTCTTCTACTGCTAAGAATAATGCTGTTTAATATAGCAAGATACCAAGTGTTTAGAAATAGACTAAAGTCAATTAATAGACATCGCGAGGGTACTTTTTTAAGAGGTACTAAACATGAAAATTGACTCTTCCTAATTAGTATTCCAGGAACTATAAAAATCCCTCCGATTCTGCCCCCCCCCCAAAGAAAAGATGAGGAAGAAACAGAGGAGAAAGACCACTAACATACAGCACATAGGTGAATGTCACTGCCCTACCTACTTAATATAAAATCTAAAAACTCGACACACCCTACTTGCTACCCACTCCCTATTCCCCTCTATCCTGCTTTTTGCTTCATAATCTGACATTTGCTGATTAATCTATTTGTCTGTGTACCCCAAGAATGTAAGCTCCATAAGGGCACTGAATTTGTGTGTCTCTCACTCATGACTATATTTTTAGGGCTTGACAGAACAATGCTGGCTCCCTAATGAGTCCTTCATAAATGCTTATTGAGTGAAGGAATGAATGAGAGAATTGTGGAATATCACAGAGGGGAAACTGCCCAAACTCTAGTTGATACAGATATGCCCAAACTCTAGCTGATACATCAGACCTGATACAAATAAATGACTTATTCCAGAGTTGTGTTGTAAACACGGAGATGTAGTTTTGGGACCAAGGAGCAAATGAAGACAGAAGGCAACCAATGAAACAGAAGATAAGATTGTATCCTGTCTGCATCTGTCTAAGTGTGTTTTCATTGCTTTCTGAGGAGGAATTGAAGATAGATTTCAGAAGCTCATTGTATATTATTGTCAGTTAGATAAGGATATACACACATATACACACACTGATGTGAGATATCCATGAATACGCATAGCTAGAAGCATATATCCACATAAATACACATATTTACCCACACAAGATTCTGTGAGTGTATTGTTTAAGTTAACTTTAACCTCTGCAGGGGGTATCCTGGTGCATAGAATCAGTTCATCTCAATATTTTCAAATCTTTTAAAAAGCCATTTAAGAATATCTTGAGATACTGCAATGGAGAAGAGCCTGGAATAAGTAAATTTCAATTGATAACTACAGCTTAAGTTCTGATGTTCATACTGTGTAGGCCAGAGGTAGAGTATTCTGCGAAGAGTTATACTTTCTAACGATGCTTTTCTGAGAGCTGAGAATACAAAGAGCACAGTCTGGGGTCTCCAGCCTTTCTCTGCACCTCCTCCCCATTCCCAATATCTTCTTACGTCTCAGTGTTCTTCTCATATCCATTGGTCGCTTCTTAGTCTGTCATGACATCAATAACTTGTAGTATCCTTAACCCTTGCCTTCTATCTCATCTATGATTCCCCTAACCCAACAGATTTCCCTAATTTAAAATGTCCGTGGCTATCAAAGACAGAAAATCTGCTTACTCTCAGCAGGCAGTACTGCAACTAGAAAGGCTCCTTTTGGTTGGCTGGTGAATCTTTTTATTCAAGGAATAGCCCTTGGTATTTTAAAATCAATTTTCTTTATGACTGTATTTAACTCATTTTGTAAAACTTTCTCTTATTCATGCTAAGTCAAATCAGCACTAAACTGTCTCTGTGGTTGTTCTATATCTCAGCTCTCCTTTGATCCTCCCATGGAATTGAGAGGAAGAATGCTAGAAGAGACCAGTAAAAGATCAACTTGTCAACCCTACTGTTAATCACAAAGTGAATTCACTCTTACCAGCCACCCTTCTCCAAGGATATAGAACCCTGAGCATCTCCCTGTTATTCCTTTTGTGTGTTGTGCTCAATGGACATTTTCCATATCTCCATTTCTGTGACTCTGCCATCAAGAACAATCTCTTAGACACTGCCTGTCATTGTGATTATTGGCAATATCACTGAATTAAGGTAATCAGGCCACATTCATTGCGTGTACTTGGAGCAGAAGCTGAAACCACAGGTAAAATTGAAATGCCCAGTAATGGCCATTTCAGTGTTGGTTTCCTGTACTTTTTCTAAAGGACATTTGCTTTTGCTTTTCCTCCTTGCCTGCTGAGATCATTGTGTGGGTGTGAGTGTCTGAGGGCTCGGGTTGATAAGTTGCAGAGGGAAAGGGAGATGGGGGAAGGCCACACAGCTTGAATAAATAAGTACGTGAAAATATATGGTGCTCTAGCATGCCCTACTGCCATGTCTCCATCACTGCACAAGGATGTCTTCATGTATTAACTTCAGCATCAGAATTCTGAAGGCAAGGAAGCAAAAGTAGCAGCTGTGGAGGCTCCCTAAAGTGGTGCCGGGCATGACATTCTGAATTCTGAAATTGCAAACCCACAGTTCAGTGGTTGCAGCAACACAGAATGCAGATGGCGTGTTCCTCTGGATTGTCAGGGTAGTTCTATAGTATAGAGAAATGGCTTCGGTTCACTCCTGTTGGCTCTGTCACTGCCTTTTAACACCCGTAGGTCAGGAAAGCCATGTTGCAGTGACAATCATGTGTTGGTAATGGGGCTCAGAGGAGAGTACCCTGGGAAAGTTTGAAATTAACCATTTCAGAACGGAGGAGTCTTTTCCACGTGTTCCATGCAGAAAAATGAACAAAGGCTGCGCTGTATAGTTTAGGGGGCTGCAGTAACGCAGATTCATTTGATGTATGTTAGGAAATTAAAGATTAGATGAAATCCTTCATTCTTTTTCCTTTTTTGTAGAATTACAAATACATGTTTTTTCCCCCATGGCATGAATAAAGGGAGATAAGCGCACATTAAAACCACCTTGGTGATTAAACCATCTTCTTTTCATCTGTAAATATCAGATAATAGAGTCAGAGTAAATACAAGACTGTAATTAACTTTAAGGCCTCGGTTGATGCACTGTAAGAATAGGGCCCAGCTGCTTTTCCAGTACCAGCATAGTAAAACAAAAAAGTCCTCTCCATTTAGGAATCATGTTCAGAGGCTTCTCAATTCAAGGGACATTCCGCCTTCTTTCACCACACAACCTTCCTGGTCAATTGAGATAACCAGGTTCCTGACCATTTGCAATAACCCTGTAGGAGACTGGTTAAGAGATGCTGGTTTGATCCCTGGGTCAGGGCGATCCACTGGAGAAGGGCACAGCAACCCACTCCAGTATTCTTGCTTGGAGAATCCCGTGGACAGAGGAGCCTGCTAGGCTGTTGTCTATAGGGTCACAAAGAGTCAGACATGGCTGAAGGGACTTAGCACACACATATACTTCTAGGTATCTCCAACTTACCAACTGTTTTGTGACCCAAATCCAACAAGTGGGATCTGTACGTGTGAAATGTATTTAGAAAGCAATTTTTTAAAAAATATTTTAGAATTACATTTTAGAAACAGTCAGCTTAGGGCTGTCTTCCATTGAGTTGAGGGAGAGAGGAGCAGTGGGGAGCATGTGTAAAGTATTATTATAAAGTATTATTTTCCTAGTAGAGTGATAAGCTATGTCTTACAAAGTCAACTTGTCAGCTGACACTTTCTTGTATGGGGAATGTCCCCACATTGCAGCCTTGTGTAGGGGTCTCACATGTGTGATCACAGATGCAAACACCCCACAACCATGCATGATTGGAGACTTAAAAATATTTACCTGTCAATCTATGTACAATGGGCCAATTTAGGATGACTGAGGACCCATCAGTGAAAGGAGTTTAAAACCAAGCTTAGTTTTAAGGGGGCAGGCAGAACTCAATTTGTTTCACCTTTGTGAAATATACTGAGCTCAGATGTCCTAATTCTGCTTGTCATCTGTATGACCAGAGGCAAACTAGTAACTTTCTCTAAATTTGAGTTTGTTTTGGAGATATTAATAATACTTTATTTTGACTTGTGGAAGTTATTAAATGAGAGACTCCTTGTAAAAGCACTTAACACATATTACCTGGCATTTAGAAGTCCTCAGATGCTGTTAACAATGGTCATTGTTATGTTAATTAAATTTGTCCACATAACCCCTAGGAAAGTCATGGAGAGAAAACCAAAAGTTGACATAATTTATTCATCTGCATTTCTTAAGGGCTTTTTTGGTCATTCAGATGGTAAAGAATCTGCTTACAATGCAGGAGACCCAGTTCGGTGTTGCTGGGTCTGGAAGATCCCCTGGAGAAGGGAATGGCAACCCACACCAGTATTCTTGCCTGGGAAATCCCATGGACAGAGGAGCCTGGCAGGCTACAGCCCTTTCAGAATCTTACTGTGAAAATTATTTAGGATCATAAACAGTTAATGCTGGAAGGAAACATCAAGTTTGAGTCAATTCTCCTCATTTGACAATTGAGGAAGAAATGTTCAGGGAGGTCTAGAAAGTGACTTTTAAATGTCATACATCTATTTGGAGGAAATGACCCTGTCAGGGTGCTGGGTTTATTCCAACCCAGTGTGATTTCAGCTATCACACATAGCGCTCATATATTCCACTCTAAAAATTAACTGGACTTTTTAAGTCTTTGAAAACAGAATGATTTTAGTGTCAACTTACTATATGTAAACCTTTCCAAAACCTATTAAATGACTGGAACCGTGGGGCCAGTTAGTATCAATGATAAAACCAATTGTATCATATGCATGTGAGTGAAGTGGAAGTCGCTCAGTTGTGTCCGACTCTTTGCAACCCCATGGACTTGTCCATGGAATTCTCCAGGCCACAGTACTGGAGTGGGTAGCCATTCCCTTCTCCAGAGGATCTTTCCAACCAAGGGATTGAACCCAGATCTCCTGCATTGCAGGCAGATTCTTTAGCAGCTGAGCCACAGGGGAAGCCCAGGAACACTGGAGTGGGTAGCCTATCCCTTCCCCAGAGGCATAATATGCATAGTCACTGCCTTGTTAGGCGCTGTATGCAACCAATATTTGACCATTCGTTCTGCAAATGCTTATTAAATCTCTGGTGTGTGCCAGGCACTGTGCTAGCAATAGTGATGTATATGCTAGCAATAATGATATATAATAATGTGTATTAAACACTAATGACACTTCAGACCATGGGTAAAGGGTTGCTTCTGTAATCTAATTTGATTCAAACAGAAGTCGTATGGAATATGTACTACTACTATTTTCATTTTATGAAATATGAGGAAAAATCAAAATCAAATAAGATTTAAATCCTCAGTCTAAAAGTGTTTGTCTTCTGGCCCATAGTGGCTGCTCAATAAAATTTTTATTGAATGGATAGACTTACAATCTAATACAAGTGAAGTAAATATGAAAAAAAATTAATGCATTAAAACTACCCTAGACAGTATAAAAACCAGTGTACCAAACTACAGTTAGGGCTCAGAAGAGGAGATGGACTTCCTTCAGGAAAAGACCTGAATAGATAAGATTCTTAAATGTGCAGATGAATTCTACCTTAAAGCACATTTCAAATTATGGCCTTCTTTTCTGATGTATTCAGAAGCAGATAATTCATGGCCTAGCTACACAAAAACAACATTTTTTTAAGGGTTATTAAGACTTTCACTTTCAAGCGTTTCTTTTACTTTTAGAGGGACCTCTTCCTGTAATGACAAAAATACATCTGGAACACACCTGTATTCCTAATTCCCTGTTTTGCTATTTTAAGCCACTTCCTTAGGATAAAGACTCTCTGAGTCTTTAAGGCCCCTCTATTTTCAAATGAACTCTCCTGTAAGCATGAAGGGACTAGGAAATTGCTAGTTCAGTCAAAAAGATTTTTATTTATTTTTTTAACTGATGCTCTTCTCTGGAGATTATATTACAATTCTAGCCATGATGCATATCCACAAAATGAAGAAACTTTAGTCCAAAAGTAAAAACTCACTTATTTGGCCATAAATAGTAGAGGATTTGGGGTGTATTTGGCCCAAGATGGCAAAGGAAATGAGTGCCATTCTTGAAGCTTCTTTCTCTCAGGCCTGCTTTCCTATTTTTTTCTATCTGGAGTCAGACAGAGCTCACCTAGAAGCCCTGAAGTTAGTTTTATTTGGAGAGGAGACATTTTTCCCCTTCTTTAGACATGAGCCTTGCAGGATTTTTCACCTGCTCCCAGGGTGAGAAACTTCTTTGGCAGGAATTTGTCTGCTCTAACTTGCCTTGACTTTGGTTCCTCGGCCAACTGCTTGCCCCTTGTTTTCAGGCCAGTGATTAGGTTGATTGCTAAGAGAGAAGGGAAAAGCAGCAGCTAAGGCAGGATGCCCAAATTGCTGTTATCCTTGCCTGCTTTGTTTTGCTTTCCTTGTGTCTCAGCTCTAGTTATCCTCCCATGATCAAACTTTTCTTTGCTTCTCCTTAATGGCTGCCTGGATCTTGAATCTCTTTCCTTTTTTCCCCCTTCTTCTTGATTGTCTTTGATTTGCTTGTTTATGTTGCTCATGTATTTAAATGCCAAGAAATGTCTTTTTTAAAAAAAGAAAAACTAAGAATCTAAGAACATCTGCAGGGGTTCCACTGCGGGTCATATCTCAGCCTTAGTCTTACCCTGTCCTTTTTAGCCTCCACTCCCACCCCGGAGCATCATAGAGAAATGTTCTTAGCATTTCTCTCTTTGGGAAACATTGTGGAAACACTTGTATTCTAGAGTCAGATAGTGAAAGTCGCTCAGTTGTGTCTGATTGTTTGTGAGTCCATGGAATTCTCCAGGCCAGCATATTGGAGAGGGTAGCTATTCCCTTATCCAGGGGATCTTCCCAATCCAGGGATCGAACCCAGGTCTCTTGCATTGCAGGTGGATTCTTTACCAGCTGAGCCACCTGGGAAGCAACCAGGAAAGCTCAGGTAGATTAAGTTCAACTCCCAATTCATTTCTCACCAGCTGTGTGACCTCAGTTATGCAACTATTTGGTATCTTTTCCTCATTTGCAAAATGAAGGTTTTTCCTTTTGCTGTAGTATTACAAATACTAATATTGATCGTTAGCCTAGTGCTCAGGAAATCTTAATTCCCTCCCCCTTTCCCTTTTTTCCTCTCCCTATTCTTCCTTGAAGATGGAAAAACATCTAACACTGTTATCCAAAAGAGAAACAAGGAGGAATGAAGGATGAAATGGTTAAAACTCCAATTTTCCTTTTCTGTACTTAACCAGTGGGTCACTCAAGGTACTTCACAATTTGCTGAGAGAACCATTAAATACCATTAGTAGGTCATCTGCCACTGACTCAAACTATAGTCTTTAAAATTCACACAAATAGGGAAATCATCCTAATTGCTCCGATCACTTTGATTTGGGCCACAAGGCCATGGTGACAGATGCACTAAGCATCGCATAAATACCAGGGTGTTTCCTTTAGCTGGCATAATTTGCAGGATACAAATGGTCATGTGCTATCATTATGTAATATGATATCATTTAAAAATGTAAAACTGTAACTAGGCTATTTTGACCAATTGGCCCTGCATCTTTAACCATCTTGTCGAACACCCTTCCATTTATTCTGGTCTCATTTAAATGACCCTCACATCCCAAGGTGCCTGATATTTGGTCTTTTCTCCTTCAAATCCTGAAAGGAGAATTTACATTAATACAGTATATAGACCTGGACTGAACTTTGGAGAATAGATAGTCTTTTAAAAGTCCTTTAACTATGAGATGTTTGATTCTAGTCCAATCTTCTAAATGTACAGATAAAGAAACCTATCTGAAGTAGTGAGTTTACCAGGCATGGCTAAGTGGAATGAGCAGCTGGTTCAGAATTTGACAGATCTTCCTGACCTAGGTTAGGCTGAAAAATTAAGTTTGTATCCTTGTGCATGTAAAGATATGTGTTTCTATGCATATATGTGTATTCTCCCCTGCTAGAAAAGGTGTTGAGATACTGAGATCCCTGCAAATGTCACACTTCTGAAGGTTTTTGTTTTATTTTTCCTAAATGCAATCATTTTTATTCACCAATAATAAAAATTATGTGTTCATTTTTGAAAAGTAAAACAATTCATAAAGAACACTAAAACTGCCTGAAATTCCAGAAGTAACATCTATAAAGGTCTTGATAAATGTTATGTTGATACATTTTAAATTTCATATAAGCATATGTAAAACTTCTGAAGTAAGATCATTATTTGGTTGGTCCTGATGCCAAGACTTACATTTTAACCAAAAGCATGATGTAGGCCAACACTCCTCAAAGTGTGAACTGGACAGAAATGCAAATCATCAGGCCCCACAAAGGACCTACTAAATCAGAAACTTCGGAGCTGGGCCCAGAGATCTGGGTTTTTTACAAGCCACCTGACTGTTCTGATGAAAGATCAAGTGAGAGAGGCTTTGGTATAAGGGATAGTCTGAAAGATCTGAGTTTGCATTCATCTTAGCTGTGACACTCATTAGATTGTGACCTTGAGTAAGTTAGTCACCCAACTGTGAGCGCTGGGTTCTTCATGGTGAAGTACAGATAATATTTCCCTTGAAGTGTTGGTGTGGAGATTAGAGACAGATTATGTGAAGTATTGAATACAATGGCTAGCCCACTGAAGGAGCTCAATTGATGACCGCATTACATGAGGCCATCATAGCTTTCATCAGCTGTTCCGTTGTACGGCTCATCCTTGAGAAATATAGTTGCATGTGCTCTCGGAGAGAAACTCACTGTTGTTCATATTTAAAATTGCAAATGGCATTGCAGCCAGAGAGACGTGATTGCTGTCTGTTTCCAAATGTGAACTCCTCAGAAACAGCACGTGATTTGTTCTTGCCAGTTGTCTCATTTTAAAGGAACATAACAATTTTTTAAATCATTTTAAACTATCTATTTTGAGCTAATAATTCTAGACATGAGCTTCTCCAAGGAGAACTTCAATTTGATTGTAGAACTCTGAACTACAGATGTGAAATTATATGGGGTTCTGTCCTTCTCTATTTACCACAAATAGAAAGATCTAAATAGACCCGGGGGTTAAATCCCTCTTCCTAAAAAGATTAACAGTCACTCGGGAAACAGTGCATTTGGGTAGAACCAAAGAAAAGACTATAGAAATAAATATGAAATAGAAATAAATATAACTGTATGTGTTTTTAGTTTTATTTGTAATGTCTTAAGATAATAGTCTTGGAGTTATTCTATGACCAGGTAAATTGATCTTAGGGAAGGTGGCTGAAATAAGTTATGAGGTAAAGGAAGCAAGACAAACTTATTAATGTGCCGAACAACTTCCCTCTAAGTCTACAAAGGGTCCAGATGGACTAAATTTGACCCAGCCTGTCCCAAAGTGGCAAATGTCAATGTCTGTGCCTTGCAATCTTATTCAGGTGCAAGCTTGCCTTAGCAGCTCCTACTGGCAACTAGGTATAGAGATGTTTAGTAAGTCTATGGAGAATGTACCTTCCATTTCTATTCCATGTGTTTTAATCACCTTAGATTGAGAAAACATTGCTATTAAAAACTTTCAACAATTTCAGAAAGATTTTTTAAAAATTAACCAATGGAATGAGATAACGCAATGACAATATTTAAGTAGGAATATTATGGCAGATAAATTTTGGGAGATTTACTGCTAATGGCCACTTGACATTTTTAAATAGAGCATTTCAGTAAATCACTGGAAATTAGCTGACAAGAATTTATATTCATCTATTTAAATGATACTTATAAATAAGTAAATATGGTTTAAATATAGTTTGAGTGATGCTGGAGTTTATAGCAGCAAATGGCCTAGTGTAGGTTTGTGTTCTAATCTGAGACCAATTCAGCAAGCATCTATTGTAGATTTCATTTAAGCCAGGAAGTATGCTAGTTCTTGAAGACCCACAGAGGAGAAAAACCGAATTCTGGAAATCTAGGAATAATAGCCTGTATTACAGTCCAGCATCCTGTACCTCAGAAAACCTTCTTTCTTCCTTGTATAACATCCTATACAAGGGAACTTACATGCCAGTTCATAATTTAGAATTGTTCTATTTCTCTTCTTAATTATATCTTGTGGAGTTTAGCTGACATGCAATTCAAGAGCTATAAGCCATATAACTGTTTATAATAAATGTCCATGGGATATTTTCATCATGTATGTGTTAATTCATTCATTCTGCAAGTATTTATTATGCATGTTCAAAGGTGTACCAGTCACTGTTCTAGGATAGTAGCAATGAACACACCAAGATATGTGCTAGATTGCACTTACATTCTACAGTGGAGACATCAACCATGAACTTGTAAATAAGTTAATTGCAGTGAGTGGTAGGTGTTAAGAACAAAAAGATAAAGAGAAAATATATAAAGCACTTTGGAGAAGAGTGAAGAAAGGACTCTGTACACACAACTTTCTGCAAAGATCTCTCTGAAAAGGTGGTGTTTGAATTGGAACTGAGAGGAGGAGCAGAAGTCTGTACTGTAGAAATCAGGGTGAAGAGCATTCTGGGTAGAGGAATGGTCAGTGCACAGCCCAGAGAAGGGAATATACTCTCTGTGGTTTGGGATTTTTTTTAAGAAAGCCAGCATAAATTGTTAGAGAAATGTAAATGTAAATAAAAACTCAATAAGTTATCACGTAACACTAGTTAGAAAGGACATCATTAAAATGTCTACAAATAATCAATGCTGGAGAGTGTGCAGAAAAGGAAACCCTCCTACACTAATGATGGGAATGTGGTTGGAGAAGCCACTATGGAAAACTGTATGGAGGTTCCTAAAAACTAAAAATAGTGACCATATGATTCAGCAATCCCACTCCTGGATAAACTGTCATTCAAAAAGTTACCTTTACCCCAATTTTCATAGCAGCATTATTTAGAATAACCAAGACATGGAAACAACCTAAGTATCTATTGACAGCTGAATGGATAAAGAAGATGTGGTACATATATACAACAGAATACTACTCTGACATAAAAAAGAATGAAATAATGCCATTTTCAGAAGCATGGAAGGACCTGGAGATTATCGTATGAGTGAAATAAGTCAGACAGAAAAAGACGGGCATCATATGATATCACTTACATGTGCAATCTAAAAACATGGCACAAATGAACTTATGTGGTGTTCATCAAATAACAGAAAAAACTCTGTTATTTACAAAACAGAGTCACAGCTACAGAAAACAAACTTATGGCTACCAAGGACGGGAATAAATTGGGAGATTGGAGTTGACATATACACACTGCTATATATAAAATAGATAACTAATAAGAACTTACTGTATAGCATGGGGAACTCTACTCTCTAATGGCCTATATGGGAAAAAAATCTAAAAAAGAGTGCATATATGTGTATGTATAGCTGATTTACTTTGCTGTATAGCAGAAATTTACACAACATTGTAAATCAACTGAAAACATGTTTTTAAATTAAAAAATTTAAAAAGAAAGCAAGTTTATGGTCACCATAGGGAATAGTGAGGAGTGCATGCTTCGTCATTCAGCTGTGCCCCACTCTTTCCAACTCCATGCACTGTAGCCTGCCAGGCTTCTCTGTCCACGGGATTTTCCAGACAAGGATACAGGTGTGGGTTGCCATTTCATCCTCCAGGGGATCTTCCTGACCCAGGGATTGAACCTGTATCTCCACAATGGCCGGTGTATTCTTTACCACTGATCCACCTGGGAAGCCCCAGTGAGAGGTTGGGGAGAGATAAATCAGGATTTGGGGATTAACATATACACATTACTATATATAAAATAGATGAACAATAAGTATAGTATAGCACAAAGAACTATACTCAACATTTTGTTCTGTGCTTAGTCACTTAGTCATGTCTGACTCTTTGCAACCATACGGACCATAGCCCGCCAGGCTCCTCTGTCCATTGGGATTCTCCATGGACAAGCAAGAAATTCTCCAGGCAAGAAAACTGGAGTGAGTTACCATGCCCTCCTCCAGGGAGTCTTCCCAACCCAGGGATTGAACCCAGGTCTCTCGCATTGTAAGTGGATTCTTTACTGACTTAGCCACCAGGGAAGCCCCACCATCTTTTAACAGCCTATAAAAGAAGAGTCTGAAAAAGAATATATATGTGTATATGTATAACTGAATCACTTTGCTATAATCCTGAAACTAACAAAACATTGTAAATTCACTATACTTTAAAAAAAAAAAAAGGCCAGCATGACCGAACATATGTGAATAAGGGAGGAAAATTATCCTAGAAAATGAGTTTGGTGAAGAATGCAGAACATACATTCTGGAGGCTTCTGGAGTCTCTAGTTTGGTATTTTTTGATATTGTAATGGGAAGTCTTTAGTTTTAAAGCATGGAAAGTAGCGGAGGCTTCCCTGGTGGCTCAGACAGTAAAGAATCTGCCTGCAATGCAGGAGATGAGGGTTTGATCCCTGGGTCAGGAAGACCCCTGGAGAAAGAAATGGCAACACACTCCAGTATTCTTGCCTGGGAAATCCCATGGACAGAGGAGCCTGGCAGGATACAGTCCATGGGGTCACAAAAGACTCTGACAGGACTTAGCAACTAAAAAACAAATGGCAAGTACATTTGCTTTGTTGTTAAACTTCGGGAACTACCCAGAGCCTTAGTTATTTTATACTACCCTTTTAAAATGGAATAAAGTCAAGTCTTCTAAAAAGCATGCATTTGAGGTATTGAAGAAAGTCCTAGTGTTCTACCCAGTTATTAGTTCAATTCAGGAAGTATTTTTAGTTACAAAACTAAGCTAGGCCTTTGAAAGATACAATAAGAAATAGCTTCTATATCAAATTAGCTACATGCTATTAAGAAAAGAACTATCTAAAATTACCTATGAAATAAAATTTTAATGAAATAAGTTTTATAATAGAAGCCTAAAGGAAAACCCAGCAGATCCTGAATAACATTATTTATTTATTCCACAAATATTTTTTGATTACCTGTCACATATCAGAAATAATACAATGGTGAACAGAACACTTCTGACTCTTGCCTTTATGGGGTCTGCAGTCCATTTATAAATATAGTCCATATGTAGTCCATATGAAATATAGTCACAAATTAGAATAAATGAAATGAGAAGAAAAGAATGGCATTTAAGGGAATATTGACATGTAGACATTTAATATCAATTGAATTTATGAATGAACGGTGGATAATAGGATAACAGAGAGTGACATACTTTACACAGCACGGTCAGAAAAAGTCTCTCTGAGAAACTACCATTTAAGCTGTGATCAAAAGAAAATGAAGACATTATCAATTCAAAAGACTTCAGGGAGAAGCAGCCTCTAGGGAGGGGGACAAGTGTATGATGGTCTTGTATCATAAAGCCAGAGGGATAACAATGAAGAAGGAGACAGTGGCAAAATCGGGTACGACCTTGCAAGGCCATAAAGAGTTCAGTCACATTCTAAGTCAGTAGGTAAATCACTGCAGGGCTTCATAGGTTTCAATGATCCTCCCAATCTCTGCCAAAGAAACTGACTAAGTGGGGACAAGAGCTGATAATGGCAAACCATGTATGATGATAGTATTTTAAATTATATAAAAGGTGATGGTTAGGCTGAAGAGAGAGTATAGATGCATAAAAGTGGATGGATCCAAAGGTTTCCCAGATACAGCCACTGAATGAATGGAATGATGTATTTTCCTTCTTTCAATTTTTTAAGCTAAAAATTTGGGAGTTCTCCTTGGCCCAGCACGAACTGTGACTCTTTTTTAAAATCTGTCTTATTCCTCTGCTCAAACCCTCCAGTGGTTCCCCATAACATTCAAAGGAAAAGATAAAATTCTCAGTTTGACCTACAGCCTCCTAAATCCTCTTCTCCCATGTTAAATCTATGCACCAGTTTCCTACTAGTGTCCTAACTAAATCTGGGCTAACCACACTGGCTTTCTCCCAGAATTCGAACACAGTGATCATGCTCTATCTCATGTTACTTACCCTTGGTGTTCCTTCTAGATGGAATTACCTAGATAGGCATGAAAGCAATAGTTCACTTTCTTTGGCTCTTGGCTCAAATACCCCCTTTACTGAGGTCTTCCTTGGTCACTGATCTAAATGTTCAAACCCTCCTCACCAATATACTTTATCCTTTCTCACTGCTTTATTTTTCTTCTTAGTTTTTACCAGTATCTAATGAAGTTTAGATGGGGAAACAGTGGAAACAGTGTCAGACTTTATTTTTTTGGGCTCCAAAATCACTGCAGATGGTGATTGCAGCCAGGAAATTAAAAGACGCTTACTCCTTGGAAGGAAAGTTATGACCAACCTAGATAGCAATTTAAAAAGCAGAGACATTACTTTGCCAACCAAGGTCTGTCTAGTCAAGGCTATGGTTTTTCCCATGGTCATGTATGGATGTGAGAGTTGGACTGTGAAGAAATTTGATTGCCGAAGAATTGATGCCTTTGAACTGTGGTGTTGGAGAAGACTCTTGAGAGTCCCTTGGACTGCAAGGAGATCCAACCAGTCCATTCTAAGGGAGATCAGTCCTGGGTGTTCATTGGAAGGACTGACGCTAAAGCTGAAACTCCAATACTTTGACCACCTCATGCGAAGAGTTGACTCGCCGGAAAAGACTGATGCTGGGAGGGGTTGAGGGTGGGAGGAGACGGGGACGACAGAGAATAAGATGGCTGGATGGCATCACCAACTCGATGGACATGAGTTTGAGTGAGCTCTGGGAGTTGGTGATGGACAGGGAGGCCTGGCGTGCTGTGATTCATGGGGTCTCAAAGAGTCAGACACGACTGAGCAACTGAACTGAACTAAACTGAATGAAGTTTATAGTTTATTTTACTCTTTTGCCTGCATAGTCACTAAAATATAAATTCAGTACACATTGATTTAATGATTAAATATATCATAGTTGCAGAAGAAGGTAGTTCCTTCTGGGATAATGCTCTTACAATAGCTAAAGTTTATTGACAATTGGAATTTGTCAGGGATTGAATTTATTGACTCCTTACAACAACAACTTTCTCAGTGTGAGATGAGTTTAGCTACAGGTGGATAGATTTGGGGCTATCTATCTTAAATAGCTTCCCAAGAAGTCTGGACACAGTGCTATGGATATTCAGAGTTTATTAGATTTTTAAAGAGGAAGGTGGTATAATGTGTCCTGTGTTTTGAGTTAATAATAACTTGGAGAATAGTGTGAAGAAGGAAGCATAAATTTGGAATTAGAAAAAATGCGTCAGGAAATTTCTCAATTACTCCACTTAGACAGTATAGGTCAAATGTCCAAACCTGAGTTTTGAATATGGAAATGGAAGAAGATATGGGGAGTGGAGATTGTGGCTTCTCACTTCTAGTACTGCTCACTGTTGGTGTTCATGGGCTTCTCTCTCATTAAGACAATTGGTTTAGTTTCATAACCCCAGTTTCTCACAAGGTTTTCCCAGGTGGCTTTCTGGTAAAGAATCCACCTGCCAATGCTGGAGACATGGGTTCAGTCCCTAGGTCAGGAAGATCCCCTGGAGAAGGAAATGGCAACACACTCCACTCTTCTTGCCTGGGAAATCGCATGGGCAGAGGAGCCTGGCAAGGTACATACAGTCCATGAGGTCACAAAAGAATCAGATACAGCTTACCAACTGAATAAAAACAGCTATTTTTCACAAAGCCCTTGAGCCAGTTGGTCATTTGGAATATTGAAATCTACCTTGAATCTTGTGGTACCATTTATTACAGAAGAAACTAGAGTACTGTCCTGACTCAGATATTTGAAACTTTCTTAAAATGTTTCATAATGGCAAAGTCACTGGATTTTTAGGATATCTCGGTTGTTGCTCTATTTCTGGCACTTCCCAGACATGTGACCTTGATCATGTGACTTCTCTAAAGATCATTACAGTTTGATATAAAGAACATCATGGAAGAGGAAACCAGAGAGTTGCCTTTGAGGTCTGGATTAGGATCTAGGCTGTATGACTTCAGATCCTGGCCTATTAACCAGAGGCCTAAATTGCAGCATCCCTGGGGTCAAAGCAGAATATTTGTATGGTTCCAAATTAACATACGAAAAAGCTTTCAAAACAGAGAGGATGAGCTATTTTGACAGGAAGTGATCTTTCTGTCTAAGAGAGATTCAAGCAGAGGCGGGGTATGAGTGGACCAAGCATTTCCCAAGGAGATCCAAGACCTAAACTAGTAGCTGAATCAGATGGTTTTTAGTTCTTTCAGGCTCCTGTGTAAATCTGGGAACCCAGGTGTCAGCAGTTGCGCAGTTTTCTGCCACCTGACATCCTTTCTGTTTCCTCTCAGTTCCTCTAGCCTCCTGGGTCCATAGCTGCTTTTTCAGTAACACTCATGGGTCTATATCTTATGTCTTCCCCTTAATTTTGAAGGCAGAGGTGATGTTTCATTCTTCTTCAGATCTTCTCCGAAGTTTGTAGACCCAAACTTTGCTCAGTGTAGACCTTTAAGTCATACTTTTTATTTCTTATCTATTGAAGGATGTTATGAAAGAATAACTTGTTCAATACTGCTTAAATGCCTGTTGAAATTAGGAACTATTTCAAAAATGTATATATAAAAGCTGAAAAGTCCAATCAGCTAGAAACTCTTTGAAGATCAAAAGCTTGATAGATGGTGCCAGGGGAAATAAGACCAGGCCCTTTAACCTCAAGACCTGACTATGTGTGTGCCTACAGAATTGATGACATGGGGTATCTAAACCTTGTTAGCCATATCTGAGAAACGTTTATTTTTTGATGCAGAAAGTTCTGTTATCTTAAGATAATAAAAAACTATCTTTTTCTTTGCTGGGAGCAAAAGAGAATATATTTTACTGGACATAAAAGAGAAGGAGTACTTCTATTCCACAGATATACTTCGAAGGGTCTGTGAAAACAGTGATGGCAAATAGAACTGTATAAGGGAACCATCATTGGAATAAATGTGGTAAAAGAAACCACCATTAGAATAAATGTGGTAAAAGTGAACCCCCTTTAACTGGAGCACCACTGAGTCAGGCTGCCGAGAACGATGATAGAAGACAATAGCCTAGCAGAGAATGTTGTGAATGATTTGTCAGAGCCCAAGTGGTGTGGAAAACAACTCAGAGTGCATTTACCCCTCCTTTTCTGTAGCCCATCACAATGTAAAATTGAGGGGGCACCTGACATTAAATACTGTATTTACAGAAATGCAGCAAAAAAAATCAGGATAGCATTTAGTCTATTGTTCTTATACAAAAGAGAAAGAAGGAAAAAAAATTGCCTTTATCGACCAACATATTCCAATTATGATGTTTTATTTAAATAATCACAAATGGGCAATTTGTTCAAACTTACTTTTGTATTCCCAGCATGAAATAGTCCCCTATCCACTCAAATTTTTCTATGAATCTAAGATGGGATAAGTAGAACCATAATTACAGGAAAAAACTTGGGCGTTGCAATTGCAGCCCGAAGTGTTGGGGCATTTGCTTTCATGGCCTCGGCAGTTCCATTTATCTTTGTTGGGCTTTTTTCTCCCCTTCTCTTTAGCTATGCTTTCCTTACGGTATTTGAAATTAATTATCAATACCTTTTATGCTTTTTTGTGTGTGTTTTTGTTCTACATTTGTATGGATAGCTCTTGCTATTCTTTGTCAAAATTGCTTCCTTTGCCTTCTGCGCTTCTGAACTGAACCATGGTTGAATCATGGTGAGTGTTTCTTTGCTGGTAGCTGTACCCGCCTCAACAGAAACAGGGCTTTGTTCCCTAGAAAACAGCCTTGTGACAAGTGAAGGCGAGGCTTCTGTTTTTCCAGGGAGGGGGTCAGGAGATTAGAATTTGTTTCATTTGGCCCTGGTCACTTGGCTTTGTCCCAGTTTCATTCCCATGAGTAGCAAGCATTCATAACTTGGGATTCTTAATGTAACCTATCACTTCAGGAATATCCGGTGCAGTATGTTACTTCCTTGTGTTGATTGAGTTCATAAACACTAATTACAAAAAAACTAATTAGCTCCACAATGAAAATGGAAGCACTGAACATCTGAGTGCTTATAGAATAGTCTTTCAGGGTTGTTGATTCAGTTAGTTATCATGTGTATTTCTTGTCCTACACATTCTGGGAAAATCATAATATTCTATAGAGACACACTTATCAAAGAAGTCAGGAATAGAAGGTACATAGGGCTGAGTCCCTAATTGAAGAGACAAATGGATCCTCTGAATTACGTGCAAATACAGGTGCCAAACCAGGTAAGGAGTTAGTTGAAAAGGTCAGATGAGGTTCAGGAAGAACTGGATGTGAATTTAAATCGCAGAAGCAATAGTGGACATCATAAGGCTCGAAAATGAATCCATAAATCATTAACAAAGATGAAAGATATATTCTCTCAGGGACACAGGCAGTAAGTAAAATAGATGAAGAGATGAAAAGTAAGTAGAGTAAGCGTATCCCGAAGCAGGAAAACAGGGCTGAATTCTTAGCGGATTACGGGGACAAATCAAAGAAAATGGGAAGCGACTTCAGGGTCCTGCCTTCCCCAGTTTCTGACGGCGGGACCACTAGAACTACTGACCCACCTTCTTAACCTCAACTTTCTCATATGTGTCCTGTGCTTAGTCACTCGGTTGTGTCTGACACTTTGAGACCCCATGGACTATAGCCCGCCAGGTTCCTCTGTCCATGGGGATTCTCCAGACAAGAATACTGGAGTGGGTTGCCATTTCCTTCTCCAGGGGATCTTCCTGACCCAGGGATAGAACCCAGGTCTTTTGCGTTGAAGGCAGATTTTTTTACCAGCTGAGCTACAAGAAAGCCTTTCTCATGTATAAAGTGGGAATAATGATCGTATCATCTCCTAAAGTTGTCTAATAAGATAACCATTACAGAAATTTATTAAAGCATATATTATACAATAACTATTGTTGTTATTATTACTATAAATATTTTATCATTATTATTTTTAGGAAAACAAATGTTCTAGACAAATTGATCAGAGAGTCTCCCTCCCAACTTTTTTGAGCCTTTTAAACTCAAAATTAATTGCAAAGAAATGTGAAATTATCACTTATTTTCTGTGTCCTTGGGCCACCTAAAATAGGACATGTTCTCTAGGAATGGGCAAATGGTGGCATTGGTATTGGTATGGGTTAGAGTGCTGCCAGGGCAATGGCAGGAAGGCTAGAGTTGCTGTTATTTTCTAGCTTGTGATTGGTGTGTATGTTTGGTGTTCTTGTCCCTTTTCTCCACAATGAGGGATGTAGATCAACCTGCATGATGGAGAAGGTGGCAACCCACTCCAGTACTCTTACCTGGAAAATCCCATGGGTGGAGGAGCCTGGTAGGCTGCAGTCCATGGGATCGCGAAGAGTTGGATGCGATTAAGCGACTTCACTTTCACTTTTCACTTTCATGCATTGGAGAAGGAAATGGCAACCCACTCCAGTGTTCTTGCCTGGAGAATCCCAGGGACAGGGGAGCCTGGTGGGCTGCCATCTATGGGGTCACGCAGAGTCGGACACGACTGAAGTGACTTAGCAGCAACAGCAGCAAGCAGCAAGGCTGGAATAATACTGGCCTCAAGGAGATTTAGAAAATCTGTGTCAACCTCCTAAAGTACACCTTCTAGGCTCATGAATCAGTGGTTACCTTGACTTCCCTCTCTATGGCAGCAGTGTTAGAGAAAATAATTTCAATAAAATTATAACAAACTCATTAAGTCAATGGTACAGGATGCCTTGTCTACATCCTATTATGAGTTGATATATGTACATATTTTATAACAAAAATATATAGCCTTTAAAATACTTAAATAAGAACTCTGCTAATAATTATAGCTTATGTTTACTAAATACTTCCTATGTGCCAGATACTATTTTAACTGTTTTTATAAATCATTTTGTTTATTGCCCCACTAAACCCTTATGATTTAGGCTTTTATCCTTCCCCATTTGGCAATGGGAAAACTAAGACGAAAAGAGAGTAAGTCACTTGCTTAAGTTCACACAGTTATAAAATAGTGGAGTTGAATTCTAGCCCAGGAATCCTGATTCAGGACCCAACATCTTAACCAAAACTAAAACAAAAACTGACCTTAAGTAAATCAACGGCCACCATTTGTATTGAAGGATATTCTTTAAAGGTACTTGATGAACTTTAAAATATTCCTTCAACATCAGCATTAAGAGTTTACTTGCTGAAAATAAACTAATTTGTTTCCAGATACACTTGTGTGTGTGTGTGTGTGTGTGTGCTCAGTCGTGTCTGACTCTTGGCTACAGCAACCATGTGGACTGTAGCCCACCAGGCTGCTCTGTCCATGGCATTCTCCAGGCAAGAATACTGGAGTGGGTTGCCATTTCTTCTTCCAGGGGATCTTCCCAACCCAGGGATTGAACCCACATCACTTGTGTCTCTTGCGTTGGCCAGCAGATCCTTTACCACTGCGCCACCTAGGAAGCCCCCAGATACACTTAATAGCATAAAATTATTAAGAAACATCTGCATAAATACCACCTCTGTCTCTGAAAATTGAAGTTTAGTGGAACTTTTTAGACTTGGCCAAGTAAACAGTGTATTTGCTAATCCAGGAATTTCCATTCAATAATGCATTCTCCTTTTCTTTCTTTTTTTTCTCCTTCCTCTTCCCTTTTCTTCCTCTCTTCTTTTTTCTCTCATTCTTCCATTGTGCTTGGCATTTTTTTCAGACCTTCAACTTTGGGTTCACATGCTATAGGTGCATTGCATTTTGGCTGTAAAAGGCCTCCTTAAAATACATCCTCATGCTTGCAGGTCCCATTATTTGAAGTGGTGAGCTCTCCTCATATCCTAAAAGGACACAGAATGAAGCTTTGTTTTGCAGACATTTTGCAGATGTCACCTTAGCCCTACTTCTCATTTTACATCTGAATGTGTATTCTCAAGTGGCAGACTGGTAAAGAATCTGTCTGCCAATGCAGGAGACACGGGAAATGCAGGTTCAATCCTGAGGTCAAGATCCCCTGTAGGAGGAACTGGTAACCCACTCCAGTGTTCTGCCTGGGAAATCCAGTGGACAGAGGAGCCTGGCAGGCTAGTCTGTAGGATCGCAAAGAATCAGACATGACTGAGCGACTGAGCATGCATAGAGGTTTAAAATGTAACAGGATATGAAACTAACAAAATCCATTGATGGGTAGAAATTTAATTCAAATTTCATGGCAAATCACTCATGAGGGTTGCCTAACTGGAACCTCTTATTATTGTGAACAGGGCTTGACTGTTTTAACTCGGCTGGCTAGCAATTGCCTGCTCTGTGACTTCCTTAGGACACCTGCTTTTTGAACACACTCTCACCGTGGTCACTATGATCACTTCCTTTTGCAGACAATCCAGTCATGTCTAGTTTATCTCAGAGATTCAAATATTAGCACTGAAGATGAGACCAATTGTTGTAATGCATTTATTTTAAAGATGAGGAAACTGAAGTTGAGTTACTTATGAAAGATAATATGACTACTTAGAGGTTCAGCCATGCCTCAAACTCTAATCTTCCAAATCCATCCCAACTATTGCCCCGTATAATCACAACAAACCGAGCTAATCAAACTGTGATCAGCTGCTGGTGTAATGCTAGTGGTTGTTGATAATGAAGGCTCTGACCCTGTATATAGTCGAAGGGACCTAATAACACATAAACCCTTCTTGGGAGTGAGTCCTAAGCTTCGTGCCATGAGCTGTGTTCAGCACTTCTTACCAAATCATTGATGGTCCTCCCACCTTAATAAATGAAGAAACAAAGCCTTAGATGAAGTCATTTCCCAAAACCCACTACCATGAAATGGCAATGTTTACTTTTAAGCCCCTGTCTTTCTGATGCCAGCCTCTATGCAGTGCTGCCTCGTGGATAGTTTTCAATCCATTTCTCCCATCTCTCAGACTAGAGCACTTGTAAACACGTACTCACACCCACAGCCATCTCTCCAGGGTTTCATCTGATATAAGTCCTTTTGGTTTCTCCTTTCTTTGTCAGGGTAGAGGGCCAGGATAAGGGGTGGGTGTGGTCATTTGTAGTTTCTCTTGTTCTGCCAGCCACATGCTGTAGCCGGCTAAGCTGGACCATCCCTACTTGGGAGAGCTGCTTGGAGTGTGCACCAGGCTCAGGCAGCCACAGTCTTTGATTAAGAGCATGAAAAGGCATCTCTGGTCTCTGGCTTTTTTCTGCTTTTGTTCTTGCCCACAGGAGTGGTAGAGATGAAGACTGAAGAGGTTCAGTAGGCTGGCTGTGAAGAAAGTTGAAGAAAGCTCCTGTATTACCTAAGGAATATAAATCACATGTCAGAACTTTGCAAAGGAGCAGAGCTGTAGAGACTTCTAAGTTTCTTTATAAATTCTTTCTCACCAACTGTTACAAAGCATAGTCCAGCAAATTTAAATGCTAGTCTAGAAAAACTTTCTTTGTTTTAATAGAATGTATAATACACAGAAATAAGAAAGCAAGGAAAATGAAGACAAGTAAGTTTACAATCTATTTTCCTTTGTGATTAAGAAAAATTAAACATTATGCATATAAATATTCACTTTTATTAAGTGGTAAACATTTTTAGGTAGAAATAGTTTATAATTTGACTCCTTCACCCATTCATTCAACAAATAGATTGTAGCTACAGAATGCATTAAGTGAGGGATTATTTTCAACCACTTTGATTTCACAAATCCATAAGCAGACACATTAATAGATAAATTGTGTTTAAGGGTAATAATACTATAGTAAAGATATTGATCATATGATCTGGGAACCTAAAGGAGGAAAGAAGCTTTGCTGGAGATTTTTGCCAAGATAGTTTGGATTAATTGACATTTGAGATGAGTCTTGTGGAATAAGTAGTCATCATCCAGTTGGTAAATGGGAGGAAGGATACCTCCAAAGCACAAGGAGACCATTGGGTCAAGACTCAATGTGGTCAAGGGATGTGGTCCACCGAGGACAAGTTGGATTATTTAGAGTGGTGGGCTGACATCAGGAAGTGACAATGAGAAAGGAAACCAAAGGTCAGCCTTGGGAACATAGTTGAGATGATAAAAGTTTCAACCAAAATATGACCAGTTTCAAATGGCAATCTCAATATGTGTCAGGATGTTTTCTCATAAATCAAGTAAGATTAATTTGCTATTGTTCACCCTTATAACTAATAAAAGCTTTGCAAATAATGTTAAACAAGGTTAGATGAAATCGCAATGCTATTTCAAAATTATCTGGCATCTGAATAGATATTTTTATTAAAATATTAAAGCATAAAATGAAATTTTGTGCTTTCTCAGTAGATACCAAATCAGTTGGGCCATCTCTTAATTAAAATGTCTACACGGTTACAAAGGTGAACACATTTTTCCTGATTATCCTATCTGTGATGTATGCCCACTGTGGTTATTCAGTGGGTTATGCAGAGCATTACCAGGTTTGTTCTCATCGTTGTAGGCTTCTGCTTTCTCCCCCCTGTAGGACTAAGGGCTTTTTGTTTGTGTGCTCACTTGCTTTACTGTTTAGTTTTGTTTCTTTGTTTTTTCCCTATAGGACTAAGGTTGCTATATCAACCTTAACAAAGGAAAGTCTCAGTGACTCAAAACAACACATGTTTATTTCTCACTCATACTCCATGTCCACTGTGGGTTGACTGGGGCCTTTGTTCCCTGTCGTCCTCATTCAGGCATTCCGCTGATAAAGACTTCAGCATCTGGAGCTCTGCAGGTGGCAGAGAAAAGAAAAACAAAGCACATGGAAAATCACACCTTCTCTTCTTATTGAAGGCTCACTGAAAGTGACAAATGTCACCCTTACTGACATTTCATTGGCTAGAAGGTGTCAGGTGGCTTTCTCTACTCTTAAAGGAATTAAGGAAGTGCAGCCCTACCATATTCCTTGAAGGAAGGGAACCCTGATTATTTGGGGACCACACTAAGTTTCCTGCATAATGTGTTTGTCAGCTCAGGTTACCTCAACAGAATATCATAGACTGGGTGGCTGAAACAACAAGCGTTTGTTTTCTCATGATCTGGAGGCTGGAAGTCAGAGATCAAGATGTCAGCATGGTGGAGTTTTGGTTAAGTACTTTTATACTAGCTTGCAGGCAGCTACCTTCTCACTGTGTCCTCACATGGCAGAGAGAGTGTGTTGGTGTCTCATCGTCTTCTTATAAGGGTACCAGTTCTATCAGATCAGGACTGTATCTTATGTGACCTTATTTAAACTTCATCATCTCCTTAAAGCCCCTGTTTCCTATACAGTCACTTGGAGGACTAAGGCTTCAACGTTTGAATTTATAGGAGGGGACACAATTCAGCCCATAGCACATTATATGATTTTTTATAAAGTTTGGTTAAATATAAACTTTGGGAATGACACTATCAAAATGGTCTGTTGTGTATAAAAGATAAACCATATTAATTACACTGAGAAATTACTCAACTGTGTACTCTAAAAGTTGTTAGTAAATATTGTCAAGATTTAGATCCTAAAATATTCCTGTATGGGCTTTTCTTTTTTTAACTTATTTCAACAAGATTCTAAAAAAGACAAGTCAGAAGGGAGTAGTGAGGGAGCTTGCTCATCTGTCACTCCTGATCTTGCCTCCCTTCCTTCTCCGTTTGCAGAATGGAGGCAATTCTGCTGACACACCATAGATTCTGCCTCAATGAGAGGCCATCCCTGAAGATACTGTCAGTATATTCCCGGGCCTCTGCTATTCCTGTTTGGGTCTAACTTTAGCTAACTGATAGGTGTGCCACCATTTCTTCATGAACAGGCCATGTCAAACTCACCTGTGAGTTGTTCTACTTTAACTGTGTCATTTATTATTTTCCTTCAATCTTCATGTCTTGAAATTAGAGAAGGAGATTTTTATTTTATTTTAGCTAAAAATCTAACTTAGCTATTGGTTTGTCCTAAGGATAAATTATCTTTCATTCCTTGCTACTGTGAAGGATTTTTTAGTGTTTTTTTTTTCTTTTTTCTTTCTCCAAAATGCCAGGATAGGCAGTGAGAAAATCAGTCAAGGTTAATCACTAGATTTATTCATGTGTTATAACTCGATGGAACCGTCTACATGTTTCAACAAAGAACACATGGACTGCTTCCTTTTCTTCCTTCTTTTTTTTTCCATTTGTCCCTTGATTTTTCTGTGAACATTTCAGTCAGCGGGTTAATTCTGTGCCATTAAATGATTCATAGCAAGGCAGTGCATGATCTTTATGGAGTACTTCACATTTAAGATGATTGACGAAACCTTCTGTCTTAAATTTCGTGAAGGAGGAATCATGTGTCTGTGTGTTATTGTTGAAGATGAGGTTGTCTGTCTCTGATTCTCAACCAAAGGATGGCTCTTGTGCCTGAGGGCAAAGAAACAGCTGTGACATTACTTGGCTAATTTTGCTGTGATTTAAAAAAAAAATTCTTTGAATTAAGTTTTATAATATACTGTTCAACCTGATGATACAAGAATTTCCCTCACTAATGTTCTTTCTAAATTGTTCTTAACTGCTCTTGTACCTCTACTCTTTCAGGCGTACACTGCAACTATATTTTCAGGTTCCAAAAAAATCCTGTTGATTTTTATATTTGGATTTTTTTCCATATATAGATTGAAAGGAGAAAATAATCACTTTACAATACTTTGTCTTTAGTGAGGTAATTAATATAAAGGCTCCACACAAAGTATGGTGTATAGTATAAAGCATTTAGTACATGTTATCTATTCCTAAGGAAAAAAGAAACAACAAAATTTACATTTACCAAATAGTTTCCCCAATTAATCTCACCAAATACTGATATTTTCCCCCTTTTTAATCACTTTTTAATTTTCTATTTCTGAATGGACTGAGGTTACAGTACACAATTGGGAATATTTTTTTTTTTGCTTTTTTTTTTTTTTTTTTTAAGAAGAAAAAAACCTGTAATCTTAAGTGTTTTTAAAGTTTTAAACTTACAAAATCACTACAAAGATAGTACACAGTTCCTGTATATTCCCATTCCCAGTCTTATTAGCATCTTGCATTAGTATGGTACATTTGTCACAATTAATGAACCAATATTGACACATTATTATTAACTAATAATAATTAGTTCATACTTCATTCAGATCTTCTAGTTTTTTCTTAATGTTGTTTCTCTCTTTCAGAATCCCATCTTGACATTTAGTAATCATGTCTATTTAGGCTTTCTTGGTTGTGACAATTTCCCAGATTTTCCTTGGTTATAAAGAACTTGGCAGATTTTAGGAATTCTGGTCAGTTTTCATAAAATGTTCCTGAGTTGGATTTGTTTGATAGTGTTCTCCTGGTTAGAGTGGGGTAATGTATTTTTACAAGGAAGGTTACAGGGGTAAAAGTGCCATTTTTGTTATGTCATATCAAGGGTATGTCCTACCAACATGACATCATTGTGGTTAGGAACTGATTCCCTGATTGAGGAAATGTTTCTCTAGTTTCTCCACTATAATTTTACTCTTTTTGTCTTCCTTTTCATAATTTATTTATTTTTATTTTGGGGAAAAAAAATCACTCATACCTAAAGAGCGGGAAGTTACGTACTTCCTTATTTAGAACAGAATATCAACATGAATGATTTGGGATTCTTCTACATGAGAAAGTTGTCACTCTTCACATTTAATCTATTTGTTGTTTAGTTCCTAGTCATGTCCGACTCTTTGTATCCCATGAACTGCAGTCTGCCAGGGAGCCTGTCCATGGCATTTCCCAGGCAAGAATATTGGAGTGGGTCGCCTTTTCCTTCTCCATTTATACTGTTTATTGAGTTATTAATTCATATTACTATGGACTCTTTTTTTTTTTTTTACACTTTGGATTATAAACCAGTGCTACTTTATTTATTTTGTTTCTCAAAAGGTTCCATTTTGGCCACTGGGCACTCTTTCAGTTGGCCTTGGTTCCTTTATTAGAAACCCATCATGTGGGTCTTTGTTTTGTTTTGAGCATTTCCTTCTTCTGGCATTATAAAGATACATTAGGCTTTTGTATGTTTGCGTGTGTATTTTCTGCCCCCAACCCTAGAATCAGCCATTTCTCCAGGGGGACCTGGTATCCCCCGCCCATTTTCTTCTTTTTTTTTTTCGGAGAATAATATTGGGAACCATGATTTAAGTGTGATTTGATATTTTCCATTCTCTGTTTTGATTTAGCTTTAATGTAGCTTTAATGCTGGCCATGCAGGACTTGACGTTTGTCCCACACACTGTGAAGAAGTCATCTTTTCTTTCATTTCCACTTATGTACTATATGATCTTTAGGTTTTGTTTCCAGTTGTTTTGCTTTATCATCTAGGACCTTTAGAATCAAACTGCTTTGACCATATAAAAAGGGATGCACTTTTGTTTTAGTTTGACAGAGCATAGTTTTCTTCCACAGTCGACCCAACTGTGAGGAAAAAAATTAAACTAAATTAATGGAATTTCTCTACTGAATTTTTTAAGTGAAATGATGAAAGAAGTTTGTTCCTTAACATAAAATCAAGTCTAGTTCAATTGTTTTGAGACAATTATGCTTTCATTTTTCTTAAACACTATTGCAATGATCTGCCTTTTGAAAGATCTGTCTGAGAAATAGCATATTGCTGTAGAGACATTGGTCATGGAATAGCAGCTACAAAGAGGAAAAAATATTTATTAAAGCAATTACTTTCATCATAAAATATATCAGTGTTAGAAGGGATCTTAAAAACTATCTTCCACTCAGTCATCTTAATATTGAGCAAAATGACTTTTCTAAGATCATTCATTTATATAGCTGTGAAACTGGAATGAGAATTTGAGTGTCCTAGAATGCCGCTTCCATCTAGATTAGAAAAAAAAAAGAAAATTACTTCCAAAATTTACTTATGAGAGATGAAACTTTGATTCATTGAAGTATTTTGGTGACTAGGGGCATGACCATCTGAATTACATTTGCTACGAGACAGCAAAAGAGACACCGATGTATAGAACAGTCTTTGGGACTCTGTGGGAGAGGGTGAGGGTGGGATGATTTGGGAGAATGGCATTGAAACATGTATGTTGTCATATGTGAAACGAATCACCAGTTCAGGGTCGATGCATGTTACAGGATGCTCGGGGCTGGTGTGCGGGGATGACCCAGAGGGAGGATAAAGGGAGGAGGGAGGTGGGAGGGGGTTCAGGAGGGGCAACTCATGTACACCCGGGGCAGATTCATGTCAATGTATGGCAAAACAAACCAATATAATATTGTAAAATAATTAGCCTCCAATAAAAAACAAATAAAAAGAAAAAAAATGAATTACATTTGCTATTTTTTACCTGAGATTCACTGACTAAAACCAAAATTTTTGAAAAGAAATTCATCTTTGCTTGGGACCACACGTACAAGGAAAAACTAACTTATGTAAAGGAAAATAAAATACACAGCTAACTAGATTGATTTTGATGATTCACCAAGAATATTTCCCTTTGAATGATACTAAAAATGGATATAAAGTTTTCTTGAAAATTGTCATTAATCTAATGGTATTGCCTTTATCCTTCCCACCTATGTCAGCAACTTCTTGTCTCATGACTTAGTTTCTTATTTCTTTCTGTTTCTTTAGTTTTGATTCTTGGAATTGGTGACAAGGAAGGCCATCTGTAAGGTGGGCACACCAGAAACTTGGAAGGCAGTAAGATATCATGTCTGCTCTTTAATTTCTTGGAGCAGCATTTCTTAGCTCCTGGGTTACCAGAAAGAAGAGTGTTAAAACTCTTTCTATGAAGATGAAAGATGGATAAATGATGACCATTTTGACCCTCCCAAATCACCCCATCGCAAGCCTCCTTTGTCCTTGTGGCGTCCCATGCCCTGACAGACAGAAAGACAGGAAAGTTAGCCTCATTTGAGGTGAAGAGAGAACTTCAGCTTTCTTAAGCATCTTTCTTCTCCTGTACTCCTGACCAGCATTTTACAGAGGACCTGGAGGCCAGGTTCTTATGAGCTGTTCCTCTTAGTTTGGGAGCCATTATTCAAAAATAGGGTTGCCGGAGATAGGCAATGAGTCCATTTGCTATGTACCAGGTGCTAACATCATGATTATAAAAGAAAGCTGATGTCCACAGGCCTTCCCTCATTTCAGGTTTCAGTGGCCATGTGGATCCAGTGGGACATGGCAAGGTATCAGGGAGCACATACAGTTTTCATTGCTAGGAGACAAAAGTGTCTTAGATCGCTTTTCTTAGATTTGGTGACCATGAACATATGCAGTTGACAGAAAATTGGTACTAAAAGGAAAGAATTTAGAACAACTTCTTTAGTTGGAGAATGAATGCTTGAAGAGAGAGATTAATACAGATATTGCCTTTGGACAGAAATATGATTTCTCAATGGCCTTTAAAATTATTAATATTGTTTTATGTAATTGACATAAGCCCTAGTACTGGAGAGAAGCTCATATTCCTGATTTCTTTAAAAACTATATTTGGACAGACCAAAAAAAGAGTGATTCAAAGACTCTCAATATGGGAGGGAATGTTATTTGGCAACCCACTGACCCTAGTGATTTTTTTTTTTTGAGAGGAAACTTTTTTCTTATCTCTGAATATAATCTGATTTGCTCTGATCATTTAATTCAACTGAATAACACGTAGCGAAAATCAATAAAAGGAAAGCATACCATAAGTTTCACGAAATATCTGGCTCTTAAGTAAATTCTTTCAAAAGAATCCAATAGTAAATGTGGCCTGCAGAAATGTTTTACAGAATTTTGCCAGCAGTGGAAGAGAAAGACCTGGCCTACGTGTGAAGGCCTTTCAGTCAAGCCTACCCTTTCCCCATCCTTCTTCCAGTCTTCCTTCCTTCTTTCTCTTTCTTTTTTCCTTCCATCCACTTAAACTTGTTTGTGGAAAACGTTCTCTCTATACACTCCTTATTGTTGTAGACGCGGAATATACAGAAGTCAGTAAGAAAAAGTACTCCTTTAATGAAGCTTCAGTTCAGGTAATTAGCTTTCACACGTGCTGTGTTGCTGGACTGTGGTGGATTGAAACAGTGGGACTGCAGGGAAGAGCATACGCCAGCACCCATCAAACATTTCTTAATGACCTCCCTTCCCTTTGAGAAGAGAGGAAATGTGCATGTATGCTCAGTCATGTCTGACTTTTTGCTACCCCATGACTTGTAGCCCTCCATTACTCCTTCGTTCATGAAATTTTCCCAGCAAGAACACTCTGGTAGAGAACAAGGGAATTCTCTCATCTGCTTTTTAATTGGACAGGGGGCTTGTGATTCAGAAATAACTCTATTCTACTGGTCCTGCTTAGAGTCTGGAAAAGAGTTGTTCAAATCAGATGAGAGACAGTTCTTTGAAAGGCTATGGCTACCATGAAAAGAAAAAGATATGCAATCCGAAGCCAGACTTAATAATACATAACGAATTGCAGCTCTGTTTGGGAATCTCCCTAGGTACCATTCCTAAGGATTCCAAGTGTTTAATTGAAATTTCTTTGGGGACAGTAGTCATCATTCACTTAAGCTTTATATTTATATTTGTGCATGAAGGAAGAAAGTCAAAGGGCTAATAGACCGAGCGAGCAGAGTGGCTGCTTTTCAGCTGCGGGCCACGATGAGCCGGCAACTCTCAGAGGAGCGCTTATCCTGGAGACAGCTTGCTTACGATGCCCTCCAGGGACCGTGGGAGGAGGACAGAGATGTGACTGACAGCTGTTTCTTCCTGGACTGAGACGGCACGCATGATCCCAGTGCAGCCTGTTTAATCAAACTATTTTCAGTCAAGGGGATTAAAACACCTCGGAGATGGAGAAGTATTCTGTTCCAGATTTATTCTTAGAAAGACTATTCTTTATACCTTTGCGGTTAACATCAAGAGTTTTAATCCTAGGGGAACTTGTGTCTTCCCTATTTTCAAAGAAAAGTTAATGAGGAACTATTATTCTAGACATGTTTTAGCTGCTAAAATTTGTGATGTAATCAAAATAAAAGAAACACTGTTACATTAATTCTGCTTTCTTTGTACAGAGATCCTTGTTGTTCAGTCGCGTGGTCCTGTCTGACTCCTTGTGACCCTATGGACTGCAGCATATCAGACCTCCCTGTCCCTCACCATTACCTGAAGTTTGCCCAAGCTCATGTCCATTGCATCAGTGATGCTATGCCGCCGTCTCTTCCCCTGATGCCCTCTTCTCCCTCTTTCAATTCATGATATAGGAGTCATAGATTAGCTTTCATTTATTCCACATTCTATAAATCTGAAGTGCTAACTCTGTTGTTGTTCTCTGGATTTTCCAAGTGCGGTTTTTACCTCCATACCAAGAAATACTTACATGCAACCAGTTTAATTTTTTAACAGCTTTGCTGAGGTATAATTTGCAAATAATAAAATTCTCCTGTTTCAAGTGTGCAATTGAATTAATTTTAGAAAATTAACAGTTGCACACCCATCACCACAATATAATTTTAGCACATTTCTATCATCCCCCAAAGATTTCTCCTGCTCCTTTGCTCCCAGCTCCAGTCCCAGGTAACAGACTGGTTTAATTTTAAGCTCACATGATCGTGGTTTCTGCTCATCACCTGAAGGGTCTAGGTTTCGTTTCGTTGGATGTGGACTTCTTCTGTATTTTTTAGTATAGTAGATATTATCATCCTTATTTTATAAATACGGCAATTGAGATTGAGAGAAGCCAGGAAACTGACCCAAGGTCCTAGAGCTAAGAAGCAGGAGGATTTGAACTTTGTTTAGTCTGATTCTATGGCCCTTTTGCACTGAGCCACACATCACCACAGTTAGAAAGTGAGCTGACTGTGGACTTTAAGGGAAATTGGAAATTAGCGATTATTCTTATGTATGTACCATTCCACTCTTCTTTCTCAGTTCTTCTTATTAATGCATATATACTGTATACACACACACACACACATCGTGTCTCTTTTTTACTTTGAGTTGTGTTAGGGATTATTGGCTGCCAGTTTTCTGATGCTAACTTACTGTTGTTACTGAAGAATAAAATTGAATACAATTTTATAATGTTACTCATTAGCCAACTAATTCTTTATGGCAGAAATTTTATTAAGAGGTACTTGCATTTTTCAGTTTTTTTTTTATTTGTAGTACAAATAATCAGATCTAACATATGACATATCAAAATGGTGCTAAATTTTATCAAGTTGGATGGGTGAGGATTTTAATAAAATCTCAGATACCAACTCATGACACTGCAACAAAAATTAGTGTCAGTTGGTGAGAACTTATTTGGAACTGCCAACATCTGGGTTTGAATCACTGCTTTTACATGGACCAGTTTTATATTCTTTGGTGGGTCATGTCATTTCCCTGGTCCTCCATTATTTAATATGAATAGATCTGAAAATGGTAGTTATTAACATTAGTAAGTTCTCAATAAGAGTCAGTGTTTCTTTTTTGGATCATTTTGTTGTGTATATTTACTATTATAATACACTTTCAAACAATTCAATATTGACTGCATTCAGCTCAGATCAGTTCAGTTCAGTTGCTCAGTCGTGTCCGACTATTTGCGACCCCATGAATCACCGCACGCCAGGCCTCCCTGTCCATCACCAACTCCCGGAGTTCACTCAAACTCATGTCCATCGAGTCGGTGATGCCATCCAGCCATCTCATTCTCTGTTGTCCCCGTCTCCTCCCACCCCCAATTCCTCCCAGCATCAGTCTTTTCCAGGGAGTCAACTCTTCGTGTGAGGTGGCCAAAGTATTGGAGTTTCAGCTTCAGCATCAGTCCTTCCAATGAACACCCAGGACTGATCTCCTTTAGAATGGACTGGTTGGATCTCCTTGCAGTCCAAGGGACTCTCAAGAGTCTTCTCCATATCACTCGTATCATAAGGCGAAAGGAACATGGAAAAGGATCATTTGCCTTTTAAGGTCTCTGGTTTTTAAATGGCACCATCACTTCTGCTTCACTAGGTTGGTGAAAGCTAGATACATGGCTGACCTAGATGCAATGGAAACTGCATGACAGGTCCTGGCTGGAAAACCACTCTCTATGGCAGTTTGTACCATGGAAAGGGAGACACTAATTTTGGTGGACAGTTAATTTTCTCTGACACTCAAGATGAGTTTCTAAGGCAGAAGATTAGAGGTGATCTGACCCTGAAACTTAGTGGAGTCGAAAACCTTGAGCTAATTAAATATTTGAGGAGAGGATGGTGGCTAACTGGATTGCTTCACTCTCAAACAAGGAGATGGTCTTAATTAGCTGTTTTCAGACGTTTTCTCACCCACAATCATTATTTAAATAAGAAAGCACAAATGCTCCAGTTGAAGAGACTTCAGGAAGAGACCCCCAGGGATCCTGGAAATAGAGATTAAAACCACTCGAGAGGATCTTGTGATTCATTTTTCTCTTATTGTTTTCGGATTTAAAGTTTTCATTTTCTCTCCCTCCTTTTGTTATTTTTTTGGCCACGCATCTTGTGGGATCTTACTTCACTGACCAGGGATTGACCTGGGCCCTCAGTGAAAGCATGGAGTCCTAACCACTGTGCCACCAGGGAAGTCCCTATTTCTTAAAACTTATTTAAATGGTCACTCCTGAAAGTCTAAAGCAGAGATGAAAGACTGGCAGGCCAAACATCTCTTCTATTGGGTTGCTTTTTCGAAATTACATTTTTGACCATCATTTATTGACAGGTAAATAGCCCATAAAATCTAGGTATCAGGCTTTTCTGGAAAAATTGCAATACCTAGCAACAGTACTCTTGCCTGGAAAATCGCATGGACAGAGGAGCCTGGTGGGCTGCAGTCCATGGGGTTGCTACTAGTCGGACATGACTGAGCAACTTCACTTTCACTTTTCACTTTCAAACATTGGAGAAGGAAATGGCAACCCACTACAGTGTTCTTGCCTGGAGAATCCCAGGGATGGCGGAGCCTGGTCGGCTGCCGTCTATGGGTCACACAGAGTCGGACACGACTGAAGCAACTTAGCAGCAGCAGCAACAGTAATTCTGTCTTCTTGAATGACAAAAATCTACTGGCTGAATAACAGCTGCCTTATCTAAATGGACATGTACTTCCTTCCATTTTTTAACAGGTCCCCACGACTCCTTATTACTCTGTACACAACTTGACTTACCTCCTTACATTAACCACTGGGTTTTTGTAAGTCATTTACATTTACAAAATATAATCTAATGGGAAATTGTGTGACCTCACTGAAATTTTTATCTTTTTCAAGCAAGCAGATAATTATTAAAAACTTATGAGCAAGAATAAATTGAATCTCCACTTTGAATTGTTCTTCAGCCTATTTTTCATAGAAAGTTCTGCTGTGTGAGCCTCTCCTTCTTGAAAGACATTTATTTATGAAATGAATTTTCCACAATAATTATTCCCAGTTGCCCGTTTTACTCCCTGTAGCCTTTTGGCTTCCGGGATTTTAGTCTTCTACTCTGAATTAATTGAAGTAGTGATTTTTCTCTTACCAAATGAAGGGTCTGTAGAGCAACAATATATTTGACAAAAAAAGATAATGGCACTTTTTTGAAATTTGGCAATCTTTTTCTTAGAGTTGTAACTAATCATGTCTTTCCGAGGATGTGGAGTGAAACTTTGACATATGTCATGGTTGTCAAAGTCGGCATTAACACAAAATAATAAGTTATTTAATATAGGATTCAACTTTATTATTTTTTCAAGTGAGCTGTCTATCACCAAGTTCTGAAGTGGATTTCTTTCAAGTCTCCCTGTCTCCAGAGAAAAAGGGGAAAAGGCAGTGTGTCCCTGGACAGGCTCTATGACTCATTATGTCAATCAAACCCCACTTCAGAAGGGAATAAAGAGATTTGTATCTCAAAGCTGTGCATAACGACTCCTCGGCTTTTCATTTCATATTTATGAGCGGTTTACTTTGAAGTGTTTATCAGCCAATGCACAGAAACATGAGGGAGCCTTGCCTGAAACCATACTCAGGCGTCTAATCTGTGAAACGCTCACTGAGCAGACTAGCTCATCAGTGCATGCCATGCAAAAATAAATACATAAATAAACTTTTTGTTATTTGAGGTCTTGAAGCCATGTCTTTATATGAACTATAAAAAAGGGATAAATGGTGCTGAACATTTTGAAATTGGTGTAACACGGGAAACTTAGCTCTGTGATGTGCAAAAACGAAGGAGGGACAGATTATTTCTTGCTTGAAACAAAACTTGATAGAATGCAGAGAAATAAAAATATACAAATATTTAGGTATACTTCTCACCTGGTCTAAGGTTTTGGGTCTATCCAAGTGCCCACTTGATGACTGAGGATAGTATAAAGTGGCGTGTTTTTTTTTTTTTAATATTTTTTTAAGATTATGTAATTTTCAGAATGGTTGGGGAGATGTCACTACCAAGATGTTGAAACCACTATATGGAAAGCTGTTTTACATTTTTAACGTGTATTAATATCCCATGCATATTTTAGGATATGTAAAATGGGCAGAAGGAAAAGTCAGGGAAGGTAATAAAGAGGGATGCATAGAATAAAATGAAATATTTATTCTTAATGAAAGGAATGGGTACATTTTCTCTATTTTTAATCTACCTGCCTATCTTTAATTATTTCGACAAATATTTATTGAGCAGCTACTATACTAGATCCTGACTTTACAAGGGTACAGTCAACCAGAGTTGCTGAAGAGGATCTCATGTTAGAGGAGGCCAACAAATTAACAAATCAATGTCAGTGTCAATGTCACAGTTGATTACTGTGACCGAGGGATGCTCAATCCCCTACTTCTTTATATTAGATCTCGTATGTCTGCGTGCATTTCTCATTCATTAATAGCAAAAAGGGTATTTAAAGAAAAAAAGGAAAATTCACTTTGATAATCTGTAAAGTGTTTCACTGATTTGAACAGCTGGGAGAAAATTAAGGCTAGGAGCCTATAAGCCATTCACTTATAAAAAGGTGACTTCCTGTGTTGCCCTTTTTTCTACAGATTCTTCAAAGAGCTCTTTCCCTTTCTTAGTATCCCCCCTTCCAGTGTCCTGAGTGGGAAAAGTGGCTCTGATGCCTAGTCTCTTGCGAGCAATATTGTATAATCACAGAAGTTTAAAGGTGAAAGTCTTTAGACTCAGCTAGGAAGCCTGGCATGTAAGAAGCCACACAGGCTTTAGAGCCAAAAGATAAATGCGTGAATAGAGGCTATTCCACTCTTTATCTTGAATCTAATGCCTTCCTCCTAGTTTTGTTCTGAGGATTATATGAGATTTTCCATATATAGTGTTTATAACATACAGTGTTTATAATTAATCTTGATCATACAACATAATATTAAGCCATAAATGTTTTTGAATGAATGAATGAAGGATGTCTCCCTTCTATTTCCATCCTTTTACTTTCAAAAGAACCTGAGAGCTCAGGGTTTTAAGGGGTTTCTCTCTCTCTGCTTAGTCCCTCAATCTTGAACTGTAGCCTGCCAGGATCCTCTGCCCATGGAATTTTCCAGACAAGAACAGTGGAAGTGGGTTTCATTTTCCTTCTGCAGGCGACCTTCCTGACCCAGGGATGGAAGCTGTGTCTCTTGAGTCTCCTGCATTGGTGGGTGGTTTCTTTACCACTAGCACCACTTGGGAAGCCCATTATGGGGTTTACCAATGATTTGCCACCCAGAATAATGTTTTCTAGAGGACAATGAAATATAGTTACCTGCCCCCTGCTTCTGTCTTCCCATCCCCACCAATGTAAGGGGAGCAGAAGATAAATTTACAAGGAATACACTGTGCAATTATAATTATAATTTTGTATGTTTATCTTACTTATTAATATGGGAGATTTTTGAAAGCAGGGACACAGATATTCCATCTCTGTATCTCTAATTCATTCTCAGCACACCTTTTTGTCTATTTGTAGAAGTGAATTGAACCGATCAGTTTGAAACATGAACTTGGGTCTGTGTGAGCCATATAACAGCAGTGATTCTTGGAGAGACAGGCACAAAGAAGTATAAACCCTGCCAGATGTGCAGGAAAGACAACCAAAGCCATTGTGGGGTGTGTTCCTGATAATTCTGATGGATAGATTTTCTAAAAGGACTATTTTGACTTTCTCATCCAAATGGAGATGAAACACGCTGCACACAAGAAAGAGTGATCTAGGGCCAATTTTAAGAGGGGAGAGTGAATCAAAAGATAAGTCTTTGCAATAATTACCTGCTTCTGACTCCCAAACAACCAGCAGTGAGAGCAAAGGAATTAATGGGGCTTCTCATCCCTGTGACATAGGCACGCATATGCAACTTAAGTCAGCGCAGCAGCCATTTCCTTGGTGGTCCCATCATGGGCTATGAGAAAGCGAACAGAGCCAGTGTCCCCTTGGATAGCAAAGCTGTCTTCTTAAGGAAAAGGCCGTTTCTCAGATGAAGTGCCAGATAGGGCCAATGTTTTTCATAGAGCACCTGGGGAAGCCTCAGCAAAGAGAAATGTCTCGATAGAGAACAATTAAGTGTCACCTTGGATTTCATTGCCTGTCATTCCAGAGAAGTGGCAGTTTTGCTAGGAAAAGTTGGCTTTTTAAGAAAGAAGCAATCTACCTGGAGTGACCTCTGATTTTAATAGGAAAAAAAAGGCAGGGAAATGCAAGAGAGGGACATCTTGCTCCCTTCACAACTGTCAGAAGCATGTTTTGCGATTCCTAGAAAGCCCAGGAAAGTCCGTATTTCTCTTTCTCAAGGGAGTAATCCTTGCTACTTTCCACAGGTGATGTTGAGTCCTAAGGCAGTTTGCTTTGAACAGTAATATAAATATGCTTTCCTGTTACCAAACAGAGGCAATAGTTGGTAGAGTCACTGGTTTCCAGAAGATGTTTAGGGAAAATTGGGAATGGTCAAGGAAGTCATTTGTAATGATGGAATAGTTGTTCTGATAATTAAAAGAGGCAGGATGATATTAATACTGGGTATGCCTTTGCTAGCACCTGAGAACCGAGACCAGACACTCTTCTCTGCCTCTAAAAGAGCCAAGTGGCTAGAGCATTTAATGTTGATGTACGGTAAGGTGTATTCTGTGCATTCCAGGATGATAACACTATTAGAACACAAACTACATTTTTTTTTTCCAGATCCTTTAGGGAGGCTGGTGCTTTGATTCATTATGATTTTTTTTTTTGATGGAGTTTTATTTTTTTATTTTTTTCCCTGTTTTTTTTTTTTTATTGGAGGCTAATTATTTTACAATATTATATTGGTTGGTTTTGCCATACATTAACATGAATCCGCCCCGGGTGTACATGAGTTCCCCTTCCTGAACCCCCCTCCCACCTCCCACCTCCCTTTATCCTCCCTCTGGGTCATCCCCGCACACCAGCCCCGAGCATCCTGTAACATGCATCGACCCTGAACTGGTGATTCGTTTCACATATGACAAAATACATGTTTCAGTGCCATTCTCCCAAATCATCCCACCCTCACCGTCTCCCACAGAGTCCAAAAGACTGTTCTATACATCTGTGTCTCTTTTGCTGTCTTGTATACAGGGTTATCATTTGCATCTTTCTAAATTCCATATATATGCGTTAGTATACTGTATTGGTGTTTTTCTTTCTGGCTTACTTCACTCTGTATGATAGGCTCTAGTTTCATCCACCTCATTAGAACTGATTCAAATGCATTCTTTTTAATGGCTGAGTAATACTCCATATGATTTTGGTCTTTTGTATGTGTCAGGGTTTCATGGAGGAAGCAGGGCTGCACTATGATTTCTGTGGACCCTCAGCAGTTCTGCTTCTTCCTCTTTAAAAATGGGCTTCCCTGGTGGCTCAGACAATAAAAGCATCTACCTACAATGAGGGAGACCAGGGTTCAATCCCTGGGTTGGGAAGATCCCCTGCAGAAGGAAATGGCAATCCACTCCAGTACTCTTGCCTGGAAAATCCCATGGATGGAGGAGCCTGATAGGCTATAGTCCATAAAAGAGAATATTTAAAATTACATTTTACAACTGCATTGGTAGGGAGATGGATAGGTTATTGTTAGAGATGACAACCTTTTCTGCAAACTGAAATTTTACTTTCTTTTCCTTATTTTAAAAGAAACTAAACCATTTTTGTGTGTCCCCAAAAATATGCTGGGCCCTATGGCAACCCACTCCAGTGTTCTTGCCTGGAGAATCCCAGGGACGGCGGAGCCTGGTGGGTTGCCGTCTTTGGGGTCGCACAGAGTCGGACACAACTGAAGCAACTCAGCAGTAGCAGCAGCAGTGACTCTGTCTATAGTCCCTACTGGGTACCTTGGCCCTGGTCCTATCGCAACTGACATGTCTTTCTGTTGCATTTACTCATGGATTTAAAGCTGTGAATTTCAATGTTTTAAGATAAAGATCTCTTGTCTTAAAGATAGTACCTCCATCTGAGGAAAAGTAGAAGCTTATGACATAATGTAAATTAATTTCTGTGGATTCAGAATCTAGTTACAATTTACAGTTAAGGAATAATTTGGTCCGCAGGTAACATATCACCTTAATTGCTCTTTTTTCCCACTAAAGTGCCTTTTAAGGACAGTGTTTGTACATTGCATTTATCATTGTCTCACTTCTTAAAACTGAATACAGTATCCATAATTTACTTTTTTCCATATGAATCAAGGCAGCCCTCCTGAATGATGACAGTTCAGTGTTATGTGTGGACTATGACAAATCTGCTCCCAGAAGATTTTGAAGTTTATTAAATTCTAAGTGCTCTGCAATTGTAGTGTGGTCTGTGCGTTGTCTCACTTTTCTCGATGTCAGCTTCATTCCATTCTCTCTCCAAAACCCCTAGAGTCCCCTTCCCATTATGGATCAAAAGTGAAATCCCAAATCCACATCTACCATCTACACATTCCCAGCACTTGCAACCACCAGTTCTGCCTTCCAGCCTATTACTCTAAATGAACCGTCCATACTCTTATCCCAAGAGAAACCCTGACTTGTGTGCTCCATCAGAGTCCCACTAGTCTATTCAATAATGTTGCTGCCAGAATTCCTCCACCTTTAAATGAACCATTTTTTCATTCCTACCAGTAGATAAACATGCTGTGACTTTCCCCAATTTCTGTTCACCACTTCTTCCACCAGCAACATCCTTTAACCCCTTATTGCAGGACATCTCAGAAGAGGTAGCTATTGTACTACTTCCACTTTTGCTCCCCTATTTTCTTTAAACACAGCCCAATCAGATATTCACACATATCCCTCCGTACAATTGATCTTGCCAAGATCACCAGTGATTTCCATGTCACTACATTTATGATGTCCAATTTTTTAGTCTCTTCTTACTGACCTGTCAGCAACATTTCAAAGAGTTCATCACTCCCTCCCCTCGGATACATTTTATTTGCTTAGATTGTCCCCTGGCACATGCTTGTGGCTTTACAACCATTGCACTGGTAGCTCTTTTCCATACTCCTTTATTGCTTCTTCCTCTTTGCTCCATCCTCTCGAGTATACAAATAACTGAAGACCCAGATCTTTCACACTGGTGGTCTTGTCCACTTCCATGACACAGAATAGCATATATATGCCAATGACTCCCAAATCTCTATCACTTATATCTAACCTGTCATTTATTGATCTGTTGACCTATTCAGCATCTCCATTTCAATGTCTAACACCCATTCCAAACTGAAATATCCATGACTGAAATCCTGACCCTCTACACACACACACACACACACACACACACACACACACATCACCCCACTTCCTCTTCTTGCATCCTTCCCCATCACAGTCCCTGGCAACTCCCTCCTAGTTTTCAGTTTGAAAGTACTGATGCCATTTCTGATTTCTCTCTTTCTGCCACACCCTGCATGTAATCCATCCACCAGGAAATCCCACTCTGCCCACCAGTCCGCTGCTTCCAACTGGAATGGGCTGTGATCAGCTATGACGAATGTATTCTGAGCATCTCCTGGATGCTGTTCTTGCTTGTGTCAAACACAGTTGTGCAATCTTTAAAGATATAAGTTAGGTGATGTCACTCCTCTCCCCCAAAACAGTATAATAGCATTCTCTTTGAGTAAAAAGCAGTGTCCTTAAAATCACCCCAAAGCCCATCCAGACGCAGCTCTTATTAACACTCTAGTTCTCCCCTGAAGTTTGCACCTTTGCTCACTTCATTCAGCCACTCCATTCTTCTTGACATTTTAGAACATCCCTGGTATACATCTCCTTGGGACCTGTGCACAGACAGTTGCTTTTTGCCCCTGGGGTATCAGAAAGCTGACTCCCTCAAATCTTTCCAGCCTTTGCTAAATGTCCCCTTCTCCCTGAGAAGATCAAATAATTTGATCTCCCTCCCAAGATCAAATAATTCAAAATACTCATAAATGGCTTTCACTACTCTACTTTCTCTGTTTTCACTTCTCACCTTTGAAGATATTAGTACTTAGTCATTATATTAACATTTTGTTTTTTGTCTACCCTGGCTAAAATGTAAGCTTCTGAGGAACACAGGTCTTTATCTCTTTTGTTTGCTGATAGATCCCAAGCCATTTGACTAAGGCTGAACACTCATGCTGTGTGTTCAGTCACTCAGTCGTGTCAGACTCTTTGCGACCCCACGGACTGTAGCCTACCAGGCTCCTCTGTCCGTGGAATTCTCCAGGCAAGAATTATGGAGTGGGTTGCCATTTCATCCTCCAAGGGATCTTCCTGACCCAGGGATTGAACCTGTGTCTCCTGTGCCTCCTGCATTGGCAGGCAGATTCCTTACCACTGAGCCACCTGGGAAGCCCTTTTACTAAGCCCTTTGTAAATATTGATGAAATGAATGAGGGCTCTTTCCCATCATTCTGCTTGCCTAAAGCCTCACCCATTCTTTTTGGTAGATGTCTCCTCTCATGTAATCATGTGTTTGCTCGCAGGTGGTCAGCTGTCTATATTCTTGGAGTAGCCCTCACCCTGATTTGGGGTGTTGAGATAACCATATCAATCTTCACATGAATGTAGATTCCACAAGTGAGGGCTCTAAAATCTCTGTTCTGCTTCTGTTTCCACTGCTGCTACTGCTAAGTCACTTCAGTTGTGTCCGACTCTGTGTGACCCCATAGATGGAAGCCCACCGGGCTCCCCCGTCCCTGGGATTCTACAGGCAAGAACACTGGAGTGGGTTGCCATTTCCTTCTTTAATGTGTGAAAGTGAAAAGTGAAAGTGAAGTCATTCAGTCGTGTCCGACCCTTAGCAACCCCACGGACTGCAGCCTACCAGGCTGCTCCATCCATGGGATTTTCTAGGCAAGAGTACTGGAGTGGCTTGCCATTGCTGTTTCCACTACTTGATAGTATATTTAGAACATTTTATTCAGCATCCCTCTGCTCTGGCTACACTGCTAAATGTTTAATGAGTTTAGATAACTTGATCTCTACAGTCTTCTGAGTGTAGATATTATTCAACCTATTTCATAGGTAAGGAGACTAATCCTTGGGGGAAAGAGGGCTCAGTTAACTAGCTTGTGATCAAACCATAAGTGGTGGAGTACAGATTCAGACTCTGGGTTGTTTGTTTGTCAAGTACTCTTAACCACAGAAATGTAGAGTCATTCTCTTAGGGAGAAAAGTGCAAGGATTCCCTGGCAGTGTATCTGTCATATAATGAGTTGATTTGCATTTACTTTTTCTTTTTTAATTAAAAGCAGTTTTTAGAAGGGCTTCCCTTGTGGCTCAGTTGGTAAAGAATCCACCTGCAATGCGGGAGACCTGGGTTCGATCCCTGGGTGAGGAAGATCCCCTGGAGAAGAGAAAGGGTACCCACTCCAGTATTCTGGCCTAGAGAATTCCATGGACTGTGTAGTCCATGGGGTCGCAAAGAGTCAGACATGACTGAGCAACTTTCAGGTTCATGACAAAATTGAATGGAAGGTGCAGATAGTCCCCGTATGCTACCTTCCACACATGCATAGCCTCCCCATTATCAACATTCCTCATCAGAATGATAGGCATTTGTTAAAACTGATGGATCTGTCAGGACATTGACACATCATAATCACCCAGCGCCCATGGTTTCCATTACAGTTCACACTTAATGCTATACTTTCTATGGGTTTGAACAAATGTATAATGATGTGTCTTTATCATTACAGTATAGTACAGAGTATGTTCACTGTCCTAAAAATACTGCATGTCCAAACTAGTCATCTCCCCCTGCCCAATTCCTGACAACCACTCACCTTTCTGTAGTCCCCATAGTCTTGCCTTTTTCAGAATGCCCCATACTTGGAATCATACATATGCAGGCATTTCAGATTGGGTTCTTTCATTTAGTAACATGGATATAAGTTTCGTCTATGTCTTTTCATGGCTTGATAGATTATTTCCTTTCAGTCCTGAATAATATTCTATTGTCTGAATGTACTGTGCTCAGTCACTGAGTCAGGTCTGATTCTTTGCGACCCCACCAGGCTTCTCTGTCCATGGGATTTCCTAGGCAGGAATACTGGAGTGGGTTGCCATTTCCCCCTCCACTGAATGTACCACAGTTCATTTATTCATTGACTGCATTTACTTTGCTTCATGAGTTTATTTCTGACTGGCCGGAACTTAAAGAGGCATGGAACTAAAGGCATTTCTTTGTAGTTTAACTCAAAATGTAAACATAAAAATGTTGAATGACAGAACAATGAGAACATTATGATAGCACATGATATTTTAAAGTTGGGAATGGAGTTAGATTGGTCCAAGCCTTCTATTTTAATTATTTTAATCTTTAGGAAAAAAATTTCAAATCACAGAAAAGTACAAAGAATAAGGCATATAATACTCATAATTTCCAGTTAACAAGTGTTACCATTTTGTCAAACTTGTTTCAAATCCTTTTCTAAATGCCCCCCAACTTCATCTCCAGAAGTTATTGCTATTAAGAATTTCAGGTTTATTTTTCCAGTTCAAAATTATCCCGTTAGTGTATAGATATTGTATGCAATGCACATCACTCGTATTTTTCTAACTGTGCTTTGTAACTTGATATTTGGATTTTGAGATCTATGTCTGTTAAGACAAAGACCATTATCTCTCCTCATAAAATTGTATCATGTGGCAGATGGTGGCCAGAGTTAAAGGCTTACGGCTCTTGATGCCAGTTTCTCAGGAGACTTATTTCTTCCTGAAGTAAGCAGTATCTGAATTAAATTACTTAACACATCTAACTTTGGTGAAGTCTTGACTAGAGAGTGTGAAGATCTTGCTGTTGAAAAGTTATCAGTTGATACCTCTAGAGACCGAAATCCGCATGAAGTTGTCTCCAGTACAGGTACACATCCATCACCCACTGAAAGCAATGCTTGTTAAGTCCCTCGGCTGATGACTTCAATCACTTTGGAAATATGTATTTTAGTGGTGAGATAGTCTCTGGTGTTGCTGAGACTGATTAGTTACAGCACTGCTCACACCATGAATATAATAGGGCTGATAGTGGAGTATTTCAGCTATGATGACATAAGACTTTTTTCCTCCATTGGGCAAACTTCTGCCTTCTATTCCCGAATTTCTTTCCGACTTGGAATTTATGTGACTCAACAACTCTCTGCAAGTCAACAGCTGCCAGATGCTAAATATAATTAAAGCTTTACATGTATTCGTAACCTACGACATGTGTTTGAAACACAGGAAGCAAGGTGGGAAAGGAAGAAAAGGAAAACCCTTGACTCAGTTTCAATTATCCTCTCCCTGTTTAACGGATGCTAACAGGCACTAGGAAACTGTGGTTGTGTTCTTTTTCTACAAGCTCAATGGCTGGATGCTTACATTGGTTTTAGACAAGTACCTAAATCCTGACAGTAATTGGTGATGAAGCATTTGATTTAAGGGAACTGATTTACAAACAAGAATATATCATTAACATTTCTCCCCCAAATATTTGCAGTTACAGTGTAGATCCTGATTAGTTACTGAAGCAAAATACCTGTTATACATATTTTCACCTGGTGATAGACTGTGATCTATCCATCTCACTAGATGTCAGACTGTAGATGAGTTAATTAACTCTTGAGCTCTAGAATGATTCTTCAATGATGGGAAAGTCAAAATGTTTTCAAAACATCAAGTGTGTGATGGAGACAGGGACCTTCATGAGTGCTGAGAATGCAAATGTCATGTGCCTTTGTCAAAATTTCAGCTAATATTGGTAGCTTCTATACTGACATATCAAATCTTCTTTATATTACTTTGAGAAAGCAGGATATTACATAACATAATAGAATAAGCATTAAATATATCTAACTATATGCAGCTTAATAGGAAAAAGTATTTCATTTGTATAGGGGTAGGAAAAGTTTGAAAATGAAATCATGCCCATCGTTTTGTAGTTTTACACTTACTAGGTAGCATCATAGATAACTAATATTTATTCAGTATTTATTTCATTCTAAATTTATATATATATACTTGTTCATCAACACAATGACCTTTTGAGATAGATAGTGCTATAATTTCCTCCATTTTACAGGTGAGAAATTTGAAACATAGAAATATTAACTAGCTTGATCAAAACAACAACACAGTCCTGAGAGTTAAGAGAATCTCTAAATAACTAAAAAAAAAAAAAGAACTAAAAATGAGCTGAAGTCAGAAATGTGAAGATTGAATTGCAATCTCATAGAAGAACTTCAGTGAGAGAAAAGTGTTGCCTTCAGAGTTTCACCTGGGAGATCTGACCTTGAACTTAGAGCAAGATGCAGGACATGAAACTGAGATTCCTACGTTATTCTGGAAACCTGATAAAAGACATGTGGTGAAGAGTATCCATGGCCTGAAAGGGAGACGTTAGACATTTTTCAGGAGACAAGAGTCTTCACTATAGGCCCTTGTGATTTTTAAAAACTAAAATAAACTTATGTCAGCTAAAGTTAAATCTAATTAAGTATGTGAGAAAACAAAACTTTATAATTAAGAGTGAACAAGTCTACAAACAACCATTTTTGATCCTTAAAGCCCTAAAATGTTAGAATTTGTCAGTTACATACTTTCAACTGTGTATAATATGCAAATTAGCAAGTAAGAATATAATAGAAAAATGGAATAGAAACACTTAAAAAGCTATATAAATTTTATAAAGGAAATAGTCAATACATAATTGTTGAAATAAAAACTTTAGTGCATACAGTAAATATGACATCAGGCACAATTAAAAAGAGAATTGGTCAACTGAAAAAATAACCAAAAGAAATTAGCAAGGGATGGCACAGAAAGAATATAATGTTCAAAATATAATAGAAACATTAGGAGAGAAGAATAATCTTAGTTTAATTAGTGAAGACAATAAAGAGTTTGGAAGTGAGTAGATATTTAAAACAGTGAGAATTTTTCAGAATAAAGAAATCAGGAATTCATAGAAATTGGAAGAACAGCTCGTATCAAGTAAGATTAGAGCTCTAAACAGACTGATATAACATACATATTATAATCCCTAAAGCTACCACTAAAAACATTATGTGGAGATATAGATAAGAATCCAAAATTAAAATGGAATTAAAAAAAAATTATCAACCTAAGTGAAGGTAGAGAAGAGGAACATCAGAAAAGGGAAAAACAGCAAAGTGGTGAACTGGAATTCAGCCAAATAAAAAATTACATTAATATAAATGTACACTGATTAAAAGGAAAAGATTGTCTGATTATTTAAATAGCAAGTTCTAAATATATGCTGTCTACAAGAGACACATTTTAAATACAAAGACACAGAACAGTTGAAAGTAAAGGAAGGAAATTAGACATAATGTTCACTGTTTATAGTAAACTTAACAAAACTGAACAGTTTTGTATCAGGCAAACTAGACTTTGAGACCATGAGTATTTCCAGAGAAAAAGATGGATATTTGAAATTGATCAAAGGATTACAAAGTGAGTCTCAGTTAATTTCAAGAGGGAATCCTAGAGAATTTTTTCTCTGTCTACCAAGTACTTAAGTGAGAAATCATTAACAATAAAGAAATCTAGACAAGCCCCAAATATGTGGAAATAAAACTACATATTTCTAAGTAATCCATTAATCAAAGTAGTACAAGAGAAATTAGAGAATATCTGGAATTGAACGATAATGGAATGTACAACATATCCAAATTTGTGAGATGCAGGTAAAGAGGGGCAGATGATAGGATTGTATTTTTATTTAAGAAATAAAAATTGTTTTTAAATCAATGATCTACATTTCTACCACAAGAAACTAGAAAAGGCTAAGCAAATGAAACCCAAAATAAGTAGAGACAAATAATTAAAGTGAGAACAAAAATTAAAGAAATGGAAAAGAAACAGTAAATGAAAATATTAAGGCCAAAATCTGGTCTTTGAAAAATTGATAAAATTGATAAAGCAATAGCTAAAATAATCAAGAAGAAAAAAAAGAGAATACACAAATACTCCAAATCAGGAATGAAAGAAGGAATGTTGTTATGGATCCTGTGTGTATTCAAGAACATTGTCATTGACTATGGCAAATTAAATGAAATGAACAAATTCCTTGAAAAATATAATTAATAATAAAAAAGCAGATATAATCTCAAAATTTTTTGGAGATACAGAGTCATTCCATATTAATGACAATATTCAATCCATCAGAAAATTATGCTGCTGCTGCTGCTAAGTCACTTCAGTCGTGTCCAACTCTGTGCGACCCCATAGATGGCAGCCCACCAGGCTCCCCCGTCCCTGGGATTCTCCAGGCAAGAACACTGGAGTGGGTTGCCATTTCCTTCTCCAATGTGTGAAAGTGAAAAGTGAAAGTGGAGTCGCTTAGTCATGTCTGACTCGTAGCAACCCCATGGACTGCAGCCTACCAGGCTCCGCCGTCCATGGGATTTTCTAGGCAAGAGTACTGGAGTGGCTTGCCATTGCCTTCTCCGTCAGAAAATTATAATTATTCTAATTATTCTAAACATATACCTATAATATAGTCTTGGTTTAGTTGTTCAGTCATGTGCAACTCTTGCAACCTCATGGACTGCAGCCCTCCAGGCTTCTCTGTCCATGGCATTTTCCAGGCAAGAATACTGAAGTGATTTGCCATTTCCTTCTCCAGGGGATCTTCCCAACGCAAGGATCAAATCCAGCTCTCTTGCACTTCAGGCAGATTCTTTACTAACTGAGCTACCAGGGAAGCCCTATAATATATCATTAAATTGACATAATGCAAATACAGATAAATCTATGAGGAGAAGCACCCATCATAGTAGGAAAATTCATCATATAACTTTCAATTCTTGATAAGACAATTAAATAGCAAATTAGTACTATGTAGAAAAATTGAATACAGGATTAATAATTTGGTTTCATTGAAATATGTAAAATCTTGCACCTAATAATTAGAGAACATGTGTTTCTCTCAAGTGGATATGAAATACTTTTAAAAATATATCAGAGGGAGGATAAAGGGAGGAGGGAGGTGGGAGGGGGGTTCAGGAGGGGGAACTTATGTAAACCTGGGGCAAATTCATATCAATGTATGGCAAAACCAACCAATATAATATTGTAAAATAATTTGCCTCCAATAAAAAATAAATTAATTACCTAAAAAAAAAATATATCAGGCTATGGAGGAAATTTAAAAATTGTTCAAAAGTTTAGTAATATAAAAACAATGCTCTTTAGCTAAATGCAGGTAAATTAGAGCTCAAAACCAGAAATATATACAAAATAACCCAATACATTTGGAAATGCAATAAATAGGTTCATTAGAAACATTAAAATATTTAGATCTAAGCCACAGTGAAGATGCTGAGTCAAAACCTGTGAGATGCATTGAAAATGGTCCTTAGAAATACGTAGCCTGAAATATTTACAATAAAAAGGAAAAACGGCTGAACACTGATGGAATAAGAAATCAAATTTTAAACATATGAAAAAGATCAATTGTCTATACTCAAAGAAGGAGTAATTTGTATATATATATATATAAAACCTTAAAAATGAATAAACTAGGAAACATTATAGATAGTAGATAGAACCAGGAAAGCAAAAATTTGTTTATTGAAAGACAAAAACAATTTATCATTGCTGAAACCAATCCAATCCAAAGAAAGCACAAATAAAATAATATCAGGAATTTAAAAAAAAAGAAGAAACATTCTACAAACCCAGAAGAAATTTAAAGGGATTTAAAAATACTTGGATAAATCTGTGCCAACACATTTGAAGATGTAGATGAAGCAGGCATACGTCCCTGGAAAAGCTTATCCCTAGAAAAATGTATTGTTCTGAAACTTTCAAAAACAACTCAAGAAACATAAAGTGTTAATAATCCTTTAATTTTTTTAAAAAAAGCAAGTTCCTTCATTTGTAAGCCAATGATCATCATATTATCTACATTTGTGGTGTAACTACTGAGTGGCAGGCAGTGTTATAAGCATTTTGACCTGCCTTATCCAACTCAATGTTCAAAAAGAACCTTATAAAGGCCGGTGCTATTTTTATGTGTATTTTATAAAGTAAGTGGAGACTCATCAGAAGTAATTAATTCTAAGAATATATAGTCCACAAGTATTTTTAAACAGACACTGGAATCCCATTTGAACCCTTGGCTATGTAGGTAGTGACTATTTCACAAGGCTGCTACACTAATTAACTATAAATCTGTATATAGCAGCTTCTAAGACAGTGCCTGCTACCTTCTGAAGCTTTCAGAAAGCATAAGCTAATCTTACATTCTCAGACTCAGAATAGTTAGACCATTGCAGCTCACCCACTCTTGTCCTCTGCTTTCTTTATTTTTTCTGATGAACAAAAAACTGTTTAAAGAAGCAGAGTCTCACAGGGTCAGATGACTGTATGCCTCTGTAATGCTCTTACATAGGATAACTGATTGCTATAGTTTTTAATACTGGAATTGATTTTTAATCTTATTGGAATTTTCATCAGCAGAAAAGAGTCTCCAGCAAGCTCTGGAGCATTTCATTTCTATTTATGAACTGGCAGTTGTTCAGGAGAAACTTTTGTTGTAGTCGGCTTTTGGGTTTTTCAAATTGGGCTTTGTTCAGATTAGAACATGAAAATGCCATATCAGAGGAGAATGCCACGTTCACTTTTGACTTTGAGGGGATAAAGCTTACAGGAAAACCTTGAATACTGGAAACTTTTCTGTCTTCACTAGCCTTTGGTATTTTTTTATTTGGAAAGTGTTTATTAACATGGGAATGATTCTGGTTACAAATTTGATAAGTTGTGACATGTCAGAGATTCAGATAAAGACCAAAGTAATAATTCTGCAAGTTTAGAAATATTAAAATATGAACATTTTAGGTGCTATACACAAAAGAAAATTTCGATTTGTAAAGGATATTTTTGAAATATAAATATTGGACTTACATTTTACGAATAATAATACATGTACACCTACTCTGTGGTTTTAAGCCACAGGATATTTTGTGAACAGTTTTGTCAACATTTGGGAAAATATCTGAATGTGTAAAATCAGATGAACTTTAGAAGGGCATTAAGAGAGAGTTGATGTGAAGAATTTTAGTATACACAAGTATAAAACATTAGAATTCATTAAGTAGCTCTTTCATTGGTTTTCAAAATTGTTACCATTGCATGAACAAATATGCAGATTTTAAATTTGTATGAAAATAGTATTTTAGATAATGTTGGTGTTTGTTTTGGGCTGAATATTTTGTATCACTTATACATATCTTCAACTGTGCAAAATTTTAAGTATCAACATTAAATGTAAGGTAATAATTTGGTGATATGTTTTGATGAATCAAACCAAAACAAAAGTTCTATCTCTTGTAATTTCCTATTTTGCCTGGTAGCTTTCTAGTTTGCAAAAGCTTATGGCATCAGATTAAATTACTTCACTTTCTGTGATAAAGAGAACTATAGTATTATAATTTGTGTTCTTTTCCTAAATATCTGGAACAAAAATTTGGAGTCAGGATTCATCCCTGACTTTAAAATGTAGAGTCTAACATTTGCTCAAGAAAAGTGACCCATGTTTATTTATAAGACATTCTCTTTGTCTTAGGATAAATGATCCTAGAAAAAAGGCCACTTCAAAAATGAATCACTGTTTAGAAAGAAGCACTATTTCATATTAAATAGTAAAAATAATTTATTGTGACTTTATCTTGAGAAAATAAGATTGATTATCAAGAGTATATTTTATGTTTAATACAATTTATTATTCCTGCTGCACTATAATTATTCAAAAGGATAAAGAATAATAATTTGTGTGGGGCACAATATACATTTTATGGCACAACTGTATGAGTGTACAATATTTCATCTTTCATTCTGAGTTGCATTTTGCAGCATGATCACAGAGGGTCATATTTTGCAAAAACAAAAATATTTAGATTATTTAATTTTCCAAATGGCCTATAGTTAATTTTTGATTAATAATTATTTTTCCTCACTCACATTGAGATTTTCCTGATTCTTGGTATGATGAGTGATTTTTTATTGTATCCTGGCTATTTGAAGTATTGTTTCAAAAATCTGGATCTTATTTAAATATTGTTTCAGTAGGCCTCCTCTGTCACCAAGCTTTTGGGAACAATCGAACCCTGAGGCTTGACTGGGAGATGGAGGTGAAAGCCCAGCTTCCTCACTTGACTCACTTTGACAAGGGGGGCAATTGGGGTGGAGTGGGGAGGGACGCCTCCTTGCAGAGTTGGGGTTTCAGGCTCCCTACTAGGACCCTGCATACACCAACCTGCTTGAGAGGGAGAGGGCTACCTCCTTAGAGTTCCCTGTGAGTCCCCCAGTGGTAGTGAAACTAGATTTAACATTTATCCATTTCAAACACCAGCAAGGAGAGGGAAGGGTGCTTCATTACCACTGTATACAGATGGAAATCTAGTTTCCCTTCATCTCCTCCAGCGACCCTCTGTAGGGGAGTCAGGAAAAGCTCATTGCCCCTCAGTAACAATAATAATTCCAGTCCCCAGTTGGTCTTTGATTCCACCCTAGTATGTTTGTGGAGGTGGGGAAGGACCCCTCATTGGAGTAGGCTTTACTTTGGTCTGCTTCCATTGGTGTTTTAAGTTTGCAAATTTCTCTAGTAAATTTCTCTATCCACATCTGGGATACATAAGGCAGAAAGAAAATCCAGAGAACTCACCGCTATGTTGTCCTCCAGGTCCCAGGAGGAAATAGATCTGTCTTCTTCCAAACCTCTTTTAGACTCATTTTATGTAGTTTTTACATGTACAGTCCAGGGATTTTAGCTGTCCTTAAAGACAGATATATAGAGAAGTGGGAAATTTCATCTTGATCTAGAACAAGAAGTCCCTCACCTTTTCTGTTTCCAGAATTTTTTTTTTAAAAAATTGGGGTATTGTTGCTTCACAATATTGTACAACAAAGTGAATTAGCTACATGTATACATATATCCCAGAGAAGACAATGGCACCCCACTCCAGTACTCTTGCCTGGAGAATCCCAGGGACAGCGGAGCCTGGTGGGCTGCCGTTTATGGGGTAACACGGAGTTGGACACGACTGATGCGACTTAGCAGCAGCAGCAGCATACATATATCCTCTCCCTCTTGACCCTGCCTTCCACCCTTCCTGCCATCCCACCCATCTCGGTCACCACAGAACACTGAGCTGAGCTCCCTATGCTATATAGGAGATTCCCACTAGCTAACTGTTACACACATGGCAGTGCATCAATCCCAATCTTCCAGTGACTCATTTGTACCATTTTTCTAGAGTTCACATATATGTGTTAATTTGTTTTTCTCTTTCTGACTTCACTTGTATGACAGACTCTAGATCCATCCACATTTTTGCAAATGACCCACTTTCTTTCTCTTAATGACTAATATTCCATTATATATGTATGTGTATACACACACACATACACACCCTACATCTTCTTTATCCATCCCTCTGTTGATGGAACTTTAGGTTGTTTCCATGCCCTGGCTATTTTAAGTAGCGCTGCAGTGAACAGTGGGGTGCATGTGTCTTTTTGTTATGGTTTTCTCAGGGTATTTGCCCCAGTGGTGGAATCACTGGGTCATATGGAAGTTCTATTTTTAGTTTTTTTAAAGAACCCCCATACTGTTCTCCATAGTGGCTGTATCAATTTACATTCCCATCAACAGTTGACATTACCACACCAACATTCATTTATATTTTCTCTTAATAGCTTAATTCTGTTAGATCTTGGTTATTTTGTGGTCTTGATTATGATTCTAGGGTTTTTAGTATCACTTTTATTGACTTCATGGAAATCTGCATCTTCACCAGTTTTATAATTTAATCTTAGATTGGTACCATATCATTTCCCATTATCAGCAACTAATTGATGATTGACATTAATTTGGTGGTTGATATGAGAAGAGATACTGGTAATAAGTGGGTGGGGATAGGTGGGGATTATTTCATAAATGATTACTATAGACTGTTTTCATGCTACAGCAACTTTTCATCCCACGTATAAAATTTCTTCTCTTAAACTCAGGGGACTCACATAGTAAACATTTAGGTCATTACTACAGTTAACTTTTATCTTTCTGCCCTCATAGTAGAAAATCTGTTCAAATCCTGACATTTTCAGTGCTATTTGTATTCACTGGTATTACCATGACATGGTAATTCTGACTTAGCAACATATGTGTTTTTCCTACTTAAAGGTTATTTCAAAGTGTGAGAAGTTGGTAAGAACTTTGAAAATAAAGCCAAGATCACAGTGCAGTGGCATATCCTTCTTTAGGATTGTATCCCCAAGTAAAATTAGTTGGTCAAAGGATGACTCCTGAAATCTATTGCAAAATTTTTCTCTAAAAAAGGTTTGGAAAGGATCTGGGTCATATACCAAGGTTATGATTCAAAAGAAGTCATGTCCACACTGCTATATTTAAAATGGGTACCCAACAAGGGCCTTCTGTATATTGCAGGGAACTCTGCTCAATGTCATAAGGCATCCTGGATGGGAGGGGAGTTTGAGGGAGAATGGATGCATGTATATAGATATAGCTGAGTTGTTCTGCTGTGCACCTGAAGTGATCACATTGTTAATCAGCTATACTCCAATATTAAATAAAAACTTATAATAAAAGATGACTTAAAGCAAAAGAGACTTATCAACTGAGTTGTTTTTAAAAAACTTGTGTTCTGCTATCCTGATCACCTAATAGTTTTTAGACATTGACATTCTCTCAATGGCAATATTCAAACATTGATAACACCTTAAATTATAATAAAATTCCATGATATAAATACCATTTATTTTGTGTAATCATTCATTTATATGGATATTGACTCTGGTCTTGACAATGTAATATGAGACAACACTAGGCTGTGTATTGACAACAGCAATAAAAACATAACTGAGAGGAATCGGAGACATCATCCACACCCTCTTGCATTAGTGATATCAGGAAGGTAGGAGGCAGAGAGAGTGTGAATATGTGTTCCATGAATACTTAAATGTTGTGCCTCTTTTTTTATCTTTCTGCAAGATAGTAAAGAAGGAATGAAATGTTGACTGCTTTCCACTAGAAATCTTAGCTTGGAGAATCACACAATGACTAGTTTCTCTCTTCTATTCAAAGCTGCCATGGAGCTTAATAAAGACATAATTATACAAGATGAATTAGAGCCAAATCAGTCTTCCATCAATGAGCAAAGTAAGTGTAAAACAATAAGTTAACATAGTATTAACATTCCCCATACTATTTACATGCTAAGCAGAATGGTATAATATGAGGGCTTCATGCTTTAAGACAAAATACATGAAAATTGCTTGTCTAAAGAAATTCATTTGGAGGGATGTTTGGGAAAATGGGTATGATAAGAGCAAATGGGAGGGGTATGATAGCTTCTCGGTGGAGTAATTCCTAGTCCCTCAAGTCTGCCACTCGATGAACATGTGGGCCAGCTGTGACAAAATGAAGGGATGATCTTTCATGGCTCCCTGTCCCTTTTCTACATAATATTTTTCATTGTATAGATTGTACTTTTTTATGTGATTCTTTGATTAATGCCCCTTTCCCGATTAGACTGTAAATATCATGACTGTAGTTTTATACTACTCACTGTTATATCCCCAGTGTTTAGCACAGCACTGCTGCTGCTGCTGCTAAGTCACTTCAGTCGTGTCCAACTCTGTGCAACCCCATAGATGGCAGCCCACCAGGCTCCCCCATCCCTGGGATTCTCCAGGCAAGAACACTAGGAACAATAAATATTTGTTGAATGACTTAATAAATGATAGACCAATTTTTCCTTTCTACCATGTCCATGACTCTCCAACATTATGTTGTTAAGCCAGCAAACTTGGGAAAGGCTTGGTCCACAATCTGTCCCAGAGACTTAAGAGCAAGGTTTTCTCTTCTATGAGTTAGTTGAAAGCAAAAAGTTACCAAACTAGAAATTGTGGGAGACATAGCATTGAGGGAGTGTGGTCCCAGTGGAAGATGAAGCTCCATTTCAAAAGGAATCAAAATTACCACATGTGAAATACAAACATGTATGTTTTTGTTTGGGCTCCTTTCCTTTAATGAAGGAAAAGGAAGCAGCGTATCTCATGATCCTCCAGAGTAAACCTGAGCTCAGAAGGCAAGATGGAAGAACGCTCATATGAAATGACTTTTTCCCAATGACTGACGCATGAGAAAAACAACAATATAGACAGAAGTGTCATAATATCAGATATATATGAACCCACTTGAGTTTTATAGACTACTAAAACTGAAATACATATTTTAGTATACAATTAGAAGATAATATCTAATTGCCAAGGATGCAGTCTGGAAGAGAATACATTGAGTACAGAATTTCAGACAGCATCATGAAACTCTGCTCAGGGAATAACCAGTTAGTACTATGCTGATTGGCAGTGAGAATATCCTTCTTCCCCACACAGGTAGTAGAGTTGGCTCTCCAATGAACAGTATCATTCTCCAGAGATGGTTATGTGTAGTATTGGATTTGACTCCATTAACACAGCAAAAGAAGGCTGTAGAAGTCCATTGTGCAATGAAGTAAAGCCTCAGAATAAAAATACTTGTGTCTATGACAAATTAACTTCATATGAGGTTAACAGACACAGTTGTCTGGGGCTTAAAATCTGAGATCATGTATGTAGACATTCGTAGTGTTCATTATGTCATGAGTTTAAACAATGAGTGGCTCTAATGTAATCAATAGAGAGAAAACAAACCCATGAGTTTTGTGTTATTTAGAAGATTTTCTTCATTGATATTAATAGCATAAGAGTGTATTTTTTCATTATATATTTTTTCATTGTCCATGAATAGGGACAGATTTAAATGTCAGTAAGTGATTTCATCTGATATGCAGCTTTTTTAAAGCTGGTTATTAAAGCATACAAATAGATAGCACATTCACTGTGCAAAAATGTTGCCAGACTGGCTTTTGATTGAGACCATTTGACATTGTAGAGAGAGCATAGACTTGGGATCTACAGATGTAGGGGTGAGCCATGGATCTGCCACTTGCCCAGGTGTGACCTTGGAGACAGTATTTAGCCTCCCTGTAAAGTGGTTAACACCTAAACTGCTGTGCTTTTATGAGATTTAAATGAGATAAAGCCTATTAGAGTACCTGGCCCCATGCCCAACACATGGTAGTGTGAACGTGTTCAATAAGTGCTTATTTTCTGCTTCCCCTCAAACCAGGGGCCCATTCCTTCACTTCCCACATGTGTACACATCCACTTTCACTGATGAAACTCACTTGTGGTTTTCAATTGCATTAGCAAAAAGAAATTGATATAATTTAAAAACAGTCTTATATGATATCACTTATATTTGGAAACTGATTTAAAAATAATACAAATGAACTTATTTACAAATCAGAAACACAGATCTCACAGTCAAATTATGGTTACCAGAGGGGAAATGTAGGGGGGAAGTGATAAACCAAGAGACTGAGTTTATCACATACGCACTACTATATATATAGAATAGATAACTAATAAGGACCTAGTGTATAACACAGAAAACTCTATTTAGTATTCTGTAATAATCCATACAGGGAAAAAATCTGAAAAAGAGGTGGATATATGTATGTGTATGTATATAACTGATTCACTTTGCTGTACACCTGAAACTGACACAAGATTGTAAATCAGCTATACTCCAATGAAAATAAATAAATAAAAATGGAATGACTCCATCCCTACGATTCTGACTTAAGTAACACCTTACCTATACTCACTTGAAAACTAATACTTGGGTGTATATTTATCACATATAAACCATACAGTGATTCTGAGAGGAATTTAAGAGATTAATACCCAGATTTTACAGAAGAGAAAACTGAGGCTCAAGTTGTTAAAAGAGTTGCCACAATGGGACTTACCCGTGGAAAGCTAGGACTGGTCCCCAGTCTCCTGGCCACCACTCCCATTTATTGGAAGATTAAGCTTCTTTGGCATGAAGACAGACTGCTCAAGGATCAGATCCAGGTTTTGCTACAGTCTAGATGTGTGACCTTGGGTAAGTCACTTAAGTTCTCTGTTCCTCAGTTTCCCTAATGACAGCGTGATTATAGTAATGTTATCATCATCATAAAGTTGTGAACTTTTTAAATATAAGAAAAAAAAATCACAGAATAAAAGATACCTGGAGCAAGGAAGTGCTTGGTATTATATTAGCTCTTCTTATAGATCCAGTGTTTTATCAGCTACCTGGTGCTACCTAGACAGCAGTAAATAATTAGAAATTTTTGAAATAAAATCTGAACATCCTGTCCTAGGATTAAAATCAATCTCAGTTGTTTACTTTCTTGTTGCTGTAATTCTCAAGTACACCCCAATAGCCTACATACTCTTGCCTAGCTGTATGCTATGGCAAACCTGGTATATTTTTTGAATAGGAAAAACTGTCTGCTTTTTGTAAGAATAAATTTGAAATTTGAAATCATTTCACAAATTTTAATCGGTCTCTTTGTTTGCTGTCGCCCTAGGAACTAACTTCACCCTTGCGGAACTGGGAATCTGTGAGCCCTCCCCCCACCGAAGTGGCTACTGTTCCGACATGGGGATCCTTCACCAGGGCTACTCCCTGAGCACAGGGTCTGACGCCGACTCCGATACAGAGGGAGGGATGTCTCCAGAACATGCCATCAGATTGTGGGGGAGAGGGATAAAATCCAGGCGCAGTTCCGGCCTGTCCAGTCGTGAAAACTCGGCCCTTACCTTGACTGATTCTGACAACGAAAATAAGTCAGATGATGAGAACGGTAGGCCTGCTTCTTAAATATTTTTTTTAATATTTTGGGGACTGTACCATGTGGGGCTTGGGATTTTTTTTTTTTTAATAAAGAGGCATATAAAACCATTCATTTTCTTTTAAATCGACCTTGTCTACCCACACTGAGCTGAGGGAAAATAAACCAGCAAACCTCGAACACACAAGAAATGAGGAGAGAATTTTAAAATCTCATTTTGATGATAACACACTATTCAGACATCATCAGTTGGTCTTATTAGCAAGTAAATTACATTGCAAAAGAGGCAACTTGATAAACTATGACCTATACCTAGAAAATGTCCTCTCTCCACAAGTTTCTAGGTCTTTGTATTGATTTCCCCTTCCCAGTAAACGGCAACCTGGGTTATTTTTTTTCATGAAGATCTCTTAAGAATCCTACCTTATCTTAGACTTTCATTTCCAGGCAGCAATGCCTCATATCCGTATTGAAGATCAAACTTGGAACAGATGCTCTGGAGTTTAATAATGACAAATAGGAAGAGACTTGTCTTCAAAAAAGTATTCTCTTCTATGTTTACTTTTCTCCTTGGTACCTATGTAGGTTAATGGCTTCCCACACCTTCTATCACAAATCACTATTGCTTATCCATCCAGCTTTGTAGATGGGTTTTAATGAAACTTTGAAAATTAAATGCTTCCGATCATTAAGCAGTAAATATAGGAAAGCCCAAGCAAGTCATTAAAGAGATAAGGTGCTTATTTGTGGCTTTCTTAGCAACTCAGAACTGTGTTGAGCCCAAAACATTTTTTAAAAGATAAATTGCATTAGGTACGGTGGATTTATGGAGAAAACATCAAATGCGATGTGGTTTATTATGAATAGATTTTGTGTTTGCTAAAAGAATTACCATTAAAATGTTTACAAATAGATCAGTTAAGTTTTCTATAAAACATTGTAAACATCTACTAGAGCAGCTCTAAGTATTTTCTTGCATTAAAAAAAAAAAGAAATTTGCAGGCAGACAGCTTGTTGTAAATGCAAAAGCATAGCTAAATATCATTTAATCTCCAAACCATGTAGAAAATATTAATACATCATATCCTGGGTAAGTCGCATATATTCAAAAAGATGTCACCATATTGCATTTAAATTTATGTTTAATTCTGAAATAGTTTATTCTCTAGTGGGGACAAGGGAATGTGTCTTATTATGCCTCGGTTCATGTAGCTAATCAAGGTGTACTCTTAAGGAAAAATCTGCACTTGACTCCTTTTGAATTTTAACAAAATTCTGACACTTGGCACATTCAACACTCTAAAGGTGCTTATTTGATAGGAAATTACTTTTAGAAGTTTTCATAAAGGCATACATTGAATCCATTTACTGATGTACTATTTCAACTTTGGTGTGTGTCAGACATTATTTAAATGGAGGCAGTTTGATTGCCTAATAAATAAAATCACTTGTAATCCAAGAACTTAGAGCACATCTTAAACAACGTATTTTAGAAAATGTTCTGGTTGGAATTTTCGCTGGTCTCGCGGGATCTATAAAGAATTACCTATACATATTTCTAGAATTTATACTCTTTTTTTTTTTAAGCTGTATACATCTTAAAAACTCAGCTAATGAGGGGAGGTTTCTAGTGAAGCAAAGGGAGCAAAAATACTTGCCTTGAATTTACCTACAACCGTTAGAGAGGAGTGAATTTTACAAGTCAAGATGTATTTGGTAGACCAATAGCAGTCACTTTTTTCCGATATAATTTGGAACACTGTATTCAAACAGTTTTCACCTGGGGCAACTCTGTATAAATCCCTGAGTCCTGATAGGAAACATCCCTTAAATATAATGTGATGATTTTTCGCAGTAACGGTAGTTCTAATATAGTCAGAGTTTCATGAACGTAGATAATGCACTTAGAACCAGGAAGCAATTCTTTTGTTCCTGCATTTGGCAGAGCATGAAAGTGGATCTGAAGTCAGAGTTCAAGTTTAGGTAATAGATGGTTATTTCAAAACGTACAAATAGAATGTGTTCCTTTTCAGCTTCTTTAATTTTTTCAGTATTTTACATATTCCAATGATGTACATAATTCAGGCTCTGTTCCTCTTGGGAACTAGAAATAAAAATAAATTGTCCACATTACCTCATAAATTCCTTAATCAAATAAAAAGTGAGGTGTGAGCTACTCTGCAGACTGAAGTATTAACTTCAGTCAACTTCTTGCTCTTTCTTTTTGACAAATTCTTTTTAGCTCACACACACAAAAAAATCAATGCATTTTCACCTGACTGAATTTTTGAAGTTTGGGAATGTATTATCATATAGATTGGCAGTTGCCCCACTGGTTCCATGCCACAGCATGGACACTTACAAAGCCATCATTAATTTCTCACACTCATGCCCCGCCATGACTTCCTCCATAATAAACACTCTGTCCTTCAGAACCAAATCAATAACCTTTTAGGTATGTCTCTCTTGAAGAGGAAGTAGTGGGAATCTACACTTTGAGAAAGAAGGTCTCCAATCTCATTTTATATTTAAGGATATGTGGACACAGAATGAATCTCTTCTTTGGACCCCATATATTTTTCTTTCATTTTTATGATGCTATCTTGGAGTACAGATCTATTCACAGTTTTTATTTAAAATCTCCCTTAAAAGAAACTCCAACTGTGGTTTTTGCTATGTGTAGGTAGCAAGTCAAAACAGGTCTCAAAAATCAACTTGACTTTCTTTAACATAAAACTTGGATCCTACCTTCAAACTCATGTAATAAAAATCGCTGACTACTAACAGTCCTTTGTACCTGCTGCTATGGCAAAAATGACCTACTAGGAACTAGTAACTTGAAATTCGCATCACACTGAACACACAGATGAATTTGTCCTTTTTTTTCTTTTTCCCGGAGTAGATTCTTCAAGGTTATCACCACTCACAGCTCTGTGTCTTACACATACTCCATGGCCACCAAATTAATATTGTACTGTTGGATCGCTTTAAATAGATAAACCGCTAATGTTCAGGTTATTTTATCAGATTCTTTAACTCTATCTTTCAGCTAACAAGGGCTTAGCTAGAAATGGCAGTGTGAGTTGCAAACAGCAAGGCCAAATTTTTGCAGCTGTGAAATTTGACTGCATCTGTAGAAAGGGCTTTCCCAGTAACTCTAAATTAGAATCATTCCTTTTTTTTGGGTAATAAATGTCCCACTTAAAATATGTCCTCTCCAAGGCCCTTTTTATCACCTGAGTTATGGAGAAAATGGGGCAGTCAGTAATACACAAGAATAACTAATTGCCTTCTTAAAAATGCGAAATAGCACACACTGTAAAAAACCTGGTCTACGTACCCTTGACTCCCTTAGGCAGTTTCTTCACCTTGGGGACTTGAAAATATCCTTGAGTTTTTTTTTTTTAAGCATAATTCTAGTTTCAGTTATTTTATTGGAAATCCAGAAAGGGGTGGGGGCCGGAGCGGGGCGGGAAGGAAAAGACAAAGAAAATAAACTTGGCTCTGGGATAGGAAACCAGAAATTATAGAAAACAAATCTGACCTTGGATGAAGCTTTAGCAAAAATATCCTTCCTTTGTCCTGTCTGTTTCCACCCAAAGTAAATAAGGACAATGTTAATTTACATCTGTTGTCAATTGGGAAATTTATAATTCTCCTAATATATTTTGAGGTTGAAAATATAAACGTTGGGTTAATTCTATTACATTTCACCAAATGCATTTACAAAGCAAGCTGGCTCTTGGCACATAATGGATTTGTGTAAAGTGTGTTTGTGGAATCCAGATGCTATTAGATTGCAAGTCCTCTTGGAAGAGGTCTCTAGTGTTTCTCTCTCTGCTGGAGAACTTGAGCACACCCCGGTATTTGCTGCAGGTTAATAGAGCCATGAGGTGTGAACTTGGGTGGGACGAAGGAGTTCCCTAGTCACAGCAACAGTGTCTATAAATTGGTACCTCAAACTAATGCACTGCATACTTGTCATAGGAGGTGGGTTTTTTAAGCCTTCCTTTTTTCCCTTCAAAAACCAGCTCCTCAGTAAATTTTACATTAGAGTGCCCTGTAATTAAACACACCTAAGACCTGCCAGTAGGTTTCTGCCCCACTCTATTCCTCTTACATATTCTTAAATTTATTTTGTGTTTTATGATCCACTCTACTCCTGTCTTCACCCCCAGCCCATATGTAAAAATTACAGAGAATGCCTGGAACATATATAAAGTTTTACTATAAGCACCAGACAACAATAGCCAAGAGCTCATAATTTTGCTCTTCATGAAAGCAAAAATGTTTTGAGTAAGAATAATTAAAGAAGTAACTATAAAAATCATAGGGTAATGATTTGTACTTTTGAGGCTGATATGTAGGTGATTTAACTTCCACGGCAGCTAGAGAAAATATTGCCTCAATCCTTCAAAAACAAAACAAAAACCACACTTTAATCCCTTTTGGATGACCATTATTTCAAATTGTGTTTCTAAGCTTTATCTATTTTTAACTTTGCAAATGTGAAAGAGTAACATTTATAAAGAAGAATATGAAATGAGTTATCATGGATAGAAAAAAAGTAAAGGACTTGAGAACCAAATGTCACAGTTTCTTAGTCTTTTCTCTTCCTAAATGCAAGGATGATTTGATTTTAATAACCCTGGCCCAATTCCCTGCAAGTCCACATACTTGAGGTCATAGGGGTACCTTATCTTACAATAAGTTATTCAGGGGAGTCCTAAATAAATGATTATCACAATGTTAAAATACAACGGATAATAATACAGAATCAGAGGCAAAATTTAGGAATATCACATCGTCACATGGCATAATCGAGAACCAAGAAGCAAAAGGATCAGTGTTTTGCAAATATATCTATATGGGACTTCAGAGATTCAAGTTTTTGGCAAATTAAGCAATGCTTGCATAGCTAACATATTACAGGGTGCTTGAAGAAGAATAAGAGTATGTGCCTGATTCCCAGGACTGCATGTTCCAGATTATAAACTTTAGTGGCATGGGTTTTCCTTATTTATATATTTCTTTCCTATGGTGGTTTCTTTCATGTTTGTTAATGCTCCCAGGGGCTATCGAGCAATGGCTCCATTCAATAAATACAATAAATAAAATGAAGCATTAAGCTTTACTTTTTGCAAGGGCAGCCTTATTATTACACATGTAATCTCCAGGCCTTCGGGGAGACATTGGGCTTGGTGGATAATCATTTGCTTTTAAGCTGCTGAGTTTCTGATGTCTGTAGTCTTGCTTCAGTTAAGAGCAAAGGCAGTCACCCGGTGAGCAGCACCATATTCTTGTCAGTTCCTGATTAGGAGCCTCTTAACTCAGAAGAAAACTCTAACTTGTTCATTTATTGTTTGGTCATTTTTTAGTTAAGTTGTTGTTTGTCAAGGCTCAAGTTAACTTTACAAGTTGGGAGAGAGATGTAACCAAATGCTAAGGGTATAAATAAAATGAGTGAAACCTAAGGAAGTTGATAGCGTGTATTTTCTACACACAACTGCATCAAGATGAATTGCTCCGACCCTAAAATCACACCAAAAAGTATCTGAGAAGTGCGTATGAAAAGCAGTGAGACATTAGAGTTACCCATTCTGAAACCAGGACTTGAGTGGAAGGGGGAATTTTCAAGTGATAGATTTGTATTAATAAATAAAACAAAATGCAGATATGTACTTATTATGTCTATATGATTATATACAAACATAAAAATGTTACTGGTAACATTTTTTGGTTACTAGCTGAAGGAACTGCCTAGAAAATTGTCCTTTCAGGATTTCCCTAAACTCAACTTCAGGAATTGTAAAGGAATACAGTGAGTGAGTCATAGAATAGTCATCAATAGCAGAGGGGATGAACTATATACTCTATGAGCCAGATCCTGCTCATAGTTAGTTATTTCATTTGGTCAGTGCAGTGTTTAAACATTGTATGTTACTAATCAACATTTTAAGAAAGGGAGATTTCATATTAGAAATTTTTATTTTTGGCTTCTCTTCAATGTACAAGACGCAATAGCATTTGTCCAGGTTTCCCTCCAGACAAACAGGCGTAGAAGCAGTAACCAAAGCAGTTCTTGTTAAACCCATGTCTTCTAACTCACCTGGGCTCCCTCCAGGCAACTCCTCTCAGTTAAGGTCTGATTTAGCCTTTGTAGGCACTCGAATGACCAACCTTGACCTTGTGTTACAAACTGTAGAGAGATCAGAGTTCATAAAAATGTAGAATGAAAGCTAGAAACCAGCCATTGTAGCTTAGGTTAACGTGTTTAGCATACTAATGTCAACTGCTTTTTGTAAGTTTGGCTCATCTGTAGGATAGGTTTCATTTTGCTTTATCAAATTTCTAAAACAGTTTACAGGGGTTCCAATAAAATGAAATCAAGTGAAAATCAGTTTAGTTTGGAAATTAATAAAGTAACTGTGGACTGGGGGATGATAACGTGAGTAATATACAATTCGTTTCTTCTGAAGTAAATGCCCTGAAGTACTGAACGATTAAAGTCAGAATCTTTCAATTTTAACACATACATTTAAGTTATTTTAATATAGAAGTGTCTAGATGGACTTTCAGGAAATAAATGAAGGGAGAATCTATTTTAAAAACTTTAGCTACTTCAGTTGATTAAGGAAAACTCAGGCTTTTCAGGCAGAAGCCTTTCAAAGAGGAGGAAAATGACTTTATGGTATGTTCAGTTTTGATCAAGCAAGTAGTTGATGGAGTCTGTTACAATCAAGTGAAAAATAATAAAGGCTAGAAAAGGAAAATACAATGGTATGCAAGGACCTCCAGCTCCCCAAGAGAGAAAGTCTGGGAGCAATATTGGGTGATGCTGAGTTGGGAAAAAGTGATGCAGAAATGATGCTCCGTAAACTTAGACACGATTGTCTACAAGTGGATAAGCAGAACACCCAAGTATTACTCAGGGACAACTCTTAGTCACAGCAAAATATACTCCCAGTTCTCTTTGTATTTTGAAGATATGTGTGAAAGAGAAAAGGTAATTGAAATATAAGCATGTTGACAAATGGAATGTACTGAAATATTTGAGTTGACTGGAGTCTCCATTCCTGGAGGTTTATACTGGCATTAGGAGGGTTCAGTTCAGTTCAGTTCAGTCGTAGACAAGATCAATACTAAAGCAATACCTTTTCTGCTTGTGTTAAACATAAGAAAGCGGGGCATGGAAGTACATGGAGAGAGTGGAGCACAAGAAGAAATAGTTTATAAGTTTATAAAGTTTATAAGTTTATAAATTTCCAATAAAGAAGAGAAGATTCAGAAAGTATTTATTTATAGTGTAGTTTATGCAGGAAATACACTCATACATTCACTGATCCAACAGGATCCTTGAAATATATTTTTTATAAAAATTGGAAGGTGGACATGAGTTTGAGTGAACTCCGGGAGTTGGTGATGGACAGGAAGGCCTGGCGTGCTGTGATTCATGGGGTCGCAAGGAGTCGGACACGACTGAGCAACTGAACTGAACTGAATGCACGTTACTTAAAAATGCATATTTTCATACACATGAAGTATATGATGCTGATAAAACTATTTTCTGTTTTATTCAGCGTCAATGAAAAGTAAGCTAAGCAATCCCAGATGAGGAGACACATCAATTTGTGGGGGAAGGGTTCAGTTCAGTCACTCAGTCGTGTCCAACCCTTTGCGACCCCATGGACTGCAGCACACCAGGCTTCCCTGTCCATCACCAACTCCCGGAGCTTACTCAAACTCATGTCCATCGAGTCACTGATGCCATCCAGTCATTTCGTCCTCTGTCGTCCCCTTCTCCTCCTGCCCTCAGTCTTTCCCAGCATCAGGGTCTTTTCAAATGAGTCAGTTCTTCACATCAGGTGGCAAAAGTATTGGAGCTTCAGCTTCAGCATCAGTCCTTTCAATGAATATTCAGGACTGATTTCCTTTAGGATAGACTGGATGGATCTCTTTGCAGTCCAAGGGACTCTCGGGAGTCTTTTCCAACACTACAGTTCAAAAGCATCAAATCTTCGGTGCTCAGCTTTCTTTAGAGTCCAACTCTCACATCCACACATGACTACTAGAAAAACCATAGCTCTGACTAGATGGAACTTTGTTGGCAAAATAATGTCTCTGCTTTTTAATATGCTGTCTTGGTTGGTCATAGCTTTTCTTCCAAGGAACAAATGTCTTTTAATTTCAGGGCTACAGTCACCATCTGCAGTGATTTGGGGGCCCAAGAAGGAAAAAGTCTGTCACTGTTTCTTTTGTTTCCCCATCCATTTGCCATGAAGTGATGGGACCAGATGCCATGATCTTAGTTTTTTGAATATTGTGTTTTAAGCCAACTTTTTCACTCTCCTCTTTCACTTTAGTCAAGAGTCTCTTTAGATTTTCTTCACTTTTTGCTCTAAGGGCAGTGTCATCCACATATCTGAGGTTATTGATATTTCTCCTGGCAATCTTGATTCCAGCTTGTGCTTCATCCAGCCCGGCATTTCGCATGATGTACTCTACATAAAAGTTAAATAAGCAAGGTGACAGTATATAGTGACATACTCCTTTCCTAATTTGGAACCAGTCTGTTCCATGTCTGGTTCTAGCTGTTGCTTCTTGACCTGCATACAGATTTCTCCGGAGGCAGGTCAGGTGGTCTGGTATTCCATATCTTTCAGAATTTTCCATGGTTTGTTGTGGTCCACACAGTCAAAGGCTTTGGCGTAGTTGACATAGCAGATGTTTTTTCTGGAACTCTCTTGCTTTTTCGATGATCCAACAGGTGTTGGGGGAAAGGGGTCCTTATTTTATTTCTGAAAAAAATTAAGGAGTCTCTGCTGGATGCTCAACATTATACAAAACTATGCATATCTCTTTATGTGTCTGTGTTGTGTGTACACTGAGGGGAGTTCAGCTGGGGAGAGGGATGTTATTGAGAGAAATAGGAAGGAAATATAAGGAAGAGAAATTGACCAAATTCCAGGGACTTGGTATCGTAAAATCATTTATGAAAATGCCAGAATGATTCCTGTAGATATTTTCTAGTGTATAGTTTTAGGAGAAAGAGAAGAGAGAGAGAGGTATGGGCCGATTATCTCTTTTACTTGAACTCTATTGGTCATCTTTAAGGCCTCAAGCCACTGTTCCAAGAATATTGTTTTTTCTGTGTAAATCGGAATGCATGTTACTGGGTCCACATTCACTCACTTCCCATGTAAGAACTCTTGCTTCTTGGTGGCACTGAACCAGTTTGAGTTGTCAGAGAAATAATATGTGTTTTGGTGGGGAGCTTGATTTATTTTCAGCATAAGATATATTCTTCTCTGTTTCTCCTCCCTTCCCACAACTGATCTCTTCTCCCAAGACTTCAGCACCCCCAACCCTGCTTCTAGAAATGATTACCCCATCAATGAATTAATTTCTCGATTCTTTGACTCGACCTTCTTGTTAAAATTAGTAGAATCACATTTCACATTTCTAAAATGTGATTTGAACATCATGATTCACTGAGTTGCAAAAACAAAATTGCAGGTTTAATTTAAATGTACTTTCTATCCTTTAAAACTTGTATTTTTCAGTATATTTTATAGTGCATGTGATATATTAGTGTATTTACACATACCCACACACATATATGATACATTACATAAATGCAGAAATGTGTATATTAGAAGTGTATCCAGAATTTTTATGTTGATACATATATACAACAGTATGTTAAATCACTGTTGTTTTTGGTGTTCTGTTTCCCAGGAGATGAAGTCTAAGCAACAGTCTCACCTGGGAATACTTGAATAACCAGTTATCTTGTGGCAGCTTAATAGATTGCCTTTCTTGTCATTCAGGACTATCCGTACCAATCATACTTTACTCTTTTATAATACAATTCCTATTTTCTTCTCTCAGTCCTTGTGTCAACTTTCGGTTCTTTTATGGATAGATAACAATATTTACTTCTCTGTTCATTGAAGAAAGCAAGCATCACTGTACATTTATAGAGAAATCCCTGTTTCTTCTCAACAGAGAAATGAGAATGTAAACATTGTATGCATCAGCATACAATGGTATGCTGATGGTCAGGTATAGCAGGCACAGCTTCAAGGAAATTGTTTCATTAATAATTAGGTAGTAAATGAGGACTAGAGCTTACATAAGTGGGAATAAGATGACAGATATTCCAAATGAATGAAAAGCAGTGTGTGTCGTGATTGGGGCCAGGAGATGGTGCAAGGATGATGGTGATTTTTCAGGAATGTTATCTTCCCCAAAATGACAACTAAAACCAGACTAATGGGAACACAATGATTTCACTGGACAGCAGTAGATACCTAAAAATAGAGGTGTAGGAACCAAATGACCAAGAGCTTTGAGTTGTGTTCTGACTAAGAAGAATTAGAGAACAATTAAAAGTTTATCTGTGTAGGAAATGTAATGTTTTAGGAAACATCTGATTAAAGCACACACACACATATGCACACAACAAGTGTTTGGACAGGAAGGTAATAAAATTAGAAGTAGTGAGAGGAGCTGTAATTTAGGTAGGAGGACCCAAGAAATCTCTAGACCACAGAGAATCCTGCTTCTTGACATTTCAACAGGAAGAATTAAGTTGTCATTAGCATATGAACACTGAATATTTATAGTTAAAATATTAAAATTTGAGAAGCATCTAATTTGAACCTCATGGAGAACACTGGATGTTCCTTACAGAACAATCTATTATGCTTAAACATAAGTACAGTATTACATCTGCCAGATCCAGTGTTTATTATTTTTTAATCACATGAGTAAATAATAAAATAGCATCAAATATAGCTATATATAAGTCATGATATTTTTATAGGAAGAGTTAGTGTGCTGTAGGTGAACATTAGCTAGAACTATTCCTCATTGATTATTAGTTTCTTGAAGATTATTTCTACTTCTATATTGAATATATTTTATATTTCTTGTTGCTCTTCTGAAGTCATATTTTCATGTAACTTGTTAAACTTCTTCTGTAACTGTGTTGTTTCACTTTTCACCCTAGTCTTTTATATTTTTATCTTCATTTTTTTAAAAAATCAGGCTATAAAGAGATATATTTACTTTTTTCTTTCAAGCTTTCTCTTTGTCCTTATAATTTTCTCTAGATTATTTCTTTTTCAAAAAGTTAATTTCATAATTCTCTCATCTTAATATTTGGAATTTATTTTGTTGTTCTTCTAGCATTTTAAGATGGGTATTGTATTTAGAAAGGACATTTTTTTAGTAAGAGTAAATATGTTTACCAGGTGCCATAGGATTTGATACACAGTGTTGTCCTCTTCATTGCTTTTTAAAGAGTCCCAGCTACCTGGACTCTCAAAATAAAATGGACTCCTAATGCTACCATTTCTTCTTTAGTACTAGTAAATGCTTTAAAAAACAAACAAAAATGCCGATTTTTGGTTAATTCTTTATGGTGTCCAAGGTGAAATATATAGTATGTATATAATGTTAACATATATTAACTCATAATATATGTATATAAATATCAGTTCAGTTCAGTCACTTGGTTGTGTCCAACTCTTTGCAACCCCATGGACTGCAGCACACCAGGCTTCCCCATCCATCACCAATTCCCAGAGCTTACCCAAACTCATGTCCATCAAGTCAGTGATGCCATCCTACCTCTGTCATCTTCTGTCATCCCCTTCTCTTCCTGCCTTCAATTTTTCCCAGCATCAGGGTCTTTTCCAGTGAGTCAGTTCTTTGCATCAGGTGGCCAAAGTATTGGAGTTTCAGCTTCAGCATCAGTCCTTCCAATGAATATTCAGAGTTGATTTCCTTTAGGATTGACTGGTTGGATCTCCTTGCAGTCCAAGGGACTCTCAAGAGTATTTTCTAATGCTACAATTCAGAAGCATCAATTCTTTGGCTCTCAGCTGTCTTTATAGTCCAACTCTCACTTCACATGACTACTGGAAAAAAACATAGCTTTGACTAGACGAACCTTTGTTTATAAAGTAATGTCTCTGCTTTTTAATATGCTGTCTAGGTTGATCATGGCTTTTCTTCCAAGTAGCAAGCGTCTTCTAATTTCATGGCTGTAGTGATTTTGGAGCCCCAGAAAATAAAATCTCTGACTTTTTCCAGTATTTCCCCATCTCTTTTCTATGAAGTGATGAGACCGGGTGCCATGATCTTAGTTTCTGAATGTTGAGCTTTAAGCCAACTTTTTTACTCTCCTTTTTCACTTTCATCAAGAGGCTCTTTAGATTTTCTTTGCTTTCTGCCATGAGGGTGGTATCATCTGCATACCTGAAGTATTGATATTTCTCCTGGCAATCTTGATCCTAGCTTGTACTTCATCCAGCCCAGTGTTTCACATGCTGTATTCTGCATATAAGTTAAATAAGCAAGGTGACAGTATGCAGCCTTGGCATACTGCTTTCCTGATTTGGAACCAGTCTGTTGTTCCATGTACAGTTCTAACTGTTGCTTCTTGACCTGTATACAGATTTCTCAAGAGGCAGGTCAGGCGGTCTGGTATTCTCATCTCTTGAAGAATTTTCCACAGTTTTTTGTGATCCACACAAAGGCTTTGGCATAGTCAATAGAACAGAAATAGATGTTTTTCTGGAACTCTTGCTTTTTCAATAATCCAATGGATGTTGGCAGTTGAATCTCTGGTTCTGCTGCCTTTTCTAAATCCAACTTGAACATCTGGAAGTTCACAGGTGTTGTACTGTTGATGCCTATTTTGGAGAATTTTGAGTATTATTTTACTAGCATGTGAAATGAGTGTAATTGTGTGGTAGTTTGAACATTCTTTGGCATTGCCTTTCTTTGGGATTGGAATGGAAACTGACCTTTTCCAGTCCTGTTGCTTCTGCTGAGTTTTTCAAATTTGCTGGCACGTTGAGTGCAGCACTTTCACATCATCTTTCAGGATTTGAAATAGTTTAATTGGAATTCTATCACCTCCACTAGCTTTGTTCGTAGTGATGCTTCTTAAGGCCCACTTGACTTTGCATTCCAGGATGTCTGGCTCTAGATAAGTGATCACACCATCATGGTTAACTGGTCATTAAGATCTTTTCTGTATAGTTCTTCTGTGTATTCTTGCCAGCTCTTTTTAGTATCATCTACTTCTGTTAAGTCCATGCCATTTCTGTCCTTTATTGTGCCCATCTTTGCATGAAATATTCCCTTGCTATCTCTAATTTTCTTGAAGAGGTCTCTAGTCTTTCCCATTCTATTGTTTTCCTTTATTTCTTTGCATTGATCACTGAGGAAGGCTTTCTTATCTCTCCTTGCTATTCTTTGGAACTCTGCATTCAAATGGGAATATTTTTCCATTTCTTCTTCGCCTTTAGCTTCTCTTCTTTTCTCAGCTATTTGTAAGGCCTCCTCAGACAACCATTTTGCCTTTTTGCATTTCTTTTTCTTGGGGATGGTCTTGATCCCTGACTCCTGTACAATGTCACGAACCTCTGTCATAGTTTTCAGGCACTCTGTCTATCAGATCTAATCCCTTGAATCTATTTGTCACTTCCATTATATAATCATAAGGGATTTGATTTAGGTCATACCTGAATGGTCTAATGGTCTTCCCTGTCTTCAGTTTAAGACTGAATTTGGCAATAAGGATTTCATGATCTGAGCCACAGTCAGCTCCTGGTATTGTTTTTGCTGACTGTATAGAGCTTCTCCATCTTTGGCTGCAAAAATTATAATCAATCTGATTTCGGTATTGACCATTTGGTGATGTCCATGTATAGAGTCTTCCCTTGTGTTGTTGGAAGAAGGTGTTTGCTATGACCAGTGTGTTCTCTTGGCAAAACTCTGTTATCCTTTGATCTGCTAGGTTTTGTACTCCAAGGCCAAATTTGCCCGTTACTCCAGGTATCTCTTGACTTCCTACTTTTGCATTCCAGTCCCATATAATGAATCAGTTCAGTTCAGTTCATTTCAGTCGCTCAGTCATGTCTGACTCTTTGCGACCCCATGAATCACAGCATGCCAGGCCTCCCTGTCCATCACCAACTCCCAGAGCTCACTCAAACACATGTCCATCGAGTTGGTGATGCCATCCAGCCATCTCATTCTCTGTCATCCCCGTCTCCTCCCACCCCCAATCCCTCCCAGCATCAGAGTCTTTTCCAGTGAGTCAACTCGTCGCATGAGGTGGCCAAAGTATTGGAGTTTCAGCTTTAGCATCAGTCCTTCCAATGAACACCCAGGATTGATCTCCTTTAGAATGGACTGGTTGGATCTCCTTGCAGTCCAAGGGACTCTCAAGAGTCTTCTCCAGCACCACAGTTCAAAAGCATCAATTCTTTGGCGATCAGCTTTCTTCACAGTCCAACTCTCACATCCATACATGACCACGGGAAAAACCATAGCCTCGACTAGACGGACCTTGGTTGGCAAAGTAATGTCTCTGCTTTTTAATATGCTATCTAGGTTGGTCATAACTTTCCTTCCAAGCAGTAAGCATCTTTTAATTTCCTGGCTGCAATCAGCATCTGCAGTGATTTTGGAGCCCAAAAAAATAAAGTCTGACACTGTTTCCACTGTTTTTCCATCTATTTCCCATGAAGTGATGGGACCAGATGCCATGATCTTTGTTTTCTGAATGTTGAGCTTCAAGCCAACCTTTTCACTCTCCTCTTTCACTTTCATCAAGAGGCTTTTGAGTTCCTCTTCACTTTCTGCCATAAGGGTGGTGTCATCTGCATATCTGAGGTTATTGATATTTCTCCCGGCAATCTTGATTCCAGCTTGTGCTTAAAATATATGTAAAATAGAAATACATGTATATTGGGTTGGCCAAAAGTTCTGTCAAATTTATTTGTAAAATGTGACAGAAAAACCCAAACAATCTTTTTGGCCAACTCAACACCACCACACCCTCCCCCGACCCCCCCCACACACACACTTAATCTATCAGGCTTGAGAGGTGGAAAACCATTTTTAAATAGTTTCATTAACCAAATAAGAAAAGTTAGCTCTGAGTAAGTTAAGGATTTTTTTTCTAATTGGATATTTCAGCTGTTGTTCAGAATGCAGGACTTTTGTTTCAGAATGTTAATTTATAACAAACCAGGGATAGAATTGCATTCCACATGATGAAAGGAAATTCACATCTGCTAAGACAATCTGCAAGGCACCTTGAGGAGACAGAATCAACTAAATGATGTATTAAATATTCTTAAAACTTCCTCCTACTCTGCTGCTTTTGATTCAATGAGGATAGTAATCATAAACACAGTGGTATTCCAGCTATTGGTGTTTTTACAAAATAGGTAGTTTTGCATGTGAGATAAATATCTCCGTACATAAAGAAATACTCTGAAAATAATCATGGGGAAGCAATTACTGTTATAATAAGCATATGGCTTTGCTAATATAGAGAGTTGCTTAATAATTGATGTTGTAGGGAAAAAAAATAGTAGAAAAAGTTCTGTGTTCTGGGACATCCCCTAGTATATTCAGAACGGAAAAGACCCCAGTGAACTGCAGAACAATTAAGTGAATACAGGCTGTCATCCACTTCCGCTGATACACATTTATGGCTACAAACAACAAGGCACATTGGGAAGGCAGGAAGTATACAAATCAACTTAATCTGTCCCTCTGTGGTTTTTCAGGCCCTCCACAACATAGTCTGATTTTATGTTCTTAGCCCTTGCTCCCACTTCTCTAAATATATTTTCAGCTCCAGCCCAACTGGACTCTTATTTTTTTTCCAGCGCATACAGTTTCCTCCAGTGCCGTGCTTGTCCTGTTCCCTTTGCTATCATTGTTATCCCCAAACCTGCCCATCTATCATGTTTCTGTACATAATCAAAGAATTATTTAAGATGCCAAGTCCTTTGTGAAACTATTTTGGTCTCTTTAACTATAAATGAATTTCTACTCCTTTGAATTCTTTAGCATTTTATTTATCCATTTGTTTTGGAACTAAGGGGAAATGGTGTAGACCTTATTAAGATAGAGAAGTAAATTATTTGAGATGCATGTTGGAACTGGAATATATAGAACTTGATACTGGTTTGAATGTAGGTGCTGATGAAAATAGAGCTATCGAGAATTGCTGACTTCAGTGATTGAAGAATTCCTGATTACTAAGATGGGGGGTATTTGGAAAGAATGGGATTTGGGGGACTGAAACAGAATTTCATTTTGGACATTGTTAAGTAACATAAGACATCCAAATAGAAAGATATTGTGATATAATTATTTAAAAAATTGAAACTTAGAGGGGCGTGCCAAACTGGAGACCTCAGTTTGAAATTCAATGGCATGACAGTCATCTCTTTATATCCATGGAAGAGCTCACACAGGAGAAAGCAGAGAAAGAAGAAGTAAGAGCCAGGAGGAAACTCTGAATAGCACATGTTGGGTAAAGAAGAAGGATCACTCAAAAGAGCCTGAAAATATACTGGCTCACAGATAGTGGTTCTGTATTCATTCATGCTTCTTTGATTTTCATTAAATCAAATGGCTTCCAGTTTAGCATGGCAGCAGAATCTCTCAATCCAAATTCTCATTTTCTTTCCTCTCCAAAACTCTACTATTTGAATCAAAGGAGACAAACTCAATGAGTTACTTGTTACATAGAAAGAGAAAAATATATTAATTTTAAAAGGGAAAGTGGACTAGACTAGGAACATAAGTAAATGATATGTGCTTCTCATATAATTGGTTAACTGGTCTCCAGGATAATTTCAAAACATGTAGAGTAATGAGTGACAATAATGTTTAACTATCAACTTTTACTTCATTCAAAATATTATTGACCACCTATTGTGTATTATGCTTAGGACATATCAATGAACAAGCTAGAAAAAGATTCCTACCCTCTTTGAACTCAAATTCTACTTGAATTTTGAGAGATAGACAATTTAACAAAATGAATAGAGAGAAGGAAGGAAGGAGAGCAAGTGGGGGAAAGGGACAGAGGGAAGACAGACAAGAAGAGGAAAGACGGAAGGAAAGAATAAAACTATCCTACTGCTGCTGCTAAGTCGCTTTAGTCGTGTCCGACTCTGTGTGACCCCATAGACAGCAGCCCACCAGGCTCCCCCGTCCCTGGGATTCTCCAAGCAAGAACACTGGAGTGGGTTACCATTTCCTTCTCCAATGCAAAAACTATCCTAGAATGTGATAAATACTATAGAAAAAAAGAAAAGTGGAGAATAAAGATGGAAGTATTATATGTGCTTGTGGTTTTGTGGTATTAAATGGGTGTGTGTCTGGGGTGCTGGAAAGGCTTTATTAAAAAGCTGATATTCAAACAAACAAAACTTAAAGGAGACAAGGAAATTAGCTGTGAAACGGAATTGACTATGCAGATTTCTGGGGCTGTGACATCCCAGGCAGATGGAAGAGAGTGCAAAGACTTTAATGCAGGATTATTCCTGGTGTATTCAAGGAAGTCAGTGTGATTGCAGCAGAATGTAAATTGGGAAGAATAAAAGGACATAAGGATAGAGAGGTAAAAGTGGAGCTAGGTAATGTAGGGCATAATAGATAGCTTAAAAATCGTGGTCTTTATTCTGAGGGAAACTCATATCCATGCTGAGTCTTGAGCTTAGGAATGTCATTATCTGACTTCCAATTTAAAAATATCACTTTGGCTATTATGTTTAAAATAATGTGAATAAGGCAAGAGTAGAGAGATCCGTTAGGAGATTATTATGGTAACCAGACAAGAGATGATAGTGTCTGGGATCAGTGACAATGGAGATAAACAGTCTGATTCTCAGTATATTTTGAAGGTAAAGGTAGCAGTATTTCTATGGATATTGACCAATATGTTTTTGAAAAAGAGTGTCCCAGATGATTCTCAAGTCCCTTGCCTATTTTCTAATCAAGCTGTCTTTTGGTGTCATGAATTCTAGGAGTTCTTTATATATTTTAGACATTAACCCTTATCAGATATATGATTTGCAAATATTATCTCCCATTCCATAGGTTGTTTTTAAATCTGTTGATAGTTCTTTTGCTGTGCAGAAGTTTTTTAGTTTGATACAGTCTCACTTGTCTAGTTTAGCTTTTGCTGCCTGTGCTTTTCTTATCAAAGTTAAGAAATATTTGCAGATACTAATGTCATGATATTTTCTTCTGTTTTCTTCTAGTGATTTTACAGTTTCAGATCTTATCTTTAAATCTTTAAGATTTTGAGTAGAATTTTGTGTATGGTACAAGTGTTCAGTTTCATTCTTTTGCATGTGAATATTTAGTTTACCCAACATTATTTGTTGAAGAAACTATATTTCCCCCATTGTGTTTTTTTGGCACTGTTGTCAAAGATCAGTTGATGGTATTTGCATAAGTTTATTTCTGGGTTCTCTGTTCTGTCCCATTTGACTGTATGGCTGTCTTTATACAAGTATCATGCTGTTTTAATTGATGTAGCTTTATAATATATTTTGAAATCAGGAAATGTGATACCTTCAGCTTTGTTCTTTTTCTCAGAATAGCTTTGGCTGTTTGGTTCCTTTGTGGTTCCATATGAATTTTAGGATTGTTTCTTCTTTTTTTCTACAAAAAAAAAAAAGTCATTGGAATTTTTGAGTGGGACTGCATTAAGCTTGCATATTGCTTTGGGTAATATGGACATTTTAACAATATTAAATCTCAGTCCATGAACAGGAGCTGTCTTGATATTTGTGTCTTCCTATAATTCTTTCATCAAAATCTTATAGTTTTCAGCATACAGGTCTTTCACCTCCTTTTTAATCCCTGAGTATTTTACTCATTTTGATGTCATTATAAATGTAATTACTTAATTTCCTTTTTCAAATTGCTTGCTGTTAGTGTACAGAAATGCAACTGGTTTTACAAGTTGATTTTGTGCCCTACAATGTTACTGAGTTCATTTTTAATTTATTCCTGTTTTTTATAGAGTCTTTAAGATTTTCTACATATAAGCTCATATCATCGACAAACAGATTATTGTGCTTCTACCTTTTCATCCTAGATGCCTTTGTTTCTTTTTCTTGCTAATTGCTCTGTCTACCACTTTCAGTAATATGTAAGATAGAAGTGGTGAGAGTGGGCATTTTTGCTTTATTTCTAATCTTAGAAGAAAAGCTTTTGGTTTCTCTGAAGAATATATTCAGATGACCAAAATATATATGAAAAGGTGTTCAACAACATTAATAATGAAGTGCAGGTCAAAATCATAAAGAGATATTATCTTGCACCTGTTAAAATGATCAAGATATGTTTTAAAAAGGACAAAAAGTGTCGGTAAACATACAGAGAATTTGGCACTTTTGTGCAGTATTGTTGGGAATATAAATGGTGTAACCTCTATAAAAAGCAACATGACATTTTCTCAAATAATTAAAGATGGTATTGCCACATGATGCTGCAATCCACTTTTGGTTGGTTGTCCAAAAGAATGAAAATTGGGTTCTTGAAAAGATGTATGCACCTCTTCTTCAATGAAGCATTATTCATGATTGGCTAATATGGACACAATCAAATGCCCATCTGTGAATGAATGGATAAAGACAGTACAGTATATACATACAGTATAATATCATTCAGCCATAAAAAATTAAGGAAATCCTGCCATATGTGACAACATGGATAAACCTGAACACTGTGATATGTGCAATAAGTCACTCATAAGGGTTGACCAAAAGGTTCATTCAGGTTTTCCATTACATGTTAAGGAAGGACCCAAATGAACCATTTGGTCAATGCAGTGCTTCATAATTTCACTTATATCAAGTATCTAAAGTAGTAAAACTCATGGAAGCAGAAAATAGAATGGTGGTTGCCCCCGAGGAGTTGGGGATAATTGGAAGTTGCTGTTCAATTGGGTATAAAATTTCAGTTATGCAAGATGAGTAAGTTCAGAGATCTGTTCTACAACATTGTGCTTATAGTTAACAATAGTGTCCCGTACACTTGAAAGTTTGTTCGGAAGGTAGATTACATGTTGTCAATTCTCACTACAATAAAGAAAGAAAAGAAGGTAAAGGAAAAGAAAATGGAAAAGAAAACAATGAGGGCAAGTCTTTGTCTTGAGCAACTGGAGGTATGATTTTGTCCTAACTGAAATAGTCAATTCAATCAACTGAAACCAAAGTGGAACATATTTTGGAGCAGAAAATGATGGAAGACTGAATGTGGCAGCATTACTAGAGAACAGGGTTACAAGAAATAAAGACACAAATAGAAACGATAATTTTCATGAGTTCTGCTGAAACTCTAGGGAGGGGAGTCAAGAGAACTCTTTCTTTTTTTTTCTAGTAAGAAGGAACTATATATTTATGTAATGGGTGAGACTGACCCAGTGGAGAAGAAAAGATCATTTTTTGATAGAGGAGAGAATGGGGTCTGTTTCACAAGCACAGGATGGTGGGGAGTCCACCTGCGGTGAAAAGAGAGAGCAGGTTCTGACAGGTGGGCAGACATATGGTGGGATTCTATAGAATGCACCGTTCGCTTTTGTTTTCTCAATAATATATGAAATAGGGTTGTCAGCTGAGAGAGAGGGTGGAGATGGAGGTGTTATATTTTAAGGAAGAGATATGAGAAGAAATTACTAGTAGAGTGAAGACAGTATCATTTACTTCTCTTCGTGGCTGAGTGTGCATGTGTGTGTGTGTGTACTTGCCCATGTTCTGCTAACATGCCCAGGCACAAAGTAGGTAGAGTTTGATTTAACTAAGGCTGTAGTTTTATCAAGCCAGTACCAGGCACCATCAAGGAATAGAGGGGGAAACAAGTAGAAGGAGGGATTATAATAATTATAATGATATACTATGAATGTTAGGCTAAGTAAGGATGAGAATGAGAACATCTTGGTGTGATAGATGGTCATAAAATCGATTGATTGGAGGGGCAGATGGGTGTCAAAGGACTAATGGGGTCAGGATATGAGAGAGACTGAGTTGCAAAAGTAGGCAGTGAGTTGCATGAAATGGAGATTAAGGGAGGGTTGTTATAAAAAATGATGAGATAATTGATGCTTTTGAACTGTGGTGCTGGAGAAGACTCTTGAGAGTCCCTTGGACTGCAAGGAGATCCAACCAGTCCATTCTAAAGGAGATCAATCCTGAGTGTTCATTGGAAGGACTGATGCTAAAGCTGAAACTCCAATACTTTGGCCACTTCATGCGATGAGTTGACTCACTGGAAAAAGAGTCTGATGCTGGGAGGGATTGGGGGCAGGAGGAGAAGGGGACGACAGAGAATGAGATGGCTGGATGGCATCACCGACTCAATGGACATGAGTTTGAGTGAACTCCGGGAGTTGGTGACGGACAGGGAGGCCTGGCGTGCTGTGATTCATGGGGTCGCAAAGAGTCGGTCACGACTGAGCAACTGAACTCGACTGACTGATGACTATGAGTAGCTGAGGCTGGATTGAAGACAAGAAGAGTGGCATAAACAGAAGATACGTTCACATAAACAGAAGTGAAAGTTAGGAAGAATCACAAGTTTGTTTCTGAAATAACCTCCACTGGAGACAGGAGTACTAAGGAAGTGATAGAGAGCTGGGCATTAAAATTATCCAGAAAGAAGGAGGAATGATGATAGGGAGATATTGTATCAGTGAATGAGAGGCAGTGCACGTTACAATCAGATGACAAGAGACTCAAACCTGAGAATATGTACAGAGCATTGAGGAAGCAAAGTCTACCGGTGACAACACACAAGATACCCCTTTTTCGCATCTTCAGTCCCAGTAATTTGAAGGCACAGGGAGGAAAAACTGCTACCACTCGAGCAATCTGACTGGAGGAAAATCCTAGGAAGAGTAGGATTTTCATTGGAGCAAGAATGTGAAATGTGCATTTGGAAATATGGTTGAGATTTTTTTCAGTGATAAAGTACATACTAAGGATTTAAGATGGAAAATGAAGGCAAAGCTTTGGGTGTTAAGTGATAAGGAAAGAGGGATCTATGGAACCTATGGATTTTAACCTCTGGTGAATGGATTAGAAAAACTAGGAGGGGTGTGGATTAATCCTGGTGTGCGGGCTCACTGTTGTTCCTGTGAAATAGCCTCAGTTTGTTTCTCTCATTTAAAGCAGTAATCCCGTGGCAATGCTGGAGGAAACATGGAATCATCCCTTATGATAAAGAAATGGTTGTCCTTGGGAGGGAGGAGGAAACAGATCCTTTATAATATTTCCTTTTCAAGTATAAAAAAGGGAAAATCATTTTCTGATAGGAATTTAACACTGTAAGACATCTGATGACAGACACCTTTTTCATACTTGTTTCTGTATTGTCTTGCACAAGGTTTATCGGATGAGTCACCAAACTGTGATAAGGAGAATAGGAAAGAAGGCAAGAAAAGGTAAGAAGGAAAGAGAAAGAACAATAGAAAGGCAAAGTCAAAAAGATGAAAGATTAGGATATATTGGCCTGGTAAAATTGCAGTCCACTTTACAAAGCAAAGTATGGAACCCAGGACAAAGTACGGAACCCAGGAAAGACAGGTTTTATTGATTAAGAATCTAGCTTAGCTTGAGTATATGTGTGTTCATGGTTCAATATAAAACTGGTACTTCTCATTTTGAAGAGGTATAACTCAGTGTGTTAAGAAACCAGTGAGCTAGGAGTGCAGAAAGTTAATAGGAAGATCATTCCATACCTTCTAAAAAACATGTGTGTACTGTATAATATGGCACAGAAGAGTGTTCCTGCTGAAATAGTAGGTTAGGAAAGAGGAATGACTGTGCTTAGAAGGCACAGAAATGACACTTTGATCTTGCTATACCCTTTTTTTTGTTTTGCTTTCTGGAAATATGTTTCAAAAAAGTAGGTGCTAAAACATGACTTTCTATCTTTCCTTTGAGTCCATTGAAGAAGTGAAGTCGCTCAGTCATGTCCGACTCTTTGCGACCCCATAGACTGTAGCCTACCAGGCTCCTCCATCCATGGGATTCTCCAGGCAAGAGTACTGGAGTGGGTTGCCGTTTCCTTCTCCAGGAGATCTTCCCAACCCAAGGATCAAACCCAGGTATCCTGGGTTTGCCATCTGAGCCACCAGGGAAGCTACCATTAGTGGGTATAATTCAACAATTTCCCCTAGGAAGATTATGCCCGTACCCATGACCATGATCTTTGTTCATCTTTCAATTCACTTGTGTTAAAAGAAACACCGGATAGTCTGAAGAAAATGCAAGAACTATATACAGTCCATGTTGCATGTTAATAATGGTATGATATATTAATGGGAGAGGCTGGAGGGCTTGAGAGAAAAAGTACAGAAACACGGGTTCTTGTCCAAGCTCTGCCACTAACTAGTGTGACCGAGGACAACAGACCTAATCTCACTAGGTATCCATAGGTCATGAAGAGAACATGTTAGGGTCAGGGTAGCATGACTGCTAAGTGCGTGGCTCGTAGAATCAAATAGACCAGGCTTTGAGTCCTAGCTCTATCCTTTATCAGCTGTGATGACTTTGCTAATTTACCACGAAGCTTTCAAAACCTTTGTGCCTTCTTCTGTAAAACTGAGATAATGCTTGTAGCTCTTCATTATTCTTATTATTATCAAATGAAATGGGGTATATCCAGGTGTTAGCAAAGTACCAGATACATGGTGAACATTCCAATGCATAGTACTGATTATTTTTGAACTACTGTTTCAAAAATAATTTTCTTGGTTGCCATATTTAATGAATTTAGACTACCCTTTTATAGATTTGTCACATGCCAGTGATTCAACATGATTTCTTGTGACTCCTTCTTAAGTCATGGCTATCGGTCCTTGGGCAGAAATGTAAATCCCTGTTCTTGTATTGATCATGCAGTAAAGACGATGGGGATTAGATCATTTGCACTTAGATTCTCCATCCCCCTTTTCTGGGAACCTGTAATGAGTGAGACTGCTGCCTTGTATATCAATAAGGGATTCTAAAATGTGATTTCACTTGTGTCTTCATTTTGTTCCACAAGGCAGGGGAATTAAATATGAATTAAGGAGTCTGATCCAGTAAATATGGAGATGGAACCACTTCAGACTTACAGAGTCTGTGAGAAAAGGAGTGGGAAAGGGTTTGAAGCCAACACTGAGCCAGGATGAGCAGAGTGAGGAGCAGAGAAAGAGATGTGGGGATGAGATCAAAATATTCAAGGAAACCAATCACAGTGTGCCAGGCAGAAGGCCTTTAACTACAGGAGAACACTGCAATATCACTCATCCTGAACACAAGTCATCAAACATTCATTGAATATCTACTACATGCTGGGAACCAGAAACACAAAGATAAACTTCACATAATCCTTGCCCCCAAGTAACTCACATCCTCGCAGGAAGAGAGACCTAAAATGGTGATGGGAGACAGACTTGCACAGTAATTAAGCACATTTCTTTGAAATGAGATTGTCTATGTTTGAAGCTCAGTGCTGCCATTTCCTACCCTTTGGGACATGGAAAATAACTTCATCTCTTTGAGCCTGAGGTTTTTTTTTATTGATAAAATGGAAGAACCTACCCATGGATTTGTTGTGGAAAGATTTAAAATACTGAAATGGGCTTAATGCAGTACCTACTGTCTAATTTGTGGGCTTCCCTGGTGACTCAGATGGTAAAGTGTCTGCCTGCAATGTGGGAGATCCGGGTTCAATCCCTGGGTTGGGAAGATCCCCTGGAGAAGAAAATGGCAACCCACTCCAGTACTCTTGCCTGGAAAATCCCATGGATGGAGGACCCTGGTGGGCTACAGTCCAGGGGGTCGCAAAGAGTTGGACATGACTGAGAGACTTCACTTTCACTGTCTAATTTAGGCACTAATGCATTATTGTTACACGATGAATGTTACACAAAGAAGTTACTATTGGGGCTGGCCTTTGAAGCTAGAGGAAGATTGTTCCAGGTAGGAAAGAGAATAGATGACATCTGGTGTTGAGGCTACAACAGAATTGAGAGCTGTGACTACGTTGTTATAGTTGGGAAATAAAGAACGATCTCATAATAGAGAAAAGAACAATGTCTCAGGGGTAGGGGAGAAATTGGAAGTGAACAAAGGGAAGATTGGAAAGTTCACACTGGGCCAGCTTTGGGAAAAGTTAGAACTATATGGCAAAATGCTTTGACTTTACCATGTAAGCTAGTGGGGGCTGCTGAAGGTTATGAACAAAGGAGTGACTTGATTTGATTTGCATTTTAGAAAAATTATTCTAAACATGGAGTCTATATTGGGTAGGAGAACTTGGACCAGAAAAGGGAATTAGAAGGCTAAAAGTCCATAATGGTCCTATCTGGGGCCGTGAAAGTGATGGAGAGGGATGTGGGAGGAGGAAGGTTTCAAAGGCAGCTTGACATGGCTTGCAACCGACAAGCATGGGCAAGGCTGGGTTCTTAAGGAGAAGGAAGAGTCAAGAGGGCGACAGCGAGGATGACTAGGTTAGAAGAAAATCAGTAAAGAGAGAACAGAAAGAGGAGAACATCTGGCAGAGAAACAAGTTCAGTTTTGGAAAATATTGAGTATAGACTCCCTTGGATTTTTGTATTAAGCTATTAAATAGATACTTGGAAACACTTTAGTGAAAATAAGCAGAATGTGAACCTGGGAATAGCGACAATCTCACCCACGGGTTTAAAGTGGGGCCATCTCAGCAGTGGGATGCCTGGGATGGGGCTGTCCAATGATCAGGACCAAGGACAGGGTCCTAGAAATACCCTTTTTTAAAGGACAGTCCAAGGACAATGAATCAGCACAGTCAATGGAGAAAGGATACTCAGAGAAAAGAGGGGGTAAGTTTGTCCTCCTCTTAGAAGTGGAGATTACCAAGAAGAGCAAGGTCAGTGATGCCAAAGTGTTTAATTAGGATGAAGGATGAGGAGGGGCCTTTGGGTTTGACATTGATAACATTTGATGGAGCATTCTGAAGTGAGGCAGTTGCAGGTGCTTGATTAAAATGGCTAATGGAGAGGAGGGTGGAAAGAAAATGAAAGCAGAGAGCAGGCATAACATCCCATACATCTGTAAAGACCTTGTATTCCCTCTACTAATGTTTTTTTATACAGTAGATGATTTAACCATGCCTCTTGCTGTATTTTATAGTTTTCAGTCCAAAGGAGTGATGCTCAATGGCAATAATTTTCATCATATTCTGTCCAAGAGGACCTTGGTCGAGAGCAGGGATACTTGGGGAGAGGGCCAGATGCACGGAATGACTCAAATTAGAACTCGACGGATTACATTTGCTGATAATCATGGGTCGTCAGTAAGTGTCTCATAATTTATATAACATTTGGGGCATGATTATAAAACAAGAAGTCTTTAATTTTTAAAAAACGAGAGAATATAAAATGTTCTGAATAAAAGGCTAAAATGTTTAACTGAAAAATGTAGCTTCTCTGCAAGCTGAATCAGTGCTTTTCAATCAAAGCCACTGATCTCTGATCTGGAGTTATGCAGTTATTCACAAGTTGCACCATATTCAGAACTATAGATAGGCTTCTGTGATCCATTTAAAACTAAATCACAAATCTTTTTTCTAAGAAGACCCCAACTTTCCAGATTTAGATGTGGGGATAAATCTTCCTACCAGAACTCTGGTATTCCAGGTTTTGACAAGTGGCATAAAAATCACTGAAAAATTAGTTTTTGTTCTAGTAAGTTAATTAGTTTTGAGTGTTTTCATATGTAACTTTAGCTTCTTTTTGTCATTTGCCTAGTGGTGGAAGACAAACTAAGGTGTAGAAGCATAGAACTCTCTAGCGGCTGGATTCTCCTTCCCCCTCCAGAAAATGCGTAATTAACCACTTTTCCCTCTTTTAAAAAAAAAAATTTTCTTCAATAGAACTTGTCATTTTAAAAAGCTTTTTAGTAATCCTTTTAAAATAACACAAACTTGGCAGTACCTTAAAAAAAAAAAAAAAAAAAGAAGAAGAAGCAGTTACCTAGGTTGTAGATTCCAACAGACCTGAGTCAGAACCCCAATTCGCTCATTTGAAAGCTAGGTAGTCAGCCAATTTCTTAAGCTTTCTGATTTTCTCTTTTGTAAAGTAACAAAAGAGTATATAAACACTCATTCTAAAAGGTTGTCCTGAGGATTATGTAAGCTAGTGCCTTTTAGGAGTGTTGCAACTTCCCTCGTTCAATACTCAAAAATGAGATAAAATAGGAATCGTATATAGAAACAATCATCCTTGGAAAATTGCTTAAACTGGCTCTAACATAGAGAAGGCATGGTTTTTTGCATGCAGCTCTATACTGTGACAAGTAAGTGTGAAAGTTTAATGCTTACAGTGATACCCAGAGCACAGTCACGTGAACATGTATCAGACCTGGACACATTAAGTGTACGGAGACACACATCCTGTGAGCGGTCAGGGGAAATGGCTTGCCTGACATATGAGCAGATTCAAATCTCCCGTCGGTACTCTCCCTGAAACACAGATGCTTTCTTCTTTTCTCTCCCCAACATGCGCTGTCAGGGAAGTCTCCAGTCTAACAACAGGAAACACTATAAGCCAAAGGCATGCCACCGTTCCTAGCACATAGTAAACACTCAATAAATAGCCATTACTAGTTTTCACATTGGAGAAGGCAATGGCAACCCACTCCAGTGTTCTTGTCTGGAGAATCCCAGGGACGGGGGAGCCTGGTGGGCTGCCGTCTATGGGGTCGCACAGAGTCGGACACGACTGAAGCGACTTAGCAGCAGCAGCAGTTTTCATGCCTTTTATTCTCCTAATAGAATTTTTTTTTCTCTCAAATAAAACTTGCTCTATAGCTTAGAAGGGATCTGAAGAGCCAACTTCAGAGCTAACAGTATCAGAACGCTGAGCCAGGCAGCCTTGCCACCTAATCCACCCTTGGGTGACCATGCTCAGGTGATGGGATGAAGCAGGAAGATCGGGCTTGATAGGATCTTTGCAGTTAATTTTGGTCTCTGTGGTCCTCTGAGAGCCTGATCAGAGAAACATTTCCTTAAAGCTAATACACAGGAAGAACTAAAAGCTCCAAATGGGGCAGCTTCCGATGGATTTGAGGTAAACCCTTTACAAAGGAGAATGGATTTGGTTATGTTTCTAGTTCCTGTCCTCATAGAAAGATTTATCAGCTTGTATATATTGTACATGTGTGCACGTGCATGTATGCACGAGTGATGGGTTTTAGTTTTGAATAAAATGTCTCTGATATTGAGAGAATAATACTACAGTTTTTGGTTGGTGTCCCACTGCTTTCACAAAGATGCTTCTTGGGGATGCTGAACTAAACCGAAATGTCTGCCACCCTTGATACTTGGTTGTAAAAAAAAAAAAAATACAGTTTAAAGCAGCCTAAAGACAGAAACAAAAATCAATGTTGTTCTTAGCTTACTGATGCTGTGCTAATGTATCTGCCATAGGGAAGAAGTAATTCTAAATATCAAACTAGCTTTTAACCATTAGTTTGAATATCTGAACTCCCTTCTAATGAACTCACCAACTTATGTTTCAAAGGGCTTCACATTTTAGACCCGAAAGTATGTCTTGTGGTGGCTAGACATAACAACAACAACAACAAAAAACCCAGGAACTTTCTTTTAAATGGAATTGGAAGAGTCTGAAATCTCGCTTGAGTGCTCTACTGTTGATTTCTCCGAGGAGTAAAATATACGTGGAAACTTCTTCAGAAAGAACATATTAAAGTTGAAGTACAAGGATTTTTAGATCAAAAGGATAATGATTTTTTAAAATCTTTACTATGTGATAAATTATTCTGAAGGCATTATAAAGATGTACAAACTTTCACTAGGGAGTAACCCAGAAACTTGGTGGTGACTTTGAAATTGGTATAGACATAATATGAACCTCCTTCCATCCTTGGCAGGGGTTGTTTATAGCATGATCCTACTGCTGCTGCTGCTGCTAAGTCACTTCAGTCATGTCCGACTCAGTGCGACCCCACTACTGTTTCTTAAAAAGTCAGTTTCTTATCATCAGAAGATATTTTTCTTTTCATTTTTAAGGGAAACACACAAAAACAGCTGCACATATTAAAATGTGTGAAACACAATGCCCTCACAACCAGTTTCCCTCTATTTAAAAAAAAAAAAAAATGGATTCATGGAGAACTATGAAATTATCTCCCTCCATTACTTACCTTTCATGAAGGAAATGGCACCAAATTTTAAAGCAATTTGAATCTCAAAGCAGGCCATCTCTGCCTCTCCTCTGGTCTGTAGGCCAGGAGAAAATCATTGAACTTGAAGATGAGTAGCAGAGAGGGGTAGCAGAGAGACAGGGGTACCACTGTGTTTAAGAGGCAGGAGGAGAGATCAAAGGCCTCTGAAACTGGGGAATTTCCTGGTGCATTTCCCTGAGAAGGCACTAATGATGGTGATTCAGGGTTGTACAAAATCACTGACTATCCATCAACATCGGGAAAGATCAGAAGGTCCTATCCTTACGGTGAAGGCAGGATTCCTGCAGGCAACTGTTATGATTGACTATCACCTGGGCCTTAAGTGAAAGCAAGGCGAGTTTAAGCTCTTGAAAATGAGAACGCTCTGATGGAGCCCCTTCAAGAGAGAGAAACCTTTGAAGGAAGGAAGCCCTTTTACCTTTTTTGTCAGTAAGGCCGGAAGCGACTCCCTAGGAAGTTTGTCACAATTGCTCTTGCAGGAAACTGTATTTTTTGCCACATTCTCCAGTGAAAGCAAAACCAGTGCTGCTGACTGTAGAAATCGGTAACGACCATCTCTGGGAGTGTTGATTATATCCTTCCACCTCTTGATGCCCTTGAGAGATTGCCTGTGCTTCTCCAAGTTTCTCCTGTAAGTTATTTTTTAGTTAACAGCATTCTTGAGGTGTAATTCACATAGCATACATTCACCCATTTAAAGTATGCAACTCTCTGGTTTCTGGTATATTCTCTGAGCTGTGCCACCATCAGCACCATCAATTTTAGAACATTGTTAGGACACCACAGAGAAACTGAGTATCTTTAAGCAGTCACTCCCTAGTCTTCCCACTTGCCCTGAGCCACCACCTATGCAAACATCAATCTGTCTTGTCCCTGTGAGTTTATCTCTTCTGAACATTGCATCTAAATGGAATCATGTAATACATGGTCATTTTGACTAGCTTCTTTCATTTAGCATCTTGTTCTCAAAGTTTGCTTGCCCGTATTACACTTTATATCAGTATAACATTCCTTATTATTAATGAATAATATTCCATAGAATGCTCAAACTACCACACAATTGCACTCATCTCACATGCTAGTAAAGTCGTGCTCAAAATTCTCCAAGCCAGGCTTTAGCAATATGTGAACCGTGAACTCCCAGATGTTCAAGCAGGTTTTAGAAAAGGCAGAGGCACCAGAGATCAAATTGCCAACATCCACTGGATCATAGAGAAAGCAAGAGAGTTCCAGAAAAACATCTATTTCTGCTTCATTGACTATGCCAAAGCCTTTGACTGTGTGGATCACAATAAACTGGAAAATTCTGAAAGAGATGGGAATACTAGACCACCTGACCTGCCTCTTGAGAAACCTGTATGCAGGTCAGGAAGCAACAGTTAGAACTGGACATGGAACAACAGACTGGTTCCAAATAGGAAAAGGAGTGCATCAAGGTTGTATATTGTCACCTTGCTTATTTAACTTATATGCAGAGTACATCATGAGGAACGCTGGGCTGGAAGAAGCACAAGCTGGAATCAAGATTGCTGGGAGAAATATTAATAACCTCAGATATGCAGATGACACTACCCTTATGGCAGAAAGTGAAGAGGAACTCAAAAGCCTCTTGATGAAAGTGAAAGAGGAGAGTGAAAAGGTTGGCTTGAAGCTCAACATTCAGAAAACAAAGATCATGGCATCTGGTCCCATCACTTCTTGGGAAATAGATGGGGAAACAGTAGAAACAGTGTCAGACTTTATTTTTTGGGGCTCCAAAATCACTGCAGATGCTGATTGCAGCCATGAAATTAAAAGATGCTTACTCCTTGGAAGGAAAGTTATGACCAACCTTGATAGTACATTAAAAAGCAGAGACATTACTTTGCCAACCAAGGTCTGTCTAGTCAAGGCTATGGTTTTTCCCGTGGTCATGTATGGATGTGAGAGTTGGACTGTGAAGAAAGCTGATTGCCGAAGAATCGATGCTTTTGAACTGTGGTGTTGGAGAAGACTCTTGAGAGTCCCTTCGACTGCAAGGAGATCCAACCAGTCCATTCTAAAGGAGATCAATCCAGGGTGTTCATTGGAAGGACTGATGCTAAAGCTGAAACTCCAATACTTTGGCCACCTCATGCGACGAGTTGACTTCACTGGAAAAGGCTCTGATGCTGGGAAAGGTTGGGGGCGGGAGGAGAATGGGACGACCGAGAATGAGATGGCTGGATGGCATCACCGACTCTATGGACATGAGTTTGAGTGAACTCCGGGAGTTGGTGATGGACAGGGAGGCTTGGCTTGCTGTGATTCATGGGGTCGCAGAGAGTCGGACACGACTGAGCGACTGAACTGAACTGAATATTCCATTTATGAATACACCATGTTTGTTTATAAATTGATTAAGATTTGTGTTATTTCCACTTTGGGGCTGCTCCAGTGATTGTTGACCTTGGTGTTGTGTGTAACTTCTGAATGGTATGACACTGACTAGCTGTGGGACCACGGTCAAGTTACATAGACTTATGGCCCTTTATTTTCTCATTTTATACAACTAGGGATCCTATGCCATCCCTTTGGCTTGGTGTGTGGATTAAATGAGATAACCATTGAACAATTTTCCATTTCTTGAATAGGTATCATATAATATGAGCTTTTCCATAGAGATATTATGTGTTTTATATAAAAGTAACTTGAATAATGCCAGGCTAATACACTCTATTTTAAATCACGCGAGTGAAGACTCTAGAGACAGCTCCTGGTATTGACAGTGTGCTCTGTGAAAGACTCAGCAAAGATCCTTGTGAGTTGTTTCTGCTCATCTTTTCCTAACTAGTCTCACCCTGTAGTGCCAGGTGTTAAACCTTTAAGACGTTTGCCTTAATATAGGGCAACCAAAAATGAAAAATTAAATCAATGCCAACAACCTGCCTCAAAATGGAACTAGCAGAGTTCTTCCCATTTCACAGGATCATCTGATGAGGAACAGGTAATGTCCTGGATTCACTAGGTAATCCAGGATTTCAGAAACCCAAGAACTAAGCCTTTTTACCTCTTTAAATTTAAAGTGCTATTTTTCATGTGATGTCAAAACTTTCTCATTTGAATTTCAACCAGAAGAGTATGCAAGATACAAATAGGACCCTTCAGAGAAGTCTGAGAGTCTGCCAAGAGTTTCTTTAGTAATTGAGTCAAAGATAGTGGCTCACCAAGTCTTTAAGTAGAAATGCCATACCTAAATAAACGCATCTAAATGAGGTTGCAAAGAACGAATAGACTTGTTTAATTAAACTTACTTGTAAAGTTTGCTTAGAGTGTGTAGTAATTCACCTTGTCAGTTCTCATCCAAGATGTTTAATGATGGGTTTGCTTTCGTTTCCGAATCAAAATCAGCTTATCCCTCTTTATAGCCTGACATTAGGCAGCCTGTGGAAATTGCATTATTCTCCACATGAATATTCATAGAATTAAGTATTATCGATGGACTTAAAGAGCTCAATTATTTTTTGCAATTGCATGCTTAGTTGCTTATGCCGAAGTAGAATTGATTGAATATTTCAAAGCCTGGTCAAATCCCTGAAATAGAAAATGGGAATGGGTGTCAGCAGGAAACCACCATCCTTGCTTTATCAGTTGGATTTTTAAGACAATTACCAGCGATATGATTCCTTGATTTATGATTCACACAGTGTCTTTTATAAAGAGCACAGTGTTTTCCTCACATAACTCTGTGAACAGAAAGTACTTTACAGATGAGGAAACTGACTATCCTACAAGAAATATGTCTTATCTAAGTTCATACAGTAGTTCCAGGGCAGGAATAGAGATGCAGATGTAGAGACGTGAGGATACGTGGACCTGGGAGTGGAGTGAATTGGGAGACGAGGTGTGACATATATACACTGTTAAGTGTAAGCTAGACAGCACTGGGAAGCTTCAGTGCAGCACAGGGAGCTCAGCCTCATGCTCTGTGATGACCTAGGGAATGGGATGAAGGATTGGGGGGGTGGCTCAAGAGGGAGGGGACATGTGTGTACATACGGTTGATTCACACTGTATAGCAGAAACCAACACAAAATTATAAAGCAATTATACACTGGTAAATTTTAAAAGTACTGCAGCAAGATTATAACCTAAACCCTTCTGGCTTCTAGTTCTTTATGTCATTTTCTGCAGCCTGTCATCTCCTTGGGGAATGAGTTGTTCCTTTAGGTTTGAAAGTACCTACCTAGCTTAGGTTATAATTGTAGCGCCTGTCCATGCCATTGTATTGCTAGTTTAATTGCCAGGCCACTGAGCCACATGGACACTTGGTAGTGGACAGAATTCAGCATTTCCTGATGCCAGAGTAAATGTAATTCTTCATTAATCATTTAATAAAAAATAAGGTGTTTGTTTACAATAGTAATTAAACATTCAAAGAAAACACACACTAGCAATTCATTTGATAAACACTGAATGCAAATAAGCAAGCAGAAGAAATGAGGGTAAGTTAATTCTATACACATTAGAAGTATACCACGTGCTTTGCCTTTGCTTCAGAGACGTTCAAGGTCATCTTCTTTTCCAGGATTCTTGTCACTGTATAGGAATGTTACTATTACAGTGATGGTTGGTGGTAACTGGTTTGTAGAGATATAGGGTATTTGAAAGCAGGGGTCTCAAATTCGAATGCCATGGGGGCAAGGTAGGTGATATACGTGGCTGGGTGTTTGGTGGTTAGAGGTCTAAGTGTGTGTGTTTTGCTAGTGGTGGGAGCTAAGAGGGCCAGCACGTGCGTCAAGTCAAAGGAGATGCACCTTGCTCTGGTTGGTTGGTGCCACCTTGACATCATCATCTAATTTTTCCATATCTTCTGGTTTTCCAAACAAAATCAGAAATCAGTATTTCTTGTAAGCTGTGAGCTCTCATGATCCATCCCACCCCCCTTCCCTCTTGGTGGCATATGTGTGTTCTCTGTTTGTGTCTCCATTTCTGTTTTGCAAATAAATTCATCTGTACCATTTTTCTAGATTCCTCATATACACATTCAGTTCAGTTCAGTTCAGTTCAGTCGCTCAGTCGTGTCCGACTCTCCGCGACCCCATGAATCACAGCACGCCAGGCCCCCCTGTCCATCACCAACTCCCGGAGTACACTCAAACTCATGTCCACAGAGTCGGTGATGCCATCCAGCCATCTCATTCTCCGTCGTCCCCTTCTCCTCCCGCCCCCAACCTTTCCCAGCATCAGAGTCTTTTCCAGTGAGTCAACTCGTCTCATGAGGTGGCCAAAGTATTGGAGTTTCAGCTTTAGCATCAGTCCCTCCAATGAACATCCAGGATTGATCTCCTTTAGAATGGACTGGTTGGATCTCCTTGCAGTATAAGGGATTCTCAAGAGTCTTCTCCAACACCACAGTTCAAAAGCATCGATTCTTCGGCGATCAGCTTTCTTCACAGTCCAACTCTCACATCCATACATGACCACGGGAAAAACCATTGCCTTGACTAGACGGACCTTGGTCGGCAAAGTAATGTCTCTGCTTTTTAATATACTATCAAGGTTGGTTATAACTTTCCTTCCAAGGAGCAAGCGTCTTTTAATTTCATGGCTGCAATCAGCATCTGCAGTGATTTTGGAGCCCAAAAAAATAAAGTCTGACACTGTTTCCACTGTTTTTCCATCTATTTCCCATGAAGTGATGGGACCAGATGCCATGATCTTTGTTTTCTGAATGTTGAGCTTCAAGCCAACCTTTTCACTCTCCTCTTTCACTTTCATCAAGAGGCTTTTGAGTTCCTCTTCACTTTCTGCCATAAGGGTAGTGTCATCTGCATATCTGAGGTTATTGATATTTCTCCCAGCAATCTTGATTCCAGCTTGTGCTTCTTCCAGCCCAGCGTTCCTCATGATGTACTCTGCATATAAGTTAAATAAGCAAGGTGACAATATACAACCTTGACGCACTCCTTTTCCTATTTGGAACCAGTCTGTTGTTCCATGACCGGTTCTAACTGTTGCTTCCTGACCTGCATACAGGTTTCTCAAGAGGCAGGTCAGGTGGTCTGGGATTCCCATCTCTTTCAGAATGTTCCACAGTTTATTGTGATCCACACAGTCAAAGGCTTTGGCATAGTCAATGAAGCAGAAATAGATGTTTTTCTGAAACTCTCTTGCTTTCTCCATGATCCAGCGGATGTTGGCAATTTGATCTCTGGTGCCTCTGCCTTTTCTAAAACCTGCTTGAACATCTGGGAGTTCACGGTTTACATACTGCTGAAGCCTGGCTTGGAGAATTTTGAGCATGACTTTACTAGCGTGTGAGATGAGTGCAATTGTGCGGTAGTTTGAGCATTCTTTGGCATTGCCTTTCTTTGGGATTGGAATGAAGACTGACCTCTTCCAGTCCTGTGGCCACTGCTGAGTTTTCCAAATCTGCTGGCATATTGAGTGCAGCACTTTCACAGCATCATCTTTCAAGACTTGAAATAGCTCAACTGGAATTCCATCACCACCACTAGCTTTGTTCGTAGTGATGCTTTCTAAGGCCCACTTGACTTCACATTCCAAGATGTCTGGCTCTAGGTCAGTGATCACATTATCGTGACTATCTTGGTCGTGAAGATCTTTTTTGTACAGTTCTTCTGTGTATTCCTGCCACCTCTTCTTAATATCTTCTGCTTCTGTTAGGTCCATACCATTTCTGTCCTTTATCGAGCCCATCTTTGCATGAAAAGTTCCCTTGGAATCTCTAATTTTCTTGAAGAGGTCTCTTGTTTTTCCTATTCTGTTGTTTTCCTCTATTTCTTTGCATTGATCACTGAGGAAGGCTTTCTTATCTCTCCTTGCTATTCTTTGGAACTCTGCATTCAGATGCTTATATCTTTCCTTTTCTCCTTTGCTTTTCGCCTCTCTTCTTTTTACAGCTATTTGTAAGGCCTCCTCAGACAGCCATTTCGCTCTTTTGCATTTCTTTTCCATGGGGATGGTCTTGGTCCCTGTCTCCTGTACAATGTCACGAACCTCCGTCCAGAGTTCATCAGGCACTCTATCAATCAGATCTAGTCCCTTAAATCTATTTCTCACTTCCACTGCATAATCATAAGGGATTTGATTGAGGTCATATCTGAATGGTCTAGTGGTTTTCCCTACTTTCTTCAATTTAAGTCTGAACTTCGCAATAAGGAGTTCATGATCTGAGCCACAGTCAGCTCCTGGTCTTGTTTTCGCTAACTGTATACAGCTTCTCCATCTTTGGTTGCAAAGAATATAATCAATCTGATTTCGGTGTTGACCATCTGGTGATGTCCATGTGTAGAGTCTTCTCTTGTGTTGTTGGAAGAGGGTGTTTGCTATGACCAGTGCATTCTCTTGACAAAACTCTATTAGCCTTTGCCCTGCTTCATTCCGTGCTCCAAGGCCAAATTTGCCAGTTACTCCAGGTGTTTCTTGACTTCCTACTTTTGCATTCCAGTCCCCTAGAATGAAAAGGACATCTTTTTTGGGTGTTAGTTCTAAAAGGTCTTGTAGGTCTTCATAGAACCGATTAACTTCGGCTTCTTCAGCATTACTGGTTGGGGCATAGGCCTGGATTACTGTAATATTGAATGGTTTGCCTTGGAAACGAACAGAAATCATCCTGTCATTTTTAAGATTGCATCCAAGTACTGCATTTCGGACTCTTTTGTTGACCATGATGGCTACTCCATTTCTTCTAAGGGATTCCTGCCCACAGTAGTAGATATAATGGTCATCCGAGTTAAATTCACCCATTCCAGTCCATTTTAATTCACTGATTCCTAGAATGTCGACGTTCACTCTTGCCATCTCCTGTTTGACCACTTCCAATTTGCCTTGATTCATGGACCTAACATTCCAGGTTCCTATGCAATATTGCTCTTTACAGCACCGGACCTTGTTTCTATCATTGGTCACATCCACAACTGGGTATTGGTTTTGCTTTTGCTCCATCCCTTTATTCCTTCTATAGTTATTTCTCCACTGAGCTCCAGTAGCATACTGGGCACCTACCGACCTGGGGAATTCCTCATTCAGTATCAGTAGATGATATTTGCTTTTCTCTTTCTGACTCACTTCACTCTGTATGACAGCCTCCAGGTCCACCCGCATAAACACACAACTGTGTGTAAAATAGATAACTAATGAGAACCTACTGTACTGCCCAGCAAACTCGACTCAATGCTCTGTTGTGACCTAAATGGGAAAAAATCCAAGAAATGGGGAGATATGTATATGTATAGCTGATTCACTTTGCTGTGTAGCAGAATCTATCACAACATTGTAAATCAACTATATTCAAATTTTAAAAAAAGTAATTTGTTTAAGTTGTGAAGTCACTTAATATTTGAATTGATTAAATTCAACGAAATAAAATCACTTGTAGGACAAACAAAAGCACAAACCACAGCTATTGGTCCACAGGCCATTTATTTTCAGCTTCCACAGAAACAGACGTTCCTCCTGGGAAGAGAATCCATCCCCATTAAATACTCTGCAAGTGGAAAGTTCATACAAAGAATCAGACTTTACCAAACCTTTTTCTTCCCTCCCTCTGGAGAAACCCCTAAACTTTGTTGTGTTCCCTTAATTCCACTGTGGCTCATTGAGATTTCTTGGTTTAATTAAAGATGTCAAATCTAACATTTACCTTAAAAACCAAGCACAGATGAGATCAGCCACATTCAGGGTGGTAGGCCATAGACCCAAACCAAAATCTTACAAGATCTTATTGATCTTCCCCACTGCCTCTTTGGAGCAGTTCCTCAGAACTGTCTGAGGTGCTGTTTCCCAGGCTGCAGTCCTCATTTTGCCCTAACTAAAACTTAATTTGCAAAAACGAAAGGGAAAAGAAAAGAAAGCCAAGCACGGGGTCGGGGGTTGGGGGGCGGTGCAGGAAGAGACATGGTCAAGAAAATGTTCAGTCTCCATCAAAGCAAAATCTCTCGAATACTTCCACCTCTCAAAATCATGGGGAATCTTGAAACTGGGGGAGTTAAGGAGTTGACTTGGAAAAAAGAAATGCAATAAACATTGCCCTTTCTCAAGAATCTATCTCTATGTGACTTTAGTGTTTGAGTCTGAGTATGAATGAATCTGGGATCTTTTGACAAGAATCTTTAGCAGAAGAGTATTCCTTACTTTCATTGTGTTTCTCAAGGAATGCCCCTACTTCTTGATAACATTTCTGAGGTGCCAGAGATTCAGCTGATAAATGACATTTTTATTCCTGACTTGCTACTTTTTATTATATCATTGAGAATAAAGTTCAATAAGTGACTTCTGATAATACTTTACTGCTGTCTTTATGAAAGATCGATTCCATTAAGTAGATACATTTCAGTTGCTATTACTTCAAGTGATGCCATAATGTACTTGAAATGCAGTCTTTAGTTAATAATAGCAAGCTTATTGAGTGTGTTAGAGTTGTGCTAATGTACATACTTTGGGGCTAGGTATCAGTCAGAAATAGTATTTTACACCTGTGTGCTTCCTGTATATTTTTCCCCCAAATCTAATGTGTATATAATTACAAACAAACATGTTTGCAAGTGTTTTTTAATGGAGGCTGCTGTCACTTAATGTAATAAAATCATCTCACTGAATAAAACTTAAAAGACAAGCTTATTCAGAAGTCATTTGGGGAGTGTCTTAATGATCATATCCTTCACAAACATGAACTCAAGTCTAGCTATATAGGAAAAGTTTCAGAGATGTCATTTGAAAAGAAATAAGTAGTAAGAATTCTATTTTTAAAAGGTTTATTCATATTACAAGGAATAATTAAAGATTCAATGTTGTAAGAAGAGATGTTTGCTAATTAAGACAGGAATTTATTTTGCTCAGCTTTTAGTGCTCAAGAAAAGGTGATGGGAATATTTAAACATAATGAAGTGGAGAAACTTATAGAAAAGTTGCAAAAATGGTACAAGAAAGTTCCATATCCTGAAGGGGCAATTTCAGAAGTGATTGTGAAATTTTAATAACATAGAGAAGTGTTCACCCATCTATTGTTAAGTTAATAAGCAGTCTAAAAATTGGCATGCACATTATAGAACCAATTAAGCTTTAAAATAAAAAAAGATAAACTCACATAGAAAGCAGACCAGAAGCATGTGCTCAAAAATACTAACAATGGTGTGCACACACAATAGGATTATGGATGGTATTGCACATGTTCTATTTTTCTGATTTGTTAAATAATAAGAATATAATTCCTTTATACAAAGAAAGGGTTTCCCAGGTGGCTCAGTGGTAAAGAATCTACCTGCCAGTGCCTGAGAAGCAAGAGATGCAGATTAGAGCCCCCGGAAGACTCCCTGGAGGAGGAAATGGCAAGCCACTCCAGTATTCTTGCTGGCAAAATTCCATGGTCAGAGGAACCTGGAGGCCTGTTGTCCATAGGGTTACAAAGAGTAGGACACACCTGAGTACCACCACCACCACCACCATACAAAGAAAGCATTTTTAAGTAAAATCATATGTATATTGGTATGTTAAATGTGCTTATGCCATTTTTGTTATTTAAGTTTTTTTAACTTATTGATAGTAAGAGAAATGCTAGTTATATGAGTGATACTTGATGGAATCCCTAACACTTAATGATGACATCACATAGCAGGATTTTCTTGTAGTTTTGAAATCTCTCTGCTTTTCTGAGTTTTTTTTTTTAATGTTAGTAGAATTAGGTCACAAGGAAAGTATCAAAAAATAATTTGAATGAGTCAGTAGAACCTTGTAATTAATATTAATTTAATTCCCCTGTTTAGAAAGTATAAATGCTATGCTTCTATGCTTTCATGATGATATGACTGCATTATTTTAGCATTATTTATCTCTACTCTCAGAAAATAAAATTCCTACATTTTCAGTATGGGGTGTGTAGAAATATTTGTGGACAGCATGAAATTCTTTCAGTGATGATACTAGCAGACATCTCCAAGATCTGATGTCAGATCTGGTTAATCAGTGCAGTAAAATATGCTAGAATTAGTCTTGATTAGGAAAATAGCAATCAAAGCATTCGACTCTTTTCACTTGTTGGGACAGATGGCCTATCTTTATGAAGGCAAATATCCAAAAACAACAACCCACTACCTTATCTTTCAAAATATGGTGCTCCGAATCGTCTTGGAAAAGAGACTATTTAAGCCTAATAAGCCATATGCTCAATGAATTGATTTATTCCATTTGCTGGTATAGACATAAAACTCTTTGTAATGTCTTTATCATAGCTACATTCCCTGCAACTCAATTATAAAAAGTAGCAAAGCTTCCAAATAACAAGAAAACTGTTACAGGGAATGAAGCTTTTGTATTGAAAAGATATTAGGGTGGGGGGAGTGTGGGGGGGTGCGGAGGATTCAGTGCATTTAAGTGAACAGTTTCTGATTTGCCGAAGATTCTCCCTGTAGAGTTGACAATGTGTTTGAAGATCAGATAAACTGACAGCTTCCTTAGTATACAAAAAGCAGACCTGAAATTATTCCAGAAAGAACCCCTGAGAGGAATGCAACTTCCCTGTCATTCGTATTTATTTAAGTTAGAGGTTGACCAGGGGCTCAGAAGGAATTTGCAATGTTTCTGGGTCCTTAAACAAGTGAGTTCATTTAATTTTTAATTATATGTGCTTTAAAGTACACTTCAGTGCCTCGTGTTTAGTGTTGTAAAGAATGTTCTATCAGAATAGGCAGCTATGTGTATGTGTGATTAAACGGAAATTGGACCTGTAAACCACCAGCCATATCCAAATAATCCAGTATCTGAAACCAAACATTGAATAGGCATTCCTTTCTTTTAAATATTACGTTCCCTGGCGGGGGGGAAATAAGTGTAAATTCCATGAACAGAGGAACTTACTTAGTCAATTTAGGGAAACACAGTTATGTGATCAGAGTATGAGTCTTGTAACTGAGATAGATTCCAAACATGAGTCTAGCATTTGCTTCACTGTGTTCTATTGGGCAAGTTACTTAAATTCTCTGAAGCTAAGACGCTAGAAAACATGGTACGGTAATTAATAAAAACTAAATCATACCTTAGTTTTATGCTTATAAATGAATACTTATGGAATTGTGCTATTTTCTGATCATTCTAAGGAATTTTATTTGAATTTTGGTAGATCAGTTACTAATTCCTTTGCCCCTAGAAATACACACTATTTGAGAACATGTATCTCTCTGGCTTTTAATTGTATAACACAAACAGACTTCTAATCTTTCTGAAGCATGTTGAGTCTTTAACTGAAAGAGATGGAGTATCAGTCTAAAGCAAGACCAAGAACTTGATCTAAATTCTCAGTTTTCAAAAGCTATATTTGTTATCCCATTTGTGTGTGGGAGTGTGTGTACACACACTTGTGAGAGACAACTGAATGACTTAAAATTTCTCCACAAGGTTCCAGAAGATTTGAAGAAATTTTTCAAAATTATAAAATAATCCAGAAAACATGGACTCTCACTGTTAGTCTGCTAAACCATATTGCATGCATGCATGTTAAGTCTCTTCAGTCGTGCCCACTCTTTGGATGGACTATAGCCCATCAGGCTCGTCTGTCCATGGGATTCTCCAGGCAAAAATTTTGGAGTGGTTGCCATATCCTCCTCCAGGGGATCTTCCCGACACTCAAACAGTTTTGGCAAGCATAATCCCCAGTGTGCAGACTGCCCCTGAACCATAAGAGATTTAGTTTTTTTTCATCTCTCAGTTATTAAGTGCTCTATTTATAATATCTATATATTTGTAAGGGTTAATGTTTAAATGTATCTGTTTTGACTAAATCACTACTGATCAAACCATATATGTGTGTGGAAAAAGAATAGAGAAATGCAAATGCCAGAAATACATTTGCTACTTAAAGTGAGTATTTTAATTGAAAGACATTATCGGAAGGCTGACAAGATACACTTTATGGGTGCTCATTGGTACATAAATCTCTAGATGCCAAACTGAGTGTAGTGGGATTTGAAGTTTCACCAGGAAGCTATCCTAAAACATTATTTAGCTTTAACAGGTTACTTGCGTTTCTCCAGTTCAGTGAAGTTTTAGAATCTCCGAGTGTTTTTAGCAGTGGTTCTCAAAGTATGGTCCACAGACCAGCAACCTGAGGTTTGTCAACAGGAAACTTCTTAGATATGCACATTATCAGGCGTCCCACCCTGCATCAGTCTGCAATCTGTATGTCAACAAGCTTGCCAGAGGATTCTGACACTCACTCAGATTTGAGAACCACTGATGTAATGTCAATCTTGTGAACTGAACACCAACTTTGCAAATAAAATGGGTTCTTTACTTCTTTAAAAAATATTTCACAGATCTCTGAAAGATAGCCCAGTTTCTATCTTTCAGTAAACTGTCAATATTTTTTCCCCCACTGATATTCTTGCAGTAAGGAAAGTGATTGCCTGGTGACTTGTTGCCACCTATATTTGTGGGCAGTGTCAGACTTTTTTGTCATAACGAGATTGTCTCTTATCAATCTTGGAAGTAGTGAAAGAAGATATGAAATACTTTTTAACTATGTTTCTCCCTTGAGTCAGAAATCAAGGAAATACTCAACCAGTGAAAATAGAAGTTTGGGCAGTTTGTACTTCCCAATGATTTGGGAAAAAAAAAAAAAAACAGTGGCTGTTACATTTCTGCTAAATGCTGCTAAATCAAAATTGATCTAACTTTTGGCCCAGCCAAGTATAATTCTCTTTGAAATGTTTTGTCACGTCTGTCAGTTTAGTCATAGTTTAAGATGTTGCATGTTTAACTTAGGAAGATGAGTGCAAAGTCTGAAAATATGTCATTGAAAGAAAAAAAGCTACTTCAATTTATGACAAAAATATAGTAAATGGACTAAATACACATTTCAGAGAACATGAGCATTTGAGATCCTGCCAAGTATTCATCTCCTGGAATAGAATAAAGATTAAACATTTATAGTGGACTGATATCTGTAATTTAACTGAGGAATACCATTTCTGTAAAAGAAATTTTTATTATTGTATCTAATTCTGTACCATTTTGACATCTTTTTATAAAAGGCTTTATCTGGATTTTTTTTACTGGTTCTGATGATCATTATGTATTTAATTCTAGCAGTTTTTAACATAAATCAGAGGTTATTTTATCAGAGTATTTTTAATCTCTTCCAGTGTTACAATTCAGTTGATTGTTCCAAAGAGGTGATGTTGGGACCTATCATTACATTTTCATCTCGAAATAATATATAGGTCTCAGATTGAGTGACGATATTATACAAATGTCTTTCTGTCTCTCTCATCAAGATCACTCCTTTTTTAAAAATTTATTTTACTGAAGTATAGTTGATTTAAAATGTTGTATTTATTCTGTACAGTAAAATGATTCAATTATATGAATATACACATTTTTTCATATTCTTTTCCATTATGGTTTATCACAAGATATTGACTATGGTTCCTTCTGCTGTATGGTAGGAACTTGTTGTTTATCCATCCTGTATATACCAGTTTGTGTCGCTAATCCTAAACTCTCAAACCATCCCTTTCCCATTTCCCCTCCTCCTTGGCAACCACACACAAGTCTGTCCTCTATCTCTGTGAGTCTGTTTCATAGATATGTTCAATTGTGTCATATTTTAGATTCTACATGCAAGTGATATCATATGGTATTTGTCTTTCTCTTCCTGAATAACTTCACTTAATATTATAATCTCTAGGTTCATCCATGTTGCTGCAAATGGCATTACTTCATTCTTTATATATATCATACATATGATATATACCACATAACTTTATTTGTGTGTGTATATATATGGGCTTCCCTAGTGGCTCAGATAGTAAAGAATCTGCCTGCAATGCAGAAGACCCAGCTTTGATCCCTGGGTCGGGACAAGCCCCTGGAGAAGGAAATGGCAACTCATTGCCATATTCTTGCCTGGAGAATTCCATGGACAGAGGAGCCTGGCAGGCTACAGTCCATGGGGTTGCAAAGAGTTGAGCATGACTGTGCAACTAACTTTCGCTTTCATACACGCACACACACACACACATTCACGCCACATCTTCTTTATCTATTCATCTGTCAGTGGACATTTAGCTTGTTTCCTTGTCATGTTTACTGTAAATAGTGTTGCTATGAACATAGGGATATGTGTATCTTTTCTAACTGTAATTTTTTCTGGATAATATGAGGTCACTCCTTTTACATTTAGCCCAGGTGTGGCTAAATGTTGGTCAGATTCACTCACTACAGTGAACACCATGAATTTGTAAGAGGTCAGGGCCTATGCCAGTGACGACACTAATGTAAAAGATTGCCAATTTGTGACACCTCCTGTTGCATTATTATCCATGTGTGTTAGGCTGGTTGCCGTGAGTTGTCTAATTTGAATTTTCTGAACCATGCCATTAATACTCACAGACTTCAGGTATTTATCCAAACACATTGTAGGTTTGCTCCCTCAAATATCCAGTCATCCATCCACTGCCTTCTGATCAGAGTAATAAAAATAAAGCCAGACCCTATGCCTTACATATGGAACCCGTATGATTTACAGCCAGGCTGAGTATAAAATCATAAAACTTTCAGTACGTGGTTAATATATAACCATCAAAATAACAGAGTGCAATTCTAAATTTATGAGGCTGAACTTAACACTGAATATCAAATAAGAATCGCATTGATCTCTGTAGTGGATGACTTAAAAACACATTAGGTGGCATAACTGCAAGACAGTACATTGATTTAGGCATAAAATGCATAGCACTCAATGCTTTACCACCTAACGTTTCTCAATAATGAACAAAGCTATTGTATATTGATGAAAGGAAAATTATTTGTTTTGTTATATTACAGTGCTCATGAAGATGCCTTGCATTTAGGCTAGGCAAACATGATTTGAATCACATTTAGCAAAGGGTGACATTGGATGGACACTTTACTGAATTTACATTTGTTTCCCAAAATAGTTATACAGAAGCATGATCTTGATATAGTTCTCTCACTTTTTTTTAACAACAACAAAAAAAAATGATTCAGACTAAGTGGGTACTGACTTTTTGTAGAAACACATTTTGTTGTAAATTTTCTGACACGGATAGAAGCAATTCCACATGGAGTTTTAAAGTCGATATCTCTAAATGCATGAGTCTTTCCTGTAAAATTATCATCATCTTTAGAAATTCTGAAAGCCTGCTTTAAAATAAAAGTAATAATTTTTTGATAGACACATGTTTTATAAAAGTCTTCATATTAGAATAAAATTTAATTTTTAGAATTTATTTTTATTGATGCATAGTTCGTATACAATGTTGTGTTCATTTCAGGCATAAGACAAAGTGATATTATATATAAAATATTCTTTTGCAGATTCTTATGTAGGTTATTACAAAATATTGAGTAGAGTTCCTTGTACTATAGAGTAGGTCTTTGTTGGTTATCTATTTTACATATAGTATTGTGTATATGTTATCCCCAAATTCCTAATTTATCCCCCACACCTCTACTTGTCTCCTTTGGTAACCATATAACCCCTTTGGTTTTCTCTGTGAATCTGTCTCTATCTTGTAAAAAAGTTCATTTATTTAAAGGTTTTGGTTGATTAAGTAGAATTTGGAAATTCTACACATTCTATGGTGTCCAGGTAATGTAGGTGACATAAATGGATTAAGTTAGTTCCATATGAAATGAAAACAGTAGCTAACACTTAGCCAGAGATTTATGCAATCATCTGGACCACTGAGGTGAGCTAGGACCCTGGCTGAATGGAGAATTAGTGCCCCGCTTCTTGACTTCATCCAACTGTTGTGTCTGAGTGGATGATGGTGCCACATCTTGTGTTTTGCAGTAAAGAATGCAGATTTGTATTAATATATGAAGTGTTTTAAGTTTGAATCATTAAAAGTAAAATTAAATGTATTAATACAATACAAGGTACAGACAAAATTTAAGCCATCTTAAATCCCTTTTCAGTACACAAAATGCTGGCTTGTGGCCTCACATCTTTGGACTTCTGGAAACATTGCTCCATCTAGAGGAGTAAGAGTCATTCTTTCCACTGGTGGGAGAAATCAGTAGAAGGACCAGATATGTTCAGATGTTCATAACTTACATGGGAAATATCACTTCAATAAAACCTCAGTTAATACTATACTATACAGACATTATTGTATTACAAGTTTTCATCAAGTGGTGATAACTTTGAGATGCTCTGGTGATGAAAGTTTTTTGCAAGTTGATTCTCTTTCCTCATGAGTCTGTACAGGTAAAACTCACTGCCAAGACAAGCGAATAGCATTAAATTAATCCACATGTTATTTGTGAAGCAAATCTAGATACAAAGTTGGCTGACAGACTTACCACACTTGAACTTTTCTGTCTGTCTCTGTTCTAACCATATCTCTGTTCATTTTGATAGAAAGGTGTTAAAAGGAGATTATTTTTTTTTTCAAAAAGTGACTTCTAAAAATATGCTATATCTTTTACTATATGCTTTAATAAATTATATGTGCATATTTGTGACATTTACTTTACCTGTTGTATGTCTTTTAACATTATGTTTTTAGGCTATTTTTTTATTCATAATAAATTAACTTATTACTCTTCATGACATGCAAGATGGACTGTGATGTTAAAGAATAATGTTTTCTAATTATCATTGACATTTGCAGAGAAGATTAAAATTTAATAAAATTAATTGTCCATCCTTGAATGGCTCACTTTGTAGTTAATCATAGAACTCTGATTTCTTCTACTCATATAAAAACTTCAGAGTTCTTATGTCTTATTAATATCCATAATGAACCCGGCACTTAGAAAAAGAGGTTTTTTTCCCCCTGTTGACATGGTTAATATATTCTAAGCAAAAAAGTATTGATTTTGAAAGAAAATTCTGCAGTTGTGACTTTCCAACTGAAATATTCAGAGGCAACTTCGCCTACCTTATTAGGCAGCCTAACTTCTGGAGGTTATGTCAGATGGCGAGGAATGGACCCCTCCTCACCAAGGTACATCTCTAGTAATATAATTTGAAGTGCTAGGGCCCCTTGCATCCATTTCTGAATCTATTATTAGTTGATTAAATTAACTGGCTGGATCAGTACAGTGAGAAGAGACGCAGTAATGATATTATAGAATTAGTATGCTATGATGAATTGTCAGGAGAAGTAGCTGTGACAGCCCTGTGGCCATATGCACTTAGCCATGCAATTTATAGTCATTTGGAGAGCCAAGGACTTTTCAGTTTGGGTTAGGAAATTTGTTCCTGCTTCTGACATAGTTTGAGGTATATGTGTGTCAGAGTGATGGGGGTGCTTCATGGAAATCCAGGAAGAAATGTTTCTGTTTTTAGACACTGGCATTTGGGTGATTTTCAGAGAATGAACCATAGTACATGGATGTCTTTATTGTAACAGTGCCAATTCCTTTAAACAGATTTATATGATAGTGCAGTTTCTTTATGGTTGCAGAAGATAATGTGACTTTGGGTAAGATAAAAGTAAATGCAATCTGGTATCACAATTGCCCTGCTTATGGAACACTGTAAATTCTCATCTCTGTATTGCATTTACAGCAATCCTGAGAACATTACTGGGTGGTTTTGAGTTAGATACATTTGGGGCTCCTAATTGCAAGGAGTTTTTAAGCAGCTTAAAATATAACATTACTTTTTTGTTTCTGTTTTTGCTTTGCAACTGTTTACAAGATAAACGAACTGTCAGATACCTCTGAAAGACATATGATGACAGTGGTTGGCGACGCAGACACTGGCGCAAAACCACATTAGGCCAAATTTACTGCAGGATTCCCCAAACATGCACAACTATGAAGTTGCTTCAGTACTACAACCGCATGAGCATTATTACCTGGCTGTGTTTGTGTTGTTTTCATTTTAATGATTACTGAGCGTAAGCTCAGGAGCACAGTGGAAATGGGTACTGACATTCTTACTCCAAACCAGATCCATGCAGAGAACTACTGTCTTTTTCTCTTAGTATGCCGTAGAGATTTATGTATAATTGATTCCTTGTATTTCTCAAGCAAGATTGTCATTTCATCCCAAAACAAAACACGGGAGTATTTTTGTTTTCTTTCCTTAACATAGTCATTGTTTCCATCCATTGCTAAATTGATTGCGAAACTTCAAAACAAATCTATAAGAAAATGTGGTTTAGTATCATAATATATACCTTACCCCCTTCACCTTGTCCCAGACATTAATTATCCAGGATTACAAATTTAGAAGCGGTGCTTGATAACTCTATCAGTTGACGGTTATATCACTTTGAAGGTAATAGGAGGACACCTATCAAGTCCTCCCTTTTGTCACTGTCACCAGTTTTCTTCCAGCTCCCTGAAGCCCTTATCTGGGAGTTATTTTCAACTCTCCTCTTCACCTTCCACGTCCAATTTATCACCAACACCTGCTGATTCTTTCCCAACAGAGCCTCTTAGATCAACCCTTCTTATCCATTTCTAGAGCCCCCATCCACATCCCCCTCCATCATTCCGCGCGTGAAGAACCGTGGCACTCTCCCACTTCATCTCCCTGCCACCTTTTTCCCCATGCCAGGGGAGCCAGGGGATCCCTACTGCCAGATGGATCTCTTAAATATTGATTATATCCATTCACATTGCCTCCCCATGGCACTGAGCCTTTTGCTTGTTCTCATTTCAGACTAAGGAACATAGGCACTTTTTTCCTTTCCTTCTCTCTTCCCCTTTCCTTACACACATCATTGTCCAATTATATTTGTCATTTATAATTTTTTGAGCCAGGCACTATGCTAAGTGCTTTCCATGCATTATCTAGTTTAAGACTTACAGCATTCTCACAAGATAAAATGAAATGTTTCCCTTTCTATAATCAAAGAAACAGGAGTTCAGAAATGTGAAACAGCTGGCCATCAGTATACAGCTGTGAGAGGTAAAGCTGGGCTCCAACTATGTACTTCTGCCTTTGCAATGATGCGGTCAGGCAGCTTGCAACACCGTACCTTTGTTGAGGTGGCTGTACTTCCATTACCTTTGGGTGAGTTTGCATTTTTTAAAATAAATTTATAGGGCTTCCCAGTTGGTGCAGCGGTAAAGAAACCATCTGCCAAAGCAGGAGATGCAGGTTTGGTCCTTGGGTCAGAAACATCCCCTGAAGGAGGAACTAGCAACCCACTCCAGTATTCTTGCCTGGAGAATCCCATGAACAGAGGAGCCTGGCAGCCTGCAGTCCATGGGGTCACGGAGTCAGATATAACTTAGTGACTGAGCATGCAAATATATTTATATGAAGATATTTCTAAAAGACACACCTGCACACACACACTGATGCCATATTTTGTAAACCTTGGATCACTTTTATTTCCTTCCATAATTCATGTTTTATTTTAAAACGCTTTCTTTCTTCTTTGGAAGATGAGAGAGTAGGTACTTGCTAATTTCAGCAGGATTTAAAAGCAAAGATTGTATGGACAGAGAGGATTTGATATATTTCTAGAATTCCTTTTTACATGTTAATATCACACCTAGAGTGCCTGTTCACAGAGGGTATCCACTTCTGCATTTGACGTATAATATATTTTCTGCGGTCAAAGAAAAGTGAAAGTGAAGTCGTTCAGTCGTGTCTGACTCTTTGCTACCCCATGGACTGTAGCTTACCACGCTCCTCCATCCGTGGGATTTTCCAGGCAAGAGTACTGGAGTGGGTTGCCATTTCCTTCTCCAGAGGATCTTCCTGACCCAAGGATCGAACTCGGGTCTCCCACATTCTACGCAGATGCTTTACCATCTGAGCCACAAGGGGAGTCCTGTGATCAAAATAGCAGGTTATAAAGTAAGTAAAAGCCAATGTGTGTCATTCTAAAACATTGTAGAAAGGAAATGGGAAGTAAAAGAGGACAGTACAACTGAGAGATTCTCTGACTAAAACATTTGAGGCTTCCACTGGGGAAGACAGTGTGTTAAATGGGTCCTGGGAATTTCAAGGAAACAAAGTCTGCCATTAGGACTTGGGAAGGTCACTTAAGGTCACTTCTTAAGATGGGCTTCAAGTCCTCCTCAGGTCCCAGACGGCCTTCGGGTCTCCTGAAGCACGGATGGGACTCCAAAGTGCCTATATTTAATATTCATCTTTTTCTCATAATTCATGTCCCTCATTCCCTTTGTGCGCACTCAGAGACTGACCCTGCTTTTCCTTTGACATTTCTGTTTTTATTTTTACTGCACTGATTTGCATTGGATAATGTGTCACCTAGTGTTTGTGCCTGTCCGTGTGCAACCTAGTCTCCCCCCGCCCCCACCAAACTAAACTGCTTTGTAGAGACATAATCGAAACATTTTCCATTCTTTCATGCAAGACTTTGAACCCACAGTCCCTAATGAAGGTGAGCATCCAACACACTAATTGGTTCACTTTGTAAAGATGGCTTTGTTGCTGTATTTTATTTTAATGTTTCCATTTGATAAACCACAGACTATATTTTCTTCCATTTTGAAACTTAAGAAAGGCAATGTTTTATAAGCAAACCTCTGACTATTTAGCCATATCAGAACAATGAGCAGAGTATAAATAGTAAAGAATCTGTGACCATTTGGAGGACATGGAGATTTGGATACTTTCAAAATTGTGTGTGATTAATGTTAGATTCAATCTGTACTTTTCTCTTTTATAACTTTTTTTCCCATAAAAATGTTAATATCTATTCTGGAAAGGTGAAAATATTAATATTAGGATTTGTCTTGTTTGGTTTTGAAAGGTCAAGTACAAGGAAATCAAAATTTGTAAAAGCAATTAGTGATGAAGATGATGAGTAAATTATATAATATCCTTTGTTATTGAGAATGAGTAAAAATCATTATCCTATAAATATTTACCAATAAATAAACATGCTGTTTTTATAAAGTTATGATTGCTTTAGGGTAATTTAAACTTTAACATTAAATACAACAAAGCATTTGGGAAAGTTCAATAATTTGAAAAATGTAGGAAACCATGTTAAGCAATCCATACTTATGATTATATATATATAATAAAATATAAAATAGATCTATATATTAAAGATTATATGTACATAAATATAAATATAATAATTTAAATATGTTGATGACTGGGTATCTGAAAAGGTAAAGTTTCATCAGCATCATTTCCTATTTTGCTCGGAGCTCTGAAAAGCCATGCTCAGTCAGAATGCCTGAAACAAAGAGATGGCTTTGTTTAAAGTTACATCATATATTTCAGCAATCCCCTGCCTAACATTATGGAAAGGGCATCCATTCAAAAGCCAGACGGACCTAGACTGCAATCTTGAATTTTCACATCACTTTCTCTGCTTCTTTGGATGAGTTATATGACTTCTCTTCAGTAAACTATGAATAAAAATGCTTATAAGACTGAGAAGATTCAAGGAGGGGAAACCCAGGTCTCACTGGGACTAAAGTCAGATTTAAAAAAAAGTTGCAAGGTAAGAGAGGAAACTCACTCCAAGTTCTACCAAATAGTAAATATTCCAGGTCTTTGCAACAACAGAGAATTTTTTTTTTTTAATGGAGTAGGTAAGAATTAAGTTAAACCTTGAAGGAAAAATAATAGTAAAAATGGTAAAGGAAAAGAAAGCAAAAGAATAGATATTTTTTTAAAGTTCGTTTTTCAAGTAAGCAGGTACAGAGATTTACATTCTGCAAAACATGCTCAGTCACCTAACAAATTGGGACACCAGAGAGAGGAGCATACATGTCCTTGAAACATAGACATCTAATCATTGCCCTCTCTGAATAAAATTGTGGGGTGTCAGAGCTTTTGATTCGTCTGCTGCTGCTAAGTCGCTTCAGTCGTGTCCGACTCTATGCGACCCCATAGACGGCAGCCGACCAGGCTCCTCCGTCCCTGGGATTCTCCAGGCAAGAACACTGGAGTGGGTTGCCATTTCCTTCAGAATCCTAAAATCCCAGTTTTGAAGAGCCCTCTGATTTCTGAAAGTGTTAATTAAATTGTTAAAGTGTTCTAGGATCAACTCAGAGAATCGTGTGAACTCCTCGATGCTTAGTTCTTATTATACTGCGAGGACCATGTCACCCTGTAATAAGCATGACACAAGCATGGTGTAGCTTTTTTTCCCTGTTTTCTGCAGTGGAACCCTGGAAGTTCTGCGACCTCACCTTCTACCAGCTCCTGTCGCACCTTCACCCGCCCTTCCCTGCCATATTATCTTCCAATAAGCCCGACCACGCCAACTTGGAAGGTTTTGTCCTGGCTGTAAGGTCAAAAGGGCTCAATAATGTTAGGTAAAAATAACTCAGACACCAGGTAAGCGGTGCAACAGGCTTTAATGGCAAGGCGCCCCCGGGCGGGATTTCCGGACCCGACAGAGCGAGGTCAAGGAAGTCTGCGTGAACAAAGAGAAACTTACAGAGCTTCACAGTAAGGGGCTGCGAAAGTTTTCCGGAATGAGGCAAGGTTTGGAATGGTGGTTCCTCATAGGTCAGTTAGCCGGGGGGCAAGACTGGGTTGGTTGCCCGGTCTGCTCAAGGTTATGCGGCTGCAATGGAATAGTTCTTGCTGTTTCTGGGCAGAATGATGTTTCTGGACAGGAGGTTAGGAGGGGGAGGTTAGGAGAGGGTTGATTTCTATCAGGAACTGATACATCAAGGACACTCCAGCAGTGGGGGAGGGAATGAGAGAATAGAGCACAATAGTCAGAGTCCGGCGGGGCTTTTTCCTGCAGGAAGAGGAGGAGAAGCCAAGATGGCCACTGGGAAAACTCTCTAGTTTGAGTGAACTCCGGGAGTTGGTGATGGACAGGGAGGCCTGGCGTGCTGTGATTCATGGAGTTGCAAAGAGTCGGACAGGACTGAGCGACTGAACTGAACTGAACCTACTATATAACTTGTTTATATATCACTGACTTTGCTTATCATCTGTCTCTCCCACTGAAATGTTTTGGGGTGGAAAAAAATCTTCATTTTGTCTACTAACAAAACTAAAACTGAGTCTTTAGGTTGTATACACTCAAAGCATTTGTTGTGAAACAAAATAAGTGAATGGGTAAATGAATTTATTTATGGTTTAAAGGTCATTGTAGAAAAGAATAGACATCCTTTAAAGTTCAAAGTGAAACTAAATTAACCAGAGCAGACAAGCCTTTCATTCAAATTTAGGATCAGTGGGGCCAGAGCAGTAAGAGTTGGAAAGGGCTCCTGAAATTGTAAAAAGTATTTTGGGGATCCAGTTAAGCAGTAATAATGTTGATACTAAAACAGTATTCTCTAGTTCCAGAACTATAAAGGTGGCATAGAAATACAAGAAACTATTCTTAAGTAATTTTTTAAAACTTTGAACAGAGTTACAGATTTTGCCATTTGTTATAAACTGGTATATGTAATTTAACCGGAACCATGAGAAAGTTGGTATTGTGTGAATTCTGAGGCATTTTCGACATGTTGTAGGAGTGATATGGACTTTCTTGAGTTTTTCACATTCATAAGTGAATGGTCTGTATCTCGTGCCTTTGTTGGTTTTCTGTGAGCTGTAGTTTCTGGGAAGTGAGCAGCTCTCATTCCTGTAACTCTTGTAACCCAGTCATTCGTGTGCCCCCTTCATGAGGATCCAGTGCGGCTGTGGTGCTGTTATCCCTCTGATAGGAACTCTAACTCAGTGTAAAGCCCCAAAGATCTGTTACTTATTTTTATTTTATATTGTACTATATTTTATTTACAGTGTTGTGTTTGTTTCAGGTGTATAGCAAAGTGATACAGTTATATATATATATATATATATATGAATTAACAAAAGCAGTTCCCGTCTTTTGATGGGGAGCCCGTGGTTTATAATATAAATGGCATTATTTTGAGAGAGGGATAACTTAGGTATGGCACTGGGTTTTTTTTCTTTTTGCAGCTTGAGGCAGTTGTAAAATAACTTAATGTAGCTTTTTGCAGCTGTGTATTCTATAGTATTTTTTTCATTTGGTGAAATTTTAACTGTTAATGTTTATGGCATTGTGCTTTATACCATTTATTAAATAAAAATTTTTAGAAAAAGAAAAAAAAGAGAGTATTCTCTAGTTAACAAAACTTGCATTAAGAAAGTATTGTTGACATCTCAAAAGGAACAGCCTATTTTAGGCCACTGATCCATGCTTTTCACTGTATTTTTTCTGACAATGACAATAAAGATAATTATATTTGAGTGTTAATGGCTGTTTTGCAAAACACTGTTATGACAGAGTAGCCACTCACACCAAAATTAACATTTTCATTGTATATACATTAACCTTGTTCTCAGTCAGTCAACTAACAAGTACTTGTTGTAGCTCTATTGATCAAGAGATCAGACTAGCTGTATGTGACATATTATGGGGTATCATCCTTAAGGTTTTTAAAGGAGGGTTTAAAAGGCCCCTTTTTGAAGCTCTAGAAAGAACGTTAATGAACATATAAAGATATTCATTGGGCAGTTTAATCTGCTAATCCAGAGCACAGACTTTGGAGACCAGTAAAGCTGAAACTCCAATACTTTGGCCACCTCATGCGACGAGTGGACTCACTGGAAAAGACTGATGCTGGGAGGGATTGGGGGGCGGGAGGAGATGGGGACGACAGAGAATGAGATGGCTGGATGGCATCACCGACTCCATGGACATGAGTTTGAGTGAACTCCGGGAGTTGGTGATGGGACAGGGAGGCCTGGCGTGCTGTGGTTCATGGGGTCGCAAAGAGTCGGACACGACTGAGCGACTGAACTGAACTGAACTGAATCTGGGTTTAAAAAGACTCTCCTACCTTCAGTCACTCTGTAAACTCCTAGACTATGGGATTGTTTCCTCATCATAAAATAGAGGTAATGGGAAAATCTCCACTTGAAATTATTGTGAATATTATGAGCTAATGCATATAAGATAACTTAGCACACTGTTCTCAAGTACTGGTTGAGACAGGGTATTCTCATGGCTTTCATAAATCATCATCATATCTGTTTGCCATTTGTAATGGTGTTCATGATAGTTTGACAATTAAAACAGCTATTCTGTTCCAGTTGAATGTAACCTAATATCCTAATTTTTAAAAAAATTATGGTTAGCATTTTCACAATATTCAAAATACTTTAGAAGCCCACAGTATGTGGTTCAACATAACAATTTCTCATTTCCAACCGACCAGCATCCCAGGAGGTCTATTTAATTCAAGCAAATCAACATATCCATGACTTCTGAGGTGAGACTTTAGGAACTTCAGTAGCCTAAGCTAATAGGTAGAAAGCTATCTGTCTACCTGTTCAAGGGATTTTCATCTCGCTCCCAGTCTCTCATAATGCAAAAGGGTTCTGCAGCAATATGTCATCAGGCAGTTTCCCTGTGCACATTGGAGTGTTCTCTAGGATGGTTCGATGTTTATTTCACATGTCCCTTCCTTTTGAGAAGACAGTTCCAGGTGGGAAAAAGAGGGAGTTGCTAGGAGGCATGCTGCGGATAGCAATAGTCTATTTGATGTCCATTTCCAGAAGAAAAATGTAAAGTGGAGTGACTAAAGGCCTTAATGTGAGATGCCCTCTCGAATCTTAATGCATCCACATGAATCCTGATGCCAGGGCTGCAAGGAACACACTATCAGGGTACAGAAAATGAAGACCTCTCGGCTTTCAAGTTTAAATGCCCTGCTCAGCAGGGAGTCCGGAGAGATTTGTTCAACTGAAATGAACTTATAATCAGGCTTTCATCCAAAGATAAGGAAGAACAACACCTTGTAGTTTTATGATGCATTCTTACCAGGAAAACACAGATTTCTCTGTATTGGTGCAGTGTTGACTCCTGTTCCTACACAGAATATTTCGAAACTGCAATCAGGAAAATTTTCCATGTTAGACCACTTTGAAGAAAAAGCCACACATGAAGTTTATATATATATATATATATATATGTTTAAGCAATACACAAATACAAATCCTACATGTCTGCATTTGTTTTTGTTTTTTTTCAGTTTCTTCTGGTTTGGAGGGTGTTCCTAACACTTACAATTATTTAAATAAAATGATTTTAGCATTTTTAGGGGTCATGGAGACATTTACTCAGCGAAGTTAGCTAGCTTGAAAGACATAAATTAACTGCTAATCAGTTCTTAATGAGAGCTGGGTGGTATGATGTTTGTGTGCTTGTCTGCATGAACATACAGACCAGCCAAGCCATATTTTGGACCCACCATTTGTAAACGGGGTTGATTTTGAAGTGGATCAAATGCATGACTAGATATTGTGTCCACTGTAAGGTTGGCAGACTGTTGTTTATCACAAGGTTTTAGTGTTCTTAATGAACTGTTAACAAGCTGTCAATTACAATGTTTATGCAAATTAAGGAAAGAGACATTGAAGGATTGATGTGCCTCGCGTTAAGAATGACTCCTTGAAATACCATGATGTTAATAATTCCTCTTTTAATAACTGTCTTTAATTATCACAATGTTAATAATTCCTCTTTTAATAAGTGTCCTTAAACATCTGCTCCCCTTTATTACTGAACCTCTTCCAAGATGTGGGCAATGGGAAAAGGACAGCCCACACCTTCTTAGGGGATGTACACAGAGAACAGGACAGATCTACCTATAGGAATAGTTTGCTGTGTTAGCCATCCTGGAATCATTTTCATTCAGCCTCAGCCATGAGTGAAGTTCAAGCCTGTGTTCTGAAATTCACCAGTCACTTATTTTTTGATTCTCATGTGGGACTTGTATTTTCCCTTTCTTCCCATTGGGAGCTGTTCATGACGGTAAAAGCATTCCTCTCCTGGCCCCTGCTCCTTAAACATCCCGCAGTGACATCAGCTGTCCTGAATCCCACATCTCTTTGCAGTCCTCGAGATCATCTCTTTAAAACAAATCCCTTTTATGGTTGTGAATTGTCAAATTAAAAATATTTCTTTCAAAAATCTGCTTCTCTACCTATACTCTGGAAGAAATGTACTGTTTGTGATCAGTTACATCCACTAATTCTATCTTGCTTTTTTTTTTTTCTATTTCAAATGCTCTTGAGTTTGTTGACCTAATACATGCCCATGCATCCTTCAAGGACCTACAAAACTCATATATTTCTCTGTAGTTCTTCTTATCTCCTTCCCCAGGCAGAGTACATCAGTCCTTCTTTGCACTGACCTCCAGAGTACTGTAAACCAATGAAGTACCTTCCACCATTGCCAACTCCCACCCCTCCATCCCTCCCTCACACACAAAAATGTGAGCTCCTTCAGAATCCAGCCTGCCTTGAATCACGTTTTTCAACATTAGAAAAGAGCCACCTCATGACACTTTTGAAGAAATTATCTTCAGACATATGTTTTATAATAAAACTAAAGTTGTTAAATGGTTCCCAATATTTATAAGTATAATAATTTTGCTGTAGTCTCATCACTTTTATTTTTAATTGTTATGATCAGAATTCTATCCAGATGGTGATAATGAGAGAGCAAGCCTTTAAGAATGCTTCACCTCACAGTACAATTAAAGCAGACATCTTCTAAAGGCTCTTAATATTCCCCCCAGAAATGTGAAATTACATCTTGTTTTGTTTTGTGAAAGTCATGTTTTGATTACATGAAATTGGTATTTTACGTGAAAAAAAAAAATCTCTGTTCAGCTCTGAGCATGGAGACTTGTGCACTTGTTAGATATTACTTATTTCAAAATTATTGAAAATGTTATTCTTGTATGTTTTTTTTTTAACCTCATACTCTCAGCTCTGGGAGTTATAATGTTTCATAAAGGAAGTATAATCTACATAAAAAATCATGCATTCGTATCTAGTTGAAATGATGGATTAAGCTGTTTTATTATAAGTATATAAAAAATGCAATAAATATTTGCCAATGAAATGTAGTTATCATAAGGTTTTGCACAGTGCAATTACATGTTAATGTCCGAGAGGAATATGGATGGCTTTATATGTTTGGTTTTCGTACCTGCTCTGCAGTTTGAGAAATTTATTTGTAAGTGTTAAAATGTAAATAAGAGAGTTTCAAGAGTCTATGAGTTATTTCTAAATACCACTTAACTCCTCCCAAGACAGATGAGGGCAGTATAAAACTGTAATTCTGATGACTGATAAAACAAGCCTGGCAATCAAAGGCAATCAGAATCCAATAAACTGACAGAGAAAAAGTGAGTCAATCTTTTGAGAAGCAGGGGGCTTGATGGAGCGAATTGTACTCTGAGGTCAACAAGCATCTTGATCTCTTTTAGGGTCTTCATGTCTTCATCTATAAGTGATGGAGAATCACGCCCAGCTCCTTGTATAACCCTGTGGATGAAATAGGCTAATGATAATAAACAAGTAATACTCCCTCAGTGCTTGCTGTGTGCCAGGCACTGGTCTCATGCACACTTCAATTTCTGTATTTTCAACTCTACATAACATTGTTTGTGATGTTTAGATGTATGTTCTTGTTTTGTATTCCCCTTCAGTTCAGTTCAGTTCAGTTGCTCAGTCGTGTCCGACTCTTTGCAACCCCATGAATCACAGCATGCCAGGCCTCCCTGTCCATCACCAAATCCCAGAGTTCACTCAAACTCATGTCCATTAAGTTGGTGATGCCATCTAGCCATCTCATTCTCTGTCGTCCCCGACTCCTCCCACCCCCAACCCCTCCCAGCATCAGAGTCTTTTCCAATGAGTCAACTTTTCGCATGAGGTGGCCAAAGTATTGGAGTTTCAGCTTTAGCATCAGTCCTTCCAATGAACACCCAGGACTGATCTCCTTTAGAATGGACTGGTTGGATCTCCTTGCAGTCCAAGGGACTCTCAAGAGTCTTCTCCAGCACCACAGTTCAAAAGCATCAATTCTTCGGCGCTCAGCTTTCTTCACAGTCCAACTCTCACATCCATACATGACCACAGGAAAAACCATAGCTTTGACTAGACGGACCTTGGTTGGCAAAGTAATGTCTCTGCTTTTTGATATGCTATCTAGGTTGGTCATAACTTTCCTTCCAAGGAGTAAGCATCTTTTAATTTCATGGGCAGGTTCAAATTACCTTCCTGAGCATTTGTGCAGTTTATGTAGACATAAGATAATGGATAAAGTATTCTTTTAGTCCTTAATTCTACAACTTAATAATTATATGAATTTGGGAATATTAGTTAATCTCTTTACATCACAGTCTCCTCAGCTGGAAAATAGTGGTGGCTGCTGCTCCAGAAGGTGACGTGTGCTTCACAGGGCTGTTGTGAAGGTGAAGGGAGATCTTCCCCGTGAAGTACTTTAGAACAGTGCCTGTCATCTATTACTGTTAGTTGCACAGCGCCATTATTATTATTGTACCAGTATTAAGGGTCATATGATCTTTAGAAACCCTTCTGTGTATGAGAGATCACTAGAAGGAGCTGGGATGTTTTATGGGTAATCATTTTTGCACATATCACATTCCCCTCATTTCTTTTTTATTAGACTCGCAATCGTAGAACTCTGCCTTTCATGATATAGGACAAGGAGTAGGGATGTCTTTATATGTTTAGTTAGGATAGCTACTCTACAGTTTAAAAATTTTATTTTTAAGTGTTGAAAATGTAAATAGGAGAGCTTCAAGTATCTATGAATTATTTCTAAATACAAAGGATCAGAATCCGAGGACAAGGAAACCCTGGAGTCACAGAGGAGCACACCTGCCTATTTTCCCCTTATCCCACTGTCTTAAGACCTTTAACCATCCTGTTAACCTGGGTAATAGTGGCTTTGTCTTTACTTCCTCCACCCTCACCAGTGCTGTTCAGAATTGAAGGGGCTTCAAAATAAGCTTAAGATCCAGGACTCCCTTTGTTCTGACCCTAGACACCAAATCCTGGAGGAGTACACTGCCATCAATCTCTTTGAAATTCTAATTAATCTACATTTTAAAAGTGTTGTTTAATCTACATCACTCAGATTTTCATGAGCTTCTCCACTGTTATTCGATGTCATATTTCCAATCACATATTTGTAATGCCTCTTAACTATGGCCCACACTCCCAAATCCTCCAGAAGCCTCAGGGGTTCTAAATACATCCTCCCCAGCTTACACTAGCATCATTTTTTCCTCTCTTGATCTCTTCCCACAAGTCAGACAAAGAAGTCATTTTTACTTTACTTGGTGACTTGGAAACACCACTGCTAGCAGTTGACTTACTAATCTAATCGCTGTTTGTGTTAGCTGTGAGGTTTTCTCTCTTTAAACACTGATGGGGAGAAGAGCTCAAAGTCAACATTATTTTAGGATTGACTTTAAACATTGTTTTGTTTTGTTTTAATTTTTAAAATTGTGTTTTTAAATGGTTTATTTGTGGGGAGAGTGGTCACACCTTGGGGCATGTGGGATGTTAGTTTCCCAACCATGGATTGAACCCACACCCCCTGCATGGGAAGCATGGAGCCTCAACCACTCTACTGCCAAGAAAGCAACAACCTTAAATATTATTAAAAATTTCACAAATTTGTAGAATGACCATGATACAAAAGACATAACAGTCGTGTGGGGGAAATAATGCAAATACCCACCTTGGACAAATATTTGCAAAACAAAATTGCCTGTTTTTCTATACATCCTAAATACCTGCAGTAATCCACTTTCTTTATTTACTTTGTCCAATGTGTGTCATTGACTATTCAGTCAACCAAGATTTAGTCTTCATTGTGAGCAATGTCATAATAAAGTAATACCGTCCCATTCTTCTTTGCAACTCTTACTTCATCTCTCAAGTTTTATATTTTGTGTCTTTACAAATGGAAGAGAATGTCAGCCCCTACTTTAAAAAAAAAAAAAAGATATACTGCTAGCAACCCCTTTCCTTTGCATATACTCCTCATCTATCTGGCCAGCATATTTTTTTTTGGCAGTGCAGTATTTTTGTCTGAAAAAGAGAATATTGCATAAAGACAAAATGTTGTCCATAGGGCAGTGAGTTACAAAGAGATTCATTTCAGTTCAGTCGATCAGTAGTGTCCAACTCTTTGCGACCCCATGGACTGCAGCACACCAGGCCTCCCTGTCCATCACCAACTCCTGGAGTTTACCCAAACTCATCTCCATTGAATCAGTGATGTCATCCAACCATCTCATCCTCTGTCATCCCCTTCTCTTCCCACCTTCAATCTTTCCCAGCATCAGGGTCTTTTACAATGAGTCAGCTCTTAGCATCAGGTGGCCAAAGTATTGGAGTTTCAACTTCAACATCAGTCCTTCCAGTGAACACTCAGGACTGATCTCCGTTAGGATGGACTGGCTGGATCTCCTTGCAGTACAAGGTTCTCTCAAGAGTCTTCTCCAACACCACAGTTCAAAAGCATCAATTCTTCTGCACTCTGCTTTCTTTATAGTCCAACCCGCACATCCATATGTGACTACTGGAAAAGCCATAGCCTTGACTAGATGGACCTGTGTTGGCAAAGTAATATCTCTGCTTTTTAATATGCTGATTAGACAAAGAGATTACAGGGAATAATTTACTCATGAACCCATTCTAACCAAACACTACCTCTCTCTAGAATCAGGCTGATTTGGTTGCTAATCCACTTTGACCACTAACTTAAACCACAGAATTTTAGGGAAGTTATTTAGGCCTCGTCTAAATGCCTCCACCCTCTTAAGTTCTATACTATTTTACTTCTCTCTACACTGCCTGTCTTATAGTAAATGCTTTATAAACATACCTATTATTATTGCCATTCCCAATTATTGTTTAACATGACTTTTTCCAAGAATGAGACAGATCTTAGAGTACCTTTGAGATATATCTGGCTAGTTACTGTGAGTATTAAAGGCTACAACTCTGCCTGTACAAAGTACTTCTTCTAGGATCCAATAATAGTTATGCTAATATTGGCATTAGGTAAAACAGGTGGTACTATAACATTAGTTTAATATGTGTGTGAGTGCTAAGTTGCTTCAGTTGTGTCCAACTCTTTGTGACCCTATGAACTATAGCCCACCAGGCTCCTAAGTCCATGGGATTCTCCAGGCAAGAATATTGGAGTGGGTTGCCATGCCTTCCTCTAAAGGATCTGCCTGACCGAGGGATTGAACTCTTGTCTCTTAATGTCTCCTGCTTTGGCAGGCAGGTCTTTACCTCTAGTGCCACCTGGGAAGCCCTTAAATATGTATGTGCTTGCTTGCTTGCTAAGTCACTTCAGTTGTACCCAACTCTGCAACTCTACAGGCTACAGCCTGCTAGGCTCCTCTGTCCATGGATTTCTCCAGACACGAATACTAGAGTAGGTTGCTGTGCCCTCCTCCAGGTGATCTTCTCGACCCAGGGATGAAATGTGTCTCTTACATCTACCTGTATTGGCACGTGGTTTCTTTATCACTAACACCACCTGGGAAGCCCTTCTATTCAAAATACTATGATTTTTTAAAAATCTTGCAAATGTTTTATTAGATAATAGCTAGACTTATGGAGAAGGAAATGGCAAGCCACTCCAGTGTTCTTGCCTGGAGAATCTCAGGGGCGGGGGAGCCTGGTGGGCTACCGTCTATGGGGTCGCACAGAGTCGGACACGACTGAAGCGACTTAGCAGCAGCAGCAGCAGCAGCTAGACTTAAACATTTTGATAAACTTTTCATCTCATTGTGGATTTTATTAACTTAGGCTTTCACTGCACTGATTTCTCAACTCTGTCAAGCATGGACAGTTGTTGACACAATTGGATCTAATTGTTCCTCATACCTGGAAGTGTTTACTTTGTCAGCCAATGTTCATTTTGTCAGCCAGTGTTCACTGAGAATTTAGAGGCATAGCAGCAAGTGAATCCTGGAAAATAAAAGGATGCTATAGATTTGTTTTGATACATAAATGTTTATCTCAAAGGTAATCTTTACCACAAAAAGCTCCACTATTGTTATCAATGACTTGTCCTCCAAAGATCATAGAAGGAAAACTACAAGGACAGATGTGCTCAGTTGTGGTACCCCAGCTGTGAGATACAGGCGAGTGGAGAGAGGACACCATTTGGTTAGGATGTGTCCAATTTTTCCTTTTTTTAAAAAAGAAGGAAGTGTAGAAAAAAGAAAGAGGGATGGGGAAAGAAAGAGTTGACAGTAACAATCTTGGTTTCAGCATGTCAGTTTCCTTCCATATTCATTCATTGGGAATTTCCTCTGTACTTTTTTTCAGTTGCTATTAATTTTTGCATGTCTTTTACTATCTCAGTTTTGAATAAATACTGTCTTTTTGCAGAAGACAAAGTGGTAAAGAAATCGAGGTCACACTCTTTCCCCAGCAGATTATGGGTTGTTTAAAGTGCATTTACTCTTTCTATTACGGTTAGATGGAAACACTTAGTAGGGAATGGACCCCAACTGTCTCTTAAAATGATAAAGGGCCTTCACAACTCTATTCTTGGGATAGGCACAACCAATATTCAGTCCTGTCATTTTTTTGGCAAGCTTTTAACAGGTTATTGAAATTCTTAAAGAATATCATCACCTCTTTTTAAAAATAACATTTCAATCTTTAAATATGTTCATAATCAGTAGTACTCGTTTCTTGAATACCTAAATGTGTGACTAGACCTACAAGCTGGAGTAGCAATTAAACTTCTTTTTTAATATCATCTGTGTTCACCCACAGTTGATTACTTAAAGAAGTTTTAAAACTGAGGAAAAAAAAAAAAGAATTTGAAATTTCACAGGTGGCTTTGCAAGAGTGAAGAATGATTAGTTTGCCTGGAATACTTTTCCCGTGCTGTCATATTGAAGGCTTGAATGATGTGTATGATGTATTTGATTTTATCTCAAAATTGAGTAGCCTTATTTTAGTATAAAACCCCGAACAATGGGGAAAAAAGCATTTTCTTTATCCCTGGTTACCCTTATAAATGATATCCACCTTGAATAATTGTTCAGTCGAAGCCGAGATCAGTACATAGAGAAAAATATATTTCCTCTCTTTTTTAACAGTGGCCAGAGCCTCAAACAAGGTAGTGGCATGCTGGTTTTTTTTTTTTTTTTTTTTGATTCCCTGATGCTTGTGGTAGATCACTGATAATATGTTCCATCACTAATAAAAATAAAATTCTTCATCAGTAATGTCCTCTGGGTGTTAAACCCATCACTTTCCACATCTCCACAAAATATTTATATACACATACAGTTTTATTTCTCCTAGCAAATCTATAAATGGAATTTTTGAATGGAAATCCTATGATATAAATAACTTTGAAAGCTTTCTTGTAGTTTTACCTGCTTTGCAATCAGCCAGTTTTCTCCTTCAAAATCAATGCCTCTCATTAAGACTACTTCTGGCAGGATGAGGGTCTAGCATCAGTTTGCAGAAAAGTGGTCATGATTTTGCCTCTGGGTTTGTTTTAATTGTTCCTCTCCATGCAGCAAGCTTTATGGCTGGAATAGTAGAGAACTCATTTGTAAGCTTGCCTCCTATGTTTCTCCAAAGATTGTTGCGAGGACTAACCGACCCCAAATCTACTCTGTGCCAGGTCCCCTCAAGGTGCTGCAGACGTAGGTGTAAGCAAGACTGTCCCCATGTTCAAGGAATTTAATTCCAGTGGGGAAAGCCTGAACGGGAACAAGAAAGAAATCGCAAGTGAGGACTGCCCCGAATAGAAATGGCAATATGGTAACATTTGAGTAGGGCATACAAGATCTTCTTCAGGAAGATCATGAAAAGCTTCTCTCAGTTATATCATTTGAGCCGAGACATATCATTTGATTCACAAGTCATATCATTTGTGAATTATAAGGAGGGAGGTAGCTACAGGCAAACCTGGGATAAAACATATCTGAATGTCCTGAGAATGGATGTGGAGTGCTGATAGAAGGAAAAGGAATCCCCAAAAAGCCTTATGTGAGTGAGCTGGAGGGCCTAAGTGATGAGGCTAATGGGGGGATGGGAGTGAAATCATGTGGGGCCATGATATATAAGGAGTGTTGATTTTATTTTAAATGAAAGTCAAACCATTGGAGGGTTTGGGGGGTTGGAGTGGCATGGTGTAACTTACATTTTAAAATAATAGCAATTTATGCAATAATCTCCCAAGGTTTAATCTTGACTCTGTGACTTACCTCCCTAAGCCACCATTTTGTTATCCACAAAATGTGCATCAACATGATCATATATGGACACGCTGTGATCATCATTACTCATACGGTAAAGATGAAAGCAGACAGTCAACACACACTGCTCTGTCAACAGTAAACCTTCAGTAGACAGAGGTATTCAAGAAAACATTTAGGTCTCTCTTAAATATCCCCTTGGTTTTCTGACTGTGGGACCATTCATTAATTTATTTTGTGTTCTCCTCCTCTTCCTTAATATCTGAAATTTTTGACAATTTTCTCTGAGATTCCTAGCATTTGGTCCTTGGCGATGGCAGGGGGTCTGGTTTACTGTCTGTTAATTTTAGCTGTTCTCTGCTGGAAGTGCCATCACAACTAGAATAGCCGGGGAGACCGGGAGGTGGTGCGGCCTATTAAGTGGCCCCATGGGGCTGCCCTAGCAGCAGAAATCAAGACAAACAAACAGAGTCCCAAAACAGGCTTGGGCTTTAGGGGGTGTAAAAATGGACATTTTCCCGTTAGTAACATATCAGTTAAACTCTAATATGACAGCTCTCAAAAAGTTCCTTCTAACAAAACCATTTGGAATCCCAAATCATTCATTTTACCGAAAAATGTCAAAGCCAAAGACACCTAGTAGATAATTTGGTCCACAATTTTCCAGGGTCAGGGTAATAACAAATAGAAGTAGCTAATCTTCTGCTATATCATATTTCCAATGTTTCTATACAAGCTAACTGTTTCATGGAACCCCAGAAAGAAATTCAAATGTGTAATGGTTCAAAATATCTAGTTGAATGGCCTATGTAGAAACAATATCCAAATAATTAAATGTATTTTGTCCTTTCTTTTATTTAAGAAGTCCCAAACCTAAAACCCTACATAAAGAAAGGAATTCAACATTTAGATATAAGCCAAATGAACTGTGAATCTTTATTGTTAGCCTAGCCATACTATTGCTATGAAATTTCATAGTTAAGGGCATAACGTTTAGATTGTAGGTCATTAAAACAATTACACATTTCTTTTTATTTGAACCATTACATTCAGAAGAAAATGATATACCTTATTTCATTGCTTGGTTAATATCAGTCTGTGAAAAAGAGGATGTTTTTAGAAGAGAATTATAAAATAGATAAAGTTGGTTTCCCTATATTGAACTTGATGGCAAGGAAGTCAGAAAGATTTCTTTGGAATATTAAACCTGGGATGAAATTGTATCTATTAGGGAAAACATGGATGGGCGAAAGGGACGTTAAAAATCTTTTATGTAAAGTCAAGAAAATTTACCTGAAGAAAATGAGATTATATCTATACAAACCCAAGATTGAGAAAATGGTTTAAATGCAAGGGAATGTAAGATAATTATCTTGCATTACATTATCCTGTCTCTTTTCCCTCCTTGCCTAGCTAGTGTTCTCTACAAATAGACCACATTTGATCTTGAAATATGTATATATACTTACCTATACACTTCTATCCCTGTACACAAAGACACATTTATCAATTTATATATCCACATACATATGGATCAACTTAGGAAGCACAAGATAAACTTGTTTTTCCTACCACCTACTATTTCTAAAAGGACATTCTCATACAGAATTCCTACAACTAACATTTTCACTACTACATCACAGGAATAAAAAAAGTTTTAATTATTTATGTATTTACAGTGAGAACCATTACTACTTTCAGTTCAGTTCAGTTCAGTTCAGTCGCTCAGTCGTGTCCGACTCTCTGCGACCCCATGAATCCGGTGATGCCATCCATCCATCTCATTCTCTGTCGTCCCCTTCTCCTCCCACCCCCAATCGCTCCCGGCATCAGAGTCTTTTCCAGTGAGTCAACTCGTCGCATGAGGTGGCCAAAGTATTGGAGTTTCAGTTTTAGCATCAGTCCTTCCAATGAACACCCAGAGTTGATCTCCTTTAGAATGGACTGGTTGGATCTCCTTGCAGTACAAGGGACTCTCAAGAGTCTTCTCCAACACCACCCTAAAGCAAATGATTCTGGGCAATTTTTTTTTTTAATTTTATGTTTCAATGCTTTCTATAAACTGAAACTTTGAGTATCTATCAATGCTCGAGAAAAAAATAGTGGCTTGGTTAAGAGGAAATATATAGAAGTTAAATACTAATGTAATAAAAGCTCCCCTGCAAATAAACTTTAACCCTGTTCAGTTACCCACTTGCCACCACAGATTTTTTTAGGTGACATTCCCAATTTGGAAAAACACAGTGAGTGGTTTACACCCATGAAACAGCACATCACAGGCGTGGGCTCACTGTATTTACATCTGAATTACAAACATTTGAGTTTTGCAGCATGAAACAACTAGAGATTAAAAAGCAGTGGTATCTAATATCACCCTAAATTATCATTCAGATATAGCCTCTATCATTTCTTCTCTGTACTTAAAGCATGAAAACCGGTTAAGGTAACTCCACTGCATATTATTCTTCTGCTTGTTGTACACTTCACTGTTACAGCGTGAATCAGCTTGTCTAAAGATACTCATTAGCACACAATTTGTTTCTCTTCGTCTCTTTAAAGAAACCTTGCAAGCAGATGGAACACTTATTTTATTTTGATTCCACAGTGGAAAATTGTATTCACATAGGTAAGCATATACCAAACAGCAATAAATCATTATTTCTTAGGTGACCAACATCAGCAGGAATCTCATACACTTCTCTGCTGGAGTTGATTTCCAAATTCATTGAATAATTATTGATGCTGCTTTTCATAAGTGAAAAGCATCTTTTCCTTTCTATTCTGGTTAACTTTTAAATACTCCTTTTTCTGCTCATTTCCTCAGCACCTTTGACAAATATTTGTAAAGGAGGGGGGGAAATGAAATTTTATATTCAGCAAATGTCAAGGGGATTGATGGAGTATGATCCTTGACAACCACTTCCCAGTCTCGAAATTTATAGTTTCTTGTATTAGGAAACTTTGGATAAATAGTGAATCTCAAGTTAGATTGTCAATAAACAGAATCAATACCAATTAATGCCTTAATGTTTTCCGGTAAATCTAGAATGTATTAGACTGTTTAAAATATAGCATTGAGATGATTCAAGTTCTGTTCTGCCAAGAGAAAAAAAATACATTGTTTTTTTCATTTTCCAAAAGATTAATTGAATTTTGGTAAAAAATACTGAGTAAATATTGAACAATAGGCATAAGATTAGTTTTTATTTCCCCCCATTAACCAAACTTATTAACAGCAGGTAACTCATATTCTTTGCCTGTCAAGTGAATTTATAAGACATTAATTGGTTTCACATCAGTTTTACTACAGATTAGATATTGTGGCCATGTTCCAGAAACTGTGAGAGTTCTCTCCTCTGGTTTAGAACTTGAATGGACATTTTTAATGGCTACTGAGTTCAGTGTATTGTCTTCAGTTCAGTCGCTCAGTCGTGTCCGACTCTGCGACCCCATGAATCACAGCACGCCAGGCCTCCCTGTCCATCACCAACTCCCAGAGTTCACTCAAACTTATGTCCATCGAGTCGGTGACGCCATCCAGTCATCTCATTCTCTGTCGTCCCCGTCTCCTCCCACCCCCAATCCCTCCTAGCATCAGACTCTTTTCCAGTGAGTCAACTCACCGCATGAGGTGGCCAAAGTATTGCAGTTTCAGCTTTAGCATCAGTCCTTCCAGTGAACACCCAGGATTGATCTCCTTTAGAATGGACTGGTTGGATCTCCTTGCAGTCCAACGGACTCTCAAGAGTCTTCTCCAACACCACAGTTCAAAAGCATCAATTCTTCAGCGATCAGCTTTCTTCACAGTCCAACTCTCACACTATTATAGTGAAAACTACAAAATAAGGCTTTAAAATTAATTTCAGCATTTAGACTCAGGGAGGGTAACAGTAGCAGGTTGAGATTCAGCCTAATGTTTAGACTCTGTGTATGCTATTACAACTTCTAGGAATTCTTCTTTTATGCTTTTGGTTGATGTTCTTAAATTTTTGAGCTTCTAATTAGAAGGGAAGTTGAAGCTATTTAAAGAATTTCTTTTTTTACCAAATTAATTTCTTTCCTGATTAAATATGCCTATATTTATTTCCATATTTATCTGTAGCTCATAAAGTGAAAATATAATATGAATATTAACATAATTCAAAAAATAGTAAGATAAGCTCTAAGGAACATTCTGGAATAAAATATAATGTACATTAGTTATTGCCTTATTACTGAAAAAACTCCTATTAAATTGGTGTATTTGCAAAAACTACAACATAGTCTAGATCTCTGAACCACCCAGAAATAACTCAAATGTGTATATTTTGAAATTAAAAAGAGGTTTGTGTAATTAAAAAAAAAACAATATGATCACATAACTTCGAATTATTCTGCCTTGGAATCTCTTTACCAAGAAAAATTTTTCATCTGACTATGAGTTTTAATTAACATGATGGCCAGGGTACTTTTCAGATAGTCTAAAATATCTTAATATAAACTGTTACTAAATAAAAGCATTTGAAATTATAATGATGCATTAAGATAATCAAATAATTTAGTAACACATTAAAACATTTTTAAACAAGATGTATATTTTCATTGATATTTTACTCTTTAAATACCCAAGCCAAATTGTTTCTAATTATTTCATATTTCAGATGTAAACTTAAAAATGAATTAATGTTCAATTATTGAACTTCTGAACCTCATAAAAAATCATTTCAAAAAAGATTAAAATATCTACAACACAAAATGTCTTATCCCCAAATATTATCCAGATTTAGTATAATGGTGACTGTAGAAGTACTGATGGGACATGTAATTTGTGATTTCATATCATAAAATAGTTTAAATTTAGAGTATATTGCTATGTATTGTCAATATCTACTCACACACAAAGAGAATATTATTTAATGAGGTCAAATTTTTTGAGTTTCTTTTACCTAATGGGAAAAAAAGATAGGAAATTATAGACAAGATTTAATCTGAGGGTTGAATTGAATATGCTACATAGCCCATCTATCTTCTTATCTAAAAATCAGCAAAATTGCAGATAGAACCTCTTGGCTAAAGAGAACATATTTAGTTGTTGAATGATAGTGTAATGAGCATATGTATAGGTGCTACAACCTAGATTGATCCTCCATATGTATCTCACTTATTGTATGAATTTTCTGGTATTTTAAACAACTTTCCATTAGGCAGAACTGTTTCCTAATGTGTGCCTTAAGAGTTTTTCATGGGGGAAAATAAAAGGATTGTATGATTAGAGAGATTTAGGGAATGTTCCATATTTTATAACTTTAATACATGAAGTTCTCACGGTTCTAATAGAGAAGACATCTGTTTATCACCGTGTCTCCCAAATTACTATTACCAATCATTTCTAAATTAATATAAAGCAAAGAAGAACTAAAGAGCCTCTTAATGAAAGTGAAAGAGGAGAGTGAAAAAGCTGGCTTAAAACTCAACATTCAGAAAACTAAGATTTTGGCATCTGGTCCATCACTTCATGGCAAATAGATGGGAAATAGTGGAAACAGTGACAGACTTTATTTTTGGGGGCTCCAAAATCACTGCAGCCATGAAATTAAAAGGTACTCCTTGGAGGAAAAGTTATGACCAACCCAGACAGCATATTAAAAAGCAGAGACATTACTTTGCCAACAAAGGTCTGTCTAGTCAAGGCTATGGTTTTTCCAGTGGTCATGTATGGATGTGAGAGTTGGACTATAAAGAAAGCTGAGCACCGAAAATTGATGCTTTTGAACTGTGTTGTTGGAGAAGACTCTTGAGAGTCCCTTGGACTGCAAGGAGTTCCAACCAGTCCATCCTAAAGGAGATCAGTCCTGAATATTCATTGGAAGAACTGATGTCGAAGCTGACATTCCAATACTTTGGCCACCTGATGTGAAGAACTGACTCATTGTAAAAGACCCTGATGCTGGGGAAGATTGAGGAGGAGAAGGGGACAACAGAGGATGAGATGGTTGGATGGCATAACCAACCAGATGGACAAAAGTTTGAGTAGACATTGGGAGTTGGTGATGGACAGGGAGGCTTGGCATGCTGCGGTTCATGGGGTTGCAAAGAGTTGGACACGACTGAGCAACTGAACTGAACTAAGAATAATATGGCTTCCCTAGTAGGTCAGCCGGTAAAGAATCTGCCTGAATGCAGGAGAGCTCAATTCACCTCAGGGTTGGGACGATCCCCTGGAGAAAGTATCTTCCCAACCCTGGAGAAGGGATATATACAGGAGAGAATAGAAGATTCCCTGAGAAGAGAAGATCCCCTGGAGAAGCAATATATACAGAATAATATAGTGTGCAAAATTCCTCAGTATAAAATGGAGTTTACTACTGACTACCTGCCAATTTAGTCTACCTTCAATCTATTTCCCAACTTTTAGTTTCATCAGGGAATCTGAACTACAACCAGAATGAACTACATATTTTTCCCTCTGTGAATCCCTAAGGTGTTCATATTGTGTGCCTTTGTTTACGTTTTCTCCTTTGGAAATGACTCTTACTTTTCCCTCTTACCTCTGCAGGTTTAAATCTAAGTGCCTAGTAGGTTTTCCACACATATGCTCACAAAGATGATAAGCCAGTGTGAGATTCTAGGTGTGCAGCTATGCAATCAACATGTCAAATGAAGCTTGAACAAACATTTTTAGTGACTCCTGAACATGATATATTATGCCAGGCATTATTATGAGGAAACCAAGTAAAGTTTTTTCCATGTACCACATGAAAGAATCAGTACTAACGTTTTCATAGGAGGCAGAGAGGATCTAGTTAGCCTTATGGAGAAGGTAGGACATACACTGTATTTTGATGAAATGATGTAAACTTGTTTGCAAATGTGAGCTGAAGCTCTGAAATCACAGGCTCCCTGTCTGTAGTGAGTGGGAAGACTTCGAAAGGAGATGATTTGCTTTTAGACATGCTTCACCTGCTTTTGAGACTAAGCAACAAAAACCTATGTCTATTGTTTTCTAAGCTGTGATTCAGTGGTTCAACAATCATTCAGGCACTACATCCGATGGTGAAAACACTCCGGACTGAATCCTGTCTCTGCTAACTGTGATATTAGGAAACTTACTTAACCTTTCTAGGCTGGTTTCTCCCTCTGAAAACTGGAATAATAATACCAATTTCCTAGAGTCAATGCATGAATGAATAATAAACTGTATATAAATACTCAAAAGATTGGCATGTGATACATTCCCTATGTGTGGAAATATTATTAATAATGTTACCTTTCTTCATCCTTTGTTACTCCTTCCTAAGTCACAAAGAAATCAGTCACCTTTCATGAATATTCAACGCTTTGAGAGTCATGAAGCATTCTTAACCACCTATATTTTTCTTGAGTAAGATTCTAAATCATTACCAAGGCCAAATTTTAAAAGATACAACATTTTATCTGTAATGCATAATTGCCAATTCTAATTCAGTTATGGTTTAAAGGCATTATTTAATTTAATTTAAACCTTTGACCATCTCTTATGGTTGGCAAATATGCCCTCTTTTACATGGTAGTTCTAACCTTTACCCAATTACCACTGTCTGATGTCTTCAGACATAATTTACTTGCAGTAAATAGATTTTATTTTAAAAATGTCTATCCAGTCCTTTATATATTATAACCAGATCCTGTTTTAATGAGATAACTCTTGATAACACAGTCCTATTTTCATGTCTCTTCTATAATATATTGAGATCATTCTACTTATAATAATTTAATGAAAATAAATGTTTTTGTGTTATTGAATAGAATTTCCATAATACAATGAGTTTCCTGAGATAAAAGCTTCAAGGCTAAGTGAAATGTAGAACAAGGACAGTGATCCTAATGGAGAGATGGCAAACAGTATTCATGTAGGGTGCCAACTGCAACTCACTGGAAATGGTTTTCAGGATCCCTGCATGAAAAGGATGATTCAGACTTAGGAACAAAGAGTGCCATGATGGTCATAAGTCTCGGAGCAGGATATGATGGAGCATGTATTCATTTTTCCTGTCCAAATTAAATTCATGTGTAATAACTATAGTTACTAGGGAAATATGTGTGGGGGGGAAATGTCGAGAATATTTTCCCTTCCATATTGTAATAACTATTCAATCCCCTGACAAGAAAAAGTCACCCTGTGCAATATTAATTATGGGCAGACATTTTCCCCTCTTTTTAAATTTTCTTACTATATCTTCTCCATCCTCTCTCCCATTCTTTTTTTTCCTTTCCTCTTCTGCTTTTTGATGTCCTTATTTTTCTTTTTTCCATCTCTTTCATTTTCCTTCCTTCTTTAAGCTTTTTGAGTGTCAGTGTGCTTACATGTGAAGCCAGGTGCCCAACTCAACCAAGAGTCTGTGCCAATAGTAACGTTGTTTTGTTTGTTTTTAGTCACTAAGTCATATCTAACTCATTTGCGACCCCATGGATGGTAGTCCACCAGGTTCCCCATCCATGAGATTTCCCAGGCAAGAATACTGGAGTGGGTTTTTATTTTCTTATCCAGAGGATCTTCCCAACCCAGGGATCAAACCCACAAGCTCCTCCCTTGGCAGACAAGTTCTTTACCACTGATCCACCAGGAAAGTTAGATTGTATCTAGCTGGTCAATTGTAATTAGTCCTGATCATATAGAAGCCTCCAGGTAGCTTTAAGCATAAGGATGTTCCAAACTGCTGTTTGTAACCCCCCCTCACTCAGTTACCCAACAAGCTGATAACCCAGGATGTATCTTTTTCACCACCCCACCCCTCAAGGTAATGGAGAGTTGCCTGCTTTGAAAATTCTTGCATGTTCACCCACCCATACCATCTTTCCAAGACTGCTCTCTTTCACGGAGAGTTAATTACCCTTTGGGTTTCCTAGGTATAACCCGATGTTTATTTGAATATTAACACTTTCCAAGCACAGTCGAAAGGCAATTTTTGCTATAATGTTGACCATATTCTAAAAAGTAATGTTTATAGCAGAGTTTATCTTTTGTTTGTTTGTTGGGGTTGGAGAGGTGGGAGGGAAAGTAATATTCTAAGGAAATTTAGCAATGTTACCTGTCTCTTGAGTAACCAAAGCTTAATAATAATTTTCTATTCTTTGCATTCAATCAACTCTTCATTTTTGAAGTGAAATTACTGTGCAGCTCTATGGATGTTTTTGAAACTCACTCATCCAAATAAGTGTAAAATATTATTGTATGTTTTCTATATTCTTTTATGCACTTCCTTAAATATAATTTTTCAGCTGTTTTTCTACACATGTATCAATTGGGTTCTATAGGTTCCCTTTTATGAAATCCTAATGAGAAAAATCAAGTGCAAAGTAATTTTGTTCCCTAGTTCATCAACCAATAAATTGCTCTTACTGATAAATAGTTCTGTGATATGGTCTTAACCCTTCTCAGGTAGAAACAGGAGGAAGAAAAATGATTTCTACCTTTCATATGTTATAGTGGTAAAGGGTGTGGGAAGCCTTTCTCTAATGAACAGTTTGTTCTGTGGTTGTTTTTTTTTTTTTTTTTTTACTGTATAATAATTTCCTTTTTGCCCTTCTGAGAATGAGATTCTGTGATTTTCTTGTGAAGATGGGTAAGGTAGTGGAGGAAAGTTATTGTTTTTTTTTTTTTGGAGAGTGTTATGGCTCCAGAGCAGGGTCATAGCTGGAGCATCATTTGGTGACTTTCTCTAGAATCATATGCGTTCTCTGTAATTTACTTAACACACGTCCTTGGGTCAATCTCTTAAGCTTGGGCCTCAGATGTTTGTTGCAAAAATTTAGTTATACCAAAGGAGAAAATAATGGAAAAGAACATATCCTTCTCAAAAAAACCCTGTATATTATTTAACAATTTGTCCACTCTGAAAATCCTACATGTGGAAACCCAAGCCCTTAACTCACTTCCCTATAGGTGATTATTTGTATAAATTTCTGTCAGTTTTTACTTATTTTCTTCACCCACTGATGTTTTCTGAGATGGGGTCATGTGTGACAATACGTAACTAGATTTCATTCCTTTAAAATGTTTATAGTATTATATTAAATGAATGAATCATGTATTTGACCATTTACTAATGATGAATGTTCATATTATTTGTAATATTTTGTGCTGCACAAAATGATATGATAAGCATCCTTACATAGGTGTTAATGGCTCTCCATTGGTTGATCACTAGAAATGGATTTGCTAGATTACAAGGATCCCATTTTTAACTTTAATATTGTCTGAAAGTGAAAGTCACTCAGTCATTTCTGACTGTTTGTGACCCTGGACTGTAGCCCATCAATCTCTTCTGTCCATGGAATTCCCCAGGCAAGAATACTGGAGTGGGTGGCCATTCCCTTTGCCAGGGGATCATCCTGACCCAGAGATTAAACCTGCAGGCAGATTCTTTACTATCTGAGCCACCAGGGAAGCCCCAAATATTGTCTAGTTTGCCCACAAAGTAGTTGTATCCCTCAAGCTTCTGTCAATGCTGCTGCTGCTAAGTCACTTCAGTCGTGTCCGACTCTGTGTGACCCCATAGACGGAAGCCCACCAGGCTCCCCCGTCCCTGGGATTCTCCAGGCAAGAACACTGGAGTGTAAGAAATTTCCCTCCAATATTTCCCTCCAATCTTAGCAACACTTGATACTATAGATTTTATGAAAGTTCGACCTTTATCTGCCAATTTTATTAGAAAAATTATTTTACTAACATTTCTTCATTTTATTTTATTTAATCTATAATGAGTGAGTTAAGTTTCTAAAACAATAATGATTTTGAAAGAACTTAATTTGTATTAGAGAAATGAGATCTTTGAGGCATTTTTCTTAAAAAGCACTATTTACCTATGTCTTGGAATTATTAGATGGGTAAAAAGAGAAATTGCATAATATGGTCAAATTTCATTGAGTGCTCTCACTTCTAAACTTCTTAGTGCCAGGGGACTGTTATCTGTATAAGCATCTCTGTTGACCTTATCATTGGCTGGTTATGAAGGTGCAAGAATCCTACCCTGATTATTCAGGTATCTTGGTTTGGAGTTGTGCAACTTGCTTATATAGGAATGATTTAGGAAACATTATGTTTTCTGGGCTGCAAATGAAGTTTCTGTCTATATAAAACTTTGCAAAAGCGCAAAAGGTCACACTGCTTGACGACCTTTGAAATTCGGCCATTTAGATCCAGAAAAAGATGATGGTAAGGTTTGTAATGCTGTGAAAGTCTTTCAAATGGTCAGGGCATTTCAATAACATGACATTTTCTCCATCTGTTCTCATTTTGAAACAATGAAACCCAAGAAAGTGCGTGCCCATGCAATAATGAGTGATTTCTGTGTTGACTTGGTGATGCCAGTCTACCAGTGGTCAGGAAATTTTCACCTGGATGTCAAATCCAAACCTAAATTTCTTTTTGTCAGTAGAGTTTTATCAGGATTACTAAGAAAAGCATGCTTGTTTAGGTATTTATGGCTGCTGGCCCTACAAAGGCAAAATTGAAAAGTTTCAACTGTGAGGCCATCTGATATAAAGTCTAAATTATTGGCGGCCTGGCCCCTTACAGTAAAGTCCTACTAACCCAGGGTCTTCTACATATATGATCTGATGCATGTTCATATTATTTTATTTTAGATTCTGAAAGTTTGAGAACCATATTTTGAATAGATACGTGGATCCTATGTTTATATACTTTGAAACATTTTAAGGACTTTGAATAAATCTCTTAGCAGGTGGATTATAATGGTGGGAAGTTTACAATGAACTTTTGTTGATAAAATAATTTTTGTCATAAAAACAGGTGAGGATTATAGTACAGTACTTCTGAAAAACATCTTAACTGATGGAAAACATTAATTTAAACAATGTGTTTTGCTTGCTATTATTTTCTAGTATACTAGTAAAAAAGTATCTTCTTTAACTTGAACAAAGGAGCTCATTATATGTTCAGTTCAGTTCAGTCGCTCATTCGTGTCTGACTCTTTGCAACCCCATGAATCACAGCACGCCAGGCCTCCCTGTCCATCACCAACTCCCGGAGTTCACTCAAACTCATGTCCAGAGTCTGTGATGCCATCCAGCCATCTCATTCTCTGTCGTCCCCTTCTCCTCCCACCCCCAATCCCTCCCAGCATCAGAGTCTTTTCCAGTGAGTCAACTCGTCACATGAGGTGGCCAAAGTATTGCAGTTTCAGCTTTAGCATCAGTCCCTCCAATGAACACCCAGGATTGATCTCCTCTAGAATGGACTGGTTGGATCTCCTTGCAGTCGAAGGGACTCTCAAGAGTCTTCTCCAACACCACAGTTCAAAAGCATCAATTCTTCGGCGATCAGCCTTCTTCACAGTCCAACTCTCACATCCATACATGACCGCTGGAATAACCGTAGCCGTGACTAGTTAGTAAGTCTAACTTTTAAAAGTTTAAAAAACGACCCCTAAATTATGGTTTATGCATTTTTGTAAAGTTTTATGATAAAAAATCTGTCTTTTGATTACTCAAAACATCTGTCATTTTATCCCAGTAAGTTAATTCATTATGTTCAAGAAGACTTACTTAAAATAGCATTAAATATTAGCATATTCATTGGCAAATAAATGATTAATAGCTAGCATTTTATATTTCCTCAATTCATAGTGATTGGCATTATGGTGGTAGATAAATGAGGTAGTTTCAAGAAATCTTATGCAAGAAAATACTGGCAGCCTCAAATTTTAACAGCATAGTCAAACCATAATCAAAGTATTAAGCATCTTATAGTATTTTTTTAGTATTTCTATACATCCAGTGTGCAGTAAACTTGTCTCAAAGTCATACATATGTACATACACACACAAAAACACACATTGTCCTGAACTCTGCCATGGTAAAAAATTACACTGGAGACTTTCATATGTAACAAACGAATAGGCTCTCAATGAAGAAAAATCAGACATTTGGGGACAATCAGGTTTCAATATAAAACTAATGAAATGTCTGGAGAAAAATCAGAAACTACGTTTAGCAAATATCTAAAATAAAAACAGAAGTAATCACACCTCAAAGAAATGCAAGTTAAAAGAAGCATCCCAACTTACACCTCATGTAGAGAAAGAACTCACCCAGAAGTAGGTTACTGACCCTAAAGAAACAAAACCAGATTTCTCTCCTAAAAGCTGCAGCTCTCCAACTTCCACTGCTTCCTATCATGTGGTTTGCAGTAATTTGATTCCGAGAACACACTATATTTTTTCTTCCAGCAAATAGGAGACAAACTCCTTGATTTTCCTAAACTATAACCAAAATACCTGGTGCTAGGTAAATCGCAGTGAACTGAGATTTTTCATTTTACAGAAAATGAACATTTGGGCAAATATTAAAACAAGTTATTGTACTGAAAGTGTGTTCCTAGAAAAAAAGCCACAATATCAGTGTTATCAGACTCAGTGTGAACATTGAATCATACATATTTTTCCTTATTGATATTCAAGTGATCACAGGCTCAATTTCTCTATGCCCACTTGGAAAAGTGTATGTAATAATGACACCTACCTTATAGTGCTGGGGAAAGAATTAAGAGTTATTATACACAAAGCACTGGTTTTGTTTGTTTGTTTGTTTTACTTCCACTGTGTCTTTGGTGCAGTGCAAGGGCTCAGTAGTTGTAGCATAAGCTTAGATGCCCCATAGCATGTGCGATCTTAGTTCCCCAACCTGGGATCCAACCCATGTCCCCTGCACTGGAAGGCAGATTCTTAGCCAATGGACCACAAGGGAAATCCCATACATAAAGCACTTTACAAAGTCCTGGTATATAGGGTTCCATCAATATCATCTGCTTATTCTAGTAATGTTAATAGTAGAACTAGTAATAGTAGTCAAAAACATCTTTAGATGTCCCCAAATTTTCCAATTTAGAGTGTGAATAAATAATACCAATATTAACAGATGGAGTCTCCTGAGACCTCGTCATAAGAGACAGAGGTAAGCCATTCATTTGTTTATTCACTCTGGAAACACTAAGCAGGCTTTGTCCTAGTTCTGGGCAGATACATTGGACACAAGCACAGTAGCGAAGTTGTCTCTGTTGTCAATGAGTGTACATCCCAGGAGTGGAAACAAATTAAACGCAAATTATTTCAAAGCAGTTCTATCCAAGGAAGAGGTAGGGACCAAGAATAACTCAGTAGCAAATAAGTAAAAGGTATTGTAAAGGGGAGTTAATGTAAATTCATTTTGTGCCCCCAGCAACCCTGCAGGGTTGGTCTTATCATCCCCATTTTACACATGATAAAATATGGAGGAGGGGTTACTAACGTAAAATCATGCAGCCAGAATGTGGCAAAGGCAGAATTGATCCTAGGTCTTCAGAGATCAAAACTCCATAGTTTTCCAACCCCTCACACTTTGCTCTCCTGGATCAGGGGATGAGAGTATTGGCTTTGACGTTGCTTACTCCAGGGGGTGGCTGCCCACACCATCCCTTGTTTGGACCCCACAAGGGGAGCAGAAAGAAACGTGGACAGGAGCCATTTCATTTAGGGCTCTCGACAGCAGTCTGTTCAGTCTGGCCTGATTTCTTCTTGGTGCTTATGCTCATGCTAATCGCGGTGGCTAAATGGTGTCCTTGTAAATAGTAATGCTTGGTGAAACACTTAATCTTCCCTGGGATTGGTGGACCTCTTCAGCTGCTGGTCTGGTGATAAGCTGAGCAATGGGAGTGCAGCTTCTGGTTTTCCTGAAACCACTTGTTGACAATGTTAATGAATGGCTGATACTGAAATACAAGTGATTTGAGTTGGAATGAGAAAAAAAATGTAAACAGTTTGAATTCTGCTTTTGGCGAAGTTTCCTTTTTCTTCCTTTTTTTTTTTAATCTCTTAGACTTTAAGAATTGAGGGGCCATCTATTCCATTTGTCATCTGTTGACTGGATCTCTTAAGACCAGACGGAAAAATATTCTGAATGGTCCTCTTCAGCCCTTCCTCTGGGTGCCCTACCACTAAAGCCTGGAAGAGATATACAAATATACACAGTGGCTGTTTGCCCTAGTTTCTCTGTTTGTTTGGCATTGATCGAAACACTCCACCTCGTTCCAATTTGGAAAGTTTATCATTTAAAACTCCATCCACACATCTCCTGGGCCAAAGTGTGTTAATTTCTTATACCATTCTAAATATATGAGTTGGAACTGATATTTCACTTTCCACTAGCTGTGTTTCATGATATCAAAAAACCTACCTTCACTTTCTCCTAGTTGCCTTTTGCCTGAACTGTTATCACTAACCATTTCTCAGTGTTTTCTTATGACTGTCTTCAAGAGCAGAATAATGTAAGAATTATGCCGTGAACACCTAAAGTTTTGGGAGAGTTGATATCCATTTAATGTCTAACTTTGGTAATACAGCAATCATCTTAATTTTCTCACCCTATCTCAATCTTTAAAACACACACACACACATACACAGAGGATTAGAATTAACAAACGGATAGGAATGAGACCTTTAGAACTTATTAGTCCTGTTTTTAAAGCTTTAGATCAGCCTCAGAACCTCTCTAATTTCCTATTTTATGGAAAGAAGAGAGCAAATCCCACCCCAGAGATTATATGCAGATTAGGTAAAGCAACATATGGTTAAAAATCAGCACTATCCCTGGCCCATAATAGGTACTTAATAAATGGTAGATGTTTTAATTACTACACGATATGTACTTAGTTATTAACATAAATTGAAACTGCATTTAAATTCATCTGTGTTAAAGTGTGTTAAAATAGTTTGAACTTGAGTAATTTTTTTTCCTCATTAATTTAACTAACATCTCCCTGATCCTCATCAAGCTATCAAACTGTTACAACCCAGAGTTGAGCCAGCATCTCTGACCCAACGCTTAGCCTGTAAAGTTTTATATCCGGTTAAGAGGACCAGGGAATGCTTTGCAAACATGAGCAGTAGTACCTGACCCCACCAGAATCTCAGGGAACTGCTTCCCCACAGAAATTCTGGGCTTCCTCCCAAATGCTTCATCTGAAGGTGAATGCCTAGTGCAAAATGCCACATATGTGACGCTCCATCTCCGAAACAGTTAATGCAGAATACCAATAAGAGTTAATACAGAGTACCCCTGTCCAGGCTGTCTGTCTTTAATGAATTGTGACAATACACTAATCTAAGCACAATTGGCCCAGTGTCTCTCATTGTGACGGTGGCATTTCCACCGAGGAGATCGGCAAGGGTACTCTGAGATGGTGGCTTGTCCGGGCCCGAGTTTGATTTATGAAATGAGACCTGGGAGCCTGGATTGAACAGATTGGCTTGCAAGAGACAGCTGTACTGGAGGAGCCGCTGCCAGGTATAGGGAGTGGAAATAGAGAAAAATGAACAGTGGGATAAAAATTCCTTTCCCAGTCCCCACTTATCAACATGAAACATCTGTTTCAGCTACAGTGGTTCCCAGTGGCAGGCAGAATTATTGATACGGCGAAATCACTGCCGCTATGCAGCACAATGGTGCGCCCCCACCCCAGCCCAGCCGGCTGCATTGTAATAATTCATTACTGTACTAGTGCTACCAAAGATACTGTGCGCCACGTGAGAGGCGAGTCGTGCCAGGGCGATCGTGCAAATGGGGAGGGTGGAGAGGCAGATTTTCCCCAGGAGCCGTAAATTCCTGCCCACTGTTCTGTTTTATTGTGGATGAACACAGCAATTATACTGGTTGGAAGAGAAGCAATATGCTTCTGTCTGTCTCCAATTGTGTTTAATACTCTTTTTAATGGGAGAACATAGCTTTTATTTAAACTAAACATAATGAATGCATTTGAAGATTTGGATCTTTTTTTTTAAAAAAAGTCTTGCTAGCTCATATGTTATGTAAGCACATGCTGCTATAAATAGGAAAACAAATATGCTTAGTTCAGCTTTTTGTTAGACAAAATTTGATTAGGGATGTGCAAAAGTTGATGCTGTCAGCCAACACATAGCACCAGGGAGCAATCCATACCATGTTAGAAGGAAAATTAAATGCATTTATTATCAAAGAAACTGGTTTTGCAGAAACATACCAAGAAAGTTTACATGCACAAATAAATAGGAACTAGAATTCTTTAATTTTAGTAATACCACTTTATGATGCAAGATAATACACTTGCTTGAGTTTGGAAGCTAAAGAACAATCAGAAGATTTTTTAACCAAGTTCTTGTAGTTCTTAGTCTAATCTAAGTAGCAGAACAATGCAAAAAACAAAAGCCCACCATTTGTGAAAATACTTTACTTTTGTATGTATCCTCATTGTACTTAGTCTGTGAAAGAATTTATTTGCACCTTCTTATCCAATAAGGCATTTATAGATATTTTTAAAGCTACGCTATAAACAAAATTGAGTCTGAGGAAAATTAGCATTTTAAAATTAATCTCCCAAGTAAAATTGTAATGTGGCCAGTTTGGATATGAAAGCTGAAGAATATAGACAGAGCAAAGCTGACGAGTATAGACAGTGCTTTAGTGTTTGCTCACTGCTTTTACTGGAGTACTTAGCACTGGGCCTTGGAATGAGAAAAATAGAGTCTGGTATTTCAGACACAATGAAATTGAGCATTGGAAAATTAATAAGCAGATCCTGCCTGTCATCCTGGGCCCTGAAGAGGTTAAGAGACTCCAGTGCTGACAAGGTGATAATGAGGATTTATAGTGAGAGGGAGGTAAGGGTGGGTGGACCCTCCCAGGCTCCCACATGTGGTGGCTCCAGGCCCTCTGCAGACAGAGTACCTCAACAGGAGTGAAGGTTACCTTCTGTATTGCAGAAGCAACCGAGCCTGGCTACATTGTGACTAAATGCACACACACTAAAGTTATGTGAGTGTGTGTGTGTGTGGTTCTGTGTATGTAATTGTATTCTTCAATATTTTGATACTTTGTAATTTCAGATATACACTGGGTTGAACCATATTTTCATTAAGAAAAAAAATTCTCTTTGTCTAGTATAAAGCATATTTGGATGGACAGACGGACGGATGGATGGATGGACAGACGGATGAATAGTAAAAACAGTTCATATAGCTCTCAAATATCTTAATGCTCTGTCTTCTGCCTACTTACCTGATTTCAACCACTATACCTCCTCTTTGATCACTCTAAAAACTATATGTATAAGTTTTTCAATTTTCCTCAAAAAATCCCCTCTCATTTTTAGCTCAGGAGACTCTATACTTGCTTTTCCCTATGACTGGAACACTGTTCCTGGATTTTCCCAAGGCCTGTCTTATCATCATTGAACAAACACGCAGATCTCTCTTTCTCACCTTCCTTTCGCTTACCACAGGCAATCATATCTTCCTGCTTTCTTTTCCTTATAGCGCATTGTTTTCAAAATGTATCTTGTTTCCTTACCTGTTAATGACCTCCCTGCTGCTAGAATGTAAGTCCCACGAGAGCCAGGACCTTGCCTAACTTCCTGTTATTTTCCTTACACCCAAAATTATGTCTTTTATTTGGTGCAAATAAATATTTCCAGAGTCTATGAGGGGTGGAGGGAGTCTTGCTAGGCTCGCAGAACCATAAGCTGTTCTTTGACTTTCCGTATGGCTGTACTTAGATTCTGAGGTCTATAGATTCTTCTGAGTTGGTGACTCGTAATAAACAGCTGATGCTGAGTGCATTAGGAAGGAAAGGAAGTACCAGTGGGGCGGCAAGTGATCTCAGCTCACATGCGGGGCTCAGGTTCAAATCAAAATGTACATTCTCAACTTTCCCCTCATTTGCCATCGGCATTAACTCAGTTTAGTGTTCACGACTTTCACTCTGTGCTAAATTAGATACCTTAATGGGTGGTATGACTTATTAGTCAAAAACTAAGGATGTTTCTCTGTGGGGTATTACTATTAATATCACATTCATATTTCACTGTTCTGACTCTTTAATGTGTTGATATCCGTGGTTAATATAATATTTTGCAAGAATATACAGTTTTCAATTTTTTTAGTTTTAAAAGGCACTGTTTCAAAGGTTATGATAACTGCTGCCTTTTATCTTAGAAAATGAATTGCTAAACTGTTTCATAAAATGTACTCCTCTCCTATAGAAGGTGTCAATAAAATCATAAACACGTACTTGAGAACTGAAGTATTTATTGGCACACACTCAGTTCAGACCAGTTTTGTTTTCCCTGAGGAGGCAAATTCATGTGTCGTTTCTCGTATTTAAGCAACAGTATTTTGACCCCAGGACTGTCAGAGACTTCCCACAGGACCCGGCCATGAGATGACTCTGGAAGAGGCTGTAATGAGCCCCGTGCACACACCACATGGTTTCAATTACAGCTTCATATGACGAGACAGTGTGGTGCCAGGACGGAACGACTGGAAATTATGCAAAAGGTCTTTGTCTACGTGATTCAGATACCTGCGCCTCAGCTTTCAGGATCTTCCTCCCCTTATGATTATGAACATGTGTTTTATCTCTGTGAAGGCCAGTCTCTGGAATTAGGGATTCTGTGTTGAAATAAGAGAAACCAAAAAGAATAGCCCAGGTCCCAGTACCCATCCTGCTGTGCTTTCCTCTTCAATTTCCGCACTCATCTGAGGCCTGTAGAATGACATTGCCTTTCTCAAGGGTGCTTTTGGGAACAGGCACCAGATAATAAGTGTTTTCTCCTAAAAGGCTGCAATTGGTGAAGCTTTCCTCAGAATAGGGGGAGGCAGAATGATGACTTTTTCTATGACTTAAGAATTAAATCAGAGCACAAAACATTACCTACAGAGTTCTTTGAATAGATATGATAATGACTTATGGAAAAAATTAAGCTTAGGTTTAATAAGCCATCTAATAGAATTAATAACATCAGCTCAAGTCAGTTATGTGGTTGCTTCTAGCTACTGAGTAGGGTGATGGACAATTTTTTTTTTTTTTTTTGGTCAAAATTTTCTAAAGGGTTGACTTTTTATAAGCACACATGCATTGAAAATGAGAGATTAATCTGGTCCTAGGCTGGAAGGTTCTATGAGGGAAAGGCCTTTTTTGGCTCTCTTATCTTCTCATGCAGTCCATGGGGTCGCTAAGGGTTGGAGACACTGAGCGGCTTCACTTTCACTTTTCACTTTCACACATTGGAGGAGGAAATGGCAACCCACTCCAGTGTTCTTGCCTGGAGAATCCCAGAGACAGGGGAGCCTGGTGGGCTTCCATCTATGGGGTCACACAGAGTCGGACACGACTGAAGTGACTTAGCAGCAGCAGCAGCAGGACACAGTGGGAATTCATGGAGAATTTACTCAGATTTACGAGTAAATAAATGTTCAATTAAACTTATTCTCTTATATTTGGGAACAGAAACCTAGAGGAAAGATATAGGTAACCCAGGGTGACAAAGCCAGTTTGTGGCTAAAATGAGTCTATGGTTTTCCACTACATCAGTAACAACAGGTATGTGATAAAAATGGAATACCTTGGGTATTGGAAGGGAGAACAGGCATATACCTTCTTCATAACAGCAACCCATGTTTCTTTGGACCCAGATGCATGGATCTGTTTAGTTTAAGGCATCTGTGCTGGTATGAAGTCAAATTCACTGACATTAAGTTCAGATTCTTATTATCAGAGACCAATATGGCAGCTGTGGAAATGTAAATGACTTTCTGTAGGTGAGGGGGGAGCGGAATGAGAAAGCGCGCTTTCTGACAGCATGCCAGATTTCCATGGATGGAGGAAGAGGGAGAGAGAGCATAAGAGAAGTGGGATGAGAAATTGGAAACAGCCCAGAGAGGGAATTTGACAGTATATTGTAACTGCCTTTGGAAGCTTCTGTTCCTTATATAACTAGGTAAAATAGAAACTGGGAACACAAGGTTAAATCATTTTTTTTAAATAGAGTTGTAAAACCTTTCCAGTTCATGTAGAGACTCTTATGCATTTGTTTTCTTGAAATGGCCCGCTCTTTTTGTCTCAGAAAACCCATCTTCCACCTCTAATTGAAGAAAGAAATGGTTAAACATGCCTGGTTACTACTGTTTAAGTTTAAAAAAAAAAAAAAAGGCAGCACTATCTTTTTGCCCTTGATAATGAAACCACATTCTGAATGTCTTTGAATTCCGTTATAAAATAAAAGGAAACTTCAGAATGACTCTGTCATTAACTGCTTCTGTGACTTTAGACAAATCATATTGAACTTTCTATACCTCAGTTTCTTTTTTTCTAAGGAAAGTCATTAAATTAGAGGCCCACCAAGCTTGCTTCTATCTCTTTTATCCTCATGTAGTTCATAGGCCAGGGAGAGAACAGGCCCTAACATCCAAATCTACCATTAATTCAGGATCAAAAGATGGATAATTCAGGGACTAGAGTCATGAACTGTAAATGGAACCTCTGCAAAAACATCAAACTCAGTTCAGCTGTCCACTCATCTAAGCATTCGCTTTGCTTTTGTATAAAATTTGAAAGGGAAATGGATCTTTTTGGTCTGGAGGAACTCAGATTCATTTTGGAATATTCAGTAGGTAAATCATGTTCCAGCCAATTGCTAACATATTTTAAGTCTTCCTCCATCCCTGTCTGCAATAGTTTTAAGCTTTATTATTTGCCATCTTTTCACTGCTTAGGGACACAGGTGATCAATGAAAATGTGTATTTCAAGAATACACATGTCCCCCAGATCATAGTTTATCAAAGTCACTTTGAATCATTCCAATTGAATTTTCAGTTCTTGTAAATCATCAGTGTCTATAATCACATTACAGGGTCTCAGGGGACCACCAAGAAAGGTATATTAAAGGAATTGCAGAGGGGTAAGTGCAGTGCCCTTGAGTCATTCTTCCGTAATATGAGAACAGAATTTGTTCTTGGAAAGCAGGTGGGGTAGGAGCATTCTCTTTGCTTTCCAGCAGGCACAGTACTCACTGGCAAACCTGAAGAGCTGCACCAGTCAGGATGTTTATGCTTTCAAATGAGAGGAACTGCAGTTCAGACCAGCATAAACATGAAAGGGAATGTGTTGGCTCGTGTAATTAGGAAGATCAAGGAGTGAATATGGATGGCTTCAGGCATGGCTGAATACCAGTGTTCAAAGAACAATGACACTAGAAATCTCTCTTCCTCTCATTCTTTCTTTTTCTCTCCCTCTCCTCCCACCCCCTACTTTTCCCTACCTACCCACTCCCTTAACCATTAATTCTGTTTCCTTCAGAGTTACTCTTAATCAGACCAGCTTCTCCTGGAATTTTGACTAAGAGTGACATCAGACCTATATTCTACCATTGTTGTTGTTATTGTTTAGATGCTAAGTCATTGGACTCTTTTGCAAACCCATGGACTATAGCCCACCAGGCTCCTCTGTCCATGGGGTTCTCCAGGCAAGAATACTGGAGTGAGTTGCCATTTTTCTCCTCCAGAGGATCTTCTCGACACCAGAATCGAATCCACGTCTCCTGCAATGTCAGACTGGTTCTTAACTACTGAGTCACCAGGGAAGCCCATATTCTACCATAGTTCCAGCAAAAGTGCTGGCACTGTGATTGGCCTGGGTTTTGGCGGTTTCATCCCTGAATTGCTATCATCATAATCATTCAGGTTGGATTATAGATCCATGACAGGAATCTGCAATGGAATTTTCCCTCCCAAACCGTGTGGTCTAAAGTTGGAGAAGGGCTACTTCTTCATTGAAAATAGGAATGCTATTATAAGAAATAAAAGAAAGGGTAGGAGAAGTATACATATGTCAACTGCAGTTGTTTCCCTCTAGAAAACAGAATTTGTGTTTTTGACCCACGGGAGTGTGAAGCAAAGCGATGTATGATCATAGATTAATCAGTAGCTCACCTTCTGATCTTTCTAACTCAAACTTATTTCTTCTTCCTATATTCATGCCATTCTTCCAAATATGACATGGATCCATTAATGTCAGATCCTTTCTTCCAAGAAGCCAAAGAAATCCCCTATTATACAGAGTTCCTTGTTCACTGAGTAAACACCAGAACAAAGGAATTTCTAAGTAGTCAAACTCAAGACATACAATTCATCACTTGAGTTTTGTTCTAAGCTTTGAAATGAAAATATAGCTCTTTTTTGAAACAGGTATCTCTTCTCAATCCAAACTATCGAATTTCTTGAAAAAGGCTGTATGTTGAAATGCTTCATTTCTAAGTGTCATAAGCGTGGCTTATTCCCTTGCTGTTGATATATGTGTATATTTCTCAAATGTATCTCTTGGGAACATTAAAATAAAACATTTCATTATCCATCTTCTCTTTATTTTTTTCAAATTGATGTCTATGCCAGATATGGAATGCATGTAATTCACTGTTGCTTTTAATTTGTCAGTACATTAATTTTCGTTGATAAAGAAGTTAACTGAATCTGCTGTCCCAGTTATCTTTGATAATTCAGGTTCATGTGATGCTTGCTTTTAAAGATTGTTCTGTGTCTCCCCAAATCTCCTTGTGTTTATACAGCTTTTAAGTTGTCATTGACCCAAGAGATTATTCAAGGGTGATTATAGTTTTCAAGCTTGTTTGTACGCAGTGGTCATGACCTTTTCTCAAAAGACACACATCTACTCTTAGCTGCACCTTGACTTCTAACCAGCATTTATCACAAATCAATTTCATAGATTCTTCATAAAATAATATAGAGTGTCTCTGGTAGCAATATGATGAGAAGGCACCAATTTCTTATCCTTAGGAGGTTAGAAAGAAGAACTGGATCATGAATTTTGAATGACTGTGGAGTGGTCTTACTTTTTCTCATTGACTGTCCTTAGGAGGAACTATTGTGCCCTAAATTTGGGGGAGAACTTCTTTAGTAGATGCCACGTTGATCTCTGAGCTGAGTGGAAACAGGGTATTAATTCTTTCGTTGACAATGCTGAAGTCTTAAAGTTGGCTGTGTGGAGTTGGGCATGTCCTTGAAAGAGATACTCCACTGTCTCTTGTTGCTTATTTACACTCTAGTCCAATGGGGACCTCAAACCACTTTGAACATCTTGAGGAAAGGAAGGAGAGCTTAATTCTTTAAATGACTTAACCTAATCCCACAAGTAGATAATGGTATTTGTGGTTTCTTCTATAAATTTAACAGTAAAGAATGTACACTTAGTAGGTGCCTAATTACTACTGATAAATCAAACCGAACTAAATCTGATCTGTTTTTCTTTTTCAACTCTTTCATTTTTACTATGTATATTTCTGATTGTCTTGAATACACACACACCATATATCTGTTTGTTATGTCCTCTGCCTTTGTGCTAAAGGTTTTACTGTGTTGTTTAGTAAAAACATCATTTTCAGACAAAATGCAGACTAGATAGAGGTAACTGGGCTTCAAAGTGTTTATGCACTAGGATATTAATTTCCATTTCAGAGTATTCCTTTTTACACAAGATGGATGTTCTGCTTTCAATTTATTAGCTGCATAAATGAGCTTATCTATTTCTAATTTTGACTTAATATAAAAAGCATCAAATTTTAGGTTTCATCCATCTAATTTTCATTTTGTATAATTATTTCTGGTAAGCTGATTTTCATTTATGCCATCTGTTCATCAGCTTCAGGCAGATAATAATAAAGGTATATATTCACCAACATATGAATATCCACATTCATAAGTCACGCCACATCTCTGAGAACCCTGCAGTGGATTCTGAGGCTGCTCCCTGAGAGAAGACCATTACTAGAGCTAAGTACAGGAGCAAGGATTCCTCTGTTTGCTCTGGCATTCCAGTTGTGTTTAGAAGCATATGGTTTCTTCTCATAGGCCTCTCTTACCTTAGGGCAAAATGTAAGAGTGATTTTAATAACTCCTTTCCTCCTTAGCCTCAGAGCCATCTTGGAAATTTCACTTTTCTCTTCATTGTCCCATCAGTTAACTCTAAAGTTCTGAAGAAGCAGAACACCTCAGTTATGTTAGGAAGTGGTTCTGTTATTAGCATAACAATCACTCGAAAAAGTATGGAACTTTATTGCACAGGTGAAAATTTATGAGATTTAGATAATTCAAATTTATTTGGCTCCTGCTTTTAAAGGCTGTTTTCCACCTTCCCAAACTTCATGCACAATGGTTAAGTCCTTTTAGAAACAGCCTTTGCTTCAGCAACCTTGAAAACAATCCATTTTATAACATAGACATCCCCCTCCTCAGAAAAAAGACACCGCATTTTTCTTTTTTTTGTCAAGCCAATGAGTAATCACTTTAGAGACTTTTCATAGAGTTAGTGTAGTGTAATACCTCTCGTTAAAGTATTAGTCACTCAGTTGTGTCTGACTCTTTGCAACCCCATGAACTGTAGCCCACAAGCTCCTCTGTCCATTCTCCAGGCAAGAATACTGGAGTGGGTAGCCATGTCCTTCTCCAGAGTATCTTCCCTGACCCAAGGATTGAACCCAGGTCTCCCACATTGCAATCAGATTCTTTACTATCTGAGCCACCACAGAAACCCAGTACCTTTCCTAAGTTACAGCAAAATTTCCTATTTTCCAAGAAACTTTTGGGCAAGATATTTTCTAAACAAACGCATGCGAATAATGGCAAGATTTTCAAATGTGTTCATTGATGAAACGTAGCACAGCTAAGGCAGCTAGTTTGTTTTGTGTTTTGGTTCATGTGATGTATCATTATGCGGATTGTCTTAGGCTTGGTGAGAGCGTTACTTCTTCAGGCCACACAGGTCAAAGTATTAGTCTTCTGTATATTAAAAAGCAGAGACATTACTTTGCCAACCAAGGTCCGTCTAGTCAAAGCTATTGTTTTTCCCATGGTCATGTATGGATGTGAGAGTTGGACTGTGAAGAAAGCTGATCGCCAAAGAATTGATGCTTTTGAACTGTGGTGCTGGAGAAGACTCTTGAGAGTCCCTTGGACTGCAAGGAGATCCAACTAGTCCATTCTAAAGGAGATCAATCCTGGGTGTTCATTGGAAGGACTGATGCTAAAGCTGAAACTCCAATACTTTGGCCACCTCATGCGACGAGTTGACTCACTGGAAAAGACTCTGATGCTGGGAGCGATTGGGGATGGGAGAAGATGGGGACGACGGAGAATGAGGTGGCTGGATGGCATCACCGACTCGATGGACATGAGTTTGAGTGAACTCCGGGAGTTGGTGATGGACAGGGAGGCCTGGCGTGCTGTGGTTCATGGGGTCGCTAAGAGTCGGACACGACTGAGCGACTGAACTGAACTGAACTGATTGACCCTTTGCCTTCCCAAACTTTTAAATTATTATAAAATAAATATTGTTTATTGCAGTAAAAAGAGCAAATAAGAAAATATTCTAATTTTCCTCCTCATTTCAGAGCAATCGTTTTAGTTATAATTATGAGCGATTTCAAAATGTCAAGCAAGTTAAAAGGATTTCATTGCTATCTCTAAGAAGATAAAGCTGACATCATATACAAAAGGAGACATTGCAACAGAATTTTGTTAATAGTGAAAACACCAAGAATAATATGAGGCAACATTTATATCAAGCTTCCTATTAGCCAGCTTCCTAAATGCTGTACTATATCCATATGTTAGCTTCATAACAATTCTATGGAGAAAGTACTGTTGTGATCCTCAATTCACAGATGAGAAAAAGGAGTCACAAAGGGTTTACACAGCTGACCAAACATAGGGCCCTGGGAGTGAAACACGGAGCCAGAGTTCAAGGGCGGGCAATCAAGTTTCAGATCTGTCCTCTCATTCACTATGAAATGCTGCTTACACCTTAAAAACCAACAGTATATTCAGGTCAAGTCACATTTTCATTCATTCATTTATTTTTATTGTGGGGTAATGTACATAATATCCAACTGACAATCTTAGCTATTCTTAAGCGTGCCCATTAGTGGAATTAATACCTTCACACGGTGTGCAACTGTCACTGCCATCCACCTTCAGAACTCTTCTCATCTGTATCCCCTGGGAAACACTACCCATTAAACAATAACTCCGAATTCCCCTCCCCCATAACCCTTAGAACAATTGTTCTGCTTTCTGTTTCTATGAACTTGACTGATTTAGGTGCCTCATGTATTTGAAATAATGCAATATCTGTCCTTTTGTGTCTGGTTTATTTCATTTAGCATAATTTTGGGAAAGTTCATCTTGTAGCTTATGTCACACTTTCCTTCCTTGTTGAGTCTGAATAGTATTCTATTATATGTATCTCCCACATTTTATTTACCTATTCCTCATTTGATAGACACTTGGGTTGCTTCTACCTTTTGGCTATCATGCATAATGCTACTGTGAACGTGAATGAACAAGTATCAGTTTGAGACTCTGCTTTCAACTCTACCTGATATATACCTGCAAGTGGAATTGCTGAATCATATGAAAATTCTATTTTTAATTTTGTGGGGAACCACCATTCTGTTTTCCATAGTGGCTGCATCATTTTACATTTCCACCAACAGTGTATAAGGGTTCCAATTTATTTACATCCTTATCAACACTTGTTATTTTCTGTTTTTGTTAATAGTAATCATCCTGAAGGCTGCAAGGTGGCAAACTTTCCTTTTTAATCAGTCACATAAACTGGTAAAAACACTGAGAACATACCCAGTATCACTCAAAAATAAAAACTTCCTAAGTATTTTCTTACTTCTGGTTTATAGTTTACAGATTAGATAGGCCCCTGAATTACTCTTCATATCACTAGATATAAAGACAAATACGTTATCCAAACATTTTATGTTTATAAACATTTGTTATATAAATAGGTATTTTAGATTTTATATTACATATATTAAACTTTTGTATTGCTCATGGAAAATAGGACAAATATATTTTAGCATATAGCCTTTCTCCCATTTCCAAAGTCTGAAATTTTCAAAGGAGTCATTATCTCAGCTCAAAGTTGAAGCAACTGAAGTCCAGACAGCTTAGGTGATTGCTCCCAAATTGCAGATCTAGTTCAAACCTGATGCAGCCTGAAACTCTATTCTTGAAGTTCCCTCAATGCAGTATCATATCCAGCATCTATGAGATATTATCCAGTGTATATAACATAATATCTGTAATACCCTATTATGATGTCTACAATATGTAGAGCATTATTCATTATATTATAGATGTTAATGGAGCTTCCCTGGTGGCTAAGATGGTAAAGAATCTGCCTGAAATGCAGGAGACCTGGGTTTGATCCCTGGGGTCAGGAGGATCCCCTAGAGAATGGAATGATAACCCACTCCAGTATTCTTGCCTGGAGAATTCCATGGACAGAGGAGCCTGGCGGGCTACAGTCGTTGGGGTAGCGAGGAGTCAGACATGACTGAGCAACTAACACACACGCATAGATATTAATAAGGTACTATCTGTTAAAAATCATTTCTACCTACAAAGTTCAGATGTCAGCCTTCTCCCACCAATTTTGCAGTTATACTGTTTGCTGTAGGTGTACTTGTTTTTAGGTCTTGAATTGAGATGCATATTCAGCTTAAAAACTGTGAAAGGTTCTTTTAAAATTTCATTTGCACTCAAGATGCTGAGTGTGAAAGATATAAGTTCATCTCTATCTAACTTGCCATAGTTCTTAGCATAGAGATGATGACCCTGACATGTCACTGATATTTTTAGAACTAATGGCAAAGTGTCTTTTTTTTTCTTTCTGCTGAATCCACCACAGCCAGCCACAGTTCATTGGACTGGAGAGTTTCAGCTGTACAACTAAAAATAAACGCCTCTGTAAAACACTAACAAAGACAATGTCAATTTCCCTAAACCACCAAAAAAGCATGTTTAAAAAAAAAAAAAACAACAACTGCTTTTCAGTTGGGTAAGATGTGTACTTTATTTGCCTCCTGGCTGGACTTTTAGGGGGCTTTTTTAAATATACGTTTGGTTTTCAAATACATAACTTCAGGATTGTGTGATTTGTGCAACTCACACTGTTGAAATAAACTGCAGTTGTTCATGCCCTTGCAATAAAACTGTATACCCTGCGTTGTTTCAACCCACGAATACGCAACTAACAAGTAAGCATAATACACTTTTTGGTGGGAAGAAAGCCTAGACTAAGTGCAATGTTTCCAGGCTCACAGTAGTATCTTAAGCATTCTGTCTCTCTCGGTTTGCTTTTCTTTTATTTTTATTCAGGGGGTGTAAAATTTTTAGCTCATATTCAGATATTAAAAAAGAAAATACCGATAGATGTTTGGATTGATAGAAGTCCAGAAGTCTTCTTTAATGTTCTTTTGGGGATTCTTGGAGTCCCTTCAAGAATATTATTTTCTCCCATGTTTGTTAGTCACTCAGTCACGTCTGACTCTTTGTGACCCCGTGGAATGTAGCCCACCAGGCTTCTCTATCCGTGGAATTCCCCAGGCAAGAATACTGGAGTGGGTTGCCATTTCCCTTCTCCAGTGGATCTTCTCAACCCAGGGATCGAACCTGGGTCTCCTGCATTGCAGGAAGATTCTTTACCACCAGGATTTCCCATATTTGGAAGAGAATAAAAGAAAAAAAAATAGACTCTTTCCTTTACAGAAACACCATTATCAGAATCCTTCCTTACAGAAACACCAGTATCAGAATCCTTCCTTGAGGTCCATGTACTAGATGGCGTCAAGAGATAGCCTGCTTCTTCGATGTTTTTCTAGCAATTAACTGTGCAACCCCCAACAAATTTGAAGATTCATAGGCTACCTACTGAAATGCACTTTCATTGGGGAATGGTGTCACATTGTGATGTCAACGTGTTGGTTACTTTCCAGCATACTCAGCTGTTGGTTACTTTCCAGCATACTCAGCTGTTGGTCCTTTAATGGACCGGAACCTGGTGATCTGGAGTCGACCGATGAGAAAGTAAAGCATTGAGAAAGAGGCTGATCTTCCTTGGTTTACGCAGAAAACCAATAAAGCCCCTGGCACGGGGCTTGCTCTGTTCACGAAGGCCTCATGCTCCCTCTCGATGGGGTGAAGGCATAGAGCGCCTTGCCTTCTCGAGAGGGTCTTAGAAGCCCAGGCAGGAAAGTGAGCACAGAGCCTTTAGGCTCCCGGAATTAGCCGGAAAAAGATGGACAGACAGGGAGAGAGACAGAAAGCAAGACACAGGGACCAGAGCTCTGATGGAGCAAGGGTGTTTTATTCAACATTGTGTAGGTATTTATACTGTCTTACAAGATAGCTACTTTCAGCAGAGGTAAAATCAAAACTTACAAGTTATCAAGGAAACATGAGTTCATCCATATGAAAGAGAGTTGTAAATAGTCACTTATACCATATAGTTCATAAAAAGGAAGAGGGTACTTATCACCGAATAGAAAAACTAATGAAGGAAATGCCTGGATTCCTCAGCCCTTGGGAGAGGCTTGCCTCTCCTCTTAATTCCTGAATATTCAGGAATTAATAAGGAACAGAGAATTCCTGATAGATCCAAAACAGCACACGGGAAGCCTCCTGATAGATGTTTCCTGACACTCAGCTTTTCCTAGCTATTTTATTTAATAGACATTAAATAGACTATTTTTTAAGAGACATTATACTGTACTGAACTCTGATTATTTAACACCATATCTACATAGATGGGTACTCAAAATATTTTAGAAAAATACACAGTACTTAACATTGCATGTGCCATTCTTATATCTCAAAAAAGTCTACCAAAATCAGTAGCAAAGTTTTTAGGCCAGATAGATAAACATCTGGTAGAAAGCATAAACAAATGTATCTCCACTATAAGGTAGAAATTAATTAACTATATCTGGTAATACTCATTTTATAAATTTATTTGTTTATTGCTGCACATAGAAGTTAACTCTAGGTGTTAACTTCTAGTTAACTCTTGAAATTAATTCTTGGTAATTTCATATACATACTGCCTACTGATCATATAGTATTTTGCAATATACTTGAGATGAATTTAAGCTTAACAGATCTGAGTGATTAATGGCCTGTGAAAAGCATTAATAGTTGTAAGTTAGAGATAGAAATAAGCTACAGAGCCCCAAAGCAGTAAATCTTCAAGAGGCAGATATGACAGTCAAGTTTCAGAATCCATTGGTAGGTCACTTTCACACATGCAGATACACATACATGCAAACATACATACACAAGTACGCACCCCTTCCTTGGATTTTCTTTAGATTAATATGGTCCATAGGGTACTGGATTAAATAATGAATGCAGTGAACTCCTTATTCCCCATAGAGCCAAAAATAAAAACCATAAGGTGCTAGTTTTTCATGGAAATCCAGAAAGAAGCAAGAGAAAAGGTGAAAGAACAAATTATATTTTATAGTTTAATTTCTGCAGTTCATGCATCTTAAGCCTCAGAACAATGAATTCATAGTGCTCTCCTTCTCAGCATTACTGGGAGGATTGCATAAATAAGCACATATGCATCCCTACTACTAATAATAACAGTGAACATTCATTGATCATGTGCTGTGTACGAAGCAGCTTAATAAGCCCTTCACATGGGTGAATTTATTTAAGCATCATACCAGTTACATAAGATGCTTCTCTTGTTTTTTATCCTCATTTTACAGATAAGGAAAACACATTTCAGAGAATAAAAGAAACTAGCCCAGTGTCATTAAGATGACAAAGAACAGAATCAGAACTCCAACCAAAGTTATTCACTCTAGACTACCCACTGTTAACTGGCTAGTATTTGCCCAGAGGATATGTTTACTCCAGGGCAACCATTTTGAACTCAAAGGCAAGTGAATGTCTTTTCAGTAAAGTATGAGTATTCTTGATCTTACAAAGGATTTAATTTGATACACAGTTTATTGGTTTCATTTCAACATCTTAAGAGTGTTTGTTGTTTAGTTCCTTTCCCAATTATTAAAAGATGAAAGAGCTGTATTTCATAGAAGAAAAAATGTAAAGCATGAATCCAGAATGTTTATTGTGGTGGTAAGGAAGTGGGCTTCCCACATGGCACAGTTACTAAAGAATCCACCTGGCAATGCAGGAGAGGCAAGGAACGCAGGCTCGATCCCTGGGTCGGGAAGATCCCCTGGAGTAGGAAATGGCAACCTACTCCAGTATTCTTGCCTAGAGAATTCCATGGACAGAGGAGCCTGGTGGGCTACAGTCCCTGGGGTCACAAAGAGTTGGAAAGAACTGAACCCATACAACCAACCAACCAAGGAGGTGGGCAGGCACATGAAAGTTCTAGGTTTGGATCTCACAGAAATTTCAGGTAGGAAGGATGAAGATCACTATACATAAAATCCCAGGGAGCTGTCCCAACTCACTGTTGGATAAATGAGGGGCAGGACTGCTCCAGGGGAAATTAAGGACAATTTTTTTACCTTTACAGTATGTGATTTCATTCCTGACTCAAAGTAATGTTTTTATCTTGGGAGACTTGCTCAGAAAGGAGTGAGGAGTTTAAGCCACAAGGAAAAGCACAAGTGATCTGGAGAAAAAGTACTTTAGCAAGAGCATTGTTTTTCTTTTTTTTCCCATCCCATTAGGAGACTACTGCAGAAACAGAATCAAACTCACAGACGGAGAAGAGTTGTGGGGGTGGGGGATGAAGGAGGGTAGATTAGGAGTTTGAGATTAGCAGATACAAACCATGATATATTGAAAGGATAAACAACAAGGTCCTACTGTATAGCACAGGGAACTATATTCAATATCTCATGATAAACCATACTGGAAAAGAATATGAAAAAGAATGTGATATATATAACTAAATCACTTTGCTGTCAACACAGCATGTTGAAATTAACACAGCATTGTAACTGAAAATTTGCTGAATTTAACAATTAATTTTCTGAAATTAACACAGCATTGTAACTTAACTGTACTTCAGTTAAACTTTAAAAATGAAAAGAGAGATTACTTCAGGGCTAAGCAGCTAAACCTTAATGTCATCTACAACCTCATATTCCTGGAAAGTGTATATTTGACAAGTATATACCCTCTTTCTATATATGAGTAATACAGAAGTTAACATCTGTTGCAATCTAATCATCTATCTGGATACACAGTTTTTACAGCAGTTAGAAGGAAAAACAAGTAAAAACCTTCAGTGATGAATTGCCAATGTGAGCCTGTATCATGAATACCATATTAGGTATTTTTTTATGTTTCCCTTTATCCAGTATTATTGATAGAAGCCTTTGAATTGAACCCATTTTCATTATAACATTAGGATGAGAAGCCATAAATATGCCTACCTTAGTGTAGGAGACCAAATCATTTGTAAACCTGCTCTGCAAAAATTGAAGACAGACCCTGTCTCTTCACAACAGGCCTGACTGTATTAACTTATAGGAGATTATGGTCAATCGCCCTTGTAGGAAAAGATTGGATAACATTTCAGTTTCAAATCCCTTTTATAAGTGTTAACAAGAGACTCATTTCTTTCTGAGTAAATTCTCTGAAAAAAAAACCACATAGCTATGTATTTACTGGAAGTGTACTGAACTATTCAAATTTAATTCAGATAACCACATGCATAGTACCTACAGTTGAGTCTAACTTATGATCCATGACCACCCCCACCCCCACCACCACCAAAAATGTGTCTCAGTCTTGCCATGTCACATTGACGTGGTTATCATGGGGGGAAATGTTTTAAAATATTTAAAAGGTTTTTTAATATTTAAACTTATTTAAATATTTTAATATTTTAAAACCCAGATCTCCCCATGTCTGACATCTCTCTAGTTTGGCTGATCACACATTATTGTAGGTGCTTTAAGTTGCAGGTGGTCTCAAGTGCAGGTTCTTTCTAATGTTGCTGCTGCTAAGTCACTTCAGTCGTGTCCGACTCTGTGCGACCCCATAGACGTCAGCCCACCAGGCTCCCCCGCCCCTGGGATTCTCCAGGCAAGAACACTGGAGTGGGTTGCCATTTCCTTCTCCAATGCATGAAAGTGAAAAGTGAAGTCACTCAGTCATGTCCGACTCTTAGAGACCCCATGGACCGCAGCCTACCAGGCTCCTCCATCCATGGGATTTTCCAGGCAAGATTACTGGAGTGGGGTGCCATTGCCTTCTCCGTCTTTCTAATGTTAGTTGCAGGCATTTTCAAAGTTAGGCACTCTCATAGCCAGCACTCTGGTTTGGTAAATGTGTACATGTCTGCTTATTTAAGGATTCTAATACAGCTCTTTTCATGAAGCTGGGTTACAGAATGATATGAGAAGTTTTTAAAGGTGAATGTATCTCATTTTGTTCAATTAAAAAAAAAAATCAGCTCACATTTTCTCTTGAAACATTTTTTGTCCTCATGTTAGAGGAGAAGAGATGGTGAAAGGGAGAAGCATGAGCTGAGTTCTTACTTTGCTCTAAGCACTTACTACTTGGACGTCACAACCACCCTGTGAAAGTGTTACTATTCTGATTGACAGGTGAGGGCCAGCATGGGTAAGGAGCATGCCCAAAGTCACAGAGCTGCCGAATGACAAAGCTGGGGTTTATTATATCTGCCTTAATCCAAAGCCCATGTATGTCCAGGAGCATGATTAAATAAAGATTCTGATTCTTAATGACATTGATCCAAATGTGATCTTTAAGAAAGAAAAGATCTAATGATGACTGATTTCACATCTAACCCCCTAGTATGGCTATATTTTCTATCCTTCAGTCTATAAGACCATTAAATATCCTTGAAGAGGAGGTAAGGCTGAACTTACCAATATGGTTTCCTTCGCCTGGCTCTGAAAGGTCCCTAAAGATAGCTGGACATTTCAGTGTTCAGAGACAGCTGAGTTCTTCCTCCTACATTCCTAGCTGCCCTGCAGCCATCTTCCTATGTGGCCCAAGAACATTACTTCCTACCTACTGCCATCACAAGACAACCCTACTGCTCCAAGAGCAGTTGGTTTTTGGAAAGGCACAGCAAAACTCTTCATCACACCCATATCTAGGCTTATAGTGCCACAATGTCTGATAGACATAGCAGAAAAGACTAAATTGAATTAATAGAGTCCTACAACCTTCATGTGTCTCAGTACATACAATGTGACACATTTCTTGTATGCGATCATTTCAAGGATTCTCACTGACAGAAATTATACTAGTCACTGACATCTTGCATTATGAGAACATCTTCCCAAGGAATACATTTACAAACGATAACTAAATCTATTTTTTCACTCTTCCAGTTAGATAAAAATAAATAAATGTATATGGAAATTTTTAAATTTACAAATGTTTTGAATTTCAATTTTCCAAAATTATTATTTTCAATGGAAAATGCTTTTGTGAAAGCATGTCTTTAAGTTTCTCTTCCAGGATCATAAGAATTACTTATTTATGTTTTGGCCATAGTCAGATATATTTGTACATTGTCACTAATGGTTTTCCTCTTTGAGCAGAGTCTCCCCATCCCTTTTGATTGTATGTTGAGAAAGCCTCAGCTGAACAGGAATTTGTGTAGCGTGTTTTGAACTTAGATCTTTTACCGATTGGTCCTCGCATTATGTACGCCATTGAGGCAAGCATCACAGGTAGAGCCAGAGGGCGCCTAGCTAGTTTTGAAGAAAGGAATCCTAATTTTGTATTCAGCAGTATAGCATCTTGGTCCATAAATCACATGCTCACCATAGTAAAGATTTACAAGAACAGAGGTTAAGTCATTCTTACTCTTTTTTGAGGGGGAAAAATAGTGGGGTTATGCTTTTTCAGAGGAGTCTTCATAGGCACTTTTTAAAATATTCCCCCTTCTAAATAGAACCCCTCCTAAGCATCATAGAGTCTAAGAAAATATTCCTTTTCATAGTTATTGCAGCAAATAAAAGGCTAGAATTATGAGGAAGATAAGAACTTATTTTATAGAGTACCATGATACTGAATCAACTGAAATAAAATTTTATGTGTTAGGTTATTCTACTGGCCCTGCATGATTTATGTATGTAGTGCAAGTTTTCATATAATATAGCATTCAGGTTGATTAAATATTTGGTCAAATATTATATTTATGGATATTTCAAAGTAATAAAGTTCACTAGAAGCTTGGTCAGAAATATAAACGCATAAACTGGCATCTATTCTATTCATATTTTATTACAGGAATTTTTCTGGAAGAATGGTTCACCCTGAGTGTAAACAAGACTTTTAGGAGTTCTCAAATTTTCAGGTATAAGAATAATATACCTTGGAACACTAGAATGTCTGTGTGACCTCTCAAAAGTTAAGCATAAGATGAACTCTAAAATATTAGACATGGTAGAAAGGAAGGGAAAAAACTCCTTGTGTTCAGATACTATCCACGTTGTACTGAAAATCAGAACAAAATCAGGCTCTCTGTAATCCACTGACATAAATTTTCAATAGCTAGAATAGTTTTCCTATGACAGCATCATTATTATTATTTTCCAGGAAACTTCAAATCTATAGTGCTCAGAAAACTATCAGGCAAAGTTGTGTTTTGTCCTGTTCTTCTAAAATTTGTAGCAACTTCCTCTTTGTGATGTAATCAAGCATCAAATATATATTTACTGTTCTAGTACCATTTTTTTTCAGGTGGTTTATAGGAGCCTGTACCTTGAATCATCGCTTCTCAAATGAAATGCCAGTTAATGCATTCCCACCATTTTTTACTAGTAATCAAATCACTCAGCAGTCTTAACATTTTTATTATGCACAGGGAGAGCAAGCAAATAGTCTGTTAAATTTGTGACACTTATGTAATAGAAAACATTTCTGTTATACTCAGTTTGTCTACCTTTACCATATTCATAAATTATGCCACTTATAAATATCTCTGTCCTTCCAAATGACAAATAAATACACTTTAATTCTGTCTTTGTTTTCTTGTATTAAAAACAAGAAGTGCCTTTAGATTTGCATAGAAACTTTAAACACTACCCTAATCAAATTATTCCATCAAACACTCTACCAGTAGTGTTTAATCTTGACAACAGATAAAAAGTAAAAGTTTGTGTGTGTTTAATCTGAAGTTAGGCTGATAGGAAGATCATCAAACTAGGGATTAGTCCCAGCACTGCATCAAAATGCACATTTTATGTCTCTGTAATTAGGTTTTAATAAACATGTTTGATGGTTACTTAGAAAACATATTTTTCAGTGCAGAAATGGCATCTTGTAAACTACAGTAAAAAGAGACTCTTGCAAGACTATTTGTTTTTTAATTATAGTCTGATGATAATAAGCATTTGTTATCTTCCCAAGATTAATGTTATAAATCAATTTTCTAAATTTGAGCCTTTGAATACAATATGTTAGACACAACTCTGACTGTTATAGTCAAGTCTAGCTTTTCTGGCATTTTCTAGAATATTTGTTGTTGTGTGTAACCTTTTAATTGGGGCGATAGTTTTTAAAATGTTTCCATGGTTTATAATGCTAATGTTAGACTTAATGAGTCATTCAGTTCAGTTCAGTTCAGTCGCTCAGTCATGTCCAACTCTTTGCGACCCCATGAATCACAGCACGCCAGGCCTCCCTGTCCATCACCAACTCCCGGAGTTCACTCAAACTCATGTCCATCGAGTCGGTGATGCCATCCAGCCATCTCATTCTCTGTCGTCCCCGTCTCCTCCCACCCCCAATCCCTCCCAGCATCAGACTCTTTTCCAGTGAGTCAACTCGTCCCATGAGGTGGCCAAAGTATTGGAGTTTCAGCTTTAGCATCAGTCCTTCCAATGAACACCCAGGATTGATCTCCTTTAGAATGGACTGGTTGGACCTCCTTGCAGTCCAAGGGACTCTCAAGAGTCTTCTCCAGTTAGCCATTAACAAATTACTTCTGTGATTATTATTCTGATTGCCAGTTAAGTTTTTATTTCATTCTTAGCCCTTTACATTTTTAGTTACAATCCATTTTTACTGGCACTTGAAAAATTTAAACTATTTTAGTGAAAATATGACATCCAGTTTTTTTTTTTTTTAAGCTGTGTATGTTTTATTAAAAGAAACTATAGAGGACAGAAATTTGATATGGAAGCACGACAACTGGACATTTATTTTCCCAAACAAGAGATTCCTTATCTCCATTTTGGAAAACTGCAAATAAATTTTATTTCATCATAATCTTATAAATTTACCATATTTTTAGTATTCATTCAGTTCAGTTCAGTTCAGTCTCTCATTCGTGTCCGACTCTTTGTGACCCCACGAATCACAGCACGCCAGGCCTCGCTGTCCATCACCAACTCCCGGAGTTCACTCAAATTCATGTCCATCGAGTCGGTGATGCCATCTAGCCATCTCATTCTCTGTTGTTCCCGTCTCCTCCCATCCCCAATCCCTCCTAGCATTAGATCTTTTCCAGTGAGTCAACTCGTCGCATGAGGTGGCCAAAGTATTGGAGTTTCAGCTTTAGCATCAGTCCTTCCAATGAATCTTCCTTTAAACTTGTCTGTACACATGTAATATTTTCCAATAATGACTTATTTTACATAAATGATCTTTATAAGTTTAATAAAGTTCTGTTATATCCACAATAAAGTGTTTCAATGATCAATGAGCCCCAAACAGTCTACTAGAAAAGAATATTTATGTCAATCATTTGTGAATACAAAACTTTCTGCATGGTCTGGAACCAAATGGGCATAAAATTTTCTGCCATAATGAAGCTTTAATAAGCCAGTGATAGAAGGTTTTGCAGTAATAGATGGTGACCAACATGGAAATCAAGTTAGCAGACCTTAAACAGAGAAATTATATTTATCTATATTGACAAATATAATTGCTTATTTTACATGGCTACAGTGCAGTTATAGATCAACATTTTTCTTTCAAATATATCACTAAAGCCTTTAAAATTCCATTATGATTCTGATATTCCACATTATGGTGCATTCAAAAATTAACAACAATATTCATGCTGCTGCTGCTGCTAAGTCACTTAAGTCGTGTCCAACTCTGTGTGACCCCATAGACGGAAGCCCATTAGGCTCCCCCGTCCCTGGGATTCTCCAGGCAAGAACACTGGAGTGGGTTGCCATTTCCTCCTCCAATGTGTGAAAGTGAAAAGTGAAGTCGCTCAGTCGTGTCCGACCCTTAGCGACCCCATGGACTGCAGCCTACCAGGCTCCTCCATCCATGGGATTTTCTAGGCAATAGTACTGGAGCGGCTTGCCATTGCCTTCTCTGGCAATATTCATAGTGCTTGTTTTTTGGCTTGAGGGTAGAATGAGGTAGTTCTTTTCCTCAAAATCTATTTGCAGTTATTTTGGTTTGGGTTTTACTTTTGTGTTTTGATTTAGACAGAAAGATTCTTTCCCAATTGTGGGACTAGAAGAACACAGTGTAATATCTTCTAGTTAATCTAATCAGCATATGTGTCTAAGAAAGGTGGCATGTTCCATGGAGGGGAAGTTAGAGGAATTGCCTTTACTCAGTGCCTGGATAAGCTATCAAGTATCACGTGACCTGTCCTGGGGGCTTAGGGAAGCAGCAAAGGTGATTACAGCCATTAAGAATAAAGTAGAAAGAGATTCTGTAGTAACATTCAGAGATTATTAGTTCTTTTAAAATCATTTATAGAGCCCCGCTGGTGATTGGTTTAGTTGCTAAGTCATGTCCAACTCTTTGTGACCCCATGGTCTGTAGCCAACTAGGCTCCTCTGTCCATGGGATTTCCCAGGCCAAAATACTGAGGTGGGTTTCCATTTCCTTCTCCAGGAGATCTTCCTGACCGAGGGATCAAACCCAGGTCTCCTGCATTGGCAGGAGGATTCTTTACCATTGAGCCACCAGGGAAGCCCCAATAGACAAAGGAGTTGTCAGTTTGGTTGTAGAAATTTGATGAAAGGGCAACCATTAGATTGTCAAGGAATCTCTATTTTTTTTTTTTTTCTGCTGTATCATTAGAAAGCTAAATGATTCTAAACAACTGCTTTAGAATTTCTGAAACTTTATTTTTGAGTAAAGAGTTAAAAAACATATATAAACGGCTTCCCTGGTGACTCTGTGGTAAAGAATCCATCTGCCAGTGCATGAGACCCTGGTTCAATCCCTGATCCAGAAAGATGCCACAGAGCAACTAAGCCTGTGGGCTACAACTATTGTGCTCCAGAACCCAGGAGCCACAGCTACTGAGCCCTCGTTCCTCAGCTACTGAGCCTGCTTGCCCTAGAGCCCATCCGTGCTCTGCAACAAAAGAAGTCATGAGATGAGAAGCCCACACACCACAACTAGAGAGTAGCCCTGGCTCTCCACAACTAGGGAAAAGCCAGTGAACAGCAGCAAAGACCAAGTGCAGCCAAAAATAAAAATAAATTTAAAAATTTAAAAACTTATATGAATCTATCAATGCAAGACCTTGGCCTTTCTAGAGAGGATTCCTTCACTCAGAAAATACGTTGTCCCTCTTATGAAGATACTTCTACTTAATGGCATAGTCTCTTTTCCTAACCCTGCAAACTAGTGTTGCTTCTTCCTTCTTATACAGATTAAGGCAGGCTGAGGTATTTGTGAGTTAGATCTTAAGTACAGCCATAGTGTGTTGTCCCTTTGGGCATGAGCTAGCATCCCTTTCCCATTTAAGTAGGGTTTTCTGAATGTTTGTAAACAGGAAATAGATTTTTAGCTCTTTTCTAAGGAGAGTAGTTAGATGATTGATAAGTACACAGATAGGTAGGTAGACAGATAGACAGACAGATACAAGCATAGTAAGAGGGAACAAAGAAGTGAATTACTGTAGTAACAAAACTCCAAGAATGAAAGTAATATAAGGTGCGTTACTATAAGAATTCAGTGAGCTACACTAAGCAACCATCTCCAATAAAAATAAAATGAAGTTCTGAAGTGTACAGAATATTGAATTTGATAAGATAATTGCAATTTTATGATTTCAGGATGGTTGCCACCACTTTGAAGTGTCAAATAATTACCATACACATTCAACAGAACCCATGTGAATGCTTCCTATGACATTCCCACAGCTCTTGTTAGACAGGCAGTTGTGTGGTGATACACACATGACTATGGTACCTTTAACAGTGAAAAAGTCAAGAAAGGTTTTATGTTAAAAATCTAGAGGAGAATAAAAGTAATCTCCAATTCACAGTGTTGCAGTACAGTGGAAAAAGAACTCGATTAAGTGTCAAGAGACTGTGGATTGTGTCCAGACACCGTGATATAAAGAAAATCATTTTCTTTCTCTGAGCCTCAGTTTCAGGGAATCTTTACTGTGAGATTTAACTCCATTCCTGACAAAGAGGGCTGGAGACCTTGTTTGCTCACCCATCTTTTGTTCTTTAGGCCTTGTGTGGTTTCTGGAAGTTGATGGCAATCTAGCCACACTGAGAGTTGAAATCTCCTATTCACTAGTCTCCCTTTAATTAATGTTCAGAGCCAAGATTTCCTGGGTGTTCTTTTTCACTGAAGATATCCAATGTAGAAATTCCAGTTCCAACTCTCTGTGGCCCTCTCAGTCAGACATGTGGTTCTTTAAGTTGTAAAAGAGATGTCAAGGAAGCGCCTCAAAAGTTAGATCCCTGTAGGGGTTTCATGAAGTTAATTCTTCTTTTTATACCTCAGATTGGAAATTATAGACAGTGTTCTGAGTGTAAAGTAAAATATTATTCTGAATCCTCCTTTTACAAGCCTGCTATTTTTCTTCCTGCAATTATTTAATCTTGTTTTGACAGTGGATAGAACACAAGAATTTGTTGGACTTTTATTTCAAATTAGCAACTGTCTTGAATAAAAAATTTTCATTAATTTCCGTCATGCCTAGAATGGCCTGGTTTACTTGACTGAGGATTTTATATTATCGGCTCAGGAACAGAAATGGTCTTGCCTTGGTTACTTTAGAGCAATGGTCAAAAGATGGTGGTGGTGACAGAGAAGTAACAGTTTCCTCCCTCTCTGTCATATCAGTAACGTTTCATTTATCTTTCTATAAAGGCTTTATCTGAAGAAAAATTAAAAGTAAAATAAAAAAGCCTCATGCTAAACAGACAGTTTAATTGCTTCTGCTATTTTTGGAAACCAGAAGATAAATGCTATGTGTGAAGTTAATAAACCATAATTGGAATTTGCTTAAGAGCATTCTTTCACTCCACACGGACCTATCCACTACAGGAAGCAGTAGGATCTGAATGGGATTCAGGAATATATAAGCCCCTTTCCCAAGAACAGCTGTGACTTTCTCCATGACCTTGAGGAATTTAATAACTTCTCCATGTCCCTGCTGGACAATAAACAAATTGGGGTGGGAATTGAAATGCTAGAAACAAACAAGCTAACAAAAAACTTAATGCTTTTCAGTTCATGGATGATAACACTATCATATGTGTGTTAGCATTTACCATTTTTCCCCACTTCAGAATAATACTTTCATCAAAGAAAAAAATGACCTTAATATCTTTATGATTAATATTGAGCTGGGTACCCATATAGACATATGGTGAATAGTAAGCACCCTTTAGAGTCTGCATATTATGTAGATGTGACTGTCCACCCTGCTGGAGCTATTTGACAAATATATATAATCTTTCTCATTGTGTTATTGTTAATGAGATAGATGACAGAGGTATTAAATAACTATATACTACAGTTATACAGCTGACCCTTGAACAAAACAGGTTTGAACTGTACAGGACCACTTATGTGGATTTTTTTAAACATTTTTTACATTTCTATAATTGTATTTTCCCTATGATTTTCTTAATAGCATTTTTTTTCTAGTTTATTACTTAGTGAAGTGAAAGTGAAAGTCACTCAGTCATGTCTGACTCTTTGCGACCCCATGGACTGTATAGAATTCTCTATACAGTCTATTCTTTGTATAGAATTCTCCAGGCCAGAATACTGGAGTGGGTAGCCTTTCCCTTCTCCAGGGGATCTTCCCAACCCAGGGATCGAACCCAGGTCTCCCGCATTTCGGGTGAGTTCTTTACCAGCTGAGCCACAAAGGAAGCCCGAGAATACTGGGGTGTAATATATAATACATCTAATATACAAAATCTGTTAATCAACTGTTGAAGTTATCAGTAAGGCTTCCAGTCAACAGTAGACTATCAAGGATTAGGGGATTCAAATATCATCTATCCCCCACATTGTTCAAGGATCAACTGTAACCTCTGGGATTGAGATTCACTCCTCTCCACATATATTAATGTGGGGGCAGGCCCTGAGCCATAGTAAATACTTCATGAACAGCAGCATATGGGAAGATAATGAGCTTCGCAATGGACCTGGGCTCCAATTCCAATTCTTTGCCAGTGTGAGCAGCTTCTCAAACTCTTTGATTCTCTGATTCCTATCAGTAAAATTATTTTTTTTCTTAACAGCATTTGTAAAGGATGAGAAATCTCATCTAGTCGACGGGATCTCTAGAGATAAGCTGTCCCATTAGCCAAATAATTAAGTTTTTAAAATAAAAACATTTTGGCCAAGTTAATTATGAAAACTTTCAGAGGTAGATGAAATAGTCGAGTGTTTGCGTATAGTATTTATTAATTTAGTTTAAAAAAATTTTAACTGTACTGTTTATGTATTTAAACTGTAACATAATATCCATGAGATAATTTTAATTTCACATTTATATTTAATTTAAATGTCTTTGCTAGTTAATGCAGGTTTTCACAGCTTTTATCTTCGTTCTGAAGATTCTGGGATATAGCAATTCATTAATCCATGTATGGTGTCAATTTTACTTTAAGTCACAAGAACCCATTGCAACTCAGTTTTTTCATTCATTCCATAGGCAAGTATTTATCTAAAAGTAAAGAGTTACTGTCCACTCCAGTATTGCCTGGAAAATCCCATGGACGGAGGAGCCTGGTGGCTGCCATCTATGGGGTCACACAGAGTCAGACACGACTGAAGCGACTTAGCAGCAGCAGCAGCAGCAAAGAGTTACTGTATTGCTTATAAGACTGATACATAAAAGATTTACTGACATACTTATTTGCAAGCTGTATAAATCTTGGAAAAATGATAAAATTTACTTTATCTTTGAAGATTCTCTCCCTTTTCTCGGTGGTTCCAGTGTAGTCAAGTGGACCTCCAAAAGTTTCAAACCTAGCATCATTTGAGATGCTACTGTATCTTCCCCAAGCATAATAAATTGTAAAAATAACATAATTGATAGGACATCCCATAATTTATAAACACAAATGTATGCAATGCCTGCTTTCTGAGAAATATTTATTTTGGTAGGCACTTATCTTAAGCTTAGGTTTATATGGAAATAAATTTAATGCAAGTAAAATGACTTCTACTTAAAACTACTAAATAATATGTAGATTCCTAAAGAATTAGATACCTTGAATGTACCTAGAATAGCATTTCTCAAATTTTTAGTTGCAAAATCCCTTTACAATCTTAAAAATATTGACCCATAGAAATTGTGTACATTAATTATATCTATCAATATTTGCTACATTATAAAAAGACTAAGAAATGTTCAACATTTTATTTATTAACTTGAAAATAGCAATCATAAACTTATCACATATTAACATAAAGAACATGCTTCATAAAAAATAAGAGTATTTCAAAAAAATTAGTAAAAGAATGCCATGATTTTACTCTTCCTAATATCTTGAGTCCTGACTTAGTACAACTGTGTTCATTGCTTTGCTTGAAACACATGAAGAAAATCTGGCCTCATGTAGATATTTAGATAGAAAGTGAAAACTTTATTAACCTTTTAAGTTAAATATGGATATTCTCATTTGAGTCCATTGAGAAACTCAACAAGTTGTAGTTTCTTAAATATTTTTTACAGTGTGGAATCTTTTTGAAATCATATTAATAATTTTTACTTTATTACATTAAACTCCATTGACTTTCTTGAGCTTGGAATGAATCTTTTTTTTTCTTATGCAATAACTTGTAACACCATGCCTTGGTCATTCAGAAAATATTGGTCCACTGAGATATGCATCTTCCATACATTGACATGTTTCATTATCAAAGGTCAAAAAACCACATTTGTAAATATCATCATCAGTCTCATCAGAAAAATCTTAAAGTATTGGAGAACTGAGTACTGAAATACTCATGGCAGTGGATTCATGTTTTGCATGAAATTAATTTTTATTTGAATTTTATCATTGACAACAAATACTGTTATAGTTGATTTTCTTAAAGTGACTAAGTCACTTTGTGCACTTTTAGAAGAGCATCTGTTAAATACTGAAATCTGAATAACCATAAGCTGTTTTTCAGTAGTTATTTTAAGTAAAAATAATGTCCCATAGGAAAATAAATATTTTGCTCACAACTCAAGCAATCAAACAAATTCTTTTCCTCAATCCAACTATCGGATGTTTGCAGAAAATGCTTCAAGCATACCTACTATCACATCACATTGAATATTTTGAAAATATACTCAAATGTCAATATTTAATGAAATCAGTGAATTGTATTGCTTTATCTAGGGCATTCTTGAGTGAAACTAGCATTTTTTAACCCTGCACATAAATGATGATGAAAAACACAGTGACTGCTAGCACCCTTTGGTGACATTGTCTTGATTTATACTAAGATACCAGCAGTTTTAGCCTCTTTTGATGTTGCACCATCAGTAAAAAAAGAAAACAATGTGTAAACATTATTATGGAAATAGTTTCAATCTTAGGGACTTTCAAAGGTCTCAGACTACACTTGAAAAACCACTAACAGAAGAAACTAAGTAAATAGTATTTGTTTAAGGGAAGCCTGGTGGGAGGCCATCTATGGGATCCCACAGAGTTGGACACGACTGAAGCGACTTAGCAGCAGCAGCAGCAGCAGTAATAATATTAATTTGTTGTTTAGTCGTTATGCTGTGTCCGACTGTTTTGTGACCCCAGGAACTATAGACTGCCAGATTCCTCTCTCCATAGGATTTCCCAGGCAAGAATACTGGAGTGGGTTTCCATTTCCTTCTCCAGGGGATCTTCCCAACCCAGGGGTCAAACCCAGGTCTCCTGCATTAGCAGACAGATTAATATTAATAGCTGACAACTTTTGTCTACATGAACTTTCACATTATTAAATGTTGATATCTACAGAGTAATTTTGATTACTTAGTCATCTCCTTATTATCATTCTGTATTCCTATTCATCCACCAATTTTCTCAAGTTGTTATCTATACTGGGCCTTCACATTAAAAACGTTCATTTGTGAGGTTTTATTAGGTTTATTGGTAAGATTGTTTTTTTTACATACCATCCTACCCACCCTCCAAAAGATAGATTAGATATATATATTGACAGGAAGGAAGGAAGAAAGAGAGGCTATAAGGGAAAAAGTAGGGAGGAAGGAGCCAAGGCAGTAATGAAGAAACAAAAGAAGGAAGATGTGGAAGATATAAAGAACTGAGCTGAAAACTTGAGTCCTTTTATCTGGGTTGACACTGAAGGCTGGACGAGGAAGGTTTTTTAAATCACTGGTTTTCAATTCAGAAACTACTCTTAATCATTTCACTGAATTAATCCTAGGTGTCATATGTGTTATCCAATTAAGTCTATTATTGTGTGCACTCCACTTTTGAAAATCAATATGAAGTTGTGATAAAAGGTTCTGGTATGTTTTAGGAAGAACAAAACAAACAAGAACCAATGGTCAGTTTTTAAAAAATACAGACTCATGCTTTGGGTGAAAAAAAAAAAAACTATCTAAATGAAAATATACCTTTCAGAGCTGCTTCTGCTTCTTCGTCTTCTTTTGCACCTGTTTCTACCTAGAAGAATGTAGCTGTAGTTAAACTCATTGTACTAACAACTGCAATGTGTGCCTGTGACTGAACTCCAGGAGAGGGCTCTGCCAGGATATTGTCTCCTAATGACATGATCTGCATATTTTAATGAGGCTGAAAATGTAGGTAACTATGTAGACTATAGGCTCTGCTCATTCTGGGGTTTTCCCCATCTTCCTAGATTGCACATTGTTTCCATTTATTAACATATGATAGCTAGAAGTGGGTTTCCTATAACCATCCGCCAGCCCCGTACGGCTTGACATCTTCACAGTTCAGATGAAATACTAATAACCTTTCTGTGTTTACTCTGTTTTGTGCTTATCCTAATGACGTCCATTCAATCAGTGAGAGGCTAGCATGGCTACTACATTTAATAATAGCACAGAAGCAACTTGCATGTATTTACAAAAAGTAAAGCTACTCAAGGTGTTAGGAATAAATCTTTTAATTTTTTTTTACCTTCCTCTCTCATTTTTATAGCATGTTCTCAATTTTGTTTTCTTTTTGTTTGACTCTCACCTCAAATCCTTCACCCTCTTTTCTCTTTCTCTCAGCCCTACCACCAGTGTTCACTGAGCATCTGCTATGAGCCAGGTGTTGTGCTAAACACTTTTATATTTATCATTTTATTTAAGTTTGAGTGAACTCGGGAGTTGGTGATGGACAGGGAGGCCTGGCGTGCTGTGACTCATGGGGTCGCAAAGAGTTGGACACGACTGAGCGACTGAACTGAACCGAACTGAATCTTCACAATATTGTAAAATAAGCATGGTTACTTAAAATTACTTGTGCATGTATATAGGTAAACTTGTGTATGTGTTGTGTATAATAAGGTGTACATACACCAGCACATGTGTATATTTGTGTCTATCAAATATATATGTGTGTGTGCTTAGTCCCTCAGTTGTGTCTGACTCTTTGCGGGCCCATGGCCTATAGCCTGCCAGGCTCCTCTGTCCATGGGGTTCTCCAGGCAGAATACTGGAGTGGGTTGCCATTTCCTTCTCCAGGGGATCTTCACAGCCCAGGGATCAAACTCGGGTCCCCTGCATTGCAGGCAGATGCTTTACCGTCTGAGCCACAAGGGAAGCCCCTATCAAAGATGTTATTGCCATCATCTGCATGTTACTAAATCTAGTGTAGCAGATGTAAGTGGAGACAAACTTGAGGAGATTGAGGAAGTCAGACCTTGCATGAAACCCAGATATAGCTAAACTTCTGAGTTTTTCATAACTTCTTAGACCAGAATATTTGGAAATGAAAACTTTTGCTGTGTTTCTTTATATTCAACCCCCATATTATTTAATTAAATCTTGTACCAAACAAGAAATGTTCATATTTTATTTCTCTGAACACAATTAAATATAAAAGTATAATGTTTGGAGTTCTTCTAGCCTACACTAATGACAAAATTTCATGAGGTGCAATCTTGAATAGATTAAGCCTTTGCCTAAGAGTCAAAGAACTGGACTCATTTGCTTTCCAGATAATTTTGATGTAAATAATTAGAAACAGCATCAAAAATATGGTCAAAGTAGGTAAATTTCAATCACAAATAAATAATTTAGGATTAAAGATATTGTTACCCAGAAAAAAAATCTGAAATGAAACAGATTACAGTATCCTGAAGGCAAAATGGACTCTATCTGAACATAAAATTTTTGTTTTCATTTTTTAATGTTTTTCTTGGCACTTTGGATTTATTGATGTCATGACAGTTATTACTCTGCCTTGTGACAGCCAATTTATCTGCATTTCCTTTCTAGACTGTGGATTTTCTTTTTTTTTTTTTTTGAGGCTACCACTGCAAGTTGGTCTTTTATTGTTATATAGAATCCTTTACATAATTAGACCACTAGGAAGTTTGTAGAAATGAATAAAGGACTTTTAACAGCTCAAAAGAAAAAATGGAATCATGTGCCCAGGGAGTGGGCTGCTTTAATACATTTTTATTGAGATATAATTGAATGTAACATTATATTTATTTCAGGTGTGCAACATAATGATTCAGTATTTGTATATATTACCAAATGATCACTGCAGTAAGTCTAATTATAATAACATCCATCACCATACATAGTTACACGAATTTTTTTCTTGTGATGAGAATATTTAACATCTTCTCTTTCACAACTTTCAAATAAGCAATACAGTAGTATTAACTATAGTCCTCATGCTATTAATTATATCCCCACAACTTATTTCTTTTATAACTGGAAGTTTGGACGTTTGGACCTTGTGACACCATTCAACCATTTTTGCCCACCCCTTAACTCCCTGCCTCTGACAACCAATAATCTGATCTCTGTACCTGTGAGCTAGAGGGTTTTTTATTTTTTCCTTTTTTTCTAAATTCTACAAATAAGTGAGATTATATGGTACTTGTCTTTCTCTCTGACTTATTTCACTTAGTATAATACCCTCAAGGTGCATCCATCGTGTCAGAAAGGATACTATTCCTTTTTTTATGGCTGAATAAGATTCCATTGTATACATGTACCAGAGGCTTTCCAGGTAGCCCTAGTTGTAAAGAACCTGCCTGCAAATGCAGGAGACATAAGAGATCCAGGTTCAGTCTTTGGGTCAGGAAGATCCCCTGGAGGAGGAAATGGCAACTCACTCTAGTATTCTTCCCTGGAGAATCCCATGGACAGAGGAGCCTTGCGGGCTGTAGTCCATAGGGTCACAAAGAGTCAGACACAAATGAAGCTACTTAGCACACAACATGCATACATATACATTTTCTTTATCCTTTCTTTTATTAATTTTAACACTTTTTAATGCATGCATGGTTGGCCTGGTGATTTAAAATACAGATTGATGGATGTACTACAGAGATTCTGAATCAGTAGGTATGGGATCAGTTCACGAATCTGAATTTTTTTTTTAAGTACCTCGAGCATTTCAGACCACACTTCAAGGAATGTGGTTACCTTAAACAATTTTAAGAAGTGACTGAGAAAGATCCTGATTTGTGATTGACTCCCAAACTTCCTTTCTCTGCTTTGCACATTTAAATGCCTGTTGCTAAGCTTCATGTGGAACACTTAATCCAGTAGTCTCTTGTGCCATCTTTTCCATCCCAACTTGAGGCGTTTCCTGGCTACCCCCTTACCTGATTGCTTGCTTTCTTTTTCTCCCCATCACTATGTATAAAGCATTCCCATGATATGAGTTACACAAAGAGCTACCTCAATTACTTTTTATGACATTTTTATAAGTAACACCTTTTTACTAGATACAAAATTACTTCTCAAAATATCATCCCGTTGTTGGAAATAAATTATATCTCATAAGGAGGTAAATGGAAGAGGTGGATTATATATGTAAATTATTAAAGAGGAAAATCTAGAAATGTTATGACTGGTAGATGGAAACCAAACAATGTTTGCCTGAAACAACTTCTGAAACCCCAATTCTCCAAATTTAATCCTGCTAGAAACACCTGTAATCTGCATTTTAACAAGCTACCTTGATGATCCTGATGTAGATGTTTTGTGATGAACTTTGCACTAAAGATATGGTAGAAGCAGGTAGCTAATGGGTTTTCACACAGTTTTCATCTTTAAGTCTCAAATATTTTCCTACTCAAATATCTACATCGGGATCTAACCCTTCTGCTTTCCTTTGTGTTCTCCTGAGGCCTCAAGTAGCCAGTCAGGGAGGAAATAACAGACAATATGACACATCTTAGAAATAACCTAAGATATGAACATAAGATAGAACTTTAATAGACTGGCAGCTTTATTTTTAAGATTCTAAATATCTGATGTTTTTTCCTAAAAGGATAAGAGAATGGGTCGGTTTAGCATATTTCCTGACAATCTGGAATTCCCATAAAAATACCCAGAGATCTGGAGGATATAGCATTAAATTTAGCTATGAGAACTTTGATTTTCTTTCTGATGCTATAATTTCCTTCACACTGTTTCTTGAATGGTTTTCACGGTCTGGTTGTGTATTTTCTTTACACACAGGAAAATTCATAGATATGCTAGAGACATCATTTTACTTAAAGGCATGTTAATTTTTTTAGAAGGATGTATTAGTACACTCAGTGCTCTCAGAGATGGTTATTGGATGCAGTTTACAGGAGAGGCGTACCTACTTCCAGAGTAGGGATCAGCAAACTCCAACCCAGCAACCCAGCATGGCTTGCTGCCTGTAATTGCCTGGTCCATTGGCAAATCTAGGTGTATCTTTTCATTCTTAAACACTTTATTTTGGAAAAAAAAATTGTTTGCAATGGTTTCAAACTCAAAAGCAGAATAATATTTTGTAACACCTGAAAATTATTTGAAGTCCAAATGTTAGTGGCCTATAAATAGTCGTTGGCACACATCCACACGTTTTGTGTATGTGTGTGTGTCTGTAGTTGCTTTCAGATCACAAAAGGCACTGTTCTGTAGTTACAGCAGAAGCCATATGTGTTGCTCGCTGCTGGGCGCACTATAAATTGCAGTGAAGCAGTTACAACTTGACAGCGTTTCAAGTGCCGCGTGTATCACCTATCCATGTGAAAAGCCATTTTCAAAGATAAAATACATAAAATCTCATTATAAATCAACACTAACAGATGAACATCTGCAATAAATTCTGGTCATCAAGAATGCTCACTTTGAACCCCAATTAAGCAAAAGGTGAGCCCATACATACAAAAAGAATTTCAGTCTTTTTGTGAGATTACAAAATGTTATACTCTATTCTTAGTATTATATTTTGAATTGAGTCAAAAGATGGGAGGACATTTATTTTCTTTCTTGTTGGGTATCTACATAGTATCCAGTTTCGCTGCCTGGTCTGTAAATCTAAAATATGTATTATCTGGTTGTTTACAGCAAAACTTTCTTGACCCCTGTCACTGAACATTGCACAAAAACTGAGGTGGCTAGTTTGGTATGGAAAATGACTCAGTGTGATAGAATTATCTATCAAAAATATGATTTTCCTTAATTATATAAGTAATACATGTTACTGACAAAATTTGGAAAAAGGCTATAAGGTGTAAGTGAAACCCCACCCCTTTAATCTTTACCATCTGTGTATGAATAAATAATACCAATACATCAGTGTATTTCCCTCTAGATCTTTTTTCAAACAGTTTTATATTTTTAAAACTTGCTATAAAAACAGTGCTTATTATAGTTTAAAACTTTATAAGGAATAGTTTCCCATGTTATTTGCCAAACTTTGTAGATGTTATTTTTATGATTTAATGTTGTTCATTCATTTGGATGTGTGGTAATCTGAGTTCTCCTTTTAGTAAGATCATTAAGATATTTGGTTTTGACTTTCTTCCCTTTTTAATACTACATGGCATCACCGACTCGATGGACATGAGTTTGAGTGAACTCCAGGAGTTGGTGATGGACAGTGAGGCCTGGAGTGCTGTGATTCATGGGGTCACAAAGAGTCGGACACAACTGAGCGACTGAACTGAACTGAACCTTATAGTGAATAATTTAGTTGTTCAAACTTCAGATTATTTTATTGGGAATCTATTTTTATTGAAATATAGTTGATTTACACTCCACTGTTAGTTTCAAGAGTACTGCATAGTGATTCAGTTATTTTTTCTGTTTATATTCCATTATCGGTTATGATAATATGTTGAATATAATTACTTGTGCAATATAGTAAGTCCTTGTTGCTTAATTATTTTATGTATTGTAGTTTGTATGTGTTAATCCCATCCTCCTAGTTGGTCCCTACACCCTCCCTCTGGCCTTTGGTAACCCATTAGTGGAGTTTCTTTGTCTGTAAGTCTATTTCTGTTCTGCATATACATTCATTTTTATTGTTTTTTAGATTCCAGATATGTCATATCAGATATTATTTATCTTTGACTTTCTGATTCATTTCACTAAGGTCTATCTCTAGGTCCATCTGTGTTGCTACAAAGAGCAGTACTTCATTCTTTTTATGGCTGAGTAATATTCCATTCTATAAATATATGTGTGTGTATATACGTGTATACCACAGGTTCTTAAGACAGCCATCTATTTGGATCTCTTGGGTTGTTTCTATGCCTTGGCTCTTATGAATAGTGCTTTGATAAACATTGGTGTGCATGTATCTTTTTGAATTATAGTTTTGTCCAGACACATGCCCAGGAATGGCATTACTGGATAATACAATATTCTGTTCTTAGTTTTCTTAGGAACTTCCATACTGTTTTCCATAGTAGCTACACATATTTCCATACCCACCAACAGTCTCAGAGGGGTCTCTTTTTTTTCACGTCCTCTCTGGCATTTATTATTTGTAGACTTTGGAGGATGGCCATTCTGACCACGGAGAAGGCAATGGCACCCCACTCCAGTACTCTTGCCTGGAGAATCCCATGGATGGAGGAGCCTGGTAGGCTACTGTCCATGGGGTTGCAAAGAGTCAGACATGACTGAGCGACTTCACTTTCACTTTTCACTTTCATACACTGGAGAAGGCAATGGCACCCCACTCCAGTATTCTTGCCTGGAGAATCCCAGGGATGGAGGAGCCTGGTGGGCTGCCGTCTGTGGGGTTGCACAGAATCGGACACGACTGAAAAGACTTAGCAGCAGCAGCAGCATTCTGACCAGTGTGAGGTGATACCTCATTGTGGTCTTGATTGGCATTTCTCTAATGATTAGTGACACTGAGCATCTTTTCATGTGCCTGTTGGCCATTTGTATGTCTTTCCAAAAAGAAACTATTTCCAATATTTTTAAGTGACATACTGCCTTCATTGATTTAATATAAAATTTATTTTAAGAGTTTGGATAACACACCTTAATTTTTATAAGCACACTCTATGGGTAAGTCAAGCTACCCATTAGTTGCTTGATAAAATAAAGTTTGCTTTATCCTATTAAAGCCTAGTGGTAAAAGGATAGATAAGATAAAGGCTGGAGAGCAAGCCAGGGGCCTTAAATCCCAACAAGGTGACCTAAGTAAAGTAATTAATCTCTGGAAGTTGGAAATAACTGTGGAATTTGTCCCATAGGGTAACTATTTTCCCAGTTAAAGTAAAGGAGGTAATATATATATATATATATATATATATAAAGTGTATGGATCACTGTCGGGCAATCAGTAGGAGCTCAATAAATGTTAGTTGTGATATAATAAAACTATTCAGCCGTTTTCTCTCACTTAAATTGAGAAACTCATATCTGACTTTGAAAACTAAATCTTTCTTCTATTACATTAAATTCAGCTTCTTCCCAATGTGAGGAAGAAGCACTGTCAAATTTCCAAAAGCTGTAGCAATGCCACTAATGTCCATGAGACAGTCCCTTAATCTCTGTTGAATTCTCCTTGCCTCACCTTTATGGATTACTCAGAGGATTAAATTAGATAATATATATAAAAGACTTATTTCAACCCCTGTATGGAGTTAGCCCACTGTGTGCCTGCTAAGTCGGAGAAGGCAATGGCAAGCCACTCCAGTACTCTTGCCCAGAAAATCCCATGGATGGTTGAGCCTGGTAGGCCGCAGTCCGTGGGGTCGCTAAGAGTCGGACACGACTGAGCGACTTCACTTTCACTTTCCACTTTCACACACTGGAGAAGGAAATGGCAACCCACTCCAGTGTTCTTGCCTGGAGAATCCCAGGGATGGCGGAGCCTGGTGGGCTGCCGTCTATGGGGTCACACAGAGTCGGACACGACTGAAGTGACTTAGCAGCAGTGCCTGCTAAGTCGCTTCAGTCCCGTCTGACTCTTTGCATCCCAATGGAGTATAGCCTGCCAGTCTTCTCTGTCCTTGGGATTCTCCAGCCAGGGATACTGGAGTGGTTGTCATGCCCTCCTCCAGGGGATCTTCCCACCCCAGGGATTGAACCCATGTCTCTTACCTTTCCTATACTGACAGACAGATTCTTTACCACTAGCACCACCCCGGAAGTGCACCTGTACGTTGTCATATGTGCCAATAACAACTAGCATTTAAAGTCTACAATTAGACAAAAGGGGTGCTTCCTCACCCCTGTGGCTTTCCAGAAAGTTCCCTAATCCCCCTTGGTGGAGAGTAGAATCACAGGGTTTTATTGGAGTGACGGTAGCCTCAGCTGCATAATCAAACAACTGGGCTTTGCAGGCAAGCTGATTTAATTAGCTGTGTGTGCATATGTGTGCGCATGCGCTGTGAGCATAAGGAAGTAAAAAATGAGTATAAATGGGTCAAATGGAAGACATTTAAATTTCAGGCCCACAGCTGTTCTGTGGCTCCTTTTGGCTTCTGACATCAAGTTCCTCCTAATAAAATATTAAATGTTAATAAAAGAAATGTTAAACAAAACCACTATTAGTTTTTGGTCAAGTTCCTTCTACACTTCTGTTTAATTCAAACAAGCTAGTGGGCACATTCTTTTTCTCCTGCTCAACTTGAAATGGTTACAAACAAATAACCTCTCTCAAAATCTTTAATCTCTCTGAAATTTATTCTCCAGGAATATTAGCTCACCTTATTTTTTTAAGCAAAAAATGAAGTTCATTATAATTTGTTAATCTAACTCTGCTGCCAAGTTGGCTGTTTTATTTAACAATAAATTGAATACAAAAGCTCCCTAAGGCAGGAAGATAGAGTACTAAGCTCTGAAAGTTTGGCAGTTTAATTGACATTTCATAGTAGCCTCAGGCAGAAGTTAATTTCAGCACTGGTTATATACATATTGCTTTTTTGTTGTATAGGTTACTGCGTGTGTACATACATATACATATATCTGTCTTGAAGGTTATGCTACAAGTAAATTAAGTATGATTTTGTTTGCTTGTTTTATATATACTCCTGCCTGTATCATATAAACTTTCATGTTAGAATTGTGAAAGAAAAGTTACTCTTTAATGATTCTTTTCAGAATGTCAGTCTTTGGAAGGTTATGTTATTTATAAGTTGGGTGGGCATCACTAGAAAACAAAAAATAAGTTTCATATCCTGTAACAGTTTGAATTGTGCCCCCTAAAATTCATAGTTAAAGCCCTAACCCTCCTTATCTCAGACATAGTTTAAAGACCTAACCCTCCTTATCTCAGACCTTATTTAGAGATAAGAAGTACTCAAGTGAAGATGAGACCATTTGGGTGGGCCTGAATCCAAAATGACTGGTGTCCTAATAAAAAGGCGAAACATGGGCACAGAAGTATGGTAGAAGAAATGAAGTATGGTAGCGGAAAGATGATGTGAAGAGATGCAGGAAGAAAATGACCATCTGGAAGCCAAGAGAGACTGGAACAGATCCTTCCCTAAGCCCTCAGAACAAAGAAGCCCTCTTAGCCCCTTGATCTTGAACTTCTAGCCTCCAGAACCATAAACAATAAATTTCCGTGAGTAATCTCCAGTATTTTGTACAACAACCCAACAGAGTGCACTTTCCCTTAAAAGAAATGCTATACCTTATAACAATAATCTACCTTCAGTTCAGTTCAGTTCAGTCACTCAGTCATGTTCAGCTCTTTGAGACTCCATGAGTAGCATCACGCCAGGCCTCCCTGTCCATCACCAACTCCCGGAGTTCACCCAAACTCATATGCATCAAGTATCCAACCATCTCATCCTCTGTCGTCAACTTCTCCTCCTGCCCCCAATCCCTCCCAGCATCAGGGTCTTTTCCAATGAGTCAACTCGTCGCATGAGGTGGCCAAAGTATTGGCGTTTCAGCTTTAGCATTAGTCCTTCCAATGAACACCCAGGATTGATCTCCTTTAGAATGGACTGGTTGGATCTCCTTGCAGTCCAAGGGACTCTCAAGAGTCTTCTCCAGCACCACAGTTCAAAAGCATCAATTCTTCGGCGATCAGCTTTCTTCACAGTCCAACTCTCACATCCATACATGACCACGGGAAAAACCATAGCCTTGACTAGACGGACCTTAGTTGGCAAAGTAATGTCTCTGCTTTTTAATATACTATCTAGGTTGGTCATAACTTTCCTTCTAAGGAGTAAGCATCTTTTAATTTCATGGCTGCAATCAGCATCTGCAGTGATTTTGGAGCCCAAAAAAATAAAGTCTGACACTGTTTACACTGTTTCCCCATCTATTTCCCATGAAGTGATGGGAATAGATGCCATGATCTTAGTTTTCTGAATGTTGAGCTTTAAGCCAACTTTTTCACTCTCCCCTTTCATTTTCATCAAGAGGCATTTTAGTTCCTTTTTACTTTCTGCCAGAAGGGTGGTATCATCTGCATATCTGAGGTTATTGATATTTCTCCCGGCAATCTTAATTCCAGCTTGTGCTTCTTCCAGCCCAGCATTCCTCATGATGTACTCTGCATAGAAGTTAAATAAGCAGGGTGACAATATACAGGCTTGATGTACTCTTTTTCCTATTTGGAACCAGTCTGTTGTTCCATGTCCAGTTGTGACTGTTGCTTCCTGACCTGCATACAGGTTTCTCAAGAGGCAGGTCAGGTGGTCTGGTATTCCCATCTCTTTCAGAATTTTCCAGTTTATTGTGATCCACACAGTCAAAGGCTTTGGCATAGACAATAAAGCAGAAATACATGTTTTTTCTGGAACTCTCTTGCTTTTTCCATGATCCAGTGGATGTTGGTAATTTGATCTCTGGTTCTTCTGCCTTTCCTAAAACCAGCTTGAACATCTGGAAGTTTCTGTCCTGAAAGAATGAAGGGAAGGAGTCAAAGCAAAAAGAATACCCAGTTGTGGATGTGACTGGTGATAGAAGCAAGGTCCAATGCTGTAAAGAGCAATATTGCATAGAAACCTGGAATGTTAGGTCCATGAATCAAAGCAAATTGGAAGTGGTTAAACAGGAGATGGCAAGAGTGAACATCAACATTCTAGGAATCAGCGAACTCAAATGGACTGGAATGGGTGAATTTAACTCAGAGGACCATTATATCTACTACTGTGGGCAGGAATCCCTTAGAAGAAATGGAGTACCCATCATGGTCAACAAAAGAGTCCGAAATGCAGTACTTGGATGCAATCTTAAAAATGACAGAATGATCTCTGTTCGTTTCCAAGGCAAACCATTCAGTATCACAGTGATCCAAGTCTATGCCCCAACCAGTAATCTACCTTCAAACACACTAAAGAAAGTACAGCAAGAGTGTACTTGATTGCTCATATGTAGTGAGTGACATTTGGAAAAAATTTAACCTATTTGAAATCAGTCTTTAATCAACTCATAGATGGCCACACTCAAGGGTCCCAGTCCATTATTAACATCCATCAGAAAGTCTCATCTCTCAAAAAATACTTAAAGTGGGAAATGGGAGAGATAACCACGTGTCTTTTAAGTGGACCAACTTTTCATTGGGAGAAAGGAAAACACCTCTCAAACATGCTGTGAATTACGCTGCACACATTCCATTGCCTACACTCTAGTAAAAAGCAAAAATCTATCACCCGTATTCTGTGTGAGTACAGTTATATTCTTGAGCCTGGTATTCATAATTTTACTTTAGGCAGTTAGGTCTCTTTGTATTTTCTTTCCCAGGGTTGAGGTCTTCATCCAGCTGCTGGCCCTATTAGGAAGTCAACTAAAGGATTATGAGGCTTTATAAGTCCTAATGTCTTTGGGGCTGGTAATTCATGAGTAGTAGATGCAGAAGCCACAGGGAAAATCTCAGAGCACCGGGAGAACTAAAGACAGGAAGGCAAGAGTCTCTATGAGCCTTCAGATTAATCTTCCCAGGAAGGAGTGGAGACACTAATGCTTGAGGAACATAAAAACAGACTGCAAAAAACGGGAAGGAAAAAAACCACATTATAGCTTTTACTTATTTTGTTGGACTTTTATTTCCAAATCACACAATTGTCTGAGATGATTTAATGCACAATTACATAAAAAATGAAATTAACATGTTTTTAAAAGCATAAAAGCAACTGCTAAATAAAGCCATAACATTTTTTCTCTGCACTCCCAAGATAATGAAGCTTATTTTTCATCTCTAACTGTGCTTCTGTGTCATGAGGATGGAATTTGGGGCAGGAAGGGGGCAGGGAAATAGACTTTCGTTACCAAGAGGCTATCTTGCAGCTCCATGGGAAGTGGCTTTTGTCACTTTCAAAGTGCAATGGGCTGAGCAACAGAAGAGTAAAGCCTGTGAACAGTGTCATTAGGACACCAAAGCCCTCTATCCTGGATCAAGTTACAGGGGAAGAGCAGAGGAGATGGAAGGTGACAGAAGGTACATAATTTGCATCTCGGTACCTATTGGGCAGCAAAATGTTTACTGTTGATTTAAGATGTTGCTTTCCTTTGATATAGGTATAGCCACCTTAATAATGATATATACCTGTGCACCTGTGCACACACTTATATGTGAAACCTGATAGAGACCTCTCTCTCTGTGTAAGTACACCCACCAGTTTTACATACAATACACATTTGTAAACAACCAATTAAAGACTGTCTCCAGGTTCTAGTTGAAAAGTTTCCACTATCATTATGATCCATTAAAATATTCCTTCAAATTTCTGAGAAAAATTAAATAAAATCATGCCTTATTTTCAGAGTGATTTTCATAGTCAATGTGGTATAGTGTAGTGATAAGTGAAAAGTAATGATTCTACTAAAAGCCTGAATAATATGAACATATAAGAGTATCTGGGCTTCCCGGGTGGCGCTAGTGGTAAAGAACCTACCTGCTAATGCAGAAGACATAAGAGTCACAGATTCAATCCCTGGGTCAGGAAGATCCCCTGGAGAAGGGCATGGAAACCCACTCACTCCAGTACTCTTGCCTAGAGAAAGTTATGGACAGAGGAAACTGGAGAGCTACAGTCCATTTTGTCACAAAGAGTTGGACACAACTGAAACGACTTAGCATGCACACATAAGAGTATCTACCATATTCCAAGATGGTGCTTTTGTTGGGAATAGAAATAAACTTCCAGGGCTTTGCTCCTGCCCTTAGAGCCCACAGTCTGTCTGATATTTTTGTTTTTGTTCTATTCCTTAAATAACAGCTAATACAAGTTACTCATGCATGGATATATGTCCAGAGAATACATCACTAAAGGGAAGAATATAATTGATTGCTGGTTTTCCTCTGTCTGAACTACTGCCTGGGATTTTTGGTTGAGGACCATGTGCAAGTTGGAGGTGATCACTCTATCCCCTGTATGCTTTGCCCAGGCAAGATGAGCTTTATCAAAGGGCCAAATCATTGCCTAGTGTGCATCTTTTATATTTTCCATGATTTAAAATGTAGTGGGAGAAAAATATTAAAGGTGCAGTAGTGCTTCACAGCACACCAGGCCTCCCTGTCCATCACCAACTCCCGGAGTACACTCAAACTCATATCCACAGAGTCGGTGATGCCATCCAGCCATCTCATTCTCCGTCGTCCCCTTCTCCTCCCGCCCCCAACCTTTCCCAGCATCAGAGTCTTTTCCAGTGAGTCAACTCGTCGCATGAGGTGGCCAAAGTATTGCAGTTTCAGCTTTAGCATCAGTCCCTCCAATGAACATCCAGGATTGATCTCCTTTAGAATGGACTGGTTGGATCTCCTTGCAGTATAAGGGACTCTCAAGAGTCTTCTCCAACACCACAGTTCAAAAGCATCGATTCTTCGGCGATCAGCCTTCTTCACAGTCCAACTCTCACATCCATACATGACCACGGGAAAATCCATTGCCTTGACTAGACGGACCTTGGTTGGCAAAGTAATGTCTCTGCTTTTTAATATACTATCAAGGTTGGTCATAACTTTCCTTCCAAGGAGTAAGCGTCTTTTAATTTGATGGCTGCAATCAGCATCTGCAGTGATTTTGGAGCCCCAAAAAACAAAGTCTGACACTGTTTCCACTGTTTTTCCATCTATTTCCCATGAAGTGATGGGACCAGATGCCATGATCTTTGTTTTCTGAATGTTGAGCTTCAAACCAACCTTTTCACTCTCCTCTTTCACTTTCATCAAGAGGCTTTTGAGTTCCTCTTCACTTTCTGCCATAAGGGTAGTGTCATCTGCATATCTGAGGTTATTGATATTTCTCCCAGCAATCTTGATTCCAGCTTGTGCTTCTTCCAGCCCAGCGTTCCTCATGATGTACTCTGCATATAAGTTAAATAATCAAGGTGACAATATACAACCTTGACGTACACCTTTTCCTATTTGGAACCAGTCTGTTGTTCCATGTCCAGTTCTAACTGTTGCTTCCTGACCTGCATACAGGTTTCTCAAGAGGCAGGTCAGGTGGTCTGGGATTCCCATCTCTTTCAGAATGAGCGTGCTGTGAATCATGGGGTCGCGGAGAGTCGGACATGACTGAGCGACTGAACTGACTGAGTGCTTCACATCTATGAATTAATGAAAAATTTTATGTGAAAGTTCGGAAAAAATGTACATATATACATATAAAACTATCAAAAGATTTTTGTGCCATCTTAATGGGGGTACAGAAATAAATTACAAGTTAGATTGGACTTCTGAGAGAATGACCTGAAGACATTGCATCTTGACATAGTGCCATAGTGGAGAGATTTGTGGAGATATCTTTTTAGAGGATTCTGGTAATGATCTAGTCTAATTCAAATTATCTTTGGTTTGGGGCTGGATATTAGTGTCACTTTTTAAAGTTATCTGTAAGAATCTTAGGTGTTCAGGCTAATATCTGAATTTGCACAAACATGTGGGACATGATCTGTGAGAAAAGAGAGCCCCGGAGGAAACCAAAAGCCTTCAACCTTAACCAGAACCAGACAGGCTAGTGGGTATCTGTGTGTGTGAGCATGTGTTTGTGTGCTTGTAGGTGTGAATGCCTGTGATTATGTGTATTTATGTGTGTATATTTGTGTGGATATGTTTTTGTGTATTTATATGCATGTATGACTGTATGAGTAATATGTATGCATTGATCATGCACGTTTGTGCATATGTTTTGTATGCTTATCTGTGTAGTAGATATGTATGATTAGGTTTGTGAGCTCTGTGTCTGTGAGTGTGGTTCAATGCCTTTTTAACTCTCATAAATTTTTTTTTTTCATTTATTCTTCTGATTAACACTGTTAGTCCATTCAGGCTGCTATTACAAAATAACACAGACTAGGTAGATTATGAACAAGAGAAGTTTCTTGTACTTCATTCTGTAGGCTCTAAGTCTGAAATCAAATGTGGCCCCTCGTCTACCTGCAAACTTCTCACTGTATCCTCTCATGGTGTAAGGGATTGGAGATGGCCTTGGAGCCACTTTGTAGGAACTACTCTCATTTAGGAGAATGAGCTTTAGCACCTCCTAAAAAAACCCACTTATTAATCCCATCTCCTTCGAGGGTTAGGATTTCAACGTATAAATTTTAGGGGGACACAAACATTCATATTATAGCATTAACTCATGGCATTTCTGCTTTTATAAACCTATTCTGTTAAGGCATTTGCCTATTTAAGCACCAAGTAAAGAATCATATTAAATATAAAATGGCAGATAAGAGTATAGGATGGTTCCTTAGCTGTGTTACTCTAGAAAGTTTCAGATAGACTACCTTATATAAGTCTGGGTTACTTAATTTGTGTTCAGCTGTTTTCCTCCACATCTACTGAAGCAATGTATAATGCAGAATCTAAAGAAATGTCAATGCTTTCTTAAACATTATTAACATAGTATTTTCTGGTCCTAAAATTTATAATTTATAAAGTTATTGTGAACATATTTTGGAATATTTGCGAGTATAATTACATGAAACCCTGCAGACTTCACAGATAATATTTGAATAGGTAAACACAATCACACACACACCAACATGAACTGAGTATTAGATCACATCCCTTTCTCCTGCTTAAGACATCACTTCAGGAATTTTTCTCTCTTCTTTCATCATCAATTCTCTTTCTTGAATCTTAGCTATAAGTATTAAATAAGTTTTTATGTTGCAGGTTATTTTTTCAAAATCTGTTCTTGATTGCATTTCCTCCACTAGCAGCAGCCCCAGTTCTTCCCTTCTCTTAGTAGGAAAACGCCTGGAAATCACTGTCAACACACTGTCCTCTCTCCCTCTCTTAAAAAACATTCTGTTCCACTGAAATTGACCTTGTAAAAGTTATTAATGACCTCCATGTTGCTAATCCCATTCTCCATTCTCAGTCTCTTTTTACCAGACCTATTAAGTCTCATTTGACCCAACAGATGACTCCTGTCTCCTGGAAACATTTTCTATTCCCTTGGCCTCCAGGATGGTTTTGCGCCTAAGTCATTAACTGCTTTCTCTGAGTCTTCTTTGCTTTGCTTTTCTCTATGAAACTTATCACCTTTTAACATACTATTCAATATACTTGTTTATTTCTCTTGTTGGCTTCTAGTCCATGTGCTCCATTAAGTCAGGGATTTTTGTATATTTTGTTCACTGCTGTCCATATCCCCCATGGCCAAATATCCTAGGTACTTGATACATATATTATTTTCAGAAATAATAATATGATTGACATTGTACTATATGTTATACATGCTGATGTGCTTTTTTTTGTTGTTGTTTGTTTAATAATAAGAAAGCCCCCATTTTGTGAGATTTTTTTCCTAGTACAGTATGATCTGTTTCTGGTCATATAATGTCCTATTGTGTTAATGTTACTATTACTGGATATATATACATAGCTTGAATTTTTAAATAATAGAAAGTATATTACCTTCATAAATGTCCATCTGTATAAATATTTGTATATCCTTCAGGTTATTCCCTAAGAATTATTTTTCTGGAAGAGGTAATTTCAGCCAAAGTGTGTGCTGATATTATGGGTTTAGATATATTAACTGAATTAACCTCCAGAATGTTGGCATTTACTCTTCCATCATAGGTTGTAAGAATACCCTTTACCCAGTATGCTGAGCCACATTTTATATTACCATTAAAATATCTCACCAACTTGATATGCAAAATGCATATGAATTTTAATTAACTTTTTTATTTTGGAAGAATTTTAGATTTATAAATGTCACAAAGGTAGTATCGTCTTCCCTAATGTTAACATAGTACATAATCATTGTACATTTGCCAAAACTAAGAAATAAACATGGTATATTCCGATTAACTAATTCCACCTACTAACGTTTTGAATCCCACTCTTTCCATTTGTCATGTGTATGTCTTCTTTCATAAAATGTAATTGATGTCATTTGCCAGTGTTTTTTAATTGTGTAATATATTTCTGGTTAATTAACATTGTTCATTTTAGATATGATAGACTGAGATCTGTTGAAAGTAGTGATCATTTATACTGACTTGTCTCAAAATGCCTATCATATTATCAGTAGTTTCTCCTAAATTGGTAGATGCTTCATGACAAAAAGGTTGCATCATCCTAAGTATTTGGGAAACACTGATATGTAAGAGAATGCAACCGTGACTTTTTAACTGGGATTAATTAGATTCAAGTTATTTCTTGATTTATTAGTTAAATCTCTGTTACAAGTGAAAAACTCTGACTCAACTTGCTTAAACACAAACGATAATGAATTGTGTGATGTAATGATAAATCCCAGGGTAAGGGAGTTAGATTCAGAAATCCCATGTTGTCTTTAGGACTTGGCATCTCTCTATTTCTCAACTCCACTTTGACTTCATTTGTCTTGACCTGCAGGATAGGAAGAGGGCCTCCAGCACAAATCTCGTGGACCGCTTATTTGTTCTTGAACCAATCACAGTGACATGAGAAATAAGCTGAGCTGGATGGCTTTTTCCAGGGGCAAGTGTCCACTCCTAGTAGATAGAATCTCATGTACTGAGATAGAAAGAATGTATATCCCTGAATAAAAATTGTGAGCTGTTTCCTAGAGTGAGTATGAATGTCATGGAGTTAAACAATAAATGTCTGCTGTTATTAGATTTCACACATGATCATTAAGAAGTCCACTTTAATTTCAGATGAAACCACACAGTATCCCAAAACTGTCATGAGCATTGTTTTCAATTACCTGTGACATAAGTAGAATAAACATTTTTTTTTTTACTCCATTCTACCTATGAGGAAATTCAGCTCATATGATATATAGTTAGCGGTGCTAAAAGCCAGCTCTTATTCCTTATTTACTGATCATTATTTCCATCTATAACTGCATTACTTAGGACCATTACTTGTAACCACACAGAAAATTTAACACTCAACATCAGTTTTTACAGTGGTCCATCAGCCACTATGTCATTTATTAATGCCTTTTGTTCAAATGTTCTAATGACCCACCATCCATGGTACATTTCACAAACACATTTGAAAAAATTTGAGGCTTTCACCAAAAGGCTGTCGACTGTTACCCCAATGATCTACAGCTTAGATCTCCTACTGTGAATCCTCTGGTCTTTCTTTTGTTTTGCTATGTATCTACACTGTTGTCAAGGATACCCAGCTCTCTACTCTCCTGCCTGAACAGTCAACAAGGTGTTCTATTAAAAGTCCCAATTAGACTTGTACAGCCATTCACCTGTACATTCATCTCCTTACTCTCTCACCCACCCACACTCAACTAACTCCCTGATCTGAAAAATACCAAGAGGCCAGGAGTCATCAGGAGAATGAACAAAGTACATGAGATCTTCGGGTATCACATAATAGCTATGGCAATGTTACCTCAAGTAATTGCTGCCCTAACGAAGCAGAACAAAACCAGATTGAAAAGATGTAAATAAAGAGAGCGGGAGAGAACGGGGATGATGGCAAGTTTTTCAATTTTATGACTGTTGTATTATTAGAATTTTAAAGCCAAAAATGTATTTTCAAAGTGAAAATTATTGCTTGAGGTAGGGCAAGAGAAAAGTTGGTGAGATAGCAGAGAAGCCTTTAATTTATAGCATCATAAAATGGTAGAAATACTTGAAATCCAAACTGTATTATTTAGTTTGTAAATGTCTAGCTAATTTTCAAATTATGAGGCAGTACAGAGTAGTGGTTAAGAATAGGGGTTTTAGAATCGGAGATGATGATGATGATTCCACTTACTGCTTGAATGTCCTTGGAGATTGCATAATCCTGTCTGGGACTCAGTTTTATCATCTAGAAAATGAAATTACTAAAGTTACTAACAATAGTGCTTACACCGTGATACCTTTTAAGGATGCAGCAAGATAATGCATATAATGCCTTGACTGCAGCCTCTCTACAAAGACAGAATCAATGCATGTTAGTTTTCTTTTAATAATACATAATGTTATTAAGAAGGTTGTGAGCAAATCTTTCCTTTTATCTTTAGGCTTTTGTAATTTTATAAAATTTATATGACTCTTTAATAATTTGTATATAGCTTTGAATGTTTTCTAGTAAGCTTATCCCTGATACTATGCAGAGGCAAAAAGCAGACAAGAAAACAAGGATGCTTAGTCTCTGGAAAAGAACCCTCACTGGAATATGATGCTGGTCAGGATGAGGAAGACATTACTTTTATCCTACATGGCCACAGGGGAAAGAAATAGATGTGTGAATGGAATGTTCAAGAAGACAGATTTTGGTTAATTGTAATATGACTTTCACTCTAAAATTCAAAATTAACCTGTAATACTAAAGTCTGCTTCTAGAGAAAGTCAACCCCTTTCCCTGACGGTTTCCAGATATAAGCTGGGCAAACGCTTAGCCAGGAAATTATAGAGAAGATGCATTTCTGGAACAGAGGGTAAGAGTGGGTTCGGTAGGTGGTTGAAGGAGCCTTTCCTGCTGTGGTACTCTGTGATTCTGATTTTTAAGTGAACATCAGATATTTTTGTTTTTGATAGATGTGCATTCAATCACTCATTCAGGAAACCTTTATTGATACAAGAAATGTCATGGAAACTTGCTTGTTAAGAGCATAGATTGTGGAGTCTAATATGCCTGTGTTCTATTATGATTTGGGCAAATGACTTGATATCTCTGTGGCCTTTATTTACTCATGTTAAAAAAGAAGTAATAGTAGTTTTACCTAGAAGGACTCTTAGAAGTATCAAATAAAATATATTATGCACTCAGTAAATGTTTACTATTGTTACTATTAATAATGAGAAAATGAAAAAAACATTTATATATGCAAGATCAAAGATGAATTGCCTTCTATCTTAAATTATGAGAATTTAGTCAATGAGGAAGACTTGAGCATAACGATCTAGAATCCAATGGAGTAACTAATGTACGTATGTCTCTGTAGGAATCCATTCATTTATTCAGACTATAGGTACCTATTAGGTAGAAAAGGTCCCTGATATCATGGAGTTAGTGTGCTATTATAGTGGAAGAAGAATCATAAGCAAACAAACCATATAAATAGGGCAGTAGACATAAAGAATGACATCTGGATAGCTGGTGTGGTCAGGACTCATGTGGCTGAGGAGCCAACAGGATCTGTTACTTGAATGGTGAACAAAGAGTTTAGAGGGAGGAAAGATGGCTTCTGAATGGACTCACTAGGTCACCTTCATGGCAAAAGAAGTATGATATTTGAGTTCATTCTTAAAGGATGATTACAGTTTCATGATCTATCCATTAGTTGATTCACTCAGATGGTACTTCGTGTGTTTGTGAGACTCACTATAATTATATTGAAAATTCAGGGGAATATTCTCTCATGGAGCATAAGATGGAGAACGGGTAGCTGTCTCTGAGATGGAAGAAAGCAACAGTATCAAGGATGAGAAAGCACACTTCTTGCAGAAAATATAACAGAGAAAAGGCTAGGAAGTTTTAGAAGTTTAGAGAATAGAACTTCTGAAGAACTTCATTCTTCAGATAATAACAAATTACTTAAAATCTTTTGAACAGGAAGTAATAGGATCAGATGTTTGAAAAACCAACTCAGGGACAGTTAGGAAACTCTTTCAATAATTATGTATGGTGTTATATGACTTCTTGCTCATTCATTCACACATCCATTACTTCAGCAAGTACTGAGCCTATGAGTCCAGTTCAAAGCAAGAGGATTAGTAGAGGTTTACTGTACTAATAGAATTACAGATGCAAACAAGTAGAAAACAGATGTATTTGAAGCTAATACATGAAGAGGACTGTAATTTCAAGTGAAGTGAAGGTTTAAAGAAATAACTGTAAATGTGTTTTTTCTATTCTTTGTTAGAAAAATAGAAGCTTCCTTTAAACCAATTATACTATTTTTCTATCTACCTTAGCCTGTTATGAGAAAGTCTTAAAGTTAGATTGAACAGATGACCCTAGATAAAAATGCTAGAATAAGAAAAACCTAATATATTCAACCAACTGTAATAATTCACATTTTAAGATTTCATTTAGACTATTATGAATAATTTTAATATACAGTCTCTAAAAACTATAGTTAGATGACATTTTCAGTCCACAAAATCAAATTAATTTATTTAGATGATATACAGTCTTTCTAATGGTGGAAATTTCATATAAGGCTTTTATTTTAATAATTTCAAATAAAGATCATACACTTTTGTTGAAAAGGCCTCACGGTCAGGTTTTGCAAATGCCACTCTCAGTTTTGTGAGCTAATGCAAGTTCATAGTTAAAGAAACTGGTATGTAATCATGCTGCTTTTCTTTCAAGAGCACAAAATAATGTAAATTTCCTCTAAAAAATTTTATTTTTGCATAATTGAAAATAGACAACCAGGATTGACATAAATATGGAGACAGAGTTGGCAAACGCAAAATGGAAGTTGTGCTTGAAAATTTTTTGGCAAAGCTTCTTCAACCTACAATAGCAATCTTCCTTTAACATAGTTGCTGATTAGGGGATCACAAAGATAAGGCAGTAGTGGCCAGGTATGTTTTCTGAGCCAGAAATGATTAGAGCAGGAAGAAGATACACAACTAAAGCTGGAATGAACAGATTCTAGCAGAGTTCCTTCTGGAAGCATGGATAATGGAAGTTGGGAATGAATGTGTGTTAAGCAAGTTCCCAGAATAACTGCTAACAATGCTCAACATAGTGGAAGTGTCTCAGCTTCTTCCCTTCCTGGTCCCGATTGCTCCTCTCTGTGTGGACCCTTTTCAGGTGTCCAGCACCCTAGCAAGAAAATGCCTATCATTTTTTAGGATAGCTTAAATTAGTTTTTATTGTTTGCAACCTAAGAACAAAACAATAAGAACGTAAACCTTACAGTTAAGCACTATTCACAATAACCAGGACATGGAAACAACCCAGGTATTCATCAATAGACAGTTGGCTTAAGAAGATAGAGTACATGAATGCACTGGAATATTACTCAGTCGTGAAAGAGTGAAATAATGCTATTGGCGGCAACATTGATGGACCTAGAGAATATAGTAGTCAGTGAAGTAAGTCAGATAGAGAAAGGCAAATGCTATATTATACCATTGATATGTGAAATCTAAAAAAATACAACAAATTAATCTATATTCATAATAGAATGACTATTGATATATGCAAATGAATCTATATACAAAACAAAAACAGTTAGAAAACAAACTTCTGGTTACTAAAGTGGGGGAGGGAGAGAGACAAATTAGTATAGGGTTAAGAGATACACACTACTATACACAAAACAGGTAAGCAACAAAAGTTTACTGTATAGCACAGGTAATTATATTCGATATCTTGTAGTATCAGTCAGTTCAGTCGCTCAGTCATGTCCGACTCTTTGCAACCCCATGAATCACAGCACGCCAGGCCTCCCTGTCCATCACCAACTCCCGGAATTCACTCAAACTCCTGTGCATCGAGTCGGTGATGCCATCCAGCCATCTCATTCTCTGTCATCCCCTTCTCCTCCCGCCCCCAATCCCTCCCAGCATCAGAGTCTTTTCCAGTAGTATAATCTGCAAGAAAACAAAAGCAGTAATGCTGCAAATATGAAACTAACACAATATTTAAATCAACTATGTTTCAATTAAACATAAAAATAAATAAAAATAAAGTTAACCTAGCATTTATTCAGAATAAAATGTTTTCAGCTAAAGAAATAAGAACCCATTTGTCAGAAAGTGTTTCTTATGACCTCAAAGACAAGATATATTTTTCTGTGGTTTTGAAATTTTACAGAATATTATTTATAGGTTCTCCCATACTTTCCTCTACCCTGTACTAACCCAGAGTAAAGAGAATTCCTAGTGCAAGCAAAGGAAGTTCAGCCTTGCCACAAATATAGATGATCTTGAACTCTAAATCAATTGGAATGGATTTTAAAACAGAACTAGGACAAGTCCTGTTAGAAATTAAGTTAGTGCCGACAATAGTACTTCTAGGGTAACGCTGTGATGTTGATGTGATTGATTTCAACCTATTGCTTGAAATATTCACAAAATTCTCCTTCCTCATTTAGGTCTCTGAACTGTTCAAGGGTATGTTTATCAGCAGCAGGGAGAAATGCCTGGTAGCTTTAGAAGATTGCCCTGTCTCTTTGTATTACTTCTTTCAACTCTGATGTTTACTTCAATGTTTAAAATGACACTGAGGGGATCTGTAGGTTCAGATGGATTTTAGTAAGCTGAAACTTAGTGTCACTGAGACCAAAACTTTCCCAAACAACAACAGGCAATTATTAACCACTTCCTCTTTGTCCATTATAAATCTTTCCTTTTTTGTTGTTGTTGCTTTTTTCTTTAATGATACGTATTAAAAATTAACGGTTGTGAAATGATTTTAGAAGAGTGCCCATTTGTATTTTGTCAGCAGGTGTAATTCATGAAGAGCATTGTGCAGAAACCTCCATTACAATACCCCTTCCTGACAATCCAATTGTGAGACGCGATTACTATTTATTAATTGCTTGGGCTGCACTGTCATGGTTTATGATGTTAGCACAGACCCTCGATTGAGTTACATTCTTGTATTCAATTAGAGACTGTGTGTTATTGTACGTGTTAACACTGTGGAACCACAGATGCTAGCCATCTGTACGTTTAATTTTTTTTCCCCCCGCAGTCCTCAAAAATGGGGCAATTTAAATCAGAACTCCTAGAAAGACTTACAAAACAAAATAGGCACATGAGCACATCAGTTGCAGATTTAAAAACAAGGGCCGTGTAAAATTTAAATTTGAAAGACTCTATCTAAAGTATCTGCATAATTAGAATCGTGCGGCAACTTAATCAGTCTAGGTGGTCACTTCCAGCTGAGCAGGAGTGAATGCTGGTTTCTCCTGTCAAAATGTTGTCCTCTGGCCAAAGGAGGACCAAGTTACAATGTAGTAAGATCATAGTGATTAAGGATGATACAATCAGAGGGGATAAAGCATGTTCAGATGAGGAAAGATGCACGCGTGAGAAAACAGTCCTGGCAGGACATTTAGGAAAGAAACAATCTGCCTCTCACTTCCTTCTATCCTGGCACCTAATGCACTGTTGATACTTCCCAATATAGAAATATACCTCCCAATATAATTTACAGTGAAGCAGAAGCACACAAAAGACCTGCAGCTTGCAGCAGGTTCTAATTCCTTAGACTGTTTTCATGAACTATTCCAAATAGATGTTCTCCTACAAAATAGATCCTTACAAAATTACCTCCACAATGCTTAGCACAACCATCACTTACCTTTGACAAACCCCACATTCACCATGTCAGTTTTGTCACTTAATGTCAATAAGGATTGAAGCTTTCCTGCTTTTGCACATTCATGACCTCCTCTTTGAAAACATGAGGTGTACACCCCATTGCTCTGGCCAAATTCCAGGTGAGGTAATTACATTCTATTACCTAAAGACCCCCTGTAGTTTCAATTAGAAAAATCGTTTTGCCTCACTCTTCTACCTGTGGTGTTGTGTAAGGGTAGGTGCCGCACTGCTAGACAGCAAACTTGTCTCACCCTGGAATGAGCTGCTGTTTGTCATCATCCTTAATTAATATTTATTGGGTACCCACAGGGTGAGTGGCTTGGGACAGGAAGACTTGGTAATTAAGTGTCCCCAAATGCCAGTCGTCTCCTTTGAGAATGAATATGCAGGATCCAAGTTTGAATGGTCTTTTCATTATCACAGAAATAACATGCATTCTTGGGATACAGCGCTACTTTACTCGCTTCTGATATCTGTCCATCTGGTACACCTCTGATCAAAAATATCCTTCAAATCATTGGATCCTACTAGCCTCGGAATTATGTCAAGAAGCTCTTTGTGGGAGCTGACCAGAGGGCGTGAGCTGGCCTTTCATATCCAACCAATTTCAGATTACACATCTCTATTCTTCTGGGGAGCTCAGAGGAGGCGAGTTTGTTGTCCTAATGAGCAGCACGCTTTTAACGTTGAACATGACCTCTGTGTGTCTAGGATTACATTGTCGTCTGTACCATCTGCTATTCTTTTTCTTTTATTTTTTTGCTACCTAGCTCTGTTCACTGGATGCACGTGAAACTCCTGGCATCAGATTTGATGCTCCCCCCGCCCAACCCCAGTTTCTCCAGACACTATCTTGATTTATAGTCTGATTTTTAGGTCTGTCTGTTGAATGACTCTAGTTCAGTGATAATACATACTTTTGCCATGTTTCGACTACTTTGCCCATACATTTGGAGACTGCAGGTTTTAGAGCTTTACTTCTAAGGGGCCATGACACTGCCACGAGGAATACAAATTTCAAGGATTATCTTTTTCAACCAAAGAGGCTCCATTCTTACGCTTGAAACATTGACCCTCTGATCTAAATGTCTTGTATGACACAGCTCTACACGCATGCATCCTGATGCAGGTACTGGGAGGTGCAGAGAGGAAATGAAGCAGTTGCCTTCTGCAAGCTTCTGCTCTAGCCCTGAAATAGTCAGCCCTGCCCAGACAGCATCACAGAGAGCCTTTCGGCTCTGTTCTCCAAGGATGATGGCAAAACACGAATTTAGAAAAACTACACCTTTTGTGTTTTATTTTTTAAAGTTTTAGTCCAAATTCGAAATTGTCTCATTACCTCGTCTCTTTGATTTCAAGAGAGGATGACCTGTGTAGGAGTGTCATTAGCGAGACAATGAAAATACAATTCTCTCTTTGGGGGATTATTTAAAAATGTACGATTGTTTATATCTTATTGCAGAACTGAGGTTGAGAGCTTTATGTACAATGGCTGGATAAAAAGATTTAGCTTAAAAGAATAATACTGAGTCTAATGCAAAAAATTTTCTAAAGTGTATTAAAATGAACCATATCTGCCAAAATACAGGTACTGTCTCCCCTAGTTCAGCAAGTCCTCTTTCCTTGCCTGTTTTCAACCTGCTGCCCCTGTCTGATCCCTTCTGCTATGTTACCTGGAATCTCTTTCTACTGCTAACAAGTGTCCTGTATCCTTAATGTTGTCCTAGGAGTGACCTTCACTGTCCCACCATCAGGTGACTTTCACCACAGGTCCTTTATCAGGTCGCATCCCTCAGTTTGCAAGCAACATAGATGACTCTGGGAAAATGAGCAAAAGAGGAATTTAGTGAAAAAATGAGCAAAAGAAGAATTTGATAGAAGAACGTGGGTGCTCAGAGAATTGCTGGGCAGGCTAAAGAACCAAGTGCTAGAAATGGGCCTGGGGAACGTGTGCAAAAAAAAAAAAAAGAAAGAAATCCTGTTTTAGAAATGCATTCTGAAATATTTATAGATAACGTAATGCTCTTTCTAGATTTTGCCTCCAAAATTTTCTATTATAGGGTGAGGGTAGATGGGGCGATAAAGGAAATCAGAATCATACTGAGTTAATGAGTCTGTCCCTGCATGACGGGTATGTGAGAGTTCATGGGCTCTGGGGCATGTTTGAAATTTCCATGGAAAAATAGTCAAAATGAAAAGATGCTTCCAAGGCTGCTTCTCCTGGGAGCTTCCCAGTGACTTTGAGCTTATGGAGATGGGGAATATGACTCTTGGATAGATTTAAGATGCCCTCTAAGGAAGACACATACAATTCGCAGTACTTGCCCTGTTCTGATCCAGTCAAGGTGTATATGTGTGTATGTTTATGTGTACAAATGTATGTTCTTTGAAATGAGTATGTGTGTAAGTATAGGAATGTGTGTGCGTGCGTGTGTGCATGATAAGTCTGGCAGTGTGTGAGGCGTGCAAATAAATAAGACAGAGTTGAAGTGCTTTGTTGTCTGCAGCAGGTCTGTCCCTTATGCAGTTGGCAACTGTCCTGTTTGATAATCATTTCAGTCTTTGAGGTTTCTGTCCGGTGAATACTAAACCCAAGATACAAATATCCTTTTCTCCCTGTTGAGTATGTTTTATTATTGTGAAGATATGTCTTGTATGCTCTCAATCAGTGCAACATAATGTAAAAAGATAATCTGCAATGTAGTTTGTTATCAATAATTTTACCATATTATGTTTCAAAAATTAAAAAGAACACACACACAAAAACAACTGAGCAGGAACCAAGGTGACCTGGATGGCTAAGAAGAAGGAAGGAGCAAAATTGTGAGCAGTTGAAGAACTGCCTGGTTAGGGAACAGCAGGTAAAATTAGTCCTTCCCTTATTTTTGTTTCCATCACTGGGCTGAAGTCCCAATTCCAGGCAGGCAGTATCTGATGGAACTGGTTTCAAGCTGTCTCTAGAAGATGAGTAGAAGATTCTGGGAGAATATAGGCTCCTCCAGGGGTGTGATGAGATTCGCTGGGTATTTGACTAACCAGCACCAACAACTCTGAGTCCAGCAGAGAGAGGCTGTTCTTCAAAAGGAAGACAGAGAGTTGTTTGGCAGAAGGAAAAAATACTGAGTAGCCCCAAATAAAAAACGTCCCACTTGGTGTTCTTCATGACTTAACAGCTGCTCATTCTGTTCTTCAGCTTTAAAATTTCTAGTGGCTTTAGTTACTGTATAATCAATCCCATACTCCTTTAGTTTGCTATCAAAGCATAGACTTTTATAAACAACCCGAATCTACCTTTCTGTTTTTCTCCCTGGCTATAGATTGAAACCACACTCAGGCTATAGATATAGTCATGAAAATCATTTATTTTTTAAATATGTTGCTTACTGTCATTCCTGGATAACTCAGATAAAGCTTCTCTTTCTACCTGAACCACCCTCTTTCCCCCCTTTACCCTGCTGATTCTTAGTCACCCATCTTGATCCAAATCATGCAACATGTGTTCCATCGCACTTAGTTGGAAATCTCTGTGGGCTGGCCTTTTTGGTGTCATGGTCAGTGTGCATGCGCTCCCCTCTTCAGCCTGGAGAGCAAGCTTGTGGGCAGGGATCAGGTTCTTTACCCCGTATGTGTTCGCTACCATGGCCAATGACATACGGTGACATGTACCATGTAATCAACCATCGTGGATTTTCAGTGAGCATCTCATGCGCTGGCTATTAGTTCTCGATGATTGTGACGGTACAGATGTGTTCACAGAATTGTCTTAATCCATATCTTATCACATTTCATTTGATACTTTTCACAGACTTCTCTGTCCTCATTCCCATTCCCCAAATCCTTCTTCCATCTCCTCATTCTTCCCAACCCTCTGCCAGTTTTTACATTACTCACCTTACTACTGAAGTGGGAGCCCTATGGCTGCCATGATCTGGGTTAAGTCATTGTGAGGACTTGTTAACTCAATTGCTCCCTCTTCCTTGATGAAGATGATCTGGGGACTTGGGGTAGCTGGAATTCACCACACCCCCACCTTCTTTTGGTTTAGGGTAGCAGTTCTTAGGGGAGCCTGGTGGGCTTCCGTCTATGGGGTCACACAGAGTTGGACATGACTGAAGTGGCTTAGCAGCAGCAGCAGTTCTTAGAAATATATGTATCAAACAAATCAGTTATCTTAGCAGAAGTATAGGGGGAAAGGGGGAAAAAAGTGAAACAGAAATATGTCAAGAGAAAGCTTGGTTTTTGTTACTATTTGTGTAATTGTCACCCCTAAAAAGGAACTATTTTTCCAAACTTGACATTTGACAAAGATAGCAGGGAAATTGGAAGGAAAAAATAAAAAGTACTAGGTCAAGTTGCTTGCTCCAGATATTTTTGGCATGGCTAAGATGTGCTAGGAATATTTCATTTTTGACATGAACTCTGACCACTTTTCACTTGTAAATGACCAGATTGCATATATTTACCCAACAGGATAGAGTTTGTGATCACAATATTGTGATGCACTGCGGCCATATTAAGGATTCAGCAGAGTTATTTGAGCTGTGTATCTACAGCGTCTGGTGGAAGAGCTTGAGTGACCTATTTCTTCTTCTTTGTTTAAGAATAAGAACTCTAAGCAGTCAAATTATGACTCAGGAGCTAATAGGATGAATAGATGCAAGAAAACAGCATGCAACAATTTAATGAAAGAAAAATGTTTTATACGCTCAAGATACAAATAAAATGCCACTTTCAGATTACAGTTTTTGCAATCTATTTATTTGCTTCATTTTCTTTAACTGCTGTTTCGCTCAACTACAACTTTTAATATTCATTGGGCAAACAATACAGAAAAGCTTGGCTATTTTCAAATCTTTGTTGAGCTGCAATGCATTTTTACACTTCACTGTCTGTAATGGAGTATTTAGTTATTATAGGACATTACATTTCTGCATGGCTATTTCTCTTCTTTTCACAATGTCTAAGAATATCAGCTGAGAAAAACATGCTGATTCAATGGTTGATTTTAGTGAAAATTCACCAAATCGCTATTGGGATCCAGTGTTTTACACAGTGTGGTTCTTGGGTAATATTACTGGCTTCAGGTGGGAACCCACACTAAAAATGCACATTCCTGAGTCACTTCTAAGACCAAATGCATCAAAATGTGTGCTAGTGAACCCAGATCTGGATTTTTAACAACCTTCTAGAAGAGTGTTCACATCAATTTTTGTGGCTTTGCTACTTATAGTATCAAAAGCACATAATTTATCAAAGAAGTCAGAAGTAGATTTTTAAAATCACCAACATAACTTCAACCTCCTACTATTTTATGTGAATTATATTTTATTTAGTCAATTGTACTATTTTATGGGTTAAGACTTCACCTTTTTACATATTAATAAATCAATCCAAGCAATGCTGTTTTGTTTTTCAAAGTCATCCTGTGTCTTCTCTAGCCTCTTCCAATCAAATGTCCAGCTGTCTGATCAATGCAGAGCAAGCCACCACCTCAGCTTTTATCCTTTTCACTCCTTTAACCAACCCTGCTAATCTGATTGCATACATTTTTTGTGTAAGACATTCAACACTCTGATCTTCATACATTCTTCTATACAGGGTCCATAGCTAGTTAATTCTTTAAAACAACATTTGGAAGTTCGTAAATTATTATTATTTACTAACCAAATGCAACATGCTTTACTAAAATTTGGTAATATGGTAAATGACTAAGAGCTGAAAATGACAATACCACACAGTGCAGAATCCTTTACCAGTATATTTTTAAAACATTGAAAGCACTCAATGAAAACCTACTAAGAGCATAGTGTGTATGCAGTTTTGCACCTTCCTGTGTCTTAACTAATCTAAGGCTTATCCTAGACAGTGCCATTGTGGAAGTTCAGTGTTGAGAAAGGAGGAGGGTAAGAAGTAGTGTGGGTTACAGAAGGAGAAAAAGGAGAAGGAAGAGGAGAAGATAAGGATGATGATGCCTATTTGGAAGTTAAAGCAAACATGTATTGTTTACACCAATAGGAGAACATCCTCCCCTTTTTTCTTCCCTCAGCGTTTATAAATAAAGAAGCACTTTGAAAAACTCTACAATATATTATCTGAGGCACCAGAATCTCACTCTCAAAAGCCAGATATCTCTGCGGTGTGACAATCATGTCACAATAGATTTAAGAATAGGTCATTGCCAGTGAGGTCAATCATATGATTTGGTTTAGTGTTTTTTGGTTTACTTTGCTTTTCCTTTGCAAAGTTAATTTGGGAACATCTTCACAGAACTTAACTTTTGCATGTCTAATAGGGAACAGATGCAGTTTCAGTCAAATGAAAGTGATACTTCAGCTCTTCTAATGAAAGTTGTTAAAGTGTAGAGTATTCCTATTCTCTTATTAGGGTTATATTAGGCTACTGGCATTATTCATTATTTCTAAATAAAGTGAAATGTGGACCCCCATGCATGAAGATATTTATTACTTATTGATATTTAAAGGTTGTTAAATTAATCTTATTTAAATTACTCCTACTGCCAACCACTGTTACAATAATTTATTATATAATATTACTTGAGGGTTTTCTTTTACTTTAATATAAAACTTGCAAAAGCAATATATTGCCTGTAGATTTTTCCTACAGTTAATTGTAACTGTGACTAATTCATCACAGCTGTTTAGACATGCAAAATCTATAATACTTCACAATGTTGATTTTCTGTTTCTGTTTTCTAACACTGGCGCTTGATTTGAAACCATATAATGAAAAATTACATGCATATCACTGGAAGAAATATTGCTTTAACCACTTGGAGGTAGGAAGACGAGGAAGAGTCTTGTGACTCTAAGAGAACTGTGTACATGAATGTCTGATAACTTCACTGAACTTTGTTATAGCTGTCCCAAGTGTTGAGATTAGACCTGCCTTTAGGTGCATAGTTTTGATTCAGAACTAATGTCTAATGTCATTGCATTCTCTCCTCTCTTATTGGCAAACCTCTGTTAGGAAGCTCAAAATTTCTTTCAAAATGTAATTCCTTATGAACTATTTATAGACCTATGATTATCTTTGTGATAATCTCTTCCTCCTCATGCTTGCTTTCTTTTCTCCTCTACTCCTTTTTCCTAAAAGACCTTATACTACTTTTAATCGAAAAATACTACGTTACCTTTAGTCATCTTCATTCAAAGAGGCTGAAAAGAAAGTGTTAGTCGCTCAGTTGTGTCCAACTCTTTGTGAGCCCAAGGACTGTAGCCTACCAGGCTCCTGGGTCCACGGGATTCTCCAGGCAAGAATACTAGAGTGGGTTGCCATTCCCTTCTCCAGGGAATCTTCCTGACCCAGGGATCAAACCCAGGTCTCCTGCTTTGACAGGTGGATTCTTTACCAATTGAGCTACCAGGAAAGCCCACGAGGCTGGAAAGAGGCAGAAATAGAAGAGGTGGCCTCTATCTTTTCCACATCTTGACAGATCTTATAATGGGTTAAAGAGGAAAACAAATCAAGGGTAAAGGGAGGCTTTGCATTTATTGGTGGGGATGGATTGTATCTATTTCATTAACATGGATGATTGAATGCTGCCTCGGTATCATTGTATTTGATATTCAAACTGATGCTATCATTTTCTTACTGATGACTGAAAGCTGCCTGGGTATCATTATGTTTGATATTCAAACTGATGTTATCATTTTCTTGGTTCACATGTAGAAAATAGTGATGAATTATTAGGTACATCAAATCTTTAACATGTGTAAATTAGTCAAATGCAAAAGATGTTTATAAAATCCATGGTTATTATTCTACTGTTAGTATTATTTTTGAGGCTTCATGCAAGAGCAGAAAAATATGTAATGGTCTTAACTGCTATTTTGTTATTCTGAATTATATATAAAGTACAGCAACCCTAGAAAAGCAAGCTATATGTATGGATTGTTTTGTTAACCAAAGTCTTATTTTTATATAAAAAATAGAAGGGGAATTGAAAAATACGGGTAAATTTGTTCTTTAAAATTGTCAGTTTGTATGGAGTCTGTTTATTTTGTAAAGTCTGTAAGAAACAGGAGTGATACAAACTAGGTGGTCATTCATTCACTCTTTCAAAATATTCTTACTTGTTAAGAAATATAGCAAACTACAAAATAGAAACAGGCTTTGTCTTCATGGAGGTAAGAGCAGACATGAATTGAAAAGCCATAGAAAATGTATAATCATTAGTTGTGATAGGTTCTATGAGAGGAAATTAGGGAGGTGATGAGAAAATACTAAAGGGGGCATAATCTTTATGACCTTGGACAGAAGAATCTGTTTTAGGGAATTGATATTTAAGCTCAGGCTTTAAAGACAACTCCAGTACTCTTGCCTAGAAAATCCCATGGATGGAGGAGCCTGGTGGGCTGCAGTCCGTGGGGTTGCTAGGGGTCGGACGTGACTGAGCAACTTCACTTTCACTTTCACACATTGAAGAAGGAAATGGCAGCCCACTCCAGTGTTCTTGCCTGGAGAATCCCAGGGACGGGGGAGCCTGGTGGGCTTCCATCTGTGGGGTCACACAGAGTCGGACACGACTGAAGTGACTTAGCAGCAGCAGCAGCAGTTGAATGAGGGCCCAGTGAAAAGAAAAGAATTTCAGACAGGAATATCAGCATGGCAGTGACATTAGGATATTTCCCTTTGTGTGTATCATATGCTCCATCAGGTGTTTTTAAACTAGCATATAATAATGGGCTCTAGCAAAATCTTTTAGAATCCATGTAATACTAAGAACAATGAGATATGTGTGAGAAATTTCATGCAATTGGACTTATTCTTTCTACTTATTTACAAACTCCTTCATGATTCTTCTAAGAAGGTTCTTCTTTGAATGACTTGGAGAGAAAGTCTACCTACAGCTACTTTTGTGAAAATTGGTTTTCAGTCTAGGCTGGGGGGAAAAAAATCAGGAACGATGTGTTGATACTTTTCAGAAAAGAAAAAAAATTGTTATCTTACTGTTACAAATATATGCTGATGTCTGAAGTTCCATTTAAAGCTATTTTCAGTAAATAAGACTCAGCAATTGAGTCAGATTTGCTGGCGTGGAGTTCACTGGGTATAAGGACACTTAAGGGTAGCTTGACTTCTGGTCCATTTCCTGATGCCCAATCCCATTATTAAGTTAAGGGAGTGTGAAAAAGAAGGGTAAATTTTTAAAACTATCAGTTTAACAGTTTTGCTTCATTGAATTTTTGCTTGGTTTCTAGTTGTAGGACATGAGTGATAGTTTTTACTGTTATCATAATTGGCATATGTGGGGTTCCTAGGTGGCACTAGTGATTAAAAAAAAAACCCACCTGCCAATGCAGGAGACATAAGGGACATGGGTTCAGTTCCTGGATCTGGAAGATCCCCAGAGAAGGAAATGGCAACCCACTCCAATATTCATGCCTGGAGAATTCCATGGAGAGAAGAGCCTGGCAGGCTATAATCCATAGGGTTGCGGACAGTGGGACACTACTGAAGTGAATCAGCATGCACACATAATTGGCACATGGAATATTTGCCGTATAGCTTTTGAAGGTATTTCTAGACACTGAGTTTTTGGCTTTGAAAATTATCCATCATCTTGAGTCTACTTTTTAAACGTGTCTAAATTAAATAAATCCAAATTAATTTGTTTGTGAACGTTCTATCTTCACTCACATAATTAGCCATCAGACTTAAACAACTTTTCTAGTGCAAAATGTCAGTTAATTATTAATACATATTATTAAAGCAAAACAAGTTGCTGGAAGCATTTTTTGAATTTGTAATTGGATTTTTGTATGTTGTTCTTAAGTATAAGAACTCAACTATTGACTTTCTTGATGGTAAACTAATTTTAATTTTGTTAAGTATGCCATGCTTTCAGATAAACAGAATAGCATCTATCTCTTAAGAAATTCTCCAGTACTCTTGCCTGCAGGATCCCATGGACGGAGGTGCCTGGTGGGCTGTAGTCCATGGAGTCACTGAGAGTCAGACATGACTGAGCAGCTTCACTTTCACCTTTCACTTTCATGCATTGGAGGAGGAAATGGCAACCCACTCCAGTGCTCTTGCCTGGAGAATCCCAGGGATGGGGGAGCCTGGTGGGCTTCCATCTCTGGGGTCACACAGAGTCGGACATGACTGAAGCGACTTAGCAGCAACAGCAGCTTAAGAAATTAAAAGAAAAAGTTAATTCAATCTTATTCTTAAACTCTATTACTCCCAAGTAAGTTTAGTTATGCCATTTTTTAGAGGAAATTCCTCATTGGCTGTGGGGTCTAGTATCAACTCTTCGTGTCACTTGCATTTAAAAATAAGATCTCTCATATTTTTATAGTTTGTCAATATCAAAGGTATAGTGTATTTAATAAAATATTTAAAATGCAAAGTAATCCAACAAAGATACTGAAGAAATCTATGGCAGAGTATATATCTTTTATATAAAAACCCCAACCTCTATAAAAATTTGCACATAGATTGCAGCAGTGTTCTCAGTAAAACCTGCCACCACTACGTACCTTCAATTCAGAATGAATGTAGGCATTCCATCCTTGGTCTGGGCCAAGTGACATCATCCAAATGGTGGCGATAGGGTCAAGAGTAATAATGGCTTCTCCTTCAACCCTGTCAAACAATATCAGGTTGCCAGGCTCTAACTTTTGTTGCAAAGCTCAGTGAAAACTAAAAGAAAAAATAAAACAAATACCAGGTTGCTGTGGATGTGTTAGTAAAGTGATTCACCAATACATAATAATTATCCTAGGAGTTAATATGGAATCTGAAATTTTTTTAATGAAATCCATAGAGGTTCTTTCTCTGTGGATTTTATTTTTCTTTCTACTATAAAATTAGAACTTGTCACTTCACTACAGGGATCTGACAGTTAAATAATAGTTTGCAAATGATTAGTGGAATGAGAAATTACTGCCCACAGAAAGAGCTCTGTGACTCAGCAGATAAAGATATGCAACTCGTTTACCAAGGAAATCCCACTGAACATGCAAGAAAGTGAAAGCAGAAGTAATGTTTTCTGTTGAAACGCTAATGCTAGTTTGTTAAACTTCTCTTAGTTATCAGAATAATTTTCCCATGGGACTTAAAACCAATTGGCCCAAACATATTTCACTTTAGGCACTTCCAGCTTTGAAAAGGTGGTTGGTGAACTACATTAAATGGCTCTTCACACCCCTTTTCTCTCCTCCATCTTCGTTTCATGGAAAAGGAATCTTGATAATATCCAGCTATCTTGCTAGGACAGTTCCAAATACAAAGAAAGGACAGTAGGGGTGGTGATTTTAATTATCCCTGTAAACTAAACTATGTGCTACAGTCCTATGATTGAAACTCATTACTTTAACTTTATTGTTCAGTTATGAGTGTAAACCTCAGCTCAGTGAAATTATAAACTAGATCCTGATGGCTCTATATAGTCACAGAATTTGAAGAGAAAATAAAAATAAAAATCACAGGACAACAGAGTATCTCAGCTGTCTCTTATATGTTATGGAACCAAACATACCATAATGAAGTGCGTGTTGAAAGTACAGTTTTTCTTTTTTTAAATCTTTTCTTATACAATAGAAATATGCCAATGTTAGAAGCTGTTTATTACAAAGTAAAAAACAAATTTGTAGTAGATGCTTCCTATTACCTGGTCAATTTAAATAGACAAGGTTTGGGCTTACAACCCCCCTCTCTCAAAATTATGTATATTTTAGAATCTCTAGCTCAATTTTTTTCCCAAATAAATGACATATCTTTTAATATTTTAGGGTATATTGTTTCTCATTGTGACAAATAAAGGTCATTTCTTCTGTCTCTATTTTTTTTCCCCTGGGTATTATCAATAACCATCACACTGTATCAAGTTCATTGACTGTAGACTAATTGTACTTAAATATATTAAAATTTGTAATTGTGGTGAGAACCAATGCTATATTTCCCCTCGAGTCATTGTTGAATCAGTTTCCTCACATGGGACATTCATTTAGGCAGAATCTTACTTTGTTTAAAATAATTGAGGACATTCAGAATCCAAAGTTATGGGAGTAACTTTAAAGTTGTATATTCTCTTCAGATTTATTTCAAGTACAAATTGTAAGGTAGATGCCTTTAAGTAAGTATACTAGAGTTAAGTTGCTCAGTTTTGTCCGACTTTCTGCCACCCCGTGGACTTCAGCCCGCTCGGCTCCTCTGTCCATGATATTCTCCAGGAAAGAACACTGGAGTGGACTGCCATTCCCTCTCCAGGGTATCTTCCTGACCCAGGGATCAAACCCACATCTCCTGCATTGCGGGCAGATTCTTCACCATCTGAGCCACAGGGAAGCCCTGGTAGATGCCTTGACTTGACAATTAACATGTTTGCTTTGGGTCACTTTTTTCTTTGAATTATGTTTCTTATCCCTATTGAGATATTTTGATTTGTAACAATTACACACTGTAGAGTCTAATAATTTGAAATTTAATGGGTAATTAAAGCTATTTGATTTTTCTAGCCGAGGTCATTTCCATTAGTAATATAAGTGATAAGAGTGAAATTTTATTGAGCACTTACCATGTGCTACAAACCATGAAAGTACCTCACAAGCATCGCCTGACATGCTTTTAACAGTATTGCTATTAAATGAAGAGATTGTTATTTATTATCCCATTGTAAGCCTAGGGATGCTGGGTAAACCAGTACAGTTTAAAAGGTGTTAAGTGGAAGAGCCAGGATTGGATACATGTCTGACTCCCAAGCCCACCTGTTTGGTATCAATAGAATGACAGAACAATGTGTCATAGTAAAACCTAACATACATATAAGGGGGAGGTGGGCTTCCCTGGTGGTCCAATGGTTAAGACTTTGCCTTCCAGTGCAGGGGTTATGGGTTAGATTCCCTGGTCAGAAAGCTAAGATCCCCTGTGCCTTGTGACCAAAAAATCAAAACATAAAACAAATAATACTGTAACAAATTCAATAAAGACTTTAAAAAATATAAATGAAGGAAAGTTATAACCAACCTAGATAGCATATTAAAAGGCAGAGACATTACTTTACCAACACAGGTCCGTCTAGTCAAGGCTGTGGTTTTTCCAGTGGTCATGTATGGATGTGAGAGTTGGACTGTGAAGAAAGCTGATCGCCAAAGAATTGATGCTTTTGAACCGTGGTGTTGGAGAAGACTCTTGAGAGTCCCTTGGACTGCAAGGAGGTCCAACCAGTCCATTCTAAAGGAGATCAGTCCTGGGTGTTCGTTGGAAGGGCTGCTGCTAAAGCTGAAACTCCAATACTTTGGCCACCTCATGCGAAGAGTTGACTCATTGGAAAAGACCCTGTTACTGGGAGGAATTGGGAGCAGGAGGAGAAGGGGACGACAGAGGATGAGATGGTTGGATGGCATCACCGACTTGATGGACATGAGTTTGGGTGAACTCCAGGAGTTGGTGATGGACAGGGAGGCCCGGTGTGCTGTGATTCATGTGGTCACAAAGAATCGGACATGACTGAGCGACTGAACTGAACTGAACTAAAGAATAATATTTAATTCTCACATCTGGATGGCTTTCCACTAACAATATACTTTTCACTAATTATTTTAAGATTTTTTTTTCTCAGCTTTACTGAAATAAAATAAATCTTAATATACAGTCAATATATAATATTGTATACATTTATACAATGTATAATTGATGTATAATATGGTGTAAATTTAAAGTGTATGGTATCTTGCTTTAATACACTTATGTATAGAAAAATGATCACCACCATTGTATTAGCTAATACCTGTGGCACATCATCTAATTATGATTTCTTTTTTATTATGAGAGTGTTTAGTATTTAGCATGTTCAGTTCAGTTCAGTCGCTCAGTCGTGTCCGACTCTTTGCGAACCCATGAATCACAGCACGCCAGGCCTCCCTGTCCATCACCAACTCCCGGAGTTCACTCAAACTCATGTCCATCGAGTCAGTGATGTTAGCAACTTTCAAATATGTAATACAGTATTGCTCATGACAATACCGTGTTCTGCATTAGATCCTTAGAACTTACTCATCTTGTAACTGGAAGACTGTAGTCTTTGACCAGCATCTCCCTGTTTCCTTCACCCCTAGCCCCTGCTAACCACTATTCTGTTCTCTGTTTCTATGAGTTCAGCTTTTTTATATTCCACATATAAGTGATATCATGTGGTAGTTTTCTTTAAGTCTAACTTACTTTGCTTAGCATAATGCCCTCAAGGTCCACTCATATTGTCACAAATGGCTGGAAGTCCTTCTTTCTCATTGGTGAATAATATTCCAACATGTCTGTATGTGTATACATATATACACTACATCCGTGTACATTCAAAGGAAGGTCAGTATGTCATGTAAATATGTGTACAAAGCCTAGCACAACGTTCAACACAAATAGTCTCTCCATCAATATTTCTTCAATTTAATTTAATTGATGCTTATTTTTTAAATGTAATACAACATGAAATGCATTGCTCAGTTCAGAATGTAGCTTTATGAATCCATGAATAATTTAACTTCTAAAGTTTTCAAATTGATAGTGACTTTCTCTCCTGTCTTCTAAATGCAATAGTATGCTTATTAACATCTTCTCTAAAACAATTTGCATGTGCCCAATAATATGAATTTCCATAAAATAATGTCCATGACAAGGCTTATGGTACCTTGTGATGCATATAGCGAATTTTTAAGTTATATCAAAGAACGCTATTAAAACCATTTATCTTGGATTTGAGCTTGAACCATGTGCTAAAACTCAGACTCAGCCAAAACCCAGTTTGGAACTTGAACTCACAAGGCCAGGACTTTAACTCAGCCAACCCCTGCTTGGGGTTTGAACTGACGTGGCCGGGACTTGAACCTAGCCAAAACCCTGTGTGGGACTCTAACCTATGTGGCTGGGACTTGAACCCAGCCAAAACCTCCGGTCTTTCAACTGAAATCACAGATCTGGTTTCAGGACTTAATGAAGCTTAGGTTTTTGATGTCTCATTGCAGAAGTCAGTGAGAGACAAGGTGATAGGTAAGAAGTGGATTTATTCAGAGAAACACACTTCACAGAGTGTGGGCCGTCACGAGGGCAAGTCTGACCTCAAATGTGGTGTGGTTAGCTTTATGGGCTGAGTAATTTCATAGGCTAATAAATGAAAGGATTATTCCATTTTGGGGAAGGGATGGAGATTTCCAGGAATTGGACCACTGCCCACTTTTTGGTCTTTGATAGTCAGCCTTGAAACTGCCATGGCACCTCTGTGTGTGCCATTCAGCTTGCTGATGTGTTACTGTGAGCGTATACTGAGGATCAAGTTCCAGTTGAAGTCAACTCTTCTGCCATCCTGGGCCCGTTTGATTCTAATCAGTATACGTTGTGTCCTTGAGCTGTGTCTTTCTTTCAAAGTTTGTGCCCTGGTCCCTTCCCTCCTGTTTCACTATCACTAATTTATAGAGCTTACCTTGCGTGTGCTAAGTCACTCTCAATGTGTCTGACTCTCTGCAATCCCATGGATTGTAACCTGCCAGGCTGCTCTGTCCATGAGATTCTCCAGGCAAGAATACTAGAGTGGAAAAAAAAGAATACTAGAGTGGGTTGCCATGCCCTTCTCCAGGGGATCTCCCTAACCCAGGGATCAAACCCAGGTCTCCTGCATTGCAGGCAGATTCTTTCCCATTTGAGCCACCAGAGCTCACCATACTCCTCTGAAAATGCCACTGCTCCTGGAAGGACCCTTTATATGAAAGGGGAAACAGATATAGAGGATCAGTATTTTATGTTTAACATTATAAATATTTCTTAATTATTATTTTCCCAAACTGTTGTTATAGAAAAAAAGTCAATATCTGTTAAAAGAGATGAAAAAGAGAAGGAAAGAGAGCAAAAAGTTTGATAGTTTAGTTTGTTTTGTTGTGGTGGTTTTTCTTTTGGACTGGGAAACTCCACCTGTGATTATATCTACATCACTTAAATTGTAATCGCAAGTTTTCAATTTATTGTCACATACATATATAACCCCCAGTCTCATTATGTTTTCCAGTAAAAATTTAAATTATTGCCTTTATTCATCTCTTATTTTAAGATGAAATGGAACACAAGTAAAGTGCCCTGTGGGACAGAATTAAAGAGAGAAAGAGAGAGAAATGGAGCTGGGGAGCTAGGTGAGATTCTGTTTTAACATGGTATTAACTTCTTCCTCACTGCCATCCCTTCTTTCTTCTTCATTGTGTTCTATGTCATGTATTCCACAGATATTTATTGAATGTCTTTTATGGATGAAACACTGTGATGAGAGATTAGCATAAATTCCAAGAGAAATAAAAATAGCCTACATTCTAAACTAACATACAACCTAGGAGAGAACCCATAAAACGTACTCAAAGATAATGTTGACTGTTGTCCAGGTTGGAGAGAGAAAAGATTGTGGGAATTCAGAACAAAAAGAGATTGTCTTTGATTTTGAAGAGGTCCAGAGGCTAAGAAGAAGATTCAGTTAGAAAGTAAAATGTGAGCTGGCTTGAGGAAAGAATAGAATTCAGCTACTGCCAAAGTCAGATGGAGCTCCTCAGAAGAGTGGCACAGTGGTTCTCCCTACATTCTCCCACTCTAGAATAAAATTAGCTTCCTTCCAACCACCTTCAGACGCTGCCCAACCTTAATTCTTCTTTCCTACCAGTTCCTACCGTAGAAATGGAATTTTCATGCCTTTGTCACAGAGGACTTGCCATAAAGACAATCATAAAGACCCTAGGTGAACTAGGTTAGGGTCAGAGAGGAATTTACTTTTCTTTGTTGACCCTCCGTTTCCTCCTCTATGAAGAAGAGAAATGAGCTTGAACTGGGATCACAAGTACCAGCTCCAATCCATTGGTTGTGACTGGTTGGTATGCCTGGCAGGCTGTATTATGAGCACTAGCAGGCCAAGCCTGAACAAAACAGAAAGAATTTCGTGATCAATTAATTATGTCCGCCATTGGCATAGTATTAAGGAATGATGATACATTTGCCACATCTTTCCAACCACTTCCCTGGTGGCTCAGATGGTAAACAATCCACCTGCACTGCGGGAGACCTGGGTTTGATCCCTGGGTTGGGAAGATCCCCTGGAGAAGGGAACAGCTACCCACTCCAGTATTCTGACCTGGAGAATTCCATGGCTTGAATAGTCTATGGGGTCACAAAGAGCCAGACATGACTGGGCAACTTTCACTTCACTCACTTCACTTCCAGCCACAGATTTAATCAGTTCAACTAAGCAGACATTTCACATTGAGGTGTTGCTAAATACCAAGCAATGTCTTTATTTCCAAATTTCTCCATGAAGAATAGGATTTGAGGTAGAATTTCTCAGTCTGTAGAAGCACTCTTAGGAAGTCATGATCAGCCTTTATAAGCAATACACCTGAATTTTATTTTTTTTAATTTTTAAAATTGATTTTATTTATTTATTTGACTGTGTCAGGTCTTAGCTGCAGCACAAGGGATCCCCAGCATGTGGGATTTTTTCTTTTTATAGTTTTGGCTTTCAAGCTCTTATTTGTGTCATGTGGGATCTAGTTCCCTGACCAGGGATCAAACCTGAGCCCCCGGAATTGGGAGCACAGACTCTTAGCCCCTGGACCACATACTGAAGTTCCCACACCTGGATTTTAAAGCAAAGCTGAAATATTGAGCATTTGAGTCATGTGATGTTCTATTTCAGAGAGAGTTTAAGCAGACAGGCAACCTCAGAACTGCTTAGGAAGTGGACTAGGAAGTTGTAGACTTGCAAGTAGTTGAATATCAGTTGGATTTGATTATATAAACTCAAAAGATATCTTGAGGATATCAGAAGATATCTTGCTGACTAGATTACCTAGGTAATACAAGGAATGAGACATAAAAATTCACAGAAAGCACTTGAGAATACCCATAATTGTGTGTTGAAATGGTTGGCTATATCTCATAAGAGATTTCTGATTTAAATTGAGATATATTGGTTAGTTGCTAAAATATATTGGCACAGCCCACACAGCTATTCTGGCAACTCCAAATCTTGCTTTTTAAATTATGAGTTTCATCAGTATTGTTCGAAAATAGTTCATTTAAATTGAATACCCTCACACTGGATGCTAAGGCACAAGATGGTGCTTAATATGCTTAATTTTTATTTTATACAGATAACAATTTCTACTCTTCCAGGGGCTCCTTGGAATCATTGGCTATAATGGGTTTATAGCATGAGCGATATCAGTTCCCAAAGATAAGCAGAAAGTAAAAGCACCTTTTGTATCTGTTTGTTTTGCTTTTACTGATGTTTCTTTGGCAGTATATTTAGCCTCCCAACTACACCTCTTAGGTTTAGAAGAGGGCTGAGATTTATTACAAAATTATTTTAAAAACATAGTTTATCCCTTGGCCTCCAGTGACACAAATGTCAGAATTACCTACAGAGCTCCAGGAAAAGCAATTTAATTCTTCCTGTGTCTGAGCCTTTGTGGTGTCTATTTTTATGAAGTAGTTTTCTTGTGTCTTTTTCCCCCTTTTACAATTTTTAAATGGATAAGTTGTGGCATTGTATCTTACATTGAAGCAAGGATGATAAGAGACATCGCAGAGCACTACTAGTTGTCAGTGCCCTTAAATTATAATTGATTAGTACACAAATAAAGAAGTGATAGAGGATTGGATTTTGAAAGAAAATAGGGCTAGGTGTAACTGGTTTGAAGATATTATTTTATTGTGGAAGAGTTGAAACACAAAGGTTTCCCCAAAGTCTCATTTTTCATAGACATGAGATAAAATCTGTAACTCTCATTCCACTGGGGTTGAAGCCATTTGTTGGCTTTAATTTAATTGGCTAGAAAGCAAGGAATAATGGTTTACTTTGAGCTCTCTTTTATCTTCCTTAGTAACATGTCAGTTACATGACCCATGGACACTGTGAGTTTGCCCACATTTCTTTGGGCACTAAAATAGGTTTTACTTGGAGATGTTCTGGGGCAGTAAAATATAGACTATCATTTTAATAATAGAGTAAAACTCAGTGAAAGGAAAATAAACAACAAATATAGGTTGAAATGAGTGGTGAGTAAAGCCTGCTTTCTAGAAGTGACAATGCTCAGAGATAGAGAAGTGCCTTCTGAGCCTGTTTGATAGGAAATTCTGTTAACTGTGTAGATTCTCTGTGAAACCTTATTATACCTGTGCTGCTAAATGTGTGCTTTGGCAGGTTGTGCTCTATCTTTGATATCACATCATTCTCAGAATCCACCCGCACAGCCACTTAAGTGCAGTGAGCAGGATTGGAAGAACTAAACACACATTTTTCATCTGCCCTAATGAAGTACATTTATTCTTAACCGGAGGATAGTCAGTCATGTTCTGTGATTCCTCCAGATCCATTCAGCTTTCCTGCTTCTCAAAATATCTCACCCTAGACATGCAGGAGCCACTTCTATGAGAGCAGAAGCAGTTTAGCCTTCACTGACATCCTGTTGTTAGCTCGGCTCTTGAGTTGGCCGACAGTCATCATCCTGCTGACTAAGGCTCTGCTCTCCTGGGTCTCACTGTGGTCAAATCAATGCATTCATTCTCTGGGAAGGAAGAACAATAAGGCATCTAAGCGTTTTCTACTCTTTAGTCAATTGTCTTAGCTCTCTCTTTAAGCATCTGGATTACCTGTTCTTTAAGCTGCAGTGCCACCTCTTTTGGATTATGTCACTAGGAAGCTTACAGACTGACACCTTCCTGCTCTTTTCAACTCAGTGGCCCCATGACCTTGCATAGGACGTTTCAGCTTATTGAATCTCAATATTCCCATGTATTCATTCCAAAAGCTATCATTCACTAGAGATCCAAGTTTACTAGCTATTATTCAAAGTACTGAAGATACAAAAGCATCCTTACGCTACGCTCAAGGAAGCAACCGTCTTGTGGAGAAGATGAGAAAGTGAATGGTCAATTAGGATCACAGCCCCATCAGGTTCCTAGAGGAACTGTTAGGCAAATGAGATGATGAACAGGTCAGGGCTTCTTTTTTCCCCAATTTTATTGAGACATAATTGACACATGTCACTCTGTAAGTTCAGAGTATACAGCCTTATGGTTTGATTTACATATATTATGAAATATTACCACAGTAGGTTTGGTTATAATCTATCATCTTATAGAGATAAAACCAAAAGAAAAGAAAAGAAAAAGGGGCCTCCCTGGTGGTCCAGTGGTTAAGACTCTGCTTCCAATGAAGGGGGCACTGGTTCAATCCCTGGTCAGGGAACTAAGATCCCATGTGCCATGCAGTGTAGCCCAAAAATAAAATTAAAAAAGAAAAGAAAATCCCCACATAAGAACTCTTAACATCTACTCTCTTAACAACTTTCCAATATATCCTACAGCAGTGTCACCTTTGGGTAGTGCTTCTCAAGCCCTCTACAGCCAGGTGAATTTCAAGAAGTGGCTATGGCAGGAACTGCCCAGGAATCATGTTCCTATCAGAGAAACACATAACAATGCCTTAAAGGTTTGAAATTTGGTTAGAAATACCAGGGTTCCTATTTAAAAAAAAAAAAAATATATATATATATATATATAATGTCAATAGTCCTTAAATAGGAATTGGCAAGTAATTGTTGGAAAATAAATGCTAGAGATATCCAGAGGAATGAGAGGTCCCATTGGAAGTTTGGGGAAGGCTTTTTAGAGGAAGTGCAAGACCTTAATGACTGACAGGTAGAACTTATACAAATAACAAGCCAGGGAGAGTGCAGTCCCTCCAGAAGGGGCAAGATGTGTGGAGCTGGGAATGGAAACAACTCTTATGAGATGGTAAGGAAGATTCTCTGATCCAGTAAGTCCTTGAAGGTGAATATGGAAAGTGAGAGTTATAAAGTCATTTTAGTTCTTGTTCACAGGGTACATTGTTCCTTTTTAATCTGATAGATAACAGGCCATTGGCAAAGTGCATTTAAATCATGAAACGTAAAACAACAGTCATATTCATTCTAGACTGCATTAACGTAAACAGAGTTGGCAAAGTTATAATTTTTTGACTGTCTACAAGATGTAGACAAGTAAAGTATATGTGTAAGTCTCTTAATGCAAATAATGGGAAAGTATGATCATTTATGTTACAGCCAGTCTTATAGGATAAGTACAGGATTGCTTTATTCAAAGATTTTATATGATATTTAAATCAAGACACATAGTTTAGGAACCATTTGTAGACTGCTTTTTTATGTAGTCTTAATTGACTCACTGGAAAAGAGTCTGATGCTGGGAGGGATTGGGGGCGGGAGGAGAAGTGGACGACAGAGAATGAGATGGCTGGATGGCATCACCGACTCGATGGACATGAGTTTGAGTGAACTCCGGGAGTTGGTGATGGACAGGGAGGTCTGGCGTGCTGTGATTCATGGGGTCACAAAGAGTCGGACATGACTGAGCGACTGAACTGAACTGAATATTATTTTCTCAGACTTCTATATCATGCATGGATATTTTTCTCTCTATTTATGCAAACAAATCTTGATGGAAAATTTCCAGTGCCTGTAGAGCCAGCCACCATGCCAAGTGCTGGGAATACCAAGGAAGAAGTCTCCAGAGCCTTGCTTTCAAGGAGCCTAAAATCCGTTGAAAAAGCATAGGACAATTTTTAGTTTACTCTACTCTGATGCTGGGAGGGATTGGGGGCAGGAGGAGAAGGGGACAATAGAGAATGAGATGGCTGGATGGCATCACCGACTCGATCGACATGAGTTTAAGTGAACTCCGGAAGTTGGTGATGGACAGGGAGGCCTGGTGTGCTGTGGTTTATGGGGTTGCAAAGAATCAGACACGACTGAGCGACTGAACTGAACTGAACTGAACTGAAAAATATGTGGGACAAGTTTATTTCTAGTTTTCTTGTTAATTATGTGTTTTGGCCAAAGGAAAGCCCATTCACATGAAAGTTCTATCCTTTTGATAAACTTTCTAGTAATCCTTGTTTTGAAGTAACCATAATTTTGGGGCTTCCCAGGTTGCACAGTGGTAAAGAATCCGCCTGCCAATGCAGGAGGTACAAGAGCTGAAGATTCAAACCCTGGGTCAAGAAGTTCCCCTGGAGTAGGAAATGGCAACCTCCTCCAGGATTCTTGCCTGGAAAATTCTGTGGACAAAGAGCCTGGTGGACCATGGTCTGTGGTGCCGCAAAGAGACAGACATTACTAAGCAACAGAGCACACATACACGACTAAAATATTAGCCTAAGGGCACAATCTTTTTTTCAGAAATTTCTGTTAATAAAGATTGTATATGAGTACCAGAAAGCATATCAATACGCTAATATTCATAACTAAACTAGTGATATAAATTACACATAACCATCTCTAAAAGTAGGGAAAATGTAAAGGGAAAATATTTAGAAAAAACAGATATGATCTAGGATTATGAAAAACAAACTAGACAAAATCATAGTTATTAATGAAAGATATCACCTAACTTAATATATAGTGTTTATTCCCCAACCTTTTAAGAGGTTGAAGATATGAAGCCTAGTTTGGCTCTTTTGAAATTCCATCAGACACCTGAAACTCCAAGTGCATTTTCAGTCAGGTATGTCCCCTAGACATTTTAGTGAAAAACAAAAGGGAAAAGTTAGGCTTCACAAAAAGATCTCTAAATAGAAACCTAATTAGAGAAATTGATAATTAGTCTTGGATTCCATAATCATGGGCCTTTTCCCATCTCCAGAGGCACCTCTGCATCTAGAATCGTGACTTCTGCTTATGGTTTTGACTAGTTACTTAATGTAATGATTAAGATACTTTCTTTGTATATTTGCACATATACAAAGACATAGATGTCCTTTCAAATTATACCCACCTTCTCCTTAGTTTAATGCTATATTAAATATTATATTATATTAAATTATTTGTAATGCAAAGGTCTTTTACTATAATGATTTTCCATGTCCCATTTACTTGTTGATTATTAATGAATGCTTCCCGAATTGCATTCTTACTATCTTGTCTTTAAAACTACTTTCAGGGTTTGAGCATCATATTCAAGAGGCCAGTCAGAGTTCTGTGCTTGCAGCTTCATTAAAATTCTGTCCTACACATCATCTGACTCACACTTTATAATCTATCAGAACACCTGTTTTCTTTACAATGGCCACAAGGCAGCTCAAAACACTGTGGTATTTAGCATTTAATAATGAGCACAAGATACGTATTTTTGACACTTTAAATTTTCTTTAGAAAAGTGCATGGAAAAAAACCAAGTTTGAATGAATTATCTACACTTTTTCAATTTCATAACATGATTTTTAACCAACTTTAAAAAAAATGTGCATCAGAAAGAGCCTTCTCTCTTTGTGAGTGAGCATTCCATTGGCTAACTAGGATAGAACATAGAGGGAAATAACTTTAAAATGTCACTGCAGAAACTAATCGTGATATAGAAAGTATTTTAAGAAGAGTCTCTGCGTTATTACTTTCCCTATTTACATACTAGTCTCACAGACACTTCATTGTAATTCTTACTCTGAGAAGAAGCTGAGATGTTTAATGTCACTGTTAATATCTACATATGGTTATAATTCTGTGATTTAAGTAAGTGATGGGGTATGTCTGTGTATGTGTGTATATCTTCCTATATGTATCAGTTCAGTTCAGTTCAGTCGCTCAGTCGTGTCCGAATCTTTGCGACCCCATAAACCACAGCACGCCAGGCCTCCTGTCCATCACCAACTCCCGGAGTTCACTCAAACTCATGTCCATCGAGTCAGTGATGCCATCCAGCCATCTCATTCTCTGTCGTCCCCGTCTCCTCTTGCCCCCAATCCTTCCCAGCATCAGAGTCTTTTCCAGTGAGTCAACTTGTCGCATGAGGTGGCCAAAGTATTGGAGTTTCAGTATACAAACACATAAATATATATCACTTGTGTGGTGTGTGTATATCTGTAGCATATGTATAATATATATATATATATATATATAGTTGATATTATTTAGTTGGTAATTCATGTCCAACTTTTTTGCAACCCCATGAATGTAGCTGGCCAGGCTCCTCAGTCCATGGGATTTCCCAGGCAGGAATACTGAAATGATTTGCCATGCCCTCCTCCAGAACATCTTCCTGACCTAGGGATCATACCTGCATCTCTTATGTCTCCTGCATTGGTAGGCAGATTCTTTACCACTGCGTCTCCAGAGGAGCCTCATATATATATGTGTGTGTGTGTGTGTGTGTGTATATACATATATGTGTCTGTATACACAAAAGGAAAAATATGCAAAATAATATATACATATATTCTTTTATGTTGAGGCTTTTAAAATGTGATTGTTAAACAGTCCTCAATAATACTGTACCTATTGGAAATACTTCAAGGAAGGGGCTGGTAGGAAGATGATGGATGGTCTCAGAAGGGTGAAAGTCTGTCACTGTATTATGTAAATGAAGAGATGTCTCATAGTGCTTATGAACTGCTATAGTTTTAAGCACTAATAGAGGACATACTGCAAGTTGATTATTGTAATCCTACAGCGTTATCTCATCAGTGAGCGGATTAAGGGAGCTCTCTCTGCTGAGGGGTCTGAATAAGCATTTTCATTTACTCCCTGCTGGGTCATTGACAAATGGAGGTTTTATCTGGGAACATTTAACAGCATATACAGTAAACAAACCTATAGCTTGCCTGGCTCGAGCTCTTTACCAGATCTGTGCTATTTTGGAAAGAAGGATGCCATCCTGCATAGTATAGCAGTCAACTGATTTCTATTCTGTACCCCAGAGAGAGTATTATATGCAGGTGGTAGTGGAGGGCAGGAGGGTTAGAGAGATAGAGAGCTGGGTCTGTCCTATGAAAAAACATCTATTAGTTTAATTCATTTCTCCTCTTTCTCTTTCCCTTGGTTCAAATACAGGCATTCAGTATTCACTTTCTATGTAATGCCCCTGCTAGAGGTCCCAATAAAGCTAATATCCAAAACTTGAGGTTTTCCTCTGTGTGTGTGCTTAGTCACTCAGTCATGTCTGACTCTTTGTGACCCTATGGGCTATAGCCTGCCAGGCTTCTCTGTCCATGGGGCCCTCCAGACAAGATTACTAGAGTGGGTAATAAATTCCTTTTCCAGGGAATCTTCCTGACCCAGGGATTGAACCCAGATCTCCTACACTGCAGGCAGATTCTTTACCGTCTGAGTCACCAGTGAAGCTCCCTTGACCAAAATCAAACCTGCCTTTTATATTACCTCCCTCAGGATCCCAAGAAATCACTAACCATTCAATCTGATGATGATTGGAGAAAATATATTAATAATTAAAAATAGATTAATGTATTAATATTTGGTTGAATCTATGAAATTGTCATTTTGTAGGACAAAAAAATTGAATGTTGGTCATTTCCTATAGCTCAGTTTGAAATTTCCAGAGTATGAGTATAGGTTAAGTGGGGTAACCTATCTGAAGGCCATGTGAATGCTCATCATACAGTCTCCACACACAGCATATGTGTGCCAACAGTTGTCATATATTCTGTCATTTACCCCTCTGATGATCTGATTACCAGAATGAAAATTAAGACTAAGTAAACAACCCAGGGTCTCCTAGTGACATTTGAAGAAACAGCTCAGAACTGGACTAAACTTTTATGACTTTAAAGCCCGCATTTGTTTCTTTGTTTTTGGCCATACCACACAGCATGTGGGATCTTAGTTCCCAGACCAAGGATCGAACCCTCAGTGCCTGCTTTGGAAGGCAGTCTTAAACACTGGACCACCAGGGAAGACACCCAATTTTAATTTTTTTTTTTTAATTTTGTCTCCAAAAGGATCCAAGTGATTGAATTTGAGCCTGATTCAAGTGGGGCCAGTGGTAGAAACCTCTTGGAAGATGGGGGAAGAAAGGAGTCTTAGGTCTTGAGAATTATGCATGGAGGCAATAACCAGGCTGTCTGTGTTTAGGTTCAGCCATGGAAAGAGAAATCATATAACTATGACCATGATGGCTTACTTCTTGTAAGGTTTATGCAGTAGAACTTCTGGAGAGAATGTGGAGAGAATAAAGCTTTTAGTTAACGCCCTTTCTTCTTTTGGTGCAAGGTTCAAATCCATAATGCTTTCCCCTCCACTGTAGGCCACTCTGTGGCCTTCCTATCCTGCTTGGATAGGAAGTAGCCATGCATTTAATTTTATTTTGTCCCTGTGGTTCTCTCATGGCTTCTTTCTATGTTAATATTATCTCCTTATCCAGATTAGAACCTCTTCCAAAGCAGAAACTCTGTCTTATTTTTTTTCCAAATTTATTTATGCTTAATTGAAGGAAAATTGCTTCACAGTATTGTGTCGGCCTCTGTCATACATCAGTATGAGTCAGCCATAGGTATACATGGCATAGTTTTATTTATTTCACATTTTCTACAGGGTTTGTCCCAGTGTTGGACATACGTCAATAACAGGTCACTGCTTGATTAGTTGAAGTCTTTGATTCTAAATTTTACTCCCAGATCTACCATTGATCCCTTTATAGTACAGGAATACCAAAGGTAACATTAACATCGGAAGTTCTTTCTAAGATATTGAATCATTCAACCAGAAATATCATTGTCTATGCCGAAACAATACATTTTCTTGAATAAGGATTCTCGGTGTGTAATATATATTTTTTACATGTTGGAACCAATGGCTCAACAGCTAAAATTGTTATTTTACTTTCAAAATAAGGGAAAGTTCAAGATGTCCAAAGTTCACTGTTTTGTTTCATTTACGTCTAAGTGAAAATGGAGCTATAGTTCAATAAAGGAAGACAGTAAAGAATCTAAAATATGTAACCAATTCTTCTAGGTGTCAAAATTGTTTGAATTTATTATTTCCTACAAATGGGTTTAAACATATAATTCATAATCAAAAGGTGCTTCTTTTTTAAAATACATACATCTATATACACATAATTTGTTAGATTTGGATAATAACTTCAAGAAGCATGTCAAGTTAAATTTTCAGTTAATGTTAGTTTTAACTTTAATATGATATTTGCAAGATGCATCATTTAGGATATGGTAAATGGAAAAGACTCTGATGCTGGGAAAGGTTGGGGGCGGGAGGAAAAGGGGACGACAGAGAATGAGATGGCTGGATGGCATCACCGACTCTATGGATGTGAGTTTGAGTGAACTCCGGGAGTTGGTGATGGACAGGGAGGCCTGGCGTGCTGTGATTCATGGGGTCACAGAGAGTCGGACACGACTGAGTGACTGAACTGAACTGAAATGAGTACTGTAAGACACCTAAAAGAACACAGAAAACGTTCTAAAACAAAAGAATCATGTTAAAGAGTGTTGAAAATTAGAACCTTGAGTCACCATTTGTGAGCATAGACTAAATGGAGCCTAAACATTTAATTGAAGTTAAAATTCAAGTTAATGATACTGGATATTTAATCAACCAATGCCTTGAAATACCCAGAAAGAAGCAGTTGGGCAAGTGAACATTTGAACTTTAAAGTATTTTGGTAATCTCTGTAGCCAGTATGTCTCTGTGTTAGATTTGGTCTTATTGTGTGATTCATATCAAGATGCATTCTCTTCAGAAACCCATATAACATCAAGCAAAGTGGTTATGAAACAGCAGGATCTCTGCAGGAAGCAAAGAGATATCTCTAATAGTACATAATCAAGCCTGGGAAATGGTGTAACATCATCAGATGAATGGTTAGGTTTATATAACGTTTTAGTTAATCTCTTGCTTGCCAGAAATAGACTCATTCATGTTCCTTCCATAAGGAGTGGGAAGGTGAGATTTTGTATGAGGGTCATAATATGGAAAGTTGGCCCATTATATCTCCAGAAGATGAAAAATGAGTGTTATCCTGGATATTGGTAGACTCTTCTAGCCAGACTGTTCTGGGTACAAAAAGGTGCCAAAAACCTCTGCAGGTTAGATTTCATGATTCACCATTTCAGTGCTCTGTCCATGGTGTTTGTGGCTTGGCTTCTGCATGCTTATTCTTCTCTCTACTCTTTGCTGTCATCTACTTTTTTTGTTTTTCTCCTACATTATGGCATTGCTTACTCACTGTTCCTGCTTCTCCATAACTCTGACTCCACAGGGTCTATTATGGCCTGCCTGACTTATCTCCCAAATTCAACTTTCACCTTCAGCTCTAATTCTTAGTTATTTAATTCTTTCTTAATATTAATTCAAATTTCTAAGATAATGGCTCAATTCAAGTTTTTTATTTGCTTGTTTTATTTTTGGTGCCAGATTACGTTTGCCACAATGGCATAAGAGTCTGGGCTTGTTTCTAATTAATTAGTTAAGATTTGGTGAGATGGAGGTGATAGGAAGGTCAAATGACCAATAAGGTTAAATGGCCATAGTCACTTGGAACTGACCATTCTGGCAGGGCTACTGTTGTGGCTGCCATTGCACAGGGTGATATAGGCTATCATGTGTCATGATTGACAGGTGTCAGAAATAAACAACGTCCAGGCTGTTCATAGCCAGAGACAAAGGTTTTCAGGATGAACTTCCCCATGGACTGCAGCACACCAGGCTTCCCTGTCCATCACCAACTCCCAGAGCTTGCTCAAACTCATGTCCATTGAGTTGGTGATGCCATCCAACCATCTCATCCTCTGTCATACCCTTCTCCAGCCTTCAGTCTTTCCCAGCATCAGGACTTTAATTGGGTTAAGCCAAATCCATTCCTGAATCAATAAAAAGCAAGTATATCACTACTTAAATATTTGAGGTTTTTTCCCTTGAGAAAGGGCCAGTTGGTTTTATTTCTATTACCTTTGCTTACGAGAAGAGAGATCTATAAATGAAGCGCCTGTTTTGAATGCCCCCTGACTTTAATAAGCAGGTTTGGCATGGCTGGGATAGACATGGTAAAAGCCACTGAATTAATCCAGGAATTCTGCAGAAGCATTCATCCTGTATAGTTTATATTGTCATTAATGAGTCAAGTTTATCGTTGTGTATGGTGGGGTTTCGGCATAGCCAAATATTGACATGGCATTTTAATATGCTTTCTGACCGGTTGTAACAATGCTTATTATTTCATGAATTAGTCCCAGCAATGCAGACCCCATGTGTTTTTAGGGAGTTCTGGGGTCAGCATTAAAGAAAATGTCATTGTGTTGAACTGTAAAATTTATCCAGAATAGAGTCCAAATGCGACTTGGCCACCTGAGGCTTAGAAAGGTGTAAAAGTTAGCTAATGCCACACCATAACCATCAGCTCTTGCTTTATTGGGGCATCTGTGATTGCTCTAAAAAAATTACTGTCAGAAAAAAATTTAATTAAAAGTTCTCTCTCTTTTTTCCTGTTCCAAAAAGAACATTGGTGTACAGTGTTAATTTATACTGTCCTTTGAGTGCTGAAGCTCTTTTTGCTAACCCTCAATTTATAGTACAGTCATGTTTTTCAGGCTTTCTTAAGATCTTTCACATCTTGCTAATAAATTGATATATTCTCTTGCATTGCTCTTTTTCCTTTAGAAAGTTACCAATTGAGTTGTTCCTGTCCAATTTCTTTAAATATCCGTACTCTTAGCATATTAAATACTGCTTATATCAAAATGGGCGACAGAGGATGA